>NC_135179.1:16310046-16965046 GCF_041146795.1 Maylandia zebra | reverse complement strand
TGTATCAAATACGGCAGTTGTAATATTGCTGGCTTCTCATTCACTCTTTGGACAAAAATTAGACATGACGATTGATGAAACTTCTGCATCTGTCTGCTCTGCTGACAGGTGAAAAAAAAGAAGCCAAAAACAAAGAAAATGTGTTAGGATGATGGAAGTAAAATTTTGTTACTGCTTTGAAGGAGCCAGGACAGCTGTTTCCCTTTCTTCCAGCCAATCAAGCCACAGTCACCTCATTATATCTCAAATACTGAAGCTTAAAGACGATGAATTTGGGTTTTTGAAGGAGTTTGCAGGCAGGAATCAGTCGCTGCGACATTCAGGACCACGTAGAAAATCAGGAAATTCTACCAGACAAATGTTGGGTTGATTGTGTATATTATAACAGTAATAATAGCTGTCCCTATAACAATATGTTGCTCACAATGAAGCACAATACCAGAGTCACCCCAGCGCCCAAACCGAACTCTTTATCTGCCTGTGGCGTGCAGCACTATTTCTTGGTTTCCAGTATTTATGCCACCCTGTCCTAATATGGTGCTTGTTACGTATCCGCAGACCTGTATGTCACATGCTCTCTGCACTGTGAAATTATTCCTTTAAATTTCTTGGTCACTAATGTGAGTTACAGTTACTTGTAAAGGCTTGGAAATTACAATTACGTGAATGGAAGATTCAAAATATGAAAAACAAACCCCCAGATGAGTTCTAAAAACTATCCTTATTCTCGGGGCATTAACTGCATGCAGGCAAATTTATAGATTCAATTTATGAGTGCAAAGCTCCCCAGTGCCTGAGTCTGGTCCAGTTTTCTTCAATCAATGAAACAAATTTGTGTTTTAGATGTTGCATCATGCTGTTTCCAAAGTACCAATATGACTGTGGTACACGGTTTTCCAATAGCTGTCAAAAAACAAATTGTCTCAGTCTCAGTGGGTGTGCAGCAGATATAATCCCTATCTGAGAACACGGTCAAATGGTAATAGACTTCATTCCTGGTAAGGATGGGACAAGGTTGTGTTTAGACTGCACACAGCACTTGGCTGTCTGAATGGCTGAGTTATTCTGCCATTTTTCAGCCCGTGCACATTCCTCCACTCATTGGTATTCCTGTTCATATTACCCTCCTCAATCAGCAGCAGAGGAGCTCTGATTAATGGCAACAGTGAGAGCAATCTCCCAGTGATTCATTAAACAGGACTGGCATGAATAAAAAGGAAGATTTGCTCATATTGCCTCTCTGATCCCATAATATGTTCTGTCGCCGGAAAAAATTTATAATTCATGGTGTTGTTAGTGGCTCTCACCATATCCACGCATTAAGTTCATGGAGCTATATGAAATTAGGGGAAAAGGGATATTACTCAGCATCATTATATCAGGTCATTGTTGGACTAATTAATGTTCCCTGTTTAAGTTTGGGGCTCTAGATTTATTCACTGATCTTTTAACACTTGCACAAGTAATTAAAATGTAATAAACCTTATTACTGCTGTTTTACTCATCATCTCATTACTGGTACATTTTGGTGCAGTTCACCGCCCTGATATGTCTGGATCAAGCGGCCACCCCCATGGCTGACAAATGAAGCTGCAATGCTGCCAACAGCCACTTCAGGTGGGCTACGAGCCCAAGTCAGTCCCATACACTCCCATGAAAAAATACTAGAGGCAGTAGGTGGATGTAGACATGGTGACATCATCATCATCGTGTTTTGAAACTGTAAGTAACGAGCAAAGAGTGTATGACTGTGAAACCCTACGCAAACTGGCTAATGACAAGAAGTTAGATGACAAGACGTTAGATCCCAATAGATCCCAACGATTTAGGATTTTTTCAAGACTGATACTGATACCGATATGTGGTAATTTAAAAACTTGATATTCTAATTTATTGGCCTAAAGTGTTTTGTCTTTCAGAAACATAAAACATAAACACATTTCCCTAACATTTATCATGTGTGATTATTTATTCACACTATGACTGACAGTGCACAGATCAGCGGGTTTTTGTGTTTGTGCCATTCCAAATGTGTGTTGCCAACAGGAAGTTACAGATCGCCCCCTGGTGGGCAAACTATGCAACATCAACACTCATAACATCTTTGAAGGATGTTTCTGGTCTCCTCCTTTTTAATGTAATGCGAAGAGCTAATATCAGCCAATACAATCAGCCAGCTGATACAGCTGTTTGCTCTATTAGCTTCTATTTGAATCTCAGAAAGAACAAAATGCGTAAAATTGACTTTTTGTGCAGTGTGACCTTAAAATTGGTGAAAAATCTCATAAAGTCATCAGAAAAGTGTTTACTGAGGTAACATAGTGAAATAACTGAAGTCCACTTTCCTATAGACTTCTATACAACCAGGAGTCTGTTTTAAACCACTGGAGCTTCCCGCTTGGTCATTAAAAATAAAACTTGCTTAAGGCAAATCTTTGAGTAATTCATGGCCCTGACATATCTGGATCAGGACATGTTGGCTTCACTTTTCAGACCTGGAAGCAAAGTCCATCTTTCAAACTCTCTCTATGGGAAATACCAAATTCAGAGATGAGATTAACATGTTTACAGCTGGATACAAGAATGGTTTTGTTTCCCACATATAATTACTCCCTTCTTAATAAACTTACTGTTGGTGTGTATTTTATTTATTTATTTATTTATTTTTAAAAATCAGCCATTTGTAATTTTGGCTTAAAGTGAGGGACTTTGATTGACTTCTTTAGGTATCTGTAACCCATTGCTGTCTTCTAGGCTTCACTTCGGCTAATTCTGTTTGCTTGACCCTGTTTGTGATGGTTGGTGCTCTCTGGAGACATTTTGGTGCAATTATTTGACAAATAAAGTTTTCTGTGTGATACAGAAACTTTAAGAAGTCTGTGCTCCAGGAAAAAGTCTCAGAAATTCTATGGCATCTATCTGTGCAGTACAGTTTATTATACAGAATGCATCTTGCTAACCAAACTTGTTAGCTTTAGCTGACAACTAACATTACCAGCCTAACAGATGTTTCTACACTCTCTGACATTTAAAATAATACACAGTTCTCCAGCCAATGGGTGACATGGCTATGGCCATCTTTGATATACAGTCTGTGGATTGGATAGAATGGATGTCATTCCCTCCTGAGGAACACAAATATCTCTCATCAAACTATACAAGTTATATATTATTCAATGTAGTTTTCTTTGGCAACATTCCTGTATTTACTGAGTCACAATAATTAGATTTTTGCACTTTGGTAAAGAACTACAACATGTGACTAATCATAGCCATAGTTTTAGTGACCCAGTTTATTTAACTTGAATTGCAAAGTTTCCATTTATTAAAAGCATTTTGTGTTGTATAATCAAGAATTCTAAACGAATTTAATGTAAAAGTCTTCCATTCACTGCCACAACACGCACTGGTAAATAGCATAAAGGCAAAAATGAAATTGCATTCTGCACTCATTGGTTAAGCATGCTGGAAAACACTGCGTCCTTTCCAAGATGAAATGAGAACCTGAAAGCGACACCCTCACAGCTGAAATATTCACACTAGACAAAACCCATCTGAGGGAAATCACCTCAGTGTTCCCATCCACAATATTATCACAGATTGATTTCTATCAAACATTATCCCTGCAAATGTGCACGAGCATGGGCCATCAGGCGAGTGTCATTACTGCTGCTCATTTGCGAGGTAAGAGACAATCGGATGTGACAGGGGCAGAATTAGCTTTGTGTTGGCTCTCTGTCACTCTCATCCTAAACTGCTGCTGGGTGGGGGAGTATGATTAAAAGGATATATAATTTCACCCTGCACATTAAAGACCCCATGCCCCACTTTCCCTCCCACCTACACTGCAGGGCATACAAAGGCCGTGCTCACGCGGCGCATGAGGTTGCAATGGAAGCGCCACATTTCTGCTGCCTTTCTTCTTCGAGGTGATTGCAGATCTGAGTGATAAAACGATGAAAGCATCAAAGCGTGAAGGCAATCATATAGAGATTTCTTGCATTGCTTTTTCATAATAGTACACCTACTTGAAATGGATGTAGCAGTTAGTGGAACTGAGCTGCAGACATGTTTCTTTACACAGGCTCCACAGTGGTGTCTTTCACTGAGTAGCCTGCTGTCTCGTTGAGCAGTGTTAAAAATCAATAGGCTCTGACCTTACCTCTGTTGCAGGCTATGTTGGAAGCCCCAACACACAGATCAGGCCACTATATGTCTTCTGCTGTCTCAGTACAAGCACTTGACAACTAAAGCTACCAGGTGACAGTTGAGTAGCTGAGTTCTTGTGAAAGGTAAAGGTTACCATTGCAGCAATCTCAGTAAATTATTGATGCATTTATATTTACACATACAATAGTGCTTATTACAGTTTTGTTGCAGTCATTCCAAAAGCTGTATTTTAAAGTTTAAATCTGCCCATCCTTGTATTACCAGAGGGCTTGAACATGACAATGAGTTCATTTTACTCAACTTATCTCAGTGCAATAGAGATCTGGGATGTGGTGGAACGGGAGATTCACATCACCGTTGTGCAGCCAACAAATCTGCAGCAGTTTTGAAAGAATCAAGGCAGCACGATGGCAAAAAGGAGGTCCAACCTGGTACTAGCATGTTGTCTCTAATAAAGTGTCGAGTGAATGCATACATACATTCATGATAGTCAGATGGTTTTCTATAGGGGGGTGGGGTGAGTGTGTGTGTGTGTGTGTGTGTGTGTGTGTGTGTGTGTGTGTGTGTGTGTGTGTGTGTGTGTGTGTGTGTGTAATAAGCAAATGCCATAGTTTCAATTAAGATCATGAACACACTAAATATTATATCTGCAAAAACAAAAATCTGCATGTCAATATTATCTTGGTGAGCATGTTTGCATACTGATCTTCCTTGATTTCATTACAATTTCAAAAAGACACAAAAGTTTTGTGCAGATAAGTGAATGCGGCAAATAAATCAGCAGCCTCTCCTTGATTATTATGCATTGTGGTGAATTTATACTGTGCTACATAATTTTCTTGAATAGAATAGAAAGGATGGGCCTGAAGAAAAAGAAACCCTGCTTTCACTAACTGTGTTTTATGTTTGAATAGTTTACCAGCCTAACACCATAAATCCAGATGTTCCTGCACTCTCCGTAAAACCTGGTGCAACTGGGTCAACTTCTAATATTATGACAAAGGTTGCAAGTAAGATTGCAGATTTCTCCCTGTGTCAGTATTTCAAGTTGTGTAGACGGATTAGGCTACGTGTTAAGAAGCACATTAATAATTAAGCAGTACCCAGAATATAAGCTGCCCCCTGTTGTGCAGTCAACTGCACTGGCATGAAAGAGCAGGGTTGGAGGGAAATGGAATGAATAGCAAGAAGTGTTTAGAAAAAATGAATAGCAGGAAGCGAGAACTCCTGTAAAGTTAACAGGGAAGTCACCAGGCTTTTCCTTATAAACTGAATACATTTCTGCATCAGAGATTGCAGCTAATTGAAGTGAATCAACACTAGAGACCATCTCGCAATGGGATCACAGATCACACCCACTCAACCTTTATTTGGTTTTGGCCCAGCATTTTCCGTTTTGGACTCTCAGTTTCTGTTTGATATTCTCTGTTTGACTTGGTTTGTTGTAGTTTTGAATATTACCTTGGCTTAGGTTGTGTTTTCATTCATATTTGGCATTTGTAGTTATCACTGTTAGTTATTCTCATGGTTTTCCTGTCCTCCTATGTGCACTGTGTCTAGTCTGTGTTTCTGTTTCCTGTGTTTAGTCTTCTCTTTGTGTTTCCTGTCTTATTTTGATAGTCTCTTGTCCTGAGTGTGTGGTGTTGGTTTTGCGTTCCTTCTTTCTCGTTAGTTGATTCTGTTCACCTGAGTCTTGTTTTCTCCAGCTGTGTTATCTTTCCCTGTATACATCGTTTATATTTAAGCCCTAGGTTTTCCTTGGTTCTCTGTCGTGGAGTTCTGTTTGTCTGCCTGAGTGTTTTCCCCCCTTGTGTGTTTCCTGTTTTTGTCTGCCTTTTGGATTTGCTGCCTCGTGTAAATAAAGGTTTGTTTTTGTTTATTTAAACCTGCCCTGGAGTCTGCATTTTGGGTCCAAATTCTCCATAAACATGACCTCAGTTTAGGTGTCAAGACACTAGCGAGGTGTTGAATCTGACACGGCTGTGAAGGTATCACTGTGGCAAAATCTGTCCACAGTGAGGTTACTATAGTTATTGACTGTGTCACAATAGAGGAGTAACAGGACAGAAATACTGGTGAAGGTTTGCAAATAATTGAATCTAACTTATGAAAGCAGACAGATTACCAATGATTCTGAGTCAGCATGCACCAATTAATACAAATCATCTACGACCCGTAGCCTTACAATAGGGCACTGAACTGGTTCCAAACTGGTTGTATTCTGATTATATTCCCATATAAAAGTAAGGCTAGCGCATATGTCCTCCTTGACTCTCTGCTCAAACCAACACGCTTCCCCACCCACCATTTGTACATCCTCATGATCACTGAAATAGTTTTTCAATCCCTCCGCCCTTGACTGCCACCTCACATACATCGCACCCGACCACTGTGGCGCCTCGTGTGGGTGGTGGGCCCACATGAGGGCGGGCCCATGTCACTTCTTTGGGCAGTGCCCAACCAGGACCCATAGGCCGAGCCCTAGCCACCAGACACTCTCCCTTGAGCTCCCTCACCAGACCTGGCTTCAGGGTCGGGCCCTGGTAACTCTATTCCAGGTAGGGCACACTGGCTCCTTGATTTTATTCCTTTCATAGCAGTCTCTTAATCTGGCCCCTTGCCCAGGTCCACTTTGCCTTGGGAGACCCTACCAGGTGGCAACATAGCCCCTGTAAATACTGGGACACACAAACTCCTCCACCACGATAAGGTGGCAATTCACTCCTCCACATCGAAAGGAGCCAGTTGAGGTAGTTTGAGCATCTGATTATTACATAATAATTACAGTTCATAAGACGACTGATAACCTCTGCCCAAAGGCATGTGTAAACACTACGAATCGTCAAAACTGCACACAGACTTACTAGATGAAAGCAACATCCAGCTGCTAACACTTTGACCATATCAGTCTGAGTGTCTTGTACAGTTTCTGCGGTCATGTGATATTATGACTACCACATGCTTGCATGCTCTGGCTCTGTGACATCACGTGAATATTAGGCAGCAGTAATTGTCTCCATAGACCATAATTTGTCTTACATTTCAATACAAGGCTCATTATCATGCATTACAAGGAGGAGCGGTTAAAGTACTTCCCTCTGTGCGTTTGTTGGAGAAGAGGCATAAAATAGAACACCTTTGTTAATCCCTGATGGCCACTGTAACACATGCATAATTTCATGCCTTCTGGTGCAGCTATTTTAAGAGCAACAGATATCCTTGGCGCCGTAGCAGCGATGTTTATGCCCGGGAAAGGCTCGGCCCCTGAATCTCAGACATGATGCAAAGATGTAGCATAAGAAAATCTAATCAAATAAAATGAAACAAAGCTGCACTGCGTTCGTCTGTGGTTTATGGTTACTTCCAGGCCAACGTTATTCAGTGAAGAGTTTATTGCTCTGGGCTTCATGGGATATATATCTCCTTAAGTATTTTAGTGCACTGAAGAAAACTAGTGCGAAATGAGCGAGCATGTGGAATATGAACCCGTGCCATCATGAATATTTACTTAGTACTTCAGAAGACTAAAGGCACTGGGATACTCTTTGACTTTGGTTATATTAACTTGGAATGAATGCATTATGAGCTGCTTGACTTGCTTTATGCCAAATGTTACATGCTCTGTTGAGCAAATGACTGCAAGATTTTTACTGGCCTCTGTTGAAGCCCAGGCTGCAATATTAAGATTTAACATCAGTGCTGACAAGGGTTGGAGGAAAAAGCTGTTTTGTATTCCCACTAGCTGGACTGAAGACCGGCATCATACAAACTAGTGGGGAGAGTAGCACGCTATCAATGGGCTGACTGGCCGACTGGCTTTGGCGTTCAGCTTCAAAGAACCGCCCGCGGGCATCGTTTCTAATATTGTCTCAGAGTCTGTTTTTCACAAAAGTACTGATGCATGAGTGGCCTGAAAAAACAAGGGCGAAACATCAAAAGTGCTTTTGAAGTGTGGGGGTTTTGTCAGACCACAGCTAAATGTTTCCACCTGAATCCTGATTGGTATACCACCGTCCTCCGAACGGTCTTTTTGGGGATTATGCCTCTATCTAGATAAGATTCAGATCAACTGAAATGGTAGATATATGGAGAGACTACCCAGGTTATTTTAAGGAACAGGGTGATTCAGCATCTTCTCTACACATCCTGACAAGTATATACAATGTGTAAGAGGAGGCAGGAAGCACAGTTGTATAGGGATCAGTATCAAAGTGGAGGATATATCCAATTGTATCATTACAGCTTGTGCTGCCTTAACACTCCTCCCTTACTTTCTCGCATACGACCCACATGGACTAGCATTACGTAACCTGGTGGCTGGGTGTTGCAGTGAGAGCAGAGGATGTGTAAACAGCTGCATTGTCAGTGCTGCGCACACTTCATCATCACAGCATAACACAGGACCCCAGGCATCACATCACATGCAGCAGAGGCAGTGTGAGTTTAAGTGGGGTTTGCACGGAAACTCACAGTGACCCACAGTTACTAAAACCTTTCTAGTGGATTTGCTGTCTTTGTCTATATGGTCACATTATCACAGTTTAGTTGGTTTGCCCAGAGATGTATAATCCCCGGCTTTGTGATTGAAATAAGTGTAACAAATCACTGCGTTTATTTTTTGTTGTTTGCTTGCTTGTTTGTTTGTTTTAGCCCAAGTCTTTCTGAGAGAGACAGACAGGAGTGTCAGTGGCGTACTCTGGGAAATGACTGGTCTGTCACGCTCCAGTTGACTTCCATCTTTCATCCCCTCAATCCCCACCATGTTGTTTTCTGACTGTCACTTTGGATTGGCCTCACAGTACAGTAAGCCTCTGCTCATGTCTAATTGGAGAGATGAGAGACGCATCTCGAGCCCCGCGGTGTCTCCAAATGCGGCTACTCAAGCACTTAGACACTCATTAAACTCTCCAGCATGGTCCTTAAGCTCCACCTGACATTTCCGTATCAAGCGTTACGGGTAAGTGTCATCAGCTGACCTAATGAGAGTCATTTGTGGCTCTTCTTTTGAAGATTAGATTAAAATTAAATCATAGGTGTCATAATGAAACATTATCTATAAACTACAGAAATCATGTTGTTTGCAATCAGGCCCAGTCATCATAACTGATCCAATCAAAAGTCATTTGGGCAATATGCAGCATTTTTGCTAATGTAGCCAAACAAATAGCACACTCCTGCACACACACCTGTACTTCATGATTTGGCTCCACTGTACAGGATGTAATAATCCTTCACAACCTTGTGGCAGATTTTTCCTTAATATCGTGATGCTTGTAATGGAGACCAGGGGGTACATTTACCTATATGACTATTAGACGCTAAATGAAAAGGTATTTATTGATTTGAGAGATTTGTTATTGTGTTTTTTTATATTTGGGTGATGTTATGTAAGTGACACCTTTATGGAAGATGACAGGGTCACTGTCCATCCTACCTGTTTCAAAAATACAAGCTTAATCAGAGCTGTTCACTAATAATTATTTGACTTGTAAACCTAAATTCTGTGTATGTTAATATGCATAAATCAGGCATATTATTATCACCACCTGCCTAATATTGGGTTGGTCCCCCTTTTGCTGCCAAAGCAGCCCTGATTGTGTGCTGTGGTGTCTGCTGCCAAGATGTTTGCAACGGGTCCTTTAAGTTGTGTGAGTTGAGAGGTGGGGTCTCCATAGATCAGGGTTATTAGTCCAGCACATCCCACAGATGCTTGAGTGGACTGAGATCTGGGGAATTTGGAGGCCACATCAACACCTCAAAACTCATCGTTGTGCTCCTCAAACCATTCCTAAAGCACTTTTGCTTTGTGGCAGGGCACGTTATCCTGCTGTTAGAGGCCACAGCCATCAAGGATTACTGATTCCATAAAATACAGTACATGGTCTTTGCTTAGGTAAGTGTCAAAGTAACATCCACATGGATGATAGGACCCAACATTTCAAAGCAGAATATTTCCCAATGTGTCAACTGCCTCTGTAGGCTTAGAAGCTCCTCTAACTTCTTTGGGATGCACATTGCAGGTTTTGCACAAAAAAATCAGACTTTTTGAAAACTAAAACATCAGATATGTGGTTCATTAAGAAGAGAGCGTAATGCTCCTTAAATGAATATGCACATTGGAGGTTTAATTAGATACCAGATTTTTGTGGCTGACGCTAGTATACATTTTTAAGAAATAAAAAAAAATTCCAAAATTGACATATCAGTTGAAATCTTATACTAAATTGACTTTCCAGGAACATAGTTCACAAACTAACATGAAGGCACCATCTACTCAGCTGTGTACTCTGTTACATGTGACCCATACACAGTGCTGAAAGTAATGTCAACAGTAGAGTCTCAGCTTCTCTGCCAGATAAAATATGGAACAAAAACCTTTATCTACAGTAGAAAAAACATCCGTTTACATCAGCAGGGCCTTTAATTATGTGTCCCGCTGTCTTCGTATCACTGAACAGGTACAATCTCATGTGGTCATCAATTTAGACTTTTGCAGGTGGAATAATAGTGGTAGGCTGGGATCCTTGGGTAACTGCCATGTTTGAGAAGGTTCAGAGTGATGGGCCCTCCTTATTCACCTGCTGTCATGGTTCACAGAACTTCATGCTTCACCAACCAGCTCACTTGTATTGGCTCTGTTTATCTGCCACTCCAGTATGATGAGGTGTAGAGAAGTGAATAACAAGGCTCTATATATGTCGGTCACCGAATTAAGGGGATTTTTTAGATATACTCTTTGTTACTCTATTTAGAGCCCCTGAGCACTTTTTAACCTTTATGTTATACAGTGGCGTACTCACACATGTGCAAGCAGAGGTGCACACACACAGTACATACACACACGCAGACACCATTCACACAAGAGGAGGCAGTTAAGAGTAGGCTCTGGATACATTTGTCACTCTGGCAGCCAGGCCTCCCATTCTCCGGGTTGGTGGCCTGGTTTCTGCACGGGGGCTGGGCATCTCCCCGCCTGCACTGCCTAGTAACTGTCAGATATAGACTGTGATTTATGCAAATTAGCAGGCAAGGGCTTGTGGGTCAGCAGCGATATGCGGTAAGATCATCAGAGGGACAGAGTACAAAGGCAAGTCAACAACAACGGTAATGCGGCCTATATTACACTGTGTACCACCATCAAATGAAAGAAATTACAGTTAAGGAGCATAAGGATAATAATTTATAAATTAAGAAAGCAATTAAACCTACTAACTTAATCAGAGCAGCTTATTGGTATTTGAAGTCACACATTCCCAACATGATTTAAAAACAAGAAAATAAATGTATATTTAGATTTTAAACATTGCTAAAATGAACAAAACCAAACCAGAAAGACTCATAATTCAGTATTATGATCAAGTCAGACTTGTTAAAATGTCACAAGTGAGCATAACAATCATAAAAATCATAAAAACATAATATCCAAGCCCCAATAACTGCAGCATAAATACCAAATTGTACAAGCTAAAAACCTATTAACAGCACACACAGACTCCTCTGCGATGCAAAATGGGAGAAATATCTATCAATCACCCCTGTTGCCAACTCCTGGACTCAAATGTCTCCCAAATGGTTTTCTCACAATCAAACACCTGCTCACTTTGTTCCCCGAACACTTCAGATGATTACTTGTGCGCAATCTGGCACTGTCCACCCCTACACCACTTCTGGAAGGAGATCACTAATAAGCAATCTAACATATTGGACTGCTGCACGAAGCTCTCCACATCTTTGTGTTTAGCAGGCAGCACTCTTCCCACCTCAAACAGAGTCAAGAGAGCACTTAAAAACACACAAAGAAGTGCACGAAATAAGACATAAACTGGTTTTATGACATAATTTCCCTCAAAGTACAAACCTTAACCGTGAAAAATGTCCCCGGTCTTCCTCTCATCCTTCCATCTTCTTTCACATGTTGCCAAAGTAACGCATGTTAATTGTTATTATGTCGTCTTTTTTCCCCTCTCTGTTTTCACGTGGAAGCAGATCGGTGAAGGGAGTACATAAAGTCTGGACTATATGTTTTATAACAGCTCAAGAGAGCACAGGTGCGCTGCACAAAAAGGTGAGGGGCTACCCGTTATCCTCGGCAACCCTCAAAGTCCCCCTCCACTCAAAAATGTGTTTTGAGTAAACGTCCCTACTCTTGGATGTTTGAATTTCAGCGTGCAGATTGTTGCGCTAGAAGGCTGTTTAAAAATTCATCCACTGAAAGTGGAAAGTTTCACATCCTCACCAAAAGGGTTTAGGGCACATTTCTGCGAGCAGAATTTCCAGCATCACAGATCACTTAGAAGTCAATCATGGTCCAGGAAGAGCTAGACGCCTCCATCCATGCACTAATATTGGACTTGAGGTGTGATTGTTGAAAACTGCTCGTTCCCAATAAAGATTTATAAGCAGATTAACGGAGTTGCAAGGTGTAAAAAGTTAAATTAGCAAAGTACTAAGATAAAGTTCAAATTTTAAGTGTAGAAAGTAGCAGTGGGAGATGTTCTTGGCTGACTAAATTTCAGCCAGAGTCCTTTGTTGCATGTTATTTCTCATCTGTCTCACCTCATTTTGTGTCAGCTCCCTGCTGGCTCTAACATCTAATTAAGCCAAAAACACCCGGGGAAATATTTTTAAAAAGTAAATGTTTGTGGATATTTAAAAGGAAAGCACTAGTCTGTGATCCTCTGGTCCAGGTGATCCAGGTGGTTTTGGAAGGGGTAAACATGTGACACTCCCCATCCTTTGATACAAACAGTTGGTCTTTCTATTTTAACGGCCGTAGGCTTGTGGCGCCTGGCACAGTTTAATTAGTGTGAATACATTAGGTCTGTGTGAGAGCTTGCTACCTGGCAGGGGTTAGAGCTGGCCAGGGACTGCAGGAGAGCAGACTGCACCAGCGGTACTCCCAGGCCCTGCTGTAATGACCCTGCCAGGCTGACACAACGCCCCCACCTGGGGGACCACTGCGGTTTTTCCAGTGACAGATGGAGGGCTGCTGAGACAGGGGAGCTGGGCTGGATTACTGCAGGCTAACAGAGCGACCATTAGACCGGCTAAGCCAACATGTCTTTGTGTTGGCTCCACCTTTGCCTGGTAAGTAGTATAATAGTATGACTGGACACACTGCCAAAAGAAGTAGATTTGACTCCATGAAAATTTTGCGTCGGGTTATGTTTGGAACTGGTTATATTAGGAGTGTCAGTCTCATTTTAGTTATGAGACCACATTTTTATGCTGAAGTATCAAACTTTTCAAGGTAGTTAAGCAGACCTGACTGGACCCTTTAGTGGTTTATATGTTTGACACATCGGATAACATCTTTTAAAACTTATGCTTAGCCTTATTTATGTGACAACTTTGGTTAATCTCAAATCACCTGATCACTCCTACACTTCTCCCATTTGACGAAATTCAGCTGAAAGGTGGGATATTTGTTTTAAATCATTAGCTTTCCCTACACAACTTTAAACTCTCCTCTGGGTGTTATTGGAGGGCAGTGCAGTAGAGAAAAACAACCTATATTTATATTTATATCAGTCAGCCTCAGCATTAAAACCACTTAGAGGTGAGCTGAGAAACACTGAACATGTAGTTATGCTGCAGTGTTCTGCTGGGAAACCTTAAGTCCTGCCATTTGCAGGGCATGGATGCACCCTGGCACACCAGAAGAGCCTAGAGCCTTGACCTGGCCTCCGAACTCCCCGCATCCCAATCCAGTCAGGTATCTGCAGGCTGTGCAGCAAGGCATACATCCACTAAGGCCCCATTGTCTCACCTGGAGGACCTGAAGGATCTCTTGCCGATGTTCTGGTGCCAGACACCACACTGCACCCTGAGAGGTCAACAAAACACAAACACCGGACTGATGGGTCAGAGCTGTTTTGGCAGTGTAAGGATGATCTGTTGGAGAGCTTGTTTAAATGTCATGTAAAAGCTTAAAACATGTGAGGCAAAGTTGTTTCAGATGTACAAGAATCACAAAACAGGAGTAAAATCTAATCGCAGTAAGGCAGCTTCAGCTATGAGGAAGCTCTGTCAGCTGGATTTCACTAAAGCTGCTATTTCTGCCAGTCTTCTGCAACAAAAAATCTAATAATTATGCACCCATAGCTTCATAATTAATAAAATCAGCATGTTGATCAGCTTATTTTTTCTTATTCAGACCACGGTTCTTTGGCAAAATCTAAATACACTATAAAAAGTGTATTTACATTTTTACATGTTGCTGGGCAATCGTGGCTCAAGAGTTGGGAGTTCGCCTTGTAATCGGAAGGTTGCCGGTTCGAGCCTCGGCTTGGACAGTCTCGGTCGTTGTGTCCTTGGGCAAGACACTTCACCCGTTGCCTACTGGTGGTGGTCAGAGGGCCCGGTGGCGCCAGTGTCCGGCAGCCTCGCCTCTGCCAGTGCGCCCCAGGGTGGCTGTGGCTACAATGTAGCTTGCCATCACCAGTGTGTGAATGTGTGTGTGAATGGGTGGATGACTGGATGTGTAAAGCGCTTTGAGGTCCTTAGGGACTAGTAAAGCGCTATATAAATACAGGCCATTTACCATAAAAAGGGAAGGAAGGGAAATAGGATTTTGAAAATAAGACTTCGGCATTGCAGAGCCAGCTGGCTGGAAGGAGTTATTTAAATGGTATAAATGCAAAATAGCAATATTTCCATATAATAACAAGAAAACCAGTGTTTCACTGGTTCATTAAGATTTAAGATCACCGGCCAAAAAAACAACATTTTGATCACAGCATGCCACTTAATCAGTGTTTTTTTTAACTGGATGCAAGCCATGCAGACCTGAATATACGACAACTCTTTCTTCTGTTCTGATGCTGCTGATCAGAGAACTGCATCTGAAGCTATCAGATCTCAACCACATGGGATCTTTCACTCTTGCCTCTGATGACCAGTGCTGCTCCAGTGTAGAAAAAAAAGAGAAGAAGGAGCTCTTTGGTCTGGTTTGTGTTAGTGATATAATCGTTAATAAATGAAAGCTCTTTCTGTCATACGCCCGTAGGCAAAGACTGGCGGCTGGCTGGGACTTCACTTGCGGCAGGAGAGCAGGGGAATGAACACAAGTTCTCATAAAGACAGAGGATGATGGAGAGATTAGAGGGAGAAATTGAAGGCAGATAGGAGGAGAGGACGGGAATAGACGCCGCCCTTAATGTGCACTGTCCATGCCCTGTCCAGAAATGCTTGAATCTAATGGGGACAAGAATGCGCAGCCTCCTGAAGGTTGTACAAGCAATTACCCCACTTAGGAGGCTTTGACGGGCAAGGTCGTATCGGGAAACAGACACGAGGAGCATTATAACATAATGTTCTGTATTCAGCGTGACACAGATCTTTTTACCGAAGACAATATCAATCTTCTGAGTGTCACTCAGTGCCCTGTTGTGCACAGAGACGCTAAAATCCATCATAATCCTATCTGCGCGTGGAACCAAAAATAACCACAGGTGCTCCAATTATGCACATATATGTCACAGGCACCTTTACTTGTCTTTACCATTCTGATTTGCATACGCTCCCCTCCCTCCTCTCAAAATAAAGAAAAAGTAAAAAGAACAGGGAAGGACAGATTCCCTTCAAACCCTAACCCAACAGAAGGCAGCTCCTCTGAGCTGATAACAAAAGCAGATGTGATGGGAGGACTTTGCCAGAAAAGGTTGATGTAACAGTTTGCTGGGTGTTTCTGGTGTTCATTTCATTCACTCCATGCAAGCTGTGCTCAGTTGTCAGGGGAGCCGTTAGCCTGAGTGTGTGTGTGTGAGGAAGAGAGCGAGCATGTGTGGAGGAAGACTATGCACCTGAGCTCCTTGGTGCCTGAGGAAACATGGTTGCCATGGACACGGGTGATTATTATAGGATACAAGGCGAATTTGATCTGCAAGAATCTCGGAAACGACAAAGTTAGCATCACTGAAAAGAAGAAAAATATACACGTATCATATTAAAGCTATTAAACTACCCTTATAGGCAGTGTGCACATGCACCTGTTAAATGTCTCGACTGCATTTTTGCCAATAGATTCCTATATAAGCTAAGTCATCCAAGAAGAGTTGGCATCTATAATGCTAAAATCCTGTTAGTCCCATTTCTAGCATTTAATTATCCACCATGGTTTCTTTTTTATGTCTCTAATCTGGGGTAGAAAAAAAGTGTTAAAAAGTACACTACTGTGGCAATAAGATGTTGTTAATTAAAAGTTGGATCAGAGTCACATATGACAGAAGGGAGATTAAAAGCCTCAAATCAAAGTCAAATCATATGTTTACATAGATAAACCCCTTTTTTTGGCATATGGTAGGTTTGTTCTGCAATTAAGCAGAATGCAGTCTTTCTGCGATGCTTTATTTTGTAGTTTAATTCTATTAAATTACACTTAAAGCACCCGACGTGCTCCTCCTCCACAATCAGAGTCGGGTTTAAATGTTCAGAGGAGGTGACAAACTATCCTGCTCGGCGCCGGAGTACAGAGTGTGTTCAGACATGTTGCACCAAGGGACCGATTAAAGCTAATGGTGTCAAAACTGGAGCCTCTTCACTTTCCATATGGCCCATTGACTGCTAGTAAACATCAGCGAGAGGAGGGTTTTCCTGCCAAAAGAGGGTGCTGTGCACATTGTTTGGAGTGTACGCTATACAGTATAGCTCTGAGGTCTGGAGGATGACAATACAGAAAGGGATAATTATATCTAATTAAGCTTGATGTCATCTTCTGCCGCTGCCTCCTACACACTTCAGTAATGACAGGCACAAAAGGTGACTAGTTGGGCTGGAAATGCAGGCTAAAGCACCACCGCTTAAACCTGCATCTAAAATGCCCACGTGTTTTGTTCTATAGCTTTACAGCATTTTATTTTTATTTCCCAGGTTTCAGGATGTCACAGCTTTAAGTATCGCTGCGTCATCTCGGCACTCATCACTATAAACTATCTGTATCCTCTTTGCTCTTTGTTCTTTTACTGCTGCTGTGAACGTCACTCCACTCATCGTCTGCTCTCTAACAGCATTCCTCTTGTTCTCCATTCACCCCCTACTCCTTTCACCTCCTTCTTTTTCACACACATCCTTTTTGTCTTTCTATCCTTGGACCTTCTCTCTGCAGGTAGACACTTTGTCAGCATGGGATGAGATTAGCCCAGTGTGCCAGGGGAAAACCTCTGAATATGCAGCCAAAGCCCCTTCTTTCTTTCTTTCTTTCTTTCTTTCTTTCTTTCTTTCTTTCTTTCTTTCTTTCTTTCTTTCTTTCTTAGTGCTTTATTTGAGTTTTGAATATCCTTTTATTTATTTTCCTAATAAAAAAAAGTCCCTGGCCAGACATGTGCTGCAGTAATTATGGTTTAATATTGTGCATGACCAGAAACAGTACTGTGCAAAAGTCTCAAGCCACCACTGAATTTTTTATATTTTGCCAGACCTCCTTCTAATTTTTTTAATTGTTTTTTGTTCGCATTGAAAGTCTTTCAAAGTTTTTTTTCCTTTCACAAAAAATATATAATTTGTTCCTACTTTTAAGTTTTAGTCTATGAAAAATGCCAAAGATATCACAGTTTGACAGGCATAAAATAGCATTTTTGCATTAACAAGGTGATTCCCAAACAACGATTGGCAGAACACATGCCCCATCTCGGAATGGTGTGCGGTGTGTCCTCAAAAAAGTGGGAAAAAAGATCTGACAGATGTGAAAAAACAAAAGAATATCTACACCAGATTAACAGTATCTCAAAATAATATCATTCATAAAAGGAGAATCTCTGGCAAAGAATTGATACAGAACTGAAAGATGGATCTGAGCTAGTCTGAAAATCAGACACAACGGGTCTTAGGAAGTGATGAATCCAAAATTTCACATTTTTGGTTTGGGGAGAGGTACAACAGTGAGGATCTACAGCCATCTGTATAACATGGTGGAGGCTCTGTGATTGTTTGAGCTCATTCATGTACTGGTACCCCCACTACCCGGATTTAATGTGCGGGGTCATCTTGACAGAAAGGGAAAAAAGGCACCCAATATCCAAAGAAGAGCTTTTAATGTCCTTCAAGAAGCCTGGAGAACTATTCCATACAGACTACAAGAAAGCTTGGCTAAGAGAGTTCAGACAGTGTTAAAGAATAAAGGTGTTCATACCAAATATTGACTTTCAAGTTTGTTAGAGTTTTATAAGCTGTTACAGTTTTTTGCATATGTTTTCACATGATTAATTAAACTACTGGACAACTTTCCCTCTATTTTAGGAAAATGTAAAGAAATGAAGGGTGGCTCAAGACTTTTGCACAGGACTGATTACACCTATTTTTAATTACATGTTTATTTTGGATTCTTTTTCTATTCCTTTCCTACCAATCTTATCCCTACAGTTAATTTTTTAATTATTAAACCTATTTCAGCATCTCCACAGACATTCAAGGCTCAAATCCAAGATGAAGGACAACAAGCTGTTGCATATACCCTTCAGGGAATTATTCAGTGATGGTAGCTTTTTGTATTTTCTCTGCTGTATGCACATTAATCGCCTACTTGTCCTGCTGCCTCCCTGCCCTCGAGACGTCCTTGGCTGGAAAGTATCAGCTCTGTGTGGACGTAATGCTGGTGATACATGGTAAACTCCTGACCCGTCTGCGCTCTGGCCTCTCTGTTAGATGCTATTAGATGGGCCTCTAATTGCTGCTGACATTCATTTACCCACTAACGCTATCACTTTCCCCATTAAAGAACCGACGTCTGTCTTCCAGGTTTTAGCCTGTTACCGCAGAAGAAAGTGTATTTATCTATCCATTACAATCCAGCGTAGGTTAAAGTAACTGTAACAGTTCACATACTGTAATCAAAAGAGCTTTTCAATTCCCTTTCCCTGATTGCACAAAAAACACTGCAGCTCTGTCCCCTGTGTGTTGTAAAGCAGGTGCCATCTTATCAGCAGTCATTCAGAATGACAATATTCACTATACAGCTGTGCCGCAGCTTGATTACGCAGGGACTCTATCGTCCCCGAACACAGACACCTGCATTCTGCTGCACAGCGCATCGATTTATGCTTCTTTGTAATATTGTTGTGTATAGTTATTGGAAGTGCAGCTATCACGGTGGCGCATTGCTGATTCTTCATTATTTCCATCACCGCCCAAACACCTTTTTCTTATTATTTTTGGGAGATAATCAAGTCATAATGGGATACAGAAATATTATAGTTCCATCAACTCCCGTCTAACCTGTGCACTCGCTATTTGAAGGGGATGAAACTGTTCTTAATGTCCGTGGGATATTAGAAAATGAAAATCAGAGGTGCTATCTCTGCAGAGTCAGCCTATGCCTGTGTGTGATTAAAAAAAGAGGATAATCTGCATAGTTTATCTGATGATCTGATAAAGTAGCATGCAAGATGTTAAAAAGAACGGATAAATTAAAAACAGTGCAGTACAATGAACTTGTATAAACATCAATTTATACTTACAGTTGCGATGATTTTTTTTCCCCAAAAATGGTTAATCTTCTGATGCACAACTTTCTACAAACACACTTGTTAACTCGTTTGCATATTCCTTATAGACAATCCATAATCAAGAGTCATGTTTAACCTTCTGAAAAATGCTGCCATACATTTTAAGGTTTAAATATGAAGTTGTTGGGGTTTTTTTTAAGTATTTTAAATGTTAATAAAATGATTAAATCCAAGTGAAAAATGTTGTGCATGGTGCATAAAATCACAGCTTTTCACGGCACCATTTCCATTTACAGTATACACCAGGACAGAGGGATGCAATCAAGACTCCAAATGAGGCATAATATTATTGCTTATCTAATGGAAGTGTAAATAGTCTATCCAGAGTTTTTCATATGCATTCTCTCCAAAATAAAGCTAATGCATATTTAACTGTGAATACTAAAAGAATATCAACTTAATGTACTGAAGTCATTATTAGTAACTTTATTGGACCTGACATGAAGTTAGCTAACCTTTGCTGTTACTTAAAAAAGTATGAATCTCGGTTTTTTTTGCACAGCCTGACACTCTAAAAGATTGTCTTATTGCTCATACCTGACTACAAAACATAACCAAATTAAAAAACAAAACAAAACATTAATAATTAACCAATAAATCATTTTTAGAAACCAACTAGTAACTTCTAAACTCAATATGCCAAAATGTGCCAAAAGGCCACCAGAAGCTTAGTCCATCCCTGGACCAATGGTGACCTTTGAGTCACCATTGAGGTTTTTCAAGCGACATCATCTGCACATTACTCAAGATTTATCTGGCATGACATGACAAGTTGCTAAAGAACAATGTATATGCTTCGTTAGTAGTACATTAGTAGTAAGACTTGAAAGACCGTGCCGAAAACCAGAAATGGGGATGGTTCAGCGCTCCAGACAGCTGAACTTTTTCCAGTCTGTGCCGCATTTTTCAGTTTTCCAACAGCTTGGAGAGCAGCTGGACAGTGTTTGTAGACTTAAAAACACTGTCCATTAAAACTACAGTTGCAGGAGTAGCGACCAAAACGATCACAGGGAGGCTTTTGCCATCCAGCTGGGGAATACTTATTTTACCCTAGCAAAGGTGGTGGCCAGGGAGTCACTGATCGGTCTGTAGAGCTGTGTGACCGGGTCCAAGCGACTGCCATCAAAATCCAGCAACCAGTCACAGCTACACGAATTTTTCCCACACGACTGGTGATTGTCAGATGGTCTCTGGGCCTGTGTGATCTTATTCATCTGACCCTACACTGTCACGTGGTTAATGGTCACATGCAAAACATCAATATGCAATTCCACCTCTTCAACAACTGCACAGAGGATGACTTTAAAAAAAACTTTATCAGGACCTACAGTTTGCATAATTAGACTTGTGGTAGCCTGACTTACACATACATGTGGAAACAAAACGTTGCTAGCTCTTTGCTAGCTCTCATCTCAGCTTACTCGGACCACTAAACAGGACCTTAAGTATTTGCAGTGTTGGTGCTGCCTTTTTGAGCATTTCTGTCGTAACTAGCGAGGCTTTTTGTGTAATCAATTATACCAACTGTCCAAGAAGTCTTGGCGAGTGAATAATCATTTAATTCATTCATTCTACTTTCCACTAATCAGCCGGTATCTGTGTCCATGCCATGCACTTATACAGACTAATGATGCAGCTATGTTTGATTATTATCTAAATATGGTTAGCTCAGTCTGCAAAATAAAAAAACCCAAATATGCTGAGTGAGGCCACTGTGGCTACATCCACATTTGATCTATTGTCTATGTTCTAAACACTTTAAGAAAAATGCCATTTGAGAAAGTAATAGCTCTGGATATATACAAGCTGCAGTCTAAAGAAAGCCACCATAACAGTACCACTCTGTGTCAAAATTTGATGCAATACTCCACACATGAGAGCCTATGTATCTGCACTTCCCTGAGAGGGCCATTTGAAGAGCAGCAGGTCAATACACATTCATAGAGAGTGCATTTCCCTGAATGCCTCAACAGTCCGTAAAGCTTCAGTGCCACTTTCCGCCATATTGTGCTTGCTGCATTAATCTATCCTACAAAAGTGTCATTCTATGCTTGAAGAGGGGACACTTGCGTACACACACGCGCGCGCACAGTGGAGGCACACATAGACACACATTTTCGCAGGTCCAATGGCAGAAAATCCATAGCCCTTTCTGGGAGGAGGAATTCCATTAGATAATAGATATGGAATCCATCTCGATTCCTCACCTTATCTTCTCCCAGGGTGAGAGATCAATACTAGGGCTTCAGCTCAACTGCCAACAATAACAGGAAATTGATGGGACAGAGTAAGCAGCTCGGCGGTTCAGTAATGGCACTTTCTTGGCCACCTCTGTTGTGCAAATCAGAGGGGGAGTTAATTGGTGAAAGCTTGCTTATAGTAATGAGGAGGAATGGGAGCTGATGCTAGGAGCTCATTAACCAACACACGATAAGGTTGTAGGAAAAGTTATTGTAAATGCACAAAAGCAGGGGGAAAAAACAGTTCGGGGCTACAGTAGAAGCAAAACAGCTGAGACTGACAAAAAGATCCCATGCACGGATATCCAGTTATCTGAACAAATGGGCACGCACGCCATAATGGCATCTAATTTTCCAGAGAGCTACAGAGGTTTCCTGTCAGAATTGCCAGGTGCTGTGTTTACAGAGACCATTGCTTGGCAACACATTCCAAACAGCATTAGGATATGAGGGCATTGAGCCGCGGTGAGTTGAGTGTTGGGTCAGGTGTTATATAGATGCAGACATACTGATACTGTTCGTCGAAGGACCTGGGCGGTTCCTTTCCTAACACAGGGATGAGTCATTTTTTCTGTTTGTGCACAGTAGGTCCCATATGTGGCAACATGTGGGTGGGTGGTGGCTGGGGAGGTTAACAGCTCACTGGTAAATAAGGTCCAGAGTCCGTTCTCGTTGAGATGTTTGCACAGCTAAAACGTCATTTATTGCATCACGTCACACAGGAGTGTCAACAACAGAGTGAGACCGTGAATGACCGCTGTAGGACAGAATGTTTTTTTGTTTTCCACTTGTGCTGCTTGTGCAGGAACATTCGATTGAACACGAACGTCTTGTTCTCTTGTCTTAGTCACAGAGCATAACTGCTTGTCCTGGTTCGTGGTTTCATTGCTTAAACTTGATCAAGTTGAGCAATGCAACAAGTTAACTTGGGACTCTTTGATCACAAACCATAACTCTAACACCTTTTAGGCTCTGCAGCTGCAGGGACTCATTCGCTCACAGTGCACTTACATCTCTGCATCTTTGCATGCATGCACGTATCAACCCTCCCACCCCCCACACCACTGACTAGACACAGCCAGCAGGTGGTGCTGTCTTCTGTAGTATCACTTTGTTTTCTTTGGCTTAAAATGTTTTGGTTTTACCCTTTAGCACCATCCTTTAATAGCAGCCACCTAACTGTATGGACAACATTTAAGAGTAAACGCTCTCACAGTGCTGCTCCCTGTTAACCTCCGTGATTCTGTGCTGCTTTGCAAACAAGCGAAGATGAAGATGAAGTAGATGAAAAGATGAGTCCGTTTCAGATTATTAAGATACACATGATTACAAGTTGGGAGCGGCACACTTCTCTCTCTGATCTCCGTGGTTGTCTTACCAGAGCATTATCTGCAGTAATGGAGTCAGATCTTCATGGACAAATCCCTTTAATGTCATCCACAGCGCCCAGGGGAGACCACCCTCATTGGGAGAAGGGTGGTGGGAGCTAATTTCAACCCACACAATAGACTCATCTCTAAGACTGCCTGGTTAGATCACACCATCTTTTGTGTGCGCGTGTGTATGTGCATGTGTGTGAGCTCGCACATATTAAATAGAAAACTGTACTGTCTGAGCGTTGCCACTCCGGGGAATTAAGGTCATGTTTTCATGCCTCTTGAATACTAATAATTGAAGATTGGAGCTTTCCTCTCCATGGACACATAACAGTCTAATAAGGGTCGTGATCAGTCAGCAATACATCCAAACCTTCTGACAGAGGACACAGTGTTCTCAGCGATAACATCATGCAGTTAGATGTGTTAGGAGAAAAAGATCAGGACATGATCTTATGTTTTGATAGAGTATCGAGCCTTTGTGGTGGAGCCATCCCTGGCTTGCTCTGTGCCTCGCTCTCCCGCACAATGATGTCATCTGTGGGAAGGTATTTCTCTCAGACACAACCTGTCTGCTCCTTTTAGGGGCCACAGTAACTCGAGCTGCCTTGAAAGTCTGGAAGGGAGCACTGGTCACTCGCAGACAAGGGCGTTATTTATTTTTTCTGGAGGAGATTCAATACCTACTCCCGCTGCTTCATGGCTCCGAGATTCATCTGCGGTACAAAGCACTTTCCCTCCAGAGACACACGAGAGGTTGTAAGCTCACTCACAGAGTTTTTTTGGCAAAGCAGATAGTGGTAGGTTCTATAACATGATTAGTCATTGTTAATGGATATAATCACAGAGATCTGGGATGGCTAAGTCTCTTAAGCAGACTACCGGCTGTGTTTCTTCTTTTAAGTGGACATTGTGAGTGTTCTCTTGCAGTGTCACGAATCCCTACTTCTACTTGAGTCTCTTCAGTTCTCTAATATCCATGTATATATGTGTACTACTACTAGACTACTTCTTTTGTTTACAAAATTTAGAGATCTGTGGAAAAAGCCTGTTGCCCCTCATTTCTTTGTATTTTGTGTCCAAGGAGCCTTTTTTTTTTTTTTTTGCAGTTTTTTAAAACTGGTCTTGTGCAACAGTTTTGACTTTCTGAAAGTCTTTCAAAGTTTCTTTGTTTTTCACTCATTTTCATTCCAGTCCTCATACCTGACAATTTTCAAAGGAATGCCGTTTTTGTTAAGCCATTTAACACTGGCCTTTTGGTCAACTCAAGTATAAAAGTTTAACTAACAGATGAACCAGTGTTGTGTCTACACATAACAGACAACTTAGCAAACAACCAATTTTAAATTGTACCTTTAGGTGCTTTGTTACTAGCAGGCTGTCGCAAAAACACATATAAGTTTTCATTTATGAATACTGAGGAAGAAAACACAGTTTGACAGGTATAAATGTATTTTTGCAACAACAAGGTGATTCCCAAAGAGCTATTAGCTTAAAACTTGTCATATCTAGCCATGGTGTGCAGTGTGTCCTTAAAAAAGTTGAGGAATCTGGACAAGTGGAGGACAAGAGAAAAAGTGACAGGCCTAAAAACGATCCCACAGGACCCGAGAGATGCATCTGGCCCTTCAGCTGATCATCAGAAATGATCTCAGTGAAAGAATGGTTGTTAAAGAAGGGGAAAAAATAATAGGCTGAATTATGCAGAATCACACAAAAACTGCACTGAAAATCAATTCAACAGGTCTCATGGAGTTATGAATGCAAATTTAAAGTTCTATCGATATGTACGTAGGAACTCAGGAGAGAGTTCAGTCATTGTCTAGAACCATCTGTGAAACGTGCTTCAGGATCTGTCATGGTTTGGGGATGTATTTCAATCAGTGGTGTTGGAGATCTTGTCAAAACAGATGGAATTACGAACACAGAAACGTACCATTAGATTTTGATCGACCATGCAAAACCGTCTGGAAAGAACAACTTTGTTTTTCACCATGACAAATGACCCCAAACAGCCTGCCAATGCAGTAAAAGTATACCTGGATATAAAAACACACGGTGGAACTCTATCAGTCATGGACTGGCCTCCCCAGAGCCCAGACCTCAATATTATTGAAGCAGCGTGGGATCAGCTTCACAGAGAATGGAAGAAAAACCTGCCAACGTCCAAAAAGGAGCTCTGAATATTCATAGAGAGTTAAGAGAGTCGACTTTCAAGCTCGCTAGAATTATAAAAACTTTGTTTTTGCTTGTTTCAATAAATCACTGCATTTGTGTCCCGTTTTCATTGTGAGGGTGTTACATGTGGAAAGCCTGAAGAGACAACATCTGCTTTCAAATGGCTCAATTGTCACACAGGATTTCTTAGAAAGAAGGAAAGGGTGGAGATTCTTTTGTAAACATGTCCCGCAAACATTCAGCTGCAGCACAATAACAACTACTACGTGGTGGTTATTAGTGTCGCATGTTTGGAACAGGCTTTGTTTTTCCATGTGCACTGAGAGGCAGAATCCCCGTTAAACGCCAAAAACACCCTGTTGCCACAACATATGCGGGCACACTCAAGTAGAAACTGCAGTGAGCATGCCATACACTTACAAACAACCCCAGTGTCTTTGGCCATTCAGCTTTTTTCATGAACTCCCTCAAGATCTTAAGATTCTGTGTTTGAGGATGAGTCACCATGACCTGTGAGTTGGGAAGCCATAGCACCACTGAAGAGTATGAGTCAGCACATCAGGAATAAAAGCACATTAAAACAGACGTTACATAAGTATTTATAGCTTTAAATAATACTTAAACTAGGGGTCGCGATACCAAAAAAAGCCACGTCAGTAAAAGATGGCACTTCTTACTTTTAACATTTTGATGAGAAAGAGCTGAGAAAGCCTACTCATGAAACTATATTTAAAAAAAACGATAACACCGGACATAATATTTAACATGCAACACTGCAACAAATCCTTGCTTGAAAACATAGCCATGCTAAAGCATTCTGAGTTAGAGTGCAGCAATCGACTGGCTTAAAAGGTTATGCGAATCAATACAAAGTTGTTTTGGGCACCAGCGCTATTATATTAATGTCATCTTGAGAAATAGGCACTAGCTTAGGTGGCTTGTCTGCCAGCCTGTTTTCCTTTTTAACTCTGGTCAAGGTTTCCTTGTAGCAATAAGAGGATTTCTACTGACAGCTGTTTTAAACGGCAGGTAATGGTTGTGCTTTAAATGGGAATTTGACCGTTTTCAACAAGCAAAACCAGGGAGTATTAGCTATGTTTGATTTAGTACAAAAAGAAGTCACCCTTTTTTCCATTCCAGCCTCGCAACAAGCTCCGATGGTGGTGTAACATGCGGAGCAGGCAACCTATGGAACTGAATAAACTGAATTAATAATGTTCGGAGTCCTCATGAGAGCTCCCCTGTGACTAGTGAGGTAGCTAGTTGTGCAGTCAAGGATGACACAGAGGTTGAAATGGTCACACATTTACTCAGCTCTCTCCCTATCCCTCTGGCTCATGTTCTTGCCAAGGTCAGATACAGCATTGCATAATAATAATTTAAAAAAAAGAGTCTCTCGCTCTCTCTGTCTCTCTCTCATGCACACATACACACACAGACACATACACACACACACGCGCACACGTATGCAAACTATGCAACAATGAGGGGAATAAGAAGCCAACTAAAAATAGTGCTATCACTGCAGCCATCACCCCAAGCATTGCACCACCACTCTTCACATTACATCTCATAACTTAAGACTCCTGCTTTGGATATAGCCAAGAGTTTGCTTCCTGAACTGTATGTAATCTTCAAGTTACACATGCTTTAGTGAGCATAAACAACCACAAAGGAATGTGTGCTTTAGTATTTCAAACAGGCTTTTTTTTTCTTTATTATTTCTATTTTATTTCTGCCAGTGGCTGGAAAACCACCTATGACACCCACAAAATCTCTTTGCTCAATGCTCTGTACCTTTCTTCTGCCTCTTCTCTCCTTTCTTTCCCCTTCTTCTATCATCCCCCTCTTCTCCACCTATTTCCCATGGCCTCGGGGAGCTGTTAGCTATCTGGATGCTGGCGCTCTATTGTGAGCACTCATTGATTGCCTCTCTGCTCCCCACAGCCAGTCGGACTAGTCAGCATGGGGCCCGGGCTGTCTGCCTTACTGCTCAGTCAACATACACCATGAAAAACAGAAGAGAAATGGAGAGTTCAACCGAGACAGAGAAACACACACAAACACGCAGACAGAGCGAGAGTGAGCATTTATAAAAGGCTGTCCAAGCTTCCAGAGTCCAGCAGTCACATCATCTGTTTTCTGTCCTCTCTCCTCCTCTCCCTTTCTCTCTCTCTCGCTCTGCTCCTTGTTCTTCTCACAGCCAGAGACAATCAATGGTGTACTCAACCAGACTTCTCTTGTCTTGTTTTAAAATAGTGCTCTTCTGCCTTTTCTCTGCAGGAGACGATCCATTTACTGCCCCACATTTTCTCTACTTGTCCTGAAAATTAACCCTTGTCTCACCTCCTCTGGATTCAGTCACCCGGTCAATCAATTAAATCATTTTCACACCCAAACATTTATTTTTTTTCCTTTTTTTAAAAACAGGATATTTGGCATGTGGGTTTAACCCATGGTTAATCCATGATTCATACCGGGTTGTGGCAACTAATTCCATTTTAAAATGCAATGATTTGTCAGATATTCTTTAAGCCATGCTTGCAACTGATCCAGGGTTCACTGCAGCTATCACCTCAAGACAGCTCCATGGGCTCCAGGCCCTTGTGACCCTGAATTGGGTGGTTAAGAAAAAAAGTGAAACAAGTTAAAAAAGCTGGTGGTCATCACGCAGAACAAACAATTGAAAGGCTTAAAGTGGGCTTTGGAAAAATTGTGTTGTGTGTTTTGTGTTCACATGAGGTCTGAAGCATTTTTCTACATATATAGACAAAGTGCTGAAACTTCATGGGATTCTTTTCTTTCTACTCCCACTTTATGAAAGGTTAATGCAATAAATAATGCTAAACAAGCATCCTGAAGGGTCACAGCAGAATTTATTGGGAGAAAAATCCTGGGATTGCTTCTAAAGTACTGGAGTGCACTGTTATAAAACTGCTAGTTGTATAATTGCATGTCTTTGTTAGCAAAGTAGCAGAAAGCTTGGTTAGGAGCAGGGTCAGAAAACACATTTATGCCTTACACCAGTGGAAAACATTCTTTTGTCTTTGTCCTGTGAAAGACGTATCAGTCATTCTGTCAGTCACTCAGTCATGGCGGCGACAACAGGGTGGCATATAAACCACCATCACACCTCTGTGTGAATGGGAGAGCTGATGTCAGCACAACTGAAATTTTCCCTCCATCATGTAGCAACATGAAGCCCCAGCAGCATCCATCACTCCCGGCGCTGCCTCTATAGAGAGGCGCCTTGTCACCAGCAGAACGGTGGCCAAAGGAAATGTACATCATTTCGTGTTTGAGCACGAGTCGGGAGCCGAGGCTTGCCTTGATGTTAACTAATGTTTAAAGGGCTAAACAGTTTTCATATGTTAATTTGATACACCCCAACACAATGCAATATGTATTAACCTTGTCGGAGCATGCTTCACTGCGAGTTCTCTTTGTTCTCCTTTGATGCATTCGCTCAGGCTTTGAAATGCTGCGTGTATGAAATTATACACAGAGCCAAAGTCAAGCCGAAGTCACCCCACCTATAATCCATCCATCTTATTGGCAGCCATCTGGCCATATTATTTGGAGAAGCTGAGGCGCATGCCTTACCATGAAAGTGAGGACTTCTGACAACAAGCCATTCTTTGAACTGCGGAGTGCCACCGAAGAATGACCCGACCAGCTGCAAGCCCCCCTGACACTCATAACAGGGCTTGTCGCCTTGAGTCGGTATTAAACAAAGCGTTGATGGATGATCCCGAACGGCTAATATTACGATCAGAATAAAAACTAAATGGCAAAAGCCAACAATAGATCTGTCACTTGCTGATCCCAAGTTCTGAGGAAAGAGTAATAAGGAAACCTATATTTGTCTTCTTTTAAATTGAAGAAGGCTCAAAATGTCTGACAACACGACGGCCTGAGGATTTCAGGAAACACACACACACATATATGTGATTTCTCAGATGTGAACCACAGTGTTAACATCAATATTACTGCTGTAACACGGCAGATGAAAAACATCCATAACAGAAGCGGTGTCACCACAAAGACAGGGGGTCATCTCAATGAGCCATTTTTGAAGGGGGGAAGAAAAAAAATCACATCATGAGCTTACAGCTACAGCATTGTGACATTGACTGTTCGCCCAATCTCCGTCTAAGAAACTGGCCCCCTGAAATAAAAATGAGTGACTGCCAGAGTCGGTGATGTCACTGGCCACATTTGTCCCCATCAGTGTGGATAGCTGCTTCGACCAGAGGGCTGGGGTGTCCTTGAGACACAGTGTGATGCAGACACCCAACCAACCCCCTCTCTCTGCAGATACCCCCGTTTAGGGCCGTGCTGCATCAGTGTCAGGAGCCCTGCAGGCAGGAAACTAAAAGGATGGCAGTCTCTTCCTTCCCTTCAAAAAGGAAAAGAGCCAGGGCCGGGAGCTGCTGATAGGAATTTGACCCCTGGACTGAGGACAGTGTGTGAAGGGAAATTGTTGGTTACCTTTCAGAAGCCCTGATCTTGTCAATCTTTATCACCTTTACTGATAATACTGGATTTATGCTTTTCACCGACAAGAAATACACTGTTTGGAAAACATGCATGCAGGTCTAGCTGTGCTGTGACTAGCTGGGACTCTGCTCTTTCTTTTTAATTTTCTTCACACACACACACACACACACACTGAAGACATCCTGTATGGAGGCACAGCGTGAGGAGTGAGTGATTCTATCTGATGCACCACGAGCTGACCGGCCCTCCCTCTGGGCAGTTCAGCCTCGCCAGAGTAGGAAGAGAGGGGAAGAGCTTGCGTGCTGCCGTGCGCGCGTGTGCGTGTCGGGAGGAGAGACATTGTTCCTTGACGTCACCGCTCAGCCCAGCCTGCCGCTGCTCTCAAACATGTCTTTGTTATTCTGAGGCTTCCACCAGAGACCGGCCGCCTGCAAAACCTGGAGCCCGGCCTGCACAACTGCTGGAGCGGAGTGCAGACGGAACATAGGCTTCACACATGGGAAGTTATTAATGAAACGTTCAAATATAAACAAATAATAATAAATAAATAAAAACGTGTTTCTGCAGTTTAATGTTATTTATTACTTCAAACAATATCTAATGTTCTGCTGGAACTGCTGTGACTGGGATAATGCTTTATGTTTAATAATAATAATAATAATAATAATAATAATAATAATAACATAATAATTGTTCATTAAGGCTGGTTTTTGCTCATCGTAAATAACACTTCAATAAATATATTTTAATACACATGAAACGTATAATAATTAATTAACTAATATGCTTAACTAAAATGTCCATGACCGATTACCTGTTAACTGTGGGGCAGGTCCCAAGAGAAAGATATGGTCAACTAAACAGTAGTTTCTTACTGTGTCTTGCTGACTTATAATACACATGTAACTGCTTAATATAAGTTTAATTAATTAGCTAACTGGGAGAAATCAGAGGTCCTCAACCTGTGGCCCCACTGGTGGGTCATAAAGCAACTGCAGGTTGGGCAGTAATGAACAAGGGAAAGCCATAAGCAAGTGTTTAAACGACCCCATCAGAGAACCTCCTAATAATAGCTATATTAATAGTGCTAATAATAACATATTTTTCTATATGTTTTTGGAATTAGCGTCAAAGGTTATGTTTTCCTAACTTGTCGGCTGACAGCAGTACAGGATAGATTGAAGTGTCCAGTGTTGTTGATGTGATGATGTTACAGTGCGCTCACACAGAGGTGTTGCTGCTTCAGCAATGTTGTTTATCATTGATCGCCTAGATAAGACTTTCATTGCTGCGGCAGAAAGAAGATGAAGAGCTAATTTAATGACACAAATCAGTTATGCAGATTTAAAACACACTTTAACTGAAATACAGCAAAATAAAAACCGTTCTGATAATGCGTGGATAGTGGTTTGACTTGTACAGTGTCTGCTAATTTTTATTTGTTCTCAAAATAGCGTCAAAAACGTTAGTTAACGTAGCTTAAATCATTAGAGATTATTAGCTAATTTTAACCTTCTGATCTCATAGTTTGCTGGTATATCGCTAGATGCCAGTCAAGGAGCTGTTGTACTTTATTATTTTAGCTTGTTAAAAAAAACTTTTGTTCCTTTTCTGGTTGAATTGGACTTCAGTGTTTGTTTACAGTATAGATCCAGATCCAGGTGACAGCAGGTCAAAATGATTTTACCTATGTGCAGCAGCAGCCTGTATTCAGTTTGAATATTGCTATGAACTGACGGATCACTTTATGTCTTTCATTGACTGCAACATTGAACTTTTGGGTGACGGCACAAAGACTGAGAGAGCAGGATGAAGACAGCAAAAAGAAAGAGCAAAAAGAAACAGGTGAGGATGGACATGTGGTCAAATTCACAAAAATGATAAAGCTGTAGCTTCCGTTTGTCCACATTCATTAATGATGATTTCACATAACACGGCAGTGTGCTGTACTGTTGTGCATTGTGGATCCCCCACTTGCTCTTGTGATTATTATTATAAGATTATATTCGCTGTCTCAAGAGGGCACGCAGCATCCTACGGGATGGTACACACCCAGGACACCGGGTGTTTAAGCTGCTGCCGTCTGGCAGGAGGTTCAGGCTGCTGAGGTCCCGAACAAATAGACTCAAGGACAGCTTTTACAACAGGGCAATAGCCCTGATCAATGCAAATAGCTGACCTGACTGGCTACCTACCTGGACTTTTTTTTTTTGGGTGGGGGGGGGGGGGGGGGGGGGGGGGGGGAAGGTAACAACGGTAAAAACAGTAACAATAATAATATTTATATTTATAACAAGGTGCAATAACAATTAATGTACAATAATAACAGTGTGCAATACAAATACACTTCTTCTTCTTTTTTATTACTAAGTTATTATACTGTGTTGTGTTGTTTGTGTTGCGTTGTGACGTGTCGTATCGGGTCCTGTTGTGTTATATGTAGTGCCGACGTAGGACAGTTTTCCAATTTCATTGTACTATTGTACTATGTATGACTGTGCAATGACAATAAAGAGTTATCTTATCTTATCTTTTCCTAGTTTCTTGGAAAGAGAGAGGATGGAGAGTAAGGACAGAGAGGTTGTACAAGAACATGAAGAATGAAGGAGCAAATAGTGACGTTAGCTGGAAAAACTACAATTATTTTTAGTAGTTTTTCATGCATTTCACAGATGCTTTGCGTGCTTTCTAGTAGCGCACTTAAAAATGCCAGTGGGGGTTCTAGACAGAAAATATTGATATGAATGACAGCATTTTATAAGATTCATACCACTCTAAACATGGCTCGAACAGGATGGCTGCCACTACATTGAAGTGACTGACTACAAATCATTTCTCCACTTGTGAAATTCGGGTAGATGATGCTCCCTGCTGAGTCTGCATAATAAACAGAGGGTTTGTATGAATTCAAAAAGTTTAATAACAATTTTAAAACAACTCTATTGCCAGCCTGCTTCATGTACAGGTCTATGGTGTTGTAGAGTGATTTTCCAGTGTCTGTACTGATTAATGCTACTTTAAGTGCTTAATGATTTGGTGGACTGCCTCTATGTGATTAAGAGACTGAAATAATGTTGTGCGTGTTTCACATCTTATCTGCTTTGCCACAAATACCTCTTTAACTTCTTTAACAAATGAGCCTTAGCCTCGGGTTTGATAACTAAAGGCTCCACCCTGAAACAGGCGAAAAGGGGTGGATTGGATTGAAATCTCTGGTTGATCTTAGACACTACAATGGGTCATCCAACTAATGAGCTGAGGCCTCCTAAAAATCTGAACCTAGAATTGCCCCTGAGTGAAGCTAAAGTGAAATGATTTAAAAAACAAACAAATAAATAACCAATAAGTACAGTGTCTTGCTGACTTTTCTTCAATTTGAATCCTTTCTCAGATTTAATGATGATTTAAGATGTGGTGTGAGGCATGACCTGTACTTAACCTTAAAGCATAATGATAATAATAATAACTAGACAGTTATTAAGAGATTTGTTTTCTCCCTTATGCACAGGTGGCCACACTGGATGTTCGACTCGGTAGATTTTTACACCCGATGCCCTTCCTGATACAACTCCAAAGGGATTTGTGTCTTTTTCTGAGACTGAACAAGGGACTGTTTGCTTTCTCAGCAAATATGTAAACCACTACACTATAAAGACACTATAATATATAATAATAAGAAAAAGAACAATAAAAATTGGCTAATAAAGTTAATAGAGTTCACATCACTACTGCTACTAACAACAACAAAAAAACAATAATAATTACTAGCTAGTTAATTAAGTCGTTTTTTGATAATAACGTGAATAAATCTGTATCTCAGATAAGCTTACGGTGTTGCCTTTCATGTATATTCCTATTATGTTTTACTAACAGCTATTAAACTCACACAATGGCTGAATTAGCAATTAACTCCTGGCTCGGTTACACAGTGCAGCTCTGAAGCATCACTGCTGTAATGACACAAAAGCAGACAATAGCCGGAGCTGCCGGCTGCAGTCCGCTCCAGTGTGAAACGTGCCGTTATCAGGCTGTTAGCGTCTACTTACACCTTCACACCCGGGTGTCCTTCCGCGGAAAGTCTAGGTCACGTTTTCACGCCGGCCGCCGAGCACGGCTCTCTCTGGTAACTGAATAGCCAGTGTAATCTGACACTTCAACTTGCCGTGCTCTACGATAGTTGATTCAGTCACTCAGTCACAGCGTCTTCGGAGCTCTCACGTCGTCTTTGTGGAAGGGAAGCGAGTGAGCGAGGGGAGCATCGTAAACACGCGGTTTGGAGACACAATACGCCGCTTTGCCGCTCGGGTCCGAGCTCAAAGTAAGTTTCGCGCCTGGTTATTTTTTGTGTTACACAGCGGGGTTTTGAACGTGTGTTTGCGTGCGTGTGTGTGGTTTTGCCTCCCGCTGGACAGATACTACCTCCTAACAATAGGGTGACCTCCTGGAAACCTTTTAGCAGCCGCTGAGAGTCTCGTGCCAGCGGGTGCACGTTAAGAGCCGAGCCGGAGCTCGTTTACGCGGCGTAATATCCAGACTGTGCCGCGTATCCCCTCTACCTGTGTAGTTACGCTGGAGCGACACGTCCAAAGTCACTGGGTCTGTAGGATCATTTCGTGAGGCGTGTGTACATTATTCTTAAAATCACTAGAAATGAATGCGCTAGTAAGTCAGTGATTGCAGGTCTGCGTGTGTATGTGTGTGGGTGAATGTCTCGTCTCGGTGGATCAGCTGATGGCTCGTTTGATGCTAAACTGAGAATGTGTGTCACTTAGCTAACAGTCAGCAGTGTGCCTGGGCTTGTTGACTCCCTTCAAGGCTATTATCCGCTACCTGTTGTAATGCAATTAGTAGGCATGTCCATATGCTGCCCTGCTCTGTTCTGCTGAACGGCACATGTCATGCAGCTTCAGTGGTAATTGCTATCTGATAACACTAGTTGTGTTTGCTGGATGTAGTCAGGGATCATTCAAAGATCAGTGGCTCAACGTGTTAGGTCGTTTGGGACCTTTGCAGGGACACCTTGTGAATCTGGCCTCTGATAGATAGTTTACTTGCACTATATGTATTTGTGTGTATTTGTGTGTTGCAGTGTGACTATTACAATTAAGACAATGCTCAGGTGATTTATAATAGCTGTATGCCTGCACTGGAGCCTTGCAGTGCACTCACATCTGTAATGGTCCAGTATTAGCATGTGCATCTGGCTTGCTCTACATTAAACTATCCCCGATAGAGAACAGCATTGCCACATTTACAAGCCCTTCTGCAGCAGAGTGTGGATGAGCAGCTTTGACTCAGTGCAGGCTTCTGCCTTAAGTCTGGTGGACCCTCCCCGTTAAATTCCTCCTGTCTGGATGTGAGGCCAGTCTGGGCAGAGTGGAGAAGAGGGGGGCTCACGATTGGAGGAGGAGGAGGAGAAGGAGGAGGTGGAGACTGCTGCTCTTTCATTACCGTGCATCCTGCTACAGGACAGCTGAACTTTGAGAGAGGGTGACAAAAAGGGCCCTTTACTTGTTAGTAAGGTTGAAGTTGAAGGGGGCGTGATTGGAGCGGATGATCAAATTAACTGCTGTTATAATGTCATCATGCTTTAAACGCCCAAAAGCACCAGATTCCTAAGAAATCTGATACAGCCTTGCATAAAAGTTGATATTACAGGCTTAAAAACAGTTACTGGGTTCATTACTGGGGTATTGCATTGGATTGCAGGTGTTCGTATTATTGTGTCCACTCCCTGTATGTCTCAGAAAGTGTATAAACAGATTTTGGATGGGTGCGCCCTCCAGTGTCTCCTTCCTGGGTAATTTAAATTGGTGATGTAATGAAATTGTTTCAGCAGCAACACTTGTCAGCTGCACCACATTAATTAGTGCTGTTTGCCCCCCTTCTTCTGACAAAACAAAGGAGCATTAAGTCATCTCACCAAAGCATGAAAAGGCAGCGCAGTCATTCAGAGTAGGTTACCTGATAAATTGTGAAAGAAAGAGGGCAAGGAATTAAAGCCATCTGCAACTGTTTGAAACTTGGAAGTGTGTCTGTTTGTGTATGTGTGTGTTCGTGTGAGTTTTCTTTCCTTCTGTTGTCCCTCATGGGGCCTCTCTGCAACCAGCCAGCCAGCCAGACTGAGAGACAAGACAGAAGTGTCTGATTCACTAAACAGGCTAAAAGGCTCCAGCATACACACTTTGAAATCAAAATTTTCTTTTTCTTTTTTTCTTCTTCTCCAAAGTCATTTAAGATGGTGCTGGACACAATTGCAGGCGTGCTCTCTGAGAATGGAGTGCTTGGCTGCCTGTGCAAGAATGTGAAGGCGATCTTACTGGAAAAATAGTGAAATTTTCAGCAGATAGAAATACAACACATGCACTGGCCCCGCTACAAGTTGCAGCAAAACGGGAAGAAAAATTACGTTTGCATCCAACAGCGTGTTTGATCCTGAGGCAGAATGTGGAGATTATTCTCTTTAAGCTGCAGCATTAGCCAATATTGGGGAAAATATTGGGAAATATGTATCCTTTGAAACCAAATCTTTTTAGTATTAATCTGTCTTTTCTGATAGTTTGGGCTGCAGAAAGTTGCGACGCATGCTTAAGTTGTGCAGTTGTTCAGTCTCACATGCTGATTAGTCACAGAAAAGATTAAGGTAGTGAGTTAACATTACCCCCTGTCATTGTACCTCGGTAAAGCAGTGAGGTAATGCTGATTAGAAGTACGTAGCAGGAAAACAACTAATTACTTGTGTCTCAGTAATTAGCTTTTTGTTACTCAGCAATTTACCAAGTTGCACCATCTCTGCCGCTGTTTGCTGTGTGTGTCGGCACAGCTGCAGCCAGCTAAGTGCTTAAAAACCTGGCGAACGCTAATCAATGTTTTGACAGCCTGACATTTCATCTGACTGTTCCTGTTGTTCGAGGACTACTGTGAAATACTTGCTGCCTGTTCAACTTGACACAGATTCTTGTAGTCTGGTGTCTCACCAGCAGCCCTAACCCACCCACTCGTGTCCAGAGCAGAAGTCAGGCCTTGTTTCTCTCTCTGTCTCTCTCTCGCTGTCTGTGTCTTGAGTGCGGTTCAAACTTGGCATTACTTGTCATCTAAAAACCCAGCCTTTTGTTTTTCAATGTGCCTATTTTGGTCTTTTTAATAAGGGAAAACGTGTGTTGCCTCAGAGCGTTTTTAAAGACTCAATCTGAGAATAAGAGCTTAGAGGGAGTTAAAACCTGAACTATTCAGTTTGAGCTGAGGTTGTGCCCTCTTGTCAGACACTTAACTACTTCCTAAATGTTGTTGTAATTCTACCCATAAGTCTACAGTTAAGCTCCCTTCAAGTTAAAGCCTGGTAATTGCAGGCTAACTAATTCAGAGAAAATGAAGCATACAGCAGCTGTAACTCATCCTGCTGACAGCGTGCAATGACATCAGTTCAGTGCAGAAAGCCAAAAGTGGACCAACATGAGGCGCCGGGATTAAAAAAAACCCTCAGTTCCACATGCCTGTCACCACTGTTCTTCAAGCTGCCAACCTTACGCTGTGGTTTGGGTTTGTGGTTGAAGAAAGCACTACTTTTAAACTCCTGAGTTGCTTGAGGTAGGCTGGACAGTCAGCATGACTAATGCTGAGTCTTCGAGCAAGGCACCGAACCTCGAGCGGCGGTGGCGAGCAGCATTGTTTCGTTAAGGACCGTGTAGGACTGTAGCCGTGAGCCCGAGCGGGCATGCGGGTGATGTTTATGGACATCAGGTGAAATGTTTTGCACGTGCTGTCATGAATGAGTTGCTCTGTTTGCTCCCGTTGGGTTTTATTTACTTTCATGTTAGATCGGAAATGAACTAATACCATGTGTGCAGTGGGTAGGTGGAGTTTAGCTTCCTTGTTTTCTCTCAAGACTAAGTCGCCATAGTATTAACAGATTGAGCTTTAACATGGCAAATGGGATTGCAATGAGGCTTTGTTTAATCGTGACCACTTACGCTGATCAAACAGAGGGAATTAGAAATAAAATGCTGCCTCTAATGCAATCCTGGTTCAGATAAAGGCCTGTTACCTTCTGCATTTGAGGTAAATAAAGGCTCTGGTTACTATGAGGAACTACAGCGGGGATATAATTTTTCCGTGTTGTCCTTGCTTTGCCTGTCAGTTGTTTCCTTGTTGACAGATATTGGTTTAATATAGACAAAACACCAGCTTAACTCCTCTTTCTTAAGAGCCGTCATTTCAGCTCTTGAGCTCTGCCAACATCAGGGAGACGCAGTCCTCTTAAGTGCTTTCTTTTTTTCCTCTCTCTCTCCCTGAGACGAGAGCGAAACAAAGTGCAGAGAAGGTGAGGAGAGCGAATAGGGAGAAGTTGCCGGCCCACCCCTGTCACCATCTCATACATGTTTGATTTAATGTTCTTTGAGAAACGAGTGCACAGGATGTCACAATGGCCGTGTCCTGTTCCCATCCGCCGTGAGAGAGCGGGGGCCCTTGAATCATAAATGACACCCGGCCTCATCAGGAACAATATGAGAGTCGGAGCCCGCACAGGAGGAACAAAATGTTCCCTCTATCCATCCATTCGCCCCAACGCCGCTGCATGCACTCAAGACTTCTCACCATCGCGAGCAATTACCCTCACTTTTTTCCTCCAGCTGATGAAATCCTCGCTGAGAGCCCGTCTCGGCTGCGTTTCTGTGCGTCTGTGTTGGCAAAACAGGGAGGGGGCGGGGAGGGGCGGCAGGCAGCGGGGAAAAGAGATAGTATGTGTCTGAGTGAGTGGCGTTGGCGTGTGTCTGTTTGGCTTGTAAATCCTGTTTAAGCTAAACAAACTCATTGTCTTCATCCTCCAACTGTGTGCTCTCAGCCCCCCCCACCCCCTTCTCTTCCCTACTTTCTCCTCTACTCTTTCCTCCTCCTTTGAGTTGTAAGTACAGTCGCTAATTACTCCCCTCTCCCTCTTCACGCTGGGTCAGTGGGTTTACAGTTTTGGCACTGATCTGCTGTGTTTGCCTTGCTTCTCTTGATACTCGAGCACGTCTGCAAGCCTCCTCCAAGAGGTCCTCACACCTTGCACAGTGTCCCACGTGGGTTCATTTGCCAGAGAGCCACTCAGGTCTGCGCTTAGACTCCCTCTCGCTATCTCAGGAGGCTTGTCCTGCGCTTCGTTTCATGCCAGGTGCTGGGCCGACCGGCCTGCTGGGCCCGCATCAATATAACCTGTTATGTTTTCAAGCAACAGCACCTCATCTCGAGGAGGATTCCCAATGATAGGAATTAATTTTAGATACAGTTTAGTTACCCCCTCCACCCAGCGTGTTGCAAATCTTTCTAGCTTATAGGCCATAATGAATCATTTTCTAAAGATAATACACCACATGCTGTGTTTATAATACCATTTGTGCTATAAACAGCGCCTTGTCTAGTCGGCACTGTTGTCTCTCAGAGTGCACGCTGATGCTGATTTTCTGGTGGAGGTTGCGTGGGAGATGCAGAGTGATGGCAGAGATTCTATGAAGGCGGTCGAATTGTCTCCCTTCATGGCCTCCAGGGATACATACTTCCTTGTTTTCTGACAACGTAAATTAACTGGGATGTTACTAATGCAAAGGGACAGCATTTATTCTCCAGCTCGCGGTGTGGGTTATGAGGCTGCGAAGGAGTCATGCAATATCTGCTCTCACGCGACGCCTGCTGCTTACGCATGCAAGGAGCGCTGGGCTGATAACGTGGTCAATAGCGAAAAGCGGCATTCGTTTTTCTTTGCCGAGGTGCGGGCGAGCAATAAAAATGTCATTCAGCTTTAAGGGCGGGGAGTCGGCCGTACGCTGGGGTTTGATTTTCCAGTTTTGCCTTTTGGTCAGTTAATGATGCCTGTTGTGGTTGTTATGGAGAGCCTCCTCAAATCATATTGGCATATAATCGTGAGCCTCGCTGCTCTAATAAGGCTGTTTTCTTCCTATTTCTCAACGTTGCTCAGTGTGTTTGCCCGCTTATTGCCCTTCCCTCAGTTTTGACACTGGCGGTTGAGCCAGGCGCTTTCCCAGGGTTCTAAGGACTGACATCCCTTTCATTTTCCCGCCTGGGCGGCTCAGATAAAGGGGCATATTTTAAACCTCTGTGTGGATACACTAACTGTAAAAAGAGACGGGCTGGTGGGCCGGGGCCGAGCAACAGCATTAACTTCACAGAGAAGGAGAGGGATGAAGGGAGCAATGGGATGATGAGGAGTGAAGCAAATAAAGAAGCAAAGAGTCTGAGTCCACATTATTAAACAGTAATCTCAGCAATTCATAATAAATGGTTGGAAGCACCATAAAAGCTGGCTGCAGCCCTGACTTTGCAAATATCACAAACATTATCTGCAGTCCTCCTGCAGATAACCCATCTTTCTTGTTTAGCGCTGGTCTATTACAGGGGCAATGTGTTTAACCACTTTTTTCCCCCTAATCTACCCCTGTTGCGTGCGTCCTCCCGGCACACCAAAGCCACGGTGGAAGCCGTCGTTTATCATATCAGTAATGAGACCAGGGTAATCGTGTGTATTCCGGAGACAGCAATGATACACTGCTTGGCGCTTGCCAGGGATCAGCCTCTAAACAATGTTTATCATTGTCTCCCAGGGCTCTTTAATTATCTGGCAAACATTATTGACAAACCAACCAGAGTCCTTGTGTTTTAAGGATGCGGGCTGCTGTTCATAAATATGTGAGCTTGAGTAAAGCGATTTATATTTAACATGCTTGTAAATATTGTTAGTAAAAAGGCGATAATATTTCTTCAGTCAGCCGTGTCTGCTCCAGTCCCAACATCCTCCCATTACCTACATGTTAATGATCTACCAGAGTTATTATACGGCTCAGCTGTATTGCTCTCACAGCCGTCTTCCAACCTTTACTTGGCAACTCCAGCTGAGTGGAGGCTGAATGGCATGTGTTGACATTGTTAAAGACACACGTGAGGACCTCACACGTTTCATGTCTGAGTCAAGCAAGGGGCATGTTTGAAAAGATGGGGTGGGGGTGCAGTTTGTCATATCATTGCCTCACCTGCAATATCTTGAGGCGGTTGCACAGTGTTGTGCTCCAGTCCAGAGATGATGTCTAAGTCGTGCTGGTTAGTGACGGTAAACAAGAGCAGCAGATGGACGAGACCAAACTTCACACAAACACACACACTGCCATCTTCTTTTACTTGTCATGTCTCCCTGGATATCAAATCAGCATAAATGTGTAACAAAGAGAGAAGGGATGTCTCATTGATGGGTGCATGAAATCACCTTTGCTGTGCTGTGTGTTTGTGAGGGAAATGGGGGTAGTGGTAGTAACAGCAGCAGCAGCAGTAGAGGTGGCTTGGGGTGAGGTCCTGCCCTGATTTTCTCTGGAATTCCTTTGCTTTTGGAAGCCAGAACGAGTGGAAACCAAATCTGGGTAGCCTGAGGGTCTCTCCTTCTTGAGTATTCTCCACGCATATCCCTCTGCTGCCATCTCTGACGGCTTTTTAGGGGTAGCTCTGTTTTCAAAGCTCGCAACAGCCAAGGTGTTATTCACCTTCCAGAGAAAGGAGACGGAGAGAGGCATGCAAAAAAAAAAAAAAAAAAAAAATCAGATGACTGCACCAGGAAAACCATCTCAGGCCTGGAGGGACCGGCGCTGCTCAAACATAAATTTTCTCCATGTTTCAGACACGGAAATGAAAGTCAAATGTAGAGCCTGTCACTCAGGGCACAAAAGATACCTTCCAATGAATATGGATGAAAAACCGAGGGTAAGAAACAGCACTGTCTTCACTCAAAAACTAATAATGATAAAAAAAAGAAAAGGATGTTGCAATGATTGCCTTATGTTTTCCACATTTAATGATTCTCCTTTGCAGATTAATAAGCATTTTTAATTGTGTTTTACGGTTGCTGGAAGGGCAAACAGTGCTTTAGAAATGTTGTCAGCTGCTCCTGCAAGCTGAAAATTTGACCTCACATTCATGGCTCATTAAATCTGATAAACCATGGGTAATGGTGTTAAAATTGTACAAAGGTATCTCCATTTACTCCGTACCACAAGTTTTCCGTGACCAGATCCTTATCTGGTGGGCTGTCGCTTTAAGTAACTAACTTCCACAAAAGCAGAGCTTTTCCCTCTCGTTTGAAGGGGGCTCGTGTTGAGTGAGGGGGGAAATGAATAGTGTTGCTGCCTACCTCTATTGAGCCGGCCTCATTCTTCCCTGACCACTGGAACGGTGGGTGAAGGGGTGGCTGGCTTGAGAAAGGGGATGTAGAAGAGGAAGGGGGAATAGGAGAAGTGCTCGGAGGTCTGGATCACGTGAGCTGTTATAGTGTTCGTGCTGGTCCCTTTCAGGCTGTCACAGTAAATCTGTTTGACTTGTCACTTTCTAAATCATTACGAAGGCTAAAAGCCTCTCTATTGGATTGTGGTGGAAGAGGGGAGGCAGCAGGTTTCCTTTGTGCCTTCTTGACGATGATGATAATCAAGTTTGTTTCTGGCCATCCTGCTGCGCGGCTATAATTAGCTCCCTTCTTCTCTCTTCTCATCATCTTTATCGTGTGTTGCTCCTCAGAGTGAAAGCGAGTCGTTGTGTGGAGGTCGTGCGTTGACTTTTGTGTAGCGGTGCCTGATTGAAAACTTGTAGTTTTATCAGGTTTTTTTGCTGCACAGAGACGAGGCTTGTGTGTTGCCTCACGCAAGCGTTTATTTCTCAAAATGAGCGTGAGGACCTCCTGTTCGTCCCCCAGGTCAGTCGGGGTCAGCTGGAGGTATGTCTGAACTTGTAGCATCTCTTTCTGCCCAAACTGGTTTCTGACAGAGATGTGACGGAGTATATCTCGTCCTGCTGATGAAGTCTGCAGGAAGTGACATGTGAATTCCCCCACCCCTTTCTTCTTCTCCTGTTTTCTTTTCCCTCCTCTCCTTTTTCATGCCATCCAGCTCGTCCTCTGTGCTCACTCTGTTCTCTCCCTTTTTTGCCCCTCGCCGCCATCCCTCGTCGGTTCGTGTGCCAGCAGCACTCATGCCTGGAACAGAGCGCCAGGGCAGACATCTGTCGCATAGCGTCCCTGATCTGATCTGTGGCTCGAAGCATCGGGGTCAAGAAGAGTAGCAGCCGCCAGTCCAGACACAGTGGGAGACAATCTCAGAGCTCTATCTCTTGTGTTTTGGTCTCCCAGTGTCTTTCTCTGCATTTCTCATTAAAATTCACACTGCACACAACCAAACACACGCAGGCGCCCTCACACACACACACACACCAGGGTATTAAGTTGTTTGTTGTCTTTATGTGAAGCGTCTGTCCTTTGGACTGTGTGGCACTCAGTCAAGCTGGGCTGGCACCGTCCCATGTCTTCTGGTAACGCTCTTCCTTAGACTCACAGGTGCAGGCAGGAGGGAAATGTCAGTTTTATCAGGTTGTTCATCAGGCACGATGATGTGCACTTGATCTGAAGGGAGGATTTTGACAGTTAAACTGGCTCTTTGTGCCTGGGGCAACGCTATTAATGACAAAACCAATGACAGAACGAATAAAAAGGCGTTAATTGTGGCTGCTCGGTTTTTTTAAAGAGAGCATAAGTGTGGATTGACACACACAGCGTCTGCCAAGTTTGATACATCGCATACCTTCTCGAGAGATTAATGCCTGCATATTGATCCCGCTCACCGTTTTGACATTTATTGGTGTTGTAGTAGTGGCTCCCCTCCTCCCCCCTCCCCAAAACAGGTGAGTTCCTGCCAAGTGACTAGACTGGCGAACGCTCACTCGGTCATGGGAAAATGAAAGCTCACAATTAAAGGACCATAACTTAGTTTTGCTACTAATATTATGATTTTTTTGCATGTCCCAGCTCATTGACACCAAATCACTTACACTGTATTTTACACATGCATATCTTTTCTGATGTTTTCTGATTGTTTTTAAGCTGCTGTTTGTTTCCAGTGACTTCACTAGATTATGAAGTGTAACTTGCAGAAGCTTGATTGACACAGCTAATCCATCACAGCACACACAGCATTTAGTTGTCTTTAAGTTATGTTATCGGCACTTAGTGATGTGGTTGACAGCAGAGTGAAAACTCCTTCTGCGAGTATATTTGAAGACGCCACATCAGAGATTTGTGAGCCACCTTTAAAGGAAAGAAAGAAAACTAGATTCACACGCGCCGTTTCATATCCATGTTTACTCACTTCCCATTTTGATTTGAATTTCTGACAGCGCAGCTTGTCAAAGCAGTGCCTTTTCAGCTTTTGACTGCAACAACAGTTTTGACAATGGTTCCTGATTGCAATTTAAGTGTCTTACAATTGTAGAGCACAGTGCAGACTGTGACAAACTCTAACTTATTTAAGAATCAATAATTTTTTCTAGTTTTTAAAACCCAAAAGCAAACAGTTTGGAAATCAGCATAAAAACTTACAATCACCGTCACTTCAGTAGGCACATCTGTTCAACTGCTCATTAATGCAGTTGTCTAATTAGCCAATCACATGGCAGAAACTCAACGCCTATAGGCATGTAGGCATGTTTCAGATGACCTGCTGTAATTCAAACGGAGGAGCAGAATGAAAAGGTGATTTAAGTGACTTTGACTGTGCCGTGGTTATTGGTGCCAAGCATGCTGGTCTGGATATTCCAGACACTGCTGATCTATTGGGATTTTCCACACAATCATCTCTTGGGTTTACAGGGAATGGTCCAGAAAAGAGAAAATATGCAGTGAGTGTCAGTGCTCTCGGCAAAAATGCCTTGCTGGTGTCAGAGGTCAAAGGAGAATGGCCACGCTCCGTTGAGCTGATAGGAAGGACACAGTAACTGAAATAACCACTCGTTACAGCCAAGGTATGCAGAAGAGTGACACTGAACACACAAAACACGTCAGACCTTGAAGTAGAGGGCTTGCAGCAGCAGAAGACCACACTAAGAAGCTAAGAATAAACTGAAGCTACAGTTTACATGGGTTCACCAAAACTGAAAAATGGAAGATTGGAAGAAATGGGTCAGAATGTGGTGTAAACAACATGAAAGCATGGATCCATCTTGCCTTGTATCAACTTCATGCTGCTGCTGCTGGTGGTATAATGGTGCAGGGCATATCTTCTTGGCACACTTTGGACTCCTTAGTACCAAACGAGGATCATTTAAATACCACAGCCTACATGAATATGCTTGCTGTCCACATTCTTCTCTACACCACAGTGTACCCATGTTTGATGGCTGCTTCCAGCAGAATAACTCACGATGTCAGAAAGCTTAAATCGCCTCAAACTGTTTCTTGAGCATCACAGTTAGTTAGTTCACTGCAGTCAAAAGGCTTCCACAGTCACCAGATCTCAATCCAGTGGAGCACATTCGGGATGTGTTGGGACAGGAGATTCACATTATGGATGTGTAGCAACTGTGTGATACTTCATGTCAATATGTAGCAAAATCTCTGAGGAATGTTTCCAGCACCTTGTTGAGTTAATGCAGTTCTGAAGGCAAAAGGGGTTCAACCCTACTCTGGAAAAGTGTAACTAATAAAATGGCCGGTATAGTGTTCTTTAACATTGGCTGGTGTTTAAAGTATACATGTTAAGTTCAATGTGCAAAAACATAGTCTGACTGAATCAAGCTTTTCTTTTTGGTTCTTGATTCAATCAGACGTTAGGCTGTGTTTTTTGTTAGGGAGATGAAGGAGCTATTTTACCACTAACAAATGATTAGTGTCTTTTTTTGTCTGTCAAAATCATTTTCAGATTTAGATTGCTCTACTGCTTGGTTGGAGTAGTTAGACTAATGTTGAAGGAAGGAAGGTATTTAAGAATTATGATTTCAGTCTGATGACTTTCAAAGATCATTTCAGCTGATGCATTTTTGCTGTTTTCATGCCCCTTTTTCTGATTCGATTTGTCTGGCTCTGGCACAGGAACAACAAAACTTCTGATTGTCTTGTATTTTTCTGTCCTGGCAGACAGTCATCAATGAGCAAAAGGCCTTTGAATAAAAACTGAAAAAATCTGAGATGTGCGCAGCAAATGAAAGGTCTACGAAACCACAGGTATGGTCCTTTAAGATAAAGCAGTAAACCTATTTGTCAGCTCAAAGCCTCTCGAATACTCAGCTCCCAAGTCACTGAATCAGAAGCCGCTTTGATTCAGCTCATCTCGTGTGAGTCAGCAGAGTCACAAAGTAAAAGGCGAGCATGTGTGACAAGTAGATTAGTCCCCTTTATTACGCCTGCTCCCTTTCAAAATAAATATCTCAGCATCTTGTTTACTTATGAATCCACAAGATGGAAATCAGGCTTGCGATAAGATAAATGGTAAATGTGGCTGTTATCTTTTGAAAGGTAATTGACCTCTGACACTTTATTGGCAGGAACCCAAGCCCATGATGGCTCCATGATTTAAACGCAAAGGCTTCTTCCAGTAAGCCTGAAAATAAATGTTTACATACTGTCGCTGCAAAGAGGTTAATTTACCCAATTAATACATTGTAGACAGTGTAGTGAATAGATCAACCCTTCATTAGTAATGCTGCCTCTGGTTTAAGATCAGAACAGCTCATATGACCTGACAAACTCATGGCTGGTTTACACTTTAAAGGCATTTAAAAAAACCATCAGCGCTGCAGATTTCAGATAGCATTTCACTAAGCAAATATTAACTGGCTCTGTGCATTAATTCAGTTCACTTACAGCACCATAGCCAAAGCTCACAGTGTGCTTACACTGTATAAATCAGCCTTTCATAGGTTCACAATGGCACTATAATAACATATGCTATCCCAACACTAATGAGATAAATTATGACACATCTTCCACGCGTGCATTTATTGTTTTTATAGGTTCTTTTATTCAATTAAACAGGCCAACACAATAAGTCTGTTGTTTTTTTTAGTCATCTCAGTTTTCTAAAGTGGTGCTTTCAACTATTTTATTTTGTCTGAAAGTAAGTGTTTTTTTCACATTATAGAACTGACATGGACTAGACCTCGTATTTGGACAGGCGTTTCATGTTTAGCTACATTCTGTGGACAGAAGTATTGAGCCACACCTCTTAATCTGTAATTCAGGTGTTTTCAGCCTCAGTCTGGCTTTACAGACTTTTGTGAAAGAATGGTTTGTTCTAAACAGCTCACTGAATTCCAGCATGGTCCTGAAATAGGATGCCACTGTTGCAACATGTCAGTTTGTGAAATTTCCTCTATATTCCACAATGAGCTGTAAGTGGTTTTACTGCAACGTGGAAGCATTTAGGAACCACAGCAGGTCAGACGTGTAAGGTTTACAGAGCCGAGTGCTGAGTGCATAAAAGTCCCCAGCACACTGCTGACTTAATAAACCAGCTCTAAACCTTCTTTGGCATTAACATCGGCACATAAACTGTGCACTGGGAGCTTCATGGCATGTCAAACACCTCCTGTTGGTGACCCGGTATTTTTGTTTATATAGTTTTGTTTACATAGTGGGCCACACCCACTTTTATCTTAAGTGGCTTGGACCAGTAAAACTCCTCTTTTTGTCAGTGTAAAGAAGTTTAACTGCCCATTTAATCCTGGAGATATTTTAATATAAGCCAAAGAAGTGCTTTTTTTTACATGATTAAAAATGCTGCTAATATTTTGTCTTTTCTTCTATAGTAGATAATGAAAAAACAATTGTTTGTCTGTTGCTTATTTACTTTGGTATTGTATAAATTGCTAAGTGTTCTGGATCAGAAGGGATAGCTATAAAAATATAAATTTTTTCCAAAGATGTACATTTGGCAGACTGGAAACTTTAGCAGGCCAATTCTGGCCCCCGGGTTTTATGTTTGACACCCCTGATATAGTCTATGTTGTTGACGTGGTTCTAGTTATAGCAGTGATGGTCAGTTGGTAAAACACTTTGGTGTATACTGACCTATTTTAGCATCTATGGGACAGCGTTCCCAGACATTTTCCACGGACATTCATGTTCCCCAGAAAACTACCGACTTTGGTGATGGTTTTTTCTTACAAGTGCTTTTACAGCTGTTGAATGGACTGTGCACAAACTGACTTCTCTTCCCTGTGATTTTCATTATCATTTCTGCTCACGCAACATTCTGGCAGAAGTTTCAGCTTCCAAACACTTGTGTGTTTATGACCAGCTGCCTGCAATGCTGATGACACTCCCATCAGCCTCACCTGTACTTTGTGCTTAATACAGGTAACAGCGCTAACACAAGAAAACTAGGTGTTAAATGTAGTAAACATAACCATCTGCGTGTTACCACAGTTTTTGTGAGCACGTTGGCATTGGGGTACAGCTCAAAGCACAGCTGCATGAATGTAGACAGTCTATTTTCACTCACTAACTCGTGTTTTCAACACCGCATGTAAGCATATTGCTTTGCTTGTTAAATTAAAGCAGAGCCCACGTTTGTGTCTGAACCTTTTAAGACGAATTCTCTCCACAGAATCTTCTCAGTGTCCTCCCTGTGTTTCTGTAATGCAGCAGCCTTGAGAAGCTGCTTTATACCGATGACAGGCAAGGTCGGGGCTAGTGAAACAGGACAGTGTGTGTGTGTGTGTGTGTGTGTGGGGGGGGGGGGGGGGGGGGGGGGGGTGGCAGAAGGGGAAGGGGGAGAGAGAGAAAGTATATGGCACTGCAGCTCTGATGGTGTACCACCCACTACTGAGCTGCAGCTACAAATCAGACAAACTGTAGTCGCTGCTGGCGATACGCCATGACACTGATCACTGGCACACGGAACACTGTCAGAACCATCTTGATGGGTAATTAGGGATACTCTGTCATTTTTGGTATCACTTAGCTGCAGTGCTTATGTAGTGTAGAATGTGTATGGTGTGTATGTGAAATCTGAGCCTGCGAGGCTGTTAGAGGAGATGCTGCAAGGATACCGTAAAAGTCAATTTTACACCGTGTAGCCTTAGCTGGGCGGTGGACTGAAGGATCTTGGCTGATCCCTTAAAGACGGTCCAAAGCTGCAGCTTTACATGCACAAACACACACACGGGGCTGTGTGTAACCTTGTGTTTGTTTTAAAGGGTAGCAGCAGTGTTACGGTTCTTTGTGAGTGTCGCTGATGCACATCGTGTCCTGCGTGACTTTGACCAGGCCATCCTTCAGCTTTACAGAGCGAGCCAGATAGACAGATTTTTCTTCAAACAGTGCTGCATATACAAGTTCAGACACGTTGTTGAATGTAAATGAATGGTGCAAATAATTTATTGCTTATATGTAACTGAAAGCAGAGACAACATATATCAAAGAGTGAGATTCAGAAGCTGTACTGCTTTTCAAAAAACATATGCTCACTGTACAGTGTAACTAGTATCAAATTCAAGCTATAAAATTTGTGTAGGGCTATAAAAAGCCTGGTGAAACATCTAACAACTAATTAGGGTTACATTAGTAACAAGATTATGTTAAAACAGGCGGAGAGGCTTTCAGAAGTAAGAATGGGGATAGGTTTATCACTCTATATGTGGTGTGATAAGTTAATTATTAAATTAAAAAAATGTCTCAGCATAAGATTGCACCAAATTCTGGGATTCATATACAATCTAAAGAAATCACCGCACACAAAAAACCCCAATTCCAAAATAAATTGAGAAGAAATGCATTGAAGAGATGCTGTGGTGGAAACCACTGCATGGTCTCAGGATCACATCTGAAAGCTGTTGAACTGATGAACATTTTACGGCATCCACAAATGCAAGTTAAAACTCTACCATTCAAAGAAAAGAATGTATACAGAGAAGATCTAGAAGTGCTGTCGTCTGTTTAAGATGGACGGAGGCAAAGTGGAAAAGTGTCATGTGGCATTACCAATTAAATTATACATTCTTTTCCTTTTTAGGAAACATAGACAGTAAATCCTCTGAGTTAAAGCAAAGGGGTAGCTTGTAGTGCCGGGTGGCATAGTGGCGAACGGATAAAACATCCACATAGGCTTTTCAAGTGGCTTAAATGGACTATATTATTGTCTACCGGTAGCAGTAAAAAGCATGAGAGTGGGTCTGTAGTAACTGTGAACCCTTCTCACTCATAGTTCTAATCGCACGACTCATATGGCTGGCGTATTGGTGAACACGATCACAAGTTTAGCAATCAGAATTGGCACACAGCTACATTAAAGCTCCCAAAGGTTCTTATCCACATCAGATGTTATGATGTCATCACGTTACCTGGCAGCCACCTACCAACGGGCTAAAGTGACCTACTGGTAGTGTTAATCCACATATAACTCCTAATTAAGCATTGTGTCATTTTAATTTCACAACTGTAACATCTGATTTATATCAAAAAAGTTCTGTTTTGATTTCATCCCATTGCCTAGCAACTACTTAACAAGGATTAAAATCACAGACCGAGCAGTACGGTAGCACGGGCGTTAACAATCCACAGTTAGCTCTCTTCACCTCTCAGTGACGCTCCCAGTAATTTGTGAAACATAAAATAATTTAACAGTAATTACGGCGCTTACGAGCATGCTGGGAAATGACGCTAACTAGCCAGGTAGCATAACAGTTCGCTAACAGCTGGGAGAGGAGCTGTTGCTGAGCACAGTGCAGACAGATGGAGGATGAAGAAGAGAGAGCGGAGATGCACCGAGATAACTCAAGACCAAGACAGGAGTTGTGTCTGCTTTTTGGAAGTTTTTAATTTTAAATCATTTCTGCTCTGCTGCTTGTGTGCTGGTCTTTGACTGTGGGTGGGGCTCAGGCAGCTCCTCCACACACACACACACACACACACACACACACACACACACACACACACACACACACACACACACACACACACACAAAGAGGGAGCCAGGTGAGGCACAGATATGCTAATGAGCCATATGTTGACTTTGTTTGAAAACAGCCGGCCTGCTAAACCGACGCTACATCTGGTAAAAGCATGAAAAGCAGCCTTCTAAGCACTGACTCCACGTGCCACTCATGTGCCAAATATTTGATTTTTGTCAACAAAGCCTAAAAGTAGATAATTTAATGTTTTTAGTCATGTGGTTTATTTGTGTTGCTCCTTTTTGATAATGACTTTAAAAAGATTTGTATTTCATGTACTTCTGTGAGACAACTAGCTCGTGTTACAGATATAATATTAATAGCAGTAACAAATCTTCAAAATACCACAGTACAAATTGTCGGCCATGTTATATTTCCGCTCTTTTAGCAAGACAAAGCCGCTTTCTTCGTATATCACAACAGCGTGACTGCACAGTAAAAGAGTGCAGATTCTGACCTGCCTGCACTTCAGCGGACTTCTTGTGTTGCATTATGAAATGAAAAATATGAAAAAGAAGGCCCACTAATGCAGCTGAAATAGGTTTCCTCAAATTCCAAATGCTTGTGAATAGGGCTGCCACGATTAGTCGACTAGTCACGATTACGTCGACTATCAAAATCGTCGACGACTGATTTAATAGTCGACGCGTCGTTTGAAGCTTTGTAAGATCACAAAAGACGCAGGAATAAGTGGCAGGATTTAAGAGTGTAATAACGGACTGGAACAGAAGATGGCAGCACAGCATGTACAAGGATGCCAGCTGCCGTTAAACCCCGAAGAAGAAGAAGCAGTTTCCCAGAATTCATAGCGCGGCCCAGCTCAGTTTCCAACAATGGCGGCAGCTAGTTAGTTTTAATATTACTCTTATTATTCTTTCTGGGTCACAAAATAAACGTTTAACATATTTTCAGGCGAGAATGTAGCTGTGTAAACCTCAAATATCTGCTCAGTTTATCAAGACACCACATATTTTCAAAAGCGCTCCGACGTTTTCGGAGACGTCTGTTACCCACTAGCTCGATAGTTAGCCGGGGGCTAGGCTAACTAGAGCCGTGAGAACACCGGACTCCCGGCAAATCGTTTTCAAACCCACCGCCGTCTTTCGCTACTTAGGTTAAATATATATGAGTCACTTAGATAACTTAAACATGTTATTGTTTGGCTTTTTTTTAGTATTTTATTTGTTCCTGAGTAAATCGGTTTGGCTGAGATTAAAGTTTTTACACAGCTGAATAAACGTCAAGCAGACAGCTGATTATCAGAAGTGTGAGATGCTGGAGAATTTACTCCGGTGTCCTGTTATATTTTAGATAGCAAGGAGTTTATTAAACTTCACCGAAACAATCTGCAAATTTCATTAAAATTTTATAAACTATCATCTTGTCTTTATTTTTAGTTAGCACATACCTTAAACACTTAAAGCTGTAAGCTAATGATAGTTATATAAGAGCAGATGCTGCTGGTGCAATAAGCTGTACGTTTTACGTCCAATGGATGATGATCTGATTAGTCGACTAATCGCAAAAATAATCGGTGACTAGTCGACTATCAAAATAATCGTTTGTGGCAGCTCTACTTGTGAATATTATTAAAAGACGAGTTGATGCAACAGAGGGGTAAACATAGCCCTTTTCCAACTACTTTGAGGTGTTGCATCATATAAAAAAAAATAGAAAGAAAGCATTTCTCAGATTCAGCATTTGATCTGTTGTCTCTGTAAGAAAATAAAAGCACTGGCTGTTTTTTTTCTTTTTCTCTCCCCCGTGATTTAAACATTTAAAATTTGCACATTAACCCTCATCACTCAAAAGAAGACCTCTGCGAAAATGCCTACTTTTACACTTAAGCTGTGAACAATTTTCTAATTTGTGCTGCGATTATCCTAATTTGAGCAAGTGAAAATGAGAGAAACTGAGAGCACAATGTGTGCCCTTTGATTAAGTGGGATGTTTGAATGTGGGTCTTCCACCTTCAAGAGATATTTGATACTTGAGGGGTTGAAGTGTTTTTGATGGAAACTCCATTAATGATTGATAACAGGAGGAGAGCGGTTATCTCCCTACTCCAGTACCATCAATAATTAAACGCTCTTTCCTAGCATTTTTTTTGGTGGCACATAAAATATAAGTCACCATCTTGAAATCTTTAGTTATGATATCTGTCAAAGAGATTAGGGCTTTGCGTTGATTTCTTAAAACTCTCTTCTTTTGTGTTTTGAATAGCGTGCGTTTCAGATGCTTGCAAGAAAAGCAGCATTTGGCAAAGTTTCTAGCGTTTTGCTACATCGGGTACTAAGTTTTTCATTGACAGTTTTTCTGTTTAATCTTGTATTAATCAAATGAAACCAAATCCATCCATTTTCTTCTCCTTCTTCAATTCAGGCATGCTGGGAGGGCCTATTCCAGTTGTCACAGGGTGAGAAGCAGGGTACACCCTTGACAGGTTGCCAATCTATCCCAGGGCTTGAAACCAAATCTAGAGCTAAAATTGCTTTGCTAAGATTAGATCTTACATTTCGATACAACGCAGAAACTGATGCAGACCAAAGAGTTTGTGCCAAGTGAACTTAATGTAACCTTTACCAGTTCATCCTCACTGTAGTCTCTGGTCCAGCTGGCTCTGTGCTAAAGCACTGCCGCTCTTCTGCATATCAGAGCGTTATTTTGAGATGGTCGTGTGTCATGCAACATCCAAATTTAAACCTGGAATGACTCAGTCTGTGTGTATGCTGCAAATCTCACGCACAGACGCCACATGTCGAGTATGATGTTGAAGGACTGAGTGGATGGCTGAAGTGATGCTGGAGATTTGTGTCAGCCAGTGTGTGAGTGCGTGTCAGCGCCGCGGTAAAAAGTTCTCCGTTAGGCCAGCGCTGATTTGACCGCATCGAGACGAGCTGACAGGCCTGCAGGCTTCTCTGTGTCATCACCGAAGTTCCCATCAGTCCTTGCAGACGGAATTCTCTCAGAAGCCATCGTTGTACTTAGACACGGTAGACCTGATTAAGTCTTTATACTGCATGTGGCAGCCATAGAGTGGCTTGTCAGCCCACTTTCCTCAAAGAGCTCCAAGGCTGCTTCGAGGCACGCGAGAGTAGATGTTTTCACGGGGCTTCAAGTGGTTGTGGAGCCTTTCTCAAGCCAAGGTAATGATTATTGGCTCACATACATGCAGAGAATGCCTGGAAGCACTTCTGCTGAACGCTGCTCTGTTTCTTTGCGTCATGAGTGACACCCTCATTTACTGGTGTCAATATTCGAGTTATTCATTGACTACAAATGGAGCCCCGCAGCACTGCGCCTGCATTTCTTTGTTGTTCTTTTGGTCTTTTTACTAACAACAGCACCTCAGTCACTTAAGGTGAGCTCAGGGAAATGATCCTGTAGATATGAAATAAACATTAAGATGTTGGGATTTTTAAAAGATAGCAAAGAACAGTTGCAGCAAATGAAAAGAAAGAACAATAAAGCGATAGCTGTTCTTATCTGGGCGCTAATCGGCGTGTCTCATCATAGCAGCGAGGCACCGTGTACTGCTCGTCTTATGTCAACAGTGTTGTATTTACATAAGCTGTTTCCCGTCGGCCGCGGCTTCTGTCCTGAGAGCACCAGGCGCTGCAACAGTGAGGGAGTGTGATTAGATTTACAGATGGAGAGTAATGGGAAGAGAGTTAATAGCACAAAGGCATAAATCACAAAGAAGAGGCTTGAAGCATTGTGCTTGACCTTTTGAATGGTGATAATGATGCCGGAGACAGATACGCGCCTACCGGGGGCTGCAAAACCAGCACGCTTGCGTTTAGAGAACGTTGTCGTAAATGCAAAGTGGGCACGTGTGCGGGGTTAATAGGTGGGCTGGTCAACCTTGTAGCGTATTCAGACGACAGTGACAGCATGTATGAAGCTGTCAGAGCATTACATGTTAGAAAGTTTTCCACATACACAAACACACGAGCACACACAGGCATGAGCTGATACCTGGCTCTCAGGCTCTTTCTTTATGCGGGAAGTGAAACCTGTCCGCCTGTCTGTCTGCATGCTCATCTCCCCGTCTGTCCCTGCACCGCAGAGCATCAGCGGGGTTATTAGAATAGCCCTGTGGTTGTCACTGATAAGGCCTGTATGGGTGCTGCCACTGACAGCGCTGCCTGCCTGCGTGGCAAACACAAGTGGCCTGGCTGGGGGATTACTGCCTGCTGCCATTTCTGCTGATGCCTTTCTTTATGTTATCCTCTCCAGTCAGATGTGCTGCATTTGAATAACTTGGCTGATGTTGTAGAAATGGAACTCCTTGAAATCTCCACCTGCATACAAATGAACGTGCACGAAGAAAAAAAAATGCTTGCACATTCACATATTTAGCGCTTGTTAGCTTATTAGTCTCGGTGTCTCCATCTTTTCTTTCCTTCTCCCACTGACCATAACTGGTTATTTACAAGCTCCACTCAGAGGAGTGATGCTGAAGGGTTAGGAGGCTCACTAATCCACTCTGCTGCTGTCATTAGAGAAGCAAACAGACTATTACCACCTCCTCCTCCTCTTTCGGCTCATCATAAGCCGCCCGAACCACACAAACATATGCTTGCATGTGCACGCTCACACGCAGCTGTGATGGAGAGTGCCTCTTGTTTCTTTAGCGCTGCTGAGTGGAGCCCTGCTTTGGTAATTGATCCTGTTTGGTACATGGGGAGGAAGGGGAGAGAGCGAGTGAGCGCGAGAGGGAGGGAGGCCCTAAGTGTTGTCAGTTTGCTGCATTAATTTTTCAACTGTGGCCAGTGAGGCTGGAGAAGCGAGGAGGGGCCCTCGATGCAGAGCTCACTGAGAGGAAACATACTGTACCTAATGCTGCCTACACTTGTAAAGCAGTTTATCGGTGCTCATTCTAAAATAACTTCCTTTCTGCGAGACGCAGTTATGATTCAGCCGATTCGTCTACTCACTCCCAGCCTCCTGCTGATGACAGATTTGTTTTCCTCTGTCTCCCTTTCTTCCGCGGCTCATAAATAGCCTTCTGGTGGTTGTGTGACTTGTGTGCCTCTTTGACTGGATGTTTGTGCCTTCTCATGCTGTACAGTATGTGCAGCTGGTAATAGGCAGGCCTCACTCTGTGCTTTTTGATCCCAGCTCTGGGCTCTGGTCCCGATGATGTCATCAATCCAGCTGAGAGGAAGCACACGCATTTGGGTTTTTGCCTGCCACTCTGTGTGGTGTTAAATAGCCATTATTACTTCTGTTATTCACAGCTCTTCCTCGTGTGCTGTGTTAAAATACCCCGATGTTATCACAATGCCGGTCAGCGACTGGAAAGAATCCCGCTGAATGATTTTAATGTCCGTCAGAGCCACATTAGTGAACACTTCCATGAGTCATTAAGAGGTGCTCACAGCCACACAGGACGTCACTGCTGACATTTGTTGCAGATATGAGTCATAATTTCTTGCTTTTATTTAATACTTCCTAATTAATTTGACGTGGCGCATTCGATTTACCGTTTCTCTTTCGGGTCTTCTGCGTAGATGCAGCGGCTCACGGCTGCTTGCAGATGTCATGCACTGGATCTAAAAATGCTTTGTGATGATGCAGTAAACACTCTGTGGGAGAGAGTTGCCTGGAGGCTGCACAGGAGTGAAGTCATGTTCGCTGGAGTTACAGCGCCCAAGTCCTTCATTGTCAGAACGGGTCGTGTGCAGAGGACAAATCTGCCCTCTTAACTTTACTTGAACGCGCCATGAGTGGATGGACCTAAGATAATGACGTTTGTAACAGATTTTGATGGTGTGGACTCAATCTAGTATATTCTGCAAATATCTGCACTCAAAAAACAAATGGTATAAAGACACTTAAAACGCTTCTCAAGTGATTAAGTGACTCAGGGACTGAGATTTTCCAGCATTCAGTTCATTGTAAAGTTCAGGTGGATTCTAAAATACCGCAGACAGTACATGACTCTTAGCGCCAGTTTAGTTGTCCAATAGGGCATCTACATGCATGCATGATCAGCTATAAAACAAATGGCATCTAGCAGTCAGGGCATTCAATTGTTTGAACTGAGAGGTGTGTCAGTGGATCCACTGGGAAACTGGCTTTATTTAACCTCAAAGTAACCATCACAGAAGGGGGTCCCAATCAGTGGGTCAGAACTGGAAATATGAACAGGAGTTACAGGATAGCTTGCGATATATCCCCATGAAAACTAAAGCTACGTCTGCTCGCTTGTGGAGATTCCAGTTTCTGTTTGCCTACGTGAGTCTCTAATGTATTTACGTCCAAATCATCTGTCAATAAATGCTATCCTCTCATTGGTAGATGCTCCTGTTGCTTGCCTAGAAGTTACAGTGGGGCAAAAAAGTATTTAGTCAGCCACCGATTGTGCAAGTTCCCCCACCTAAAATGATGACAGAGGTCAGTAATTTGCACCAGAGGTACACTTCAACTGTGAGAGACAGAATGTGAAAAAAAAATCCATGAATCCACATGGTAGGATTTGTAAAGAATTTATTCGTAAATTAGGGTGGAAAATAAGTATTTGGTCAATAACAAAAATACAACTCAATACTTTGTAACATAACCTTTGTTGGCAATAACAGAGGTCAAACGTTTACTATAGGTCTTTACCAGGTTTGCACACACAGTAGCTGGTATTTTGGCCCATTCCTCCATGCAGATCTTCTCGAGAGCAGTGATGTTTTGGGGCTGTCGCCGAGCAACACGGACTTTCAACTCCCGCCACAGATTTTCTATGGGGTTGAGGTCTGGAGACTGGCTAGGCCACTCCAGGACTTTCAAATGCTTCTTACGGAGCCACTCCTTTGTTGCCCGGGCGGTGTGTTTTGGATCATTGTCATGTTGGAAGACCCAGCCTCGTTTCATCTTCAAAGTTCTCACTGATGGAAGGAGGTTTTGGCTCAAAATCTCACGATACATGGCCCCATTCATTCTGTCCTTAACACGGATCAGTCGTCCTGTCCCCTTGGCAGAAAAACAGCCCCATAGCATGATGTTTCCACCCCCATGCTTCACAGTAGGTATGGTGTTCTTGGGATGCAACTCAGTATTCTTCTTCCTCCAAACACGACGAGTTGAGTTTATACCAAAAAGTTCTACTTTGGTTTCATCTGACCACATGGCATTCTCCCAATCCTCTGCTGTATCATCCATGTGCTCTCTGGCAAACTTCAGACGGGCCTGGACATGCACTGGCTTCAGCAGCGGAACACGTCTGGCACTGCGGGATTTGATTCCCTGCCGTTGTAGTGTGTTACTGATGGTGACCTTTGTTACTTTGGTCCCAGCTCTCTGCAGGTCATTCACCAGGTTCCCCCGTGTGGTTCTGGGATCTTTGCTCACCGTTCTCATGATCATTTTGATCCCACGGGATGAGATCTTGCGTGGAGCCCCAGATCGAGGGAGATTATCAGTGGTCTTGTATGTCTTCCATTTTCTGATGATTGCTCCCACAGTTGGTTTTTCACACCAAGCTGCTTGCCTATTGTAGATTCACTCTTCCCAGTCTGGTGCAGGTCTACAATACTTTTCCTGGTGTCCTTCGAAAGCTCTTTGGTCTTGGCCATGGCGGAGTTTGGAGTCTGACTGTTTGAGGCTGTGGACAGGTGTCTTTTATACAGATGATGAATTCAAACAGGTGCCATTCATACAGGTAACGAGTGGGGGACAGAAAAGCTTCTTACAGAAGACGTTACAGGTCTGTGAGAGCCAGAGATTTTCCTTGTTTGAGGTGACCAAATACTTATTTTCCACCCTAATTTACGAATAAATTCTTTACAAATCCTACCATGTGGATTCATGGATTTTTTTTCACATTCTGTCTCTCACAGTTGAAGTGTACCTCTGGTGCAAATTACTGACCTCTGTCATCATTTTAAGTGGGGGAACTTGTACAATCGGTGGCTGACTAAATACTTTTTTGCCCCACTGTATTTCACCTGTAGTCACTTGAAGTTGCCAAATATCATTCACGTCCTGTGGTCTCCGGTTTCCACGTTGCTCCCAGCTTAAGCAAATCTGCAATCTCAATACATCACAATACACTCATTTCTTGTAGTTTATGATCTGTGTAACTGAAGAAAAACAAATTATGTATTCACTGAACTGTGGTGTTAGTGTTTTCGTATGATATCATTCAGTTTTAATAATTACGTTTTTTTGCTTTTCTTTGCTTTCCCCCATGAGGTTCTTTGTGTTTCCACCACAACTAACTTCACTTATTTTTTTTTAACTATAGTGACTTCATAGCATAGTGGTTAACAGGCTTATCATACTTATGAAAGATCCCCGGTTTGAGACCAGGAAGAGACACAAACTGGTTCCAAGCCTGGATTAATGTGAGGTGTAAAATCTGTGCCAAATCGAACATGCAGTGACCCATTGGAAATAAGGGAGCAGAAAAAAAGTATCAGTATTATTTCTATTGGACTTTTATTGTGAAGAGGACTGGAAAGAGTAGTTCAGTGTTTTGTTGCATAAAAACGAAACAATGTGGCAACAAAGTAAAGGTTGATTTTATTGTATTAGCTGCATTAGGTTGATTTCTGCCTCTGCAAGAAGCCATGAAGTAGTGAGTGTTTCCACACATATCACAAGAGGAAGCGTGAGCATATATCGGTATATCACAGCCATATTAAGGGTGTCTGTACCTCAGGAGTTGGTGGTGGTTCGATCCCTGACTGCTCCAAATCGTTGGGCAGAACCCCAAGTTGCTTTCTAGTGTGTTCATCTGAGTATGAGGCATTTGGTATAAAGTGCTTGAGTAGAAAATTGCTACCAGAGCAATATTTTGTCCCAAACCTGGTTAGCAACGACCGTATCCTTCAGGTTTGAGAAGCTTTGATTTCTACCTCAGCATTATGACACAATCAAATATAAAAGTATACACTTTGAAGCATTTAGGTCTGTTTTCTTAGGCAAGAAAAGTTGATTCATGTGGAGGAAGTGAATAACTATTTAATCTCAACTTGACAACTTGACAAGGCAGGCCCAGGTCTGGTCGCACAGGTGAGACTTCTGTCTCAGCCCCGCTGTGTTTTGTCCCCTTCCGACAAGTGTGTTTTCTCTCTCAGGTTTGATTCTCCTTCGCCACGCTCCCCTCCTATCCTCTCACCCTCCTGCCAGCTTAGCTAGCCAGGACAGGCCTTATTCCACTCCAAAACCATGATTGCATTCTTGAGCTATTCCACCCCCTCCTTCAGAACAAGAGCCCTCCGCATCTCTCTCCCCTTCAAGTACAGGCAGCCGGGCGCATTTCCCCTTTGAAGATGTAATCTTGGAAATCACAGAGACATCTCCGGGATTATCTTAAATGTCTTCAGTATGTCAACAGCCTAGCCTCTGTTGCAGAGCAGCTCTGGCCGTTTAAAGGGTCGGCTGTGATGACAGCCAAGGAAAATGCCGCACCGCAGAGGTAATCACAGGGTCAGCTCGGTTGATTCCATTCAGGGCCGAATTCCCACTGCTAAAACTGGATGTTAACAGACACAATGAAATGGCGTATTTCCCCATGCGGCAAAGCTGTGTTTACAGTGGAAGGTAATAGAAAGCAAGTGGCGCACTCTGTAACGGATGGTGTCGGTAGGTGAGGTTTGTTTATGTCACTGCATTTTCCGAAATGTTATGACAATCCAAAGGGTGCAACATCTTAACTAGGTGTACACAATAAGATGAGAAGCTTCAATGAGTAGTCACGAGAGGGAAAGTTAGTGTACACCAAATTAAAGGCACATAAGTGGGCGCTCTTTGAAAGGGATCTCGACTTTGTAATCATATCAGATGTTATCAGGGGGGAGATTTTAGGAAGGGTAAGTGCTTGGAAACTAAATCAGAGAGAGGCCGCCTAGGGAACACGTTGTTATCATAATTACCTGCTGAGCAGTGACTGCAGAACCGGTGTTGATGTTGACGCCGAGCTGGCCTCTTCTCTCTCTCCACCAAAGTTGCCTTGTGTGGGCTGCTGCCTGCCTCGACATCTCTTTGTGCTCTGTTCTCTGTCTGTTTTCTTTCTTTCTTGTTTTCTCTCCTTTTTTTTCAGCCAGTAACACCGACTGCAGGCCAGAAACTCAGATATTGTTTTGGTGAGATCGGGCTCGTAGATTGAGGACGGACTTGCGTCAGCGAGTGCGTGCGGGTGCTGGCAGGCTTTGGGGTCGCTCCCGGGAGTTGAGGCAAAACCGGAGACCTCATCCTCTCTGTTTCAAACAACAGACAGCTACTGCCGGTGCACAAGGCCTGCCTGCGTGGGGCTTCCCCCCCTCTTTTATTACAAATGATCTGTTTGAATGAAATACAGCCCTGGCTCCCTTACTGTTGGCATTTAAACAGGAGGAAATAACAGATGATGATATCAGAGCGGGAGACGGTGAAAGCGTGGGACAGGCCACTCAAAAGAGGAGAAACACTTGACCTGTTTGTTTGGGAAAATGGTATTCCTCTGCTAATTTCCTCCTGATAAGTATCTGACAGCTCGTAGTAAAGTGTTTTATCTTGGCTAGAGGAAAATGGCTTCTCTCGCTCATGGCGTCAATCGATTTTCAGAGCCTCTGCTCCTGCTTTAAATTGCAGTCGGTGGTTTTTTAAAGTTCTTCTATTTGCATAGAGGTAATCAATTACATATATTAGCCTGCTGCTTTTAGCTTAAGATGGACTTTCTCTTTCCTGCCTTCCTTCCTTCCTTCCTTGGATTCCTCCCATTTCTTTCTCCTTACCTCTCCAGACACTGCTGCAAATTCTCGCTCTTTCCTCTTCCAACTAACATAATTGACTGCTGTTTGCAGTGCTGGGGGCATTGATTTTTACTGCTCTGCCTCTCTCTCTGGTTTAACAGTTGATGAGTTGTGTTAAGACACCCAGGGACAGCCCTGGCTGTTTTAAGGAAGATGAGGTTTGCTTTTATTTCGATGCATAGCATGTGTGTGCGTGCTTGTGCACATGCTTCTGTATGAATGCGTCTGTATGAGCTGAACTGTACGAGCGGCCACTTGAGGCGAGGATTCCCCTCCAGAAAGCCAAAGTAAATGTGGTGGTGTTAAAGGCTTTTAAAAGGCAAACTTAGGCTTTGTCATCTTCAGAAACTGAATCACTTTTAAGACCAAAGAAAATGTATTCGTGTCTCCGTTAGGGCTGCACGATTTTGCATAATTCGATTCTCTCACGATTTTCTTTTCCAGTATAAATATTTATTGCACTTATTAACTGCACATCAACTTCGTAACAGTTGAGACTGAACATAAAAACAATAAATAAACATAAAAACAACAAATGTCTCACGTTATGTTGTTGCCGCAAAATGTTGTACTGCTTGAAATTCCGTCTCCACCGTTGCTCGACGCTGCGTGTATAGAGCAGGTAGTGCAACAATAGAAAAATAGTTGCGGGACGGCACTGTGTAGCGTTTGTCTAGGGTGTTGATCATTTTCCTAAATCCCTCGTTTTGCACAGTGTTGATGGGAGCCATATCTTTGGTCAGGTGATAAGTGATAGCCTCCGTAATTTCATTGTGCCTGCGGGAGTTCGACGAGTATAGGGAAGCGCTGTATAAGGTTCCCGTTATTGATGTTTGGGTGGTTGACCGGGACGGATTTTCTCCTGTCACTTTCTCGTCATCCCTGACGTGCTCTCCGTTGTTTTTTCCCCTGCTAATTTTAGCATCACACGGCACAGCTTCTGTATCACGTGGTATAAGGCTCCGCCCTTGTCATTTGTTGAGCAGGAAGAGTGAGCGCTTGTTTTCATGCAGATTACGTCCCGGATCAAAATGCGGTACAATCGTCGTCGCCGTCGTCTTTTCTTTCTTTCTTTTTTTTTTTTTAATCGTTGTCATTTGGAAATGAGATCGCACATAAGTATGAATCGAGATCGCGATTTTCTAACGATTAATCGTGCAGCCCTAGTCTCCATAAATGTACACCCCGATCAACTGATACAGTTACCAGGACTGAAGCATTAACCAAGTGAAAACAGGAGACGGCTGACTCGAGCGGAGACAGGACAGAGTTTAGATTCAAAGGTGACAAGAATTTGTAGTCGCTCACAGGCACCTACAACTTCCCTCACTCCAGCCCCTGACATCCCACACACGCACACTCAGAAGTCATGGATACAGACACAAACCTCATTTAACGCGATTAGTCTCTTTGAGGATTTTACCGCAGCCTCTTATATCCTGGATGAAAGAGTTCACACTTCTGACAGGAAAGGGAAAAAAAAGCAGGAGTCTGCAGAAGCTACTCAGCTTTTCACTGCAATATTCACCACGTTATTAAAGAACACATTGCTATGTGCTGTGTTGCTCTCAACACCATCTGTAGTGTGCTGCTCAAGTGGTAGCAATTTTCTCGCAGTCTTGTGTCTCTCGTGCAGTATTTCAAGTGAAATTCGATTGCAGATCTCCATGTTCTAGTGCATTGGGTTTCTTATAAACGTTTGCATTCTTCACTGATTGCTCCCTGGCAGTTTTCAATGCGCAGAAATGCACTGCCATCTCAGTGTTTAGCTCTCTCTTGCACTCTTTTGGATGTGAAGGCTAATGTCGTTTTCAGAATATGAGAGAGAAAAAAGAGAAAAACCTGGTGTAGCTCTCTAAAGTCGAATCAGACCTAACATCTACTGCAATAAAACAAGCTTGCTGTTGTTTGTTTGCTTGTTTTTTATTCAACAAGCGAAGCGAAACACGTATTTCTTTCACGGCTGCCGAATTATGTCAGCTCGGAAAAAACAAAAAAAGGCGATGCAGTGAATTAAATCAATGTGAAACCAGCTCAGTAATGATGTAGTTGCTGCATTTTTAAAAATAAATGTATAACTCTCTCTTAAACCCATCACCTTTAAACACTGGTGCATGTTATAGCTGGGTAATAGCAACCTAATAGGCTTACCTGTCAGCACCGCGTGCTACGTAGACCCCCGCAAATCATATTTCTCGAACACCTGCTCGCCTCCCTGCGTATTTATGGCTTTCTTCTCTGCCCTGTCCTCTTCTTTGTTGGACTCTGTCCAAAATCAGCACCCACCCCACCCCCTTCTCACATTATAGTCTTCAGTATGTTCCCTTCCCATCATGGAATAAATGAACGAGCAGGTGCTGTGATGTATGAGGTGCCTGCCATTGCATCACATGGATTTTGTGTCTTTATTGATGGGAATAGTAAAGAGAGACAGGAAATATGGATGGTAGTGACCACCGCTTTTCCAACCATATGTCTGTTGTTCTCTCAATATTGGTATCAGCGATTTTAGGTGTTTTTTTTTGTTTGTTTTTTTACATGGTGTTATCTTTTATGCATTTCAGTCATTTTATTCCTTTTATTATAGCTTCAGCTAACATCTGCTGCCAGGACAAAGCGTGCTGATTTTTGCTGATTGAAGCAAAACTTCTGTTTTCAAACTTTTGCAAAATATGGACACTAACAAAAGTGATCTAAGAGAAATCAATCAACTGGATCCCCAGACTTTTAACAAGATTTTAGCTGTCCACGTTTTGACTCTAAACTGCAGTTTTTAGACTTATTCTACTTCTTGACCAGATTGCATGTGAAGAAACACTGGAGGAAGTAGGGGGATTGTGTATCTTCCTGGGGGACTATTATTGTCAGTTATTATAAACTTTATTGCAGTAATGTTGCAGGACGCCGAAATGATTTAGTCTGTTAGCTTTTTATACTAAGCAACATTTGCTGTTTTACATCAAACACAGACTACAGCTGAGGCTGGCGGGGATGTGGTTAGTTTCAAAGTTATTTGGCCATAAATCAAAGTGTATGACAAAGTCAGTTTTGGAGCATTTGGACATCGGTGGTCAAGGGTAGGGGCTAGCATAGTACTCCGTTTCCTCATCACAGCTTCTGTGGTGATGAAATTTGTACCAATCACAGAGACAGAAAGGAAAAGTTCTGATAGGCTAATCTCAAAACCCGTGTAAATTTGTGTGTTCTGGGCCTACGCTGGATTTGTATCGGCCTGTAAAGGGCGCAGTGAAGCAGTGAGGAGAGACTAAGAGAGGTGTATTAAGGCAGTGAATCTCGATGCTCTGTGTGTAATGGATTCAGAATGAGGGCTGACCAAGCAGCAGGCTGCTGATAACCTTTAGGAAGGACATTGTTCCTGTGCAGCAGGGGTGGGGGTGGTGGGGTCGCGTGGATGGGGGTGGTGGGGGATTTACACAGGACTGCTGCTGCAGTATATACGCACGGTAGTGTGATTGGTGGTGCAGCTGTTTATTGGTTCATTGGCTCTCCGGCAGGGTTAGGAGGTAGAGTAAATGGGGCAGTATAGCAAACTCCCTCATGGCTTCCCGCACACATTTTTCAACTCCGGGGTGCATTTTTTTTGTTTTCTGTGATACATTTGTCCTCTGTCTGAACCAGGCTCTCACTGGCTTTCCATTAAAAGAAATGTAACAGCCTTCTTCTTCTGTCTCGCTTTCCCTTCAGATCGCCACTTAAGGAGAGGTCAGCGAGGGACCCTGCGTGAGGAATACATGACGGGCGGGGCGGGGGAGGGGGTGGCGACCACAGCGGCACTACCACCGAGGTCAAGGTTCACGCAGGTAAACGCATCTTTCTCTCATTCCGCATCTCATCGATTGTGCACATTGGTTGAATCAATCCTGCCTCCTTTTTCTCCCTGACTTGGAGCCGACTTGGCACGCAGAGAAAAAGTGAGGGAGTGATGTGGCTGGTTTGACTGGACACTCCTGAGCTGGCAGCTAAGGAAGCAGTCTGCAGCTGCTGTTTATGAGGCGTTGTGCAGGCTTTGCTTTAAAATAAAATCCCCACCATGATGCTTGTGGCCAGTGTCAAAATGAGAAATCATTAAAAAAACATGCTATGATTCAAGAACCTTTGATTTTCAAAAAAACCCCGTCTAGCTCGAAAGAGATTTGTAGTGACAAACAGTAATAGTAGGGCACGCTGTACTTTAAAAGAGCTTACCAGGACCTTATTGTGGCTCCCATTCAAAGGTCTGGTGCACTTTTCATTGCCCTAAATCTGAAAACTTATCAGCCATTTAAAAAGTAGGCCTGTAGTGTCTGTAGTGCTCCAATATTACACTTTTTATTTGCCTCCCGTTTTCTTTTCCACCAGGGATTAAGAAAAATGACTTGGGGGGAGGGGGGGCTTTGGGAGTTGGGTGGGGGCAGTTTAGGAAGCAAATAAATAAATAAAGTGCAAGGTAATCTTCCTTAATACTGTGTGTGTGTGTGTGTGTGTGTGTGTGTGTGTGTGTGTGTGTGTGTGTGTGAATGCTGAGCAAAGGCTATGCTTTGGGAGCATCTGCCCTGCACACAAACACTCATGTGCACATATAACCAGCCCGACACAAATACTGTACACACCCGACTAGCAGGGCTCAGCCAAAGCGATTAGGACACGGACTTCAGAGTGCAGAAAGTGACAGGTTTAACACACACACGCCGACCATCAGCAGATTGACAAGTAATGCACAGCGAAAGAAAGAACAGAGCTTCCGAATGTGACAGCACACGACTGCAGACACATGAAAGTATAGGAAGACTAGTTTCACTGCTTCTCCCTGCGGCTGTCGTGCCTTATTCGTCTCAGCTCAAGCCCGTGGACTCATATCTGTTCTTCCTCTCTCCCTCCCTCACATTAACACATAGACTCGGCACAAACAGTTGATCAAACAACTGTGCAGTGGAGACAGAATTTGGCCAGACAGCCGGCCAGGATGAGTAATGTAGAGCCGCTTTGGCTTAATTTGTTTAGAAAGCCTATCATTGCTGCAAACACGTTACAGACTGTTGCTGTTTACTGAAGAGTATTTATCCCCGTAGCTTCTAACTGCACGCCTTTTTAACGTCAGCGGCGCACAGCGTGGCCACTGTTGAGGTCGAACAATGCGGCCGTTGTGAGGCGATGAAGCTGAGATTTAGGAGAGAGGAGGAGTGCGTTTTGTTCGCAGCGGTTAGGTGGACTCCTTCAGTGTGTGACCACACTAAAGGGGAAATTTTCTGCGTCACAGGGTTACAGCGTAGCTCGGGGCCTGTGTACATGTGAAGAAGGAAAACAGAGCTTTTTGGAAAACAATGACATAAGCCCTTTTAGGTCTTCCAGGCCTCTCACCCATTCTGTTGTGACAGATTTATGATCCCATTCTCAGCGTTCCTTTTTCATTCGTGTTTCATTTTTCCGCCATCCAGTGTCCTACACCCTCCTCTTTTTTTCTTGCCTTTTCTGTTTTGTCCCTTTCTTCCCATCTTTTTTCTTTTGAGTGCGTATACTGTACATCGACTATATGTGAAGGGGTGAGAGAAAGGCAAGACGAAGACACAATGACAGACAGCGAGTCTAATCAAAACTATTATTCTCTAAGGAGTTTTACCTCCAGCTTAGGAGACAGTGATGATATTCAAAAGACAGGGGGTGTTTATTTTTATCCTTGCTGGTGAGTTTCATTGTGGTTAACATCTTACGCCCTGTTTTTCACACGCACAAGCTGGCCGTTTTTGGATTTTGTGCTGCAAGAGGCATTTCACAAACAAGCAGAGGTATGAAGCGGTGAGAGTGGGAGGATAAGAGAGAACATTGTCTTCTCTTCTCCAGCTTAGGGACAGAGCAGAACAGGTTGTGTGAGGATACTTGCTATCCTTAACAATGTCTAACACAGCCTCAGGGCCACCTCTTCCTCTCTGACGAAGCTGGGAGTTGTGCAGAGTAGGAGACGCACATTCCTGAGCGTCAGATGGCCTGCTGGTACACTGTAATTGCTTTAACTTTGTCATCTTTAGACCTAATCACCACAATAACTTGGATCAATGGTTTTAATGATTTTATTTAATGGATAAAGATGATATTTGTCTCGCTTTTCATATTTATGACTCTGGCCAATCACTTTAAACAGTCATTGTGGTTTACAAACAGAATTCCTGCTTCAGCTTTGACTTTCTAACTCTTTCTGTGTTACTACTGCTCACTTTGAGTTTTAGCTCTATATTTAGATAACAGGGTTTAGATAATCTGGCTCTCCCTGGAGTTATTCTCACCTGGTCTCACTTAAATGAAACGATCTGCGCTTTACCTAGAGGGCGCTCATCAGATGGTCCTGGGCAGATCTCAGGAAATCGGTTTTTGGGACGGAAAACTTGGTAGGAAAGGACGCAAATACTTTAAAAAATGCTTAAACAGATGAAGAGCAACCATCTAGGGCAGTATTTGCCCTTTGGGGAAAGCATGTAAGAGCTCCCTAGCTAGGCAGATCCTCTTAGCACCTGCAAAAGAGGAAGACAAGCAGACACAGAGGAGGAAGGGTGGGGCGCAAACAGGTATGCAGAGCAGGCAGGCATTTATACAGGTACGACCAGATAGGAAGTGCACGAACTTCTGAACTCCTTCCAAACAAAAAACAAACGTAAGCTCGACGCCTGCTTCTAAACACACAAGGCCAACATTTTATTTTAGTTTAGTTTAGTCAGCCACACTCTTGGTTGGAATGAAACAATACAGCTGTCGTTTCACTTTGCCTTTAAAACACCAGCATTCTGCTAACGTATCATTCTCAACAGTCACTATGAAACAGGAAGCTCTCAGGATGGGATTTCTGCTGTTTTGAAATTCTCTTGCTAGCTCATGTGGACGGCTGAGCTCACGCCATGACGAGGCCTCTGTTGTCAGTTCACAAGAATTGCTACTCCTTGCACAGGATTCAGTCAAACTTACAAGTGTAACAGTAATCAGTCATTACCGAAACTGTGCTCAAGTTCAGCGTCGTATTTGTTGTTTTACTGGCACTTTTCCATTTTCAACTCACTTTATTGATCACAACCTACCTAATTATAGACATACAACGTACAAACCTGAAACACTTAACCACAAACACTGTTGAGTGTCAAGGTGTGTCAAACAAAGAGGTCGGTCGGCAAAGAGCAGTAAATAGTAAAACTCATTAAAAAAAACCCAAAGAAAATAAATAGATTGAGAAAGAAATGTGTCTAAAATGAACAATCATTAAAAGAAGTCAAACTAAATAACCCCTGTCAAGAGTTAAGCGATCTAATAGCTGAGGGAATGAGAGATTTAAGTATCTATTTGTTCTGCACTGAGAGCAACTTCTTGATCTCGGATCACAAAACATGATCAGGATGATTAATAACCTTTTTTGCCTTCTTTATCACCTGATTCCTCCTGTAGTGTCCGTCAAATTATAGTGAAACCTGCACACAGTAATCACCTAATGGGTTTTCACCACACTGTGGTCAAGGTCAAGGGTACATTGCCGTAGTAGTAGTAGTAGCCGCGTGAGCTACTACATTGCTGAAGTTCTCGTTTTCGTGAGATCGCTGTGCTGCCCCATTTCAGTAATTACAAACCCAAGAAGAAGGAAAAGCAGACCAAGGCTTTAAGAAGCACAAATTTGCTGCAGATTTCTCCAAAAGCAGATATAAATTGAAATGACATCACTCTGGCGGTGGGCCGCCATCTTTGTGTGCCTGTCGGTCCATTATGTTATCCATCACTGGGTCTCTCTGTCTGGTATTGTCAATTACCCAGAGGAAAACAACATTAGAGGCCTGAATGGGACACGGAGCTGTGGCAGGCCTGACATGGCTGTGTTATATGATTACACAACCTGTTGGCTGTCGCCTGTCAAGTGTCTCCTGACTCTGATGAATGGCTGTAATATGCCGCGCATCACAACACGCCACGCCACGCACTCATTAATGGCTTCTCATAATGGCCAGGACGTTCCTGCGATGCCGCAGAAGGGTTCACAACGAGAGAGAGAAGGTGAGAGCGAGGAATACTCCCAACGCTGTACCGACAAACAAAAGATACACCGTGTCCTCATTTTAAACGGCAAGACGCCAACATCACAGTCACATGTAACTGCATAAATGAACGAATGCTGACAGAAATAAAGTAAAGGGGGGGGGGAAATAAACACACACGCACACTGGGAGATGTAAGAATTATTATTTTTGAGTGTGACACATATGTTTCTCAATTAGATACATTCTAGTCAATCTGTGGCCTATTTGCATAGATTATCAGTAATGTGAGCAACGCGGCGTGCTCACCAGCATGTGGGAACGTCACAATAGAGACGCTCGAAGAAAGGAGATTGAATCTGTCGTCTGTTGGGTGCCATCTGAAGCTTAGCTGATTGCTCTTTCTTTCAGTGAATTAGGAGACACGCTACCCGAGATCCTCCAAACTACTCGACTCCCAGCTCTAACAAACAGATCTGATTCTCATAGAGACACTGCTCCGCGAGGTTTCAAATTAAAAGTGTGAAAAAATGCTCCAAATGAGCTTTGGAGTCTGTAGGGGGGAAGCTGCTGTGCAGCAGTGGCTGTATGGCAACAAAGTAAAGTAGTTTTTCATGCAGTGTATCAGCTGTGGAGAGGTTATCTAAAACATACACCAACCTAACCCGAAGCCACGTTAGGTGGCTTTGATCAGACTCTTAATTCTTACCGGGAAGCATCACACAGTGCTGGAGCCTCATTGAAAATTTGACAAGCCCCTCCTAAATATAGTGTGCCTCGGCTTTGTGTGGTCTTATGTTTTACATTGTCTCACATTAAAGTCAGTATTTTTATAGAAGGAGACACAGAGGTAAAGAGAGTTTTGAGTATGGCATCACTCAGATGTGCCTCAATGGCCTGGAGGGGACTGCTGAACATTGCTGCACCTGCAATGTGTGTGTGTGTGTGTGTGTGTGTGTGTGAGACAGAGAGGAAAAGACAGAGGGACAATCTGCCTTAATATTCCTATGTTTCTGTCATTGTTAGCGTATGTTTTCTTTCTCACAGCTTGAGTTTCTCAGTTTGAAATGCAACACCTGCAGATGTGTCTTGTAAACGGCAGCCGCCAGCTCCTCTCCCATTCAGAGGGGACCATTGAAACAAAGCAATTAAAGCAGCTCTCTCCACGGGGCGAAGACTCGGTCCATGGGTGTGCCTGCCTGTGCGCGAATGATTTTCCATTGTTTTAAAGCCAGAATCTTTAGATTGAACGGTGAAGAGCTCCACACTCCAGGAGAATGTGCCAGTCAAAACATTAGCAGCTCTGTCATATTCGTGTGTGTTTAAATATGGAAGTCAGAGGTCACTGACAACCTGTTGACACAGCGCAGATTTATGCAACGCGCACAACCGTGCAAACATGTATCCGCAGCCCAGGTTTCGACTCAGCGGTGGTTTCTTGTTGCTGCTGATCTCCGGGTCCTTGCAGCTCCAGATACCAGAGGCTGAGTTATTTCTCCGCTCCGCTCCCTGACCCTCCTAATTGAGAACGGCTGTTACTGAGAAAGAGCGAGCTAAAGAGACAGAGAAAGATTGAGAACAGATACTTGTGTGAAAGCACACGACTCTTAAGAGCAAAAGAAAGACCGAATGAAAGGAGCAAAGAGCTAAACCTGTGGAGGCCAAAGCTCATAGAGGGTGCTCCTCTTTCACGCCCCTTGATCATCTCTATCTCTTCCTCTTCTTGCCGTAAACCAACAGGAGCCAAGCGCAGTGTCTCAAACGTAGGAGGGGTCGTTAGTGTCGTACATGATGGCCGTAGGAAGGAGAAAAGGAGGGAAGCACTGTTTAGGGTGGAGGGAGAATCACATAAAGCAAAGTCAAACCAGAGGGCTGGGGAAGAGGAGCGGTGAGAACAGTGACAGCTGCAAGCATGTCGTACTGGGTGATGGTCTGTCCGTCTGTCAGAGCAGATATTTCTGTCTGTTTAGTGCTGCCTTACTGGCTGCCAGAGACACTCCTCGTGTCATCGCTGGGTGCCTGCTGTCACTGGCTAAAAAGGAGAGAGGGAGTGGAGTGTGTACGCGAGCACGCGTGTGTGTGCGCACAGGGGTGTGTGTGTGTGTGTGTGTGTGTGTCAGCGAGAGTGACAGAGAGAAACTAGAGCAGCTGTCTTGAAAGCTCTTCCACTCTGTCAGTACATCTAGAATCTGCTTTCCCCTGATATCTCCTCACTGAGGCAGTGTTTTAGTCAGATGTTTGGTCAGAAGTCTCAGTTTTTCCCTGATAAAGGAACACTTTGGGGAAATCAGTATGTTGTGTAGCTTATCTGTTAAGATAACGAGATCATAAGCGCTGTAAAGCCTATATTTGTAACACACTGTTTAATGTTGTAATTTTAGTCAGTAAATATGTGTTACATACATCTACATTGCCTGTATTTGTAGCAAAACTGCTTTTATGTGGTTGTAGCTTTGGCATGCCGACTTGCCGATCATGGTTGAAGACCAGGCACAACCCCAAATGGCAAAAGCACACCCCTACTGCAGCAGCCTCCCCAGCAAGGATGCTGTGCCCCACTACACTACACGACTGACTTTACACTTACTAGATCAGAATCTGAGAGTATTCAAAAGCTTCAGCAAAATTTAGTATACTATATTGAGTGTACAGTGCACATATAGAACTTTATATCCTAAGTGCTAAGCGAAAAGGACACCAGCAGAGCCGAAGGTGGTTATCTTCAGGTTCACCATGATACGAATATCTGATGATTGATGGTTTTTCTTTTAAAAATATCACAAATGAGAGAATAGGAGTGCAGCTAGAGTACCATGTCGATAAACAGTATCAGTAAACTGCCGTTAAAATATGATACCCATCCTTGACTAAGCCCAGATTAGCCTGGATGAGCCACACCTTTCAAAGCGGCTTCGTGGCGCTGGTGTGTTCATGCTTTGTTGAATGACAGGCTTTGTGAAGTGTCTCTCTTGGTCAGCCACACTGCTATATTGAAGTTTTGCAGACACGTAACCGCAAAGCGACGTGACATTTTGGACGTGGGACAGCTACAGTCACAATGTAGAATAGAGCGAACAAGGCCCCATTCACACAGGCTTAGAGCCTGATCTGCAACCATCTGGCAACCGCCGGTTCACCGAATGGTTGTTGGAGGGAAAATTATTACCTAAGCCCCAGCCACACAGGCATATGAACATGCCACTTTATAGAACTGGCAGCCACCTGTTGCCAGAGAAAAGTGTTGGTTGCTTTGGTTCATAGCATATTGCTGTGGTTTTACTTTGAATGGAAGTGATGTTCTTGTCTACAAACACTGTGCAGCTACTGCCCGAGCTATAGTGAAACTGTAGAAAGTCAGAACCAAACTGGAAATGAAGACGATTCGTTTTCAAAGCAACAGTTTTGAAACACATAGACTCATCTTTTACTTTGAAGGTGAAAATGTGCCACTTCCTGAGTAGTTAGCAAGAAGTTGCAGAGAAACACGAAAAAGTGCAAGCATCCGACAATCTCCAGAAACCACCACCAACCAGTTGGGGAATACATTTTCCCCCCTACAAGCCAGTGGTTGAGTCACATCCAATATGGTGTACAACTACAGTGTGAGGTGATATCACACGAGAAGTCATACATTTTTCAAAATAAAGCAATGTAGGATGTCACCATCGAAAAGGTTTGGCACTTTTATTTTCTTGGACTATCAAGAAATTTGAAGCTGTTTCCTGTGGAGTCAGTGAGAACAGAATTTTTACTATCTTACACTGTTAATAAGTAGAGACAGTGAATAATGACCCACATTTTGAAGAAGCAGAACTTTTAAGCATGCACACGCTGCTGGCTGATGGCAGAGGGTTAGTTTAATCTTAGAATAACTTGTAGAGGCTGTAATGAGAAGACATGGTAGTAGGCAGGCGAGTCTGTCAGCGTTGTGTAGGTGGCACAATTTACATGAAATATTAAATAAAAATAGCATACGGTTTTAAATTTCCTGGGTCAACAGAATGTGAGTGTGGGAGGCACAGTGAGACGGTGTGAAGCTGAAAATCACTGTGCACAGAGCGTGCCCACCCGAAATACTTCCAAAAGTCAACCTAGATGGTCTGTTTAGTCTTTATTGAAATATTCAATGTTTGTCAGTTTATAAATGTGAAGGCTAAGACGTCAAAAACCGCCGACGGCTGTTTAGTAAAAGGTTTGGCCTCTCACGCTGGATAATGGTAGTCATAACAGCTGCTATCATTTAACATGCTGAAGAGAAGTTAAAGGCACCAAGTGGAAGATTTTCAGTGCGTGCATTTTCAGTACTTAAACAATCGGGCAATCTCCTTTGTTCATATAAATCATAGGTTTTTATGTTTTACTAATATGGTGTGTTTTTGACCATCGATTGTTTTGATTGAAGTCATCTGTTGTTGGAGTGTTGTCATCTGATTACAAACATGTGCTTTTCAACAATCAAGATGGCCCTGGAGTGAGGTAATGGAATATTTAAAACAAAGATGTAAGAGCATTAGCGAGGCTTTAGGCTGCACGGTGGCTCTGTGGTTATCCTAAAAGTCGAGAGTTTGCACCCACTGGAGTGAATGTGTGCAACCTGAGCTGGATGTGGGCTGGGGAAATGGATAGATTTTGTGCAGCTTAGAGAGCGCTCTCAATGTTTGAACTTTCCTTGACCTTTCTCTGACTGTTTGATGGGTTATCTCAGCAAGACGGCAAGACTCGTATGACTTAATGAATCAAGGAAATAGCGTCACCTAAGTCTCCCGGGCTAATTTCAGCAGCGGCGTGAGCCCCCACATTGATGTTGCCTGTAATTTTGCGGCAGCCGTGACAACATTAGTGCAACTTTAGATCCTGTGCTGTCAGTGTCAGCCTCTTCTGGCTCCTCAGCTGCCTCCGCAACCCTGTAACCACACACTGCTGTTTATGTTCTTTAGGTTAACACAGTTATCTCTGTGCGCAACCGGAGCCGTCAACCTACATGGGCACTTTGGCACATGTGTGCAGTTGCGTGTGTGCAGCTGCAGGACCTGCCTCCCTCCAGAAAGAGCTGCAGGGACTTGCCAGTATTTTCATTCCCTCTAGAGGCATTTCCGCTCACCAACAAAGCCCTGCCTGAGTGATGAAACGAAGAGGAAGCAGCTTTTGTGAAGGGAGCAGCCAAATTCTGTCTGTGTGTTGGTGCGTGTGCGTGTGCACTGCTGACCCTGGCTAACAGTTCGCTACATGCAAATTTACTCTTCAGCTTGCAGTTCAGGTTGCTCCAGGCTCTTGTTTGCTCACAAGCCTACTGTACCACAAGAACAAGCCTACTCTGTATCCCATTCAAGAAAACAAAGTTGCCTCCTGTTTGCCTCTAATTGACTGGTATAATTCCTGGCTTGTTGGATTGGTTAGTGTTTTTTCACAGGGCTTGTTAGCACTGGCCTTTACTTCCTCTGTAGCTGTTGCCAAAAAGGAAATGTATGCTGTAGCTCAGGTCACAATTCTCCAGAGTGTCTGGCTCTGGGAAAGAATTGAATCGAGCCAATAATACAAAAAAACTTCTCATTGTAAAGTGAAAATGACATAAAAAACGAAAAGCAAATAACACTGATATAAATGATCGTTTTGGGTTCTTTCTCTGTGCGAATATCACTTTTTCTCTGCTGAGTGAATAGCCTTTGTTTAGTCTGTGATTTCTAGAAATAACTCCTCGATTTTGATAATAACTATGGTTGGTGGGAAAACATCATTATTGCTTTCTCACTTGAGGTCATGACACAGCTACTGAGTTGTTGTTTTTTTTTGTAATTTTCAAATGGGTGCAAAAGCAGCAAAACTGCTGGATCTGACAACCGCAGAGATTGAGATTTTCTCTGGGGTTGTCTACAGAGTCAGCGTCCTGTGGGTTGACAGCCAGGGCCCTGTGACACACGCTCATGGCCATAAACAGGGATTTAGCCCTCTGGAGAAAATAACCTTGATAATTACTGGGTGCATATGGACCTGCCCACAGAGGGAGAGGGAGGGAGGAGACGAGAGCTGACTGAGAAGGAGAGAGAAGGGAGAGAGCCACATCCGCTGGTGCATTCCTGCATGCTGTGTCATACTGGTGCTGAGTTTCCCCTCGGTTTGCACGGAGATTTCCACAAGGTGGAGAGTGCAAAGAGCTACTGACGCAGCGCTTGGGGCTGTGGATGCTGACATTTAAAGTTTAACAAAGCAAAAAGCACATGCATACACTCCCCAAAGTAACAAAAAGACAACATAAAAAAAATGGAGGCATGTGAGGGTGGGATACATGGAAAGAAGGGGGCATATATAGCCTGGCAACCTAACTCATGAGTTGAACTCTGCTCTCCTGGTTGCTTTCTGCTCTCATCACGTGGCCTCTGTGGTATAGCTGAACTGGGCATCATTACAGCACAGCCAGAGCCGAATGTCTGTGGCTGGCTCACTGCCCCGTCTGCCTGCCTGTCATTCAGCTGGTTAAAGAAGCCTTGTTGAACAACTGCACCGTGCCTGACTACTACAGGGCCATTCATTGCGTGCAACAGCCAAGTCCTGTCACCAGTGTTAGCTAGCAACATACCAATTTACTACTAGAAACGACTCGGGCATTTTGCTCGGTAAGCACAGTTTCCCCCGAGCAACCTCCTAACCCATTTTTTTGAAGTTTGGATTTCAGAGAGCACGCCCCTCTAACAGAACAAGCCTCTTCAGACAAACGCGGTGTTCGCGTCTCAGAGATGTTTTCCGCCTCTGTTGAATGTACGCCATTGAGCGCATAGTGGGATACACTGATCCATTCCCCAAGGAATCACACAACAACAGCAAAACACAAAAAAACAACAACCAAAAAACAACAAAACAGATCCTTTGTGCCGCCTGTAATGCTGGATCTCTCAAACAGAAGAGCTGAAAATACACTTCATCACTCTGAGAGGGTTTTTGCTTCCCCCCACCCCACATGCGTTGGGCTAATCCTGTCACAGCTGACCTGCGTCTTGGTGAACTGTTCTCCGTCCTTTTCTCAGTCCCAGAGTGGCACACACAGAGAGGACATGCATGAGAGTCATAACTTCAACAGGCGCTCTTTCTCCCTTTCGTTACATGCTTTATTCCTGCTCTCATTCTTGACTCCTCCAGCTCTTGTCCCTCTCTTGTCCTTTTTGCCCCCTCCCCACCCTTAACCCTCACTCTGTCTGCATCCCTAACATCCTCCCGCTATGATTAGCAATAGTGTTTTTCTTCCCCAGCCAGTGTAATGTCTAGATCCTCCTGTGTCCTTGGAAAGCAGCCTAATAAGCTCAGACACACACTGATGTCTCTGTGCACCACAGGCCTATTCTCCAGCGTCAGCCAGCACACACTGAGGTAAACAAAGACTGCCACACACACACACACACACACACACACACACACACACACACACACACACACACACACACACACACACACACACACACACACACTATCCTAGTGTGCTAATAGACCAGCATACCAACCCACTGAGGACAGCGTTGACGCTAGCTTGCTAACGTTGACCTTCCGTGTGCCAATCACAACAAATCTGCTCTCCCGATTTGAATATGGGGAGGAAAACAGTGTAAATTGAAAGCAGAAATCCCCCTGGTGTGAGACAAGATGAGACTCTGAATAAATTATTCAGATGGCAGCCTCTTTCCTGTATGATTCTCGCCTTCTGCTACGTTTAATGGCATCTGTGAAGACGCCCATTCGAGATTAATCCAGATGTAAGACGTTTGTGCGCGTATGTTTGTGCGATCTTACATTTGTAAGAACGCGTGCATGTGTGTGTGTGTGTGTGTTGCCCGCTCACCCCTCTTCTCATGCGTCCCGTTGTGTCGTGTGATGGGGAAACAAAGCCTCAACAGGGGAATTTATTTCTTCTCCAGAGAGGGCTGTAAATAAACAACTAGTGAATCAATGCCTCCATTTGTTTTTTCTCTGATAATTCTGCCTGTGGCATCAGGCGGTGTGACAGTGTTTTGCAAGCCAGCGTAGCTCTCAGCAGCCATATTTCCTCTTGGTGAGAGTGAGAAAACATGCCACACTGGCCTCATGTTTCATTACCTAGGATCAGTAAATTACCGCACGCTTTTTTCTTTCTTTTTTTAATATCATTCACTGAAGCTCGTTTAGTACCATGATGGCGCCTTTGTATGAATGGGAAAAAACACCAGCATTAGAGCTGCTCAGTCAATTAAAGACAGACAGGCATAGAAATTACTGTGTTCAGCTGAATGAAAAAAATAACCCACAGTAGGCCCTGTGGTTTCAATCAACGGTGACCTTCCCCAACAGAAGTACTTACAAATGTTTGGATATTAAATATTACGGCGCGCTTTGTAATGCACTCTTTGAATTCATGTTCATGTTATAATCAAAGTGTAAAGAACTTTGCAGGTTATTAAAAAAGAGTTTTGAATAGGTTAGTTCACTTAAATGACAGTAAAACATATTTACTCACTTACTCACTTAATGGGAGCTTTGATGACACTCAGCATACACAGTCCATTTTGATTCTCATCTTGATTTTTTTTTCTTTTTTATGGGGTTTAAGTAAAAAAAAAAAAAACTAAACAGGGAAGGTAAAACAACAAAAAACCTGTTTTTTTTAGATATATTTCCATTTCATTCTTGATCTTAATCTGATCTTTAAACATTGCAGCTTTCACCAGACTCCAGCGATTTACTGGGCTTTTAACAGCTTTACGTGGCAGCTAGCATAAGCATCATAATAAAAAATAACATCTATTTTATTCTCAATGCTAGGCTAATACAAGTACCCTTAGTGCTTTCCATAGGAATGAAGCAGGCACGTAGCACCCAGGTCCTGCTAATCAAATGCACTTCATTATTAGATCATCAGCAAGTATGAGCACCTCTATTAAAGCACAAGATTTGGCAGTTTGCTGGTCTGGTGCATTCAGAAACATGTGCCACACACGTCCCAGCAAATTCAACCCAAAGCATTTTTAATTTTGCCAGCAGATGTTTTTAGTTTTAGTCGTCATTTAGGCTTCTAAATCAGTGGTCCCCAGCCCCCGGGCCACGGACCGGTCCGTGAAAATATTGTCGGGCACAAACTGGTCCATGGCGCAAAAAAGGTTGGGGACCGCTGCTCTAAATGATTGTTTTTTTTAGTCTAGTTTTATCTGACTACATATCATAAGATTATAGTAGACTAAATCTAAAGTTGATTCAGTTGACTAAACTATAAAGTGTAAAAATTAGTTGTGTTTTTAACGGTGAGAGTTGCTCTACACAGTTTACAAAGTGTCTTAATTTCCTTGACATCAAATGTCTACTTTTCTCTTCTCTTCCTCCCAACTGTTGACATCTTGTCACGCTTCTATGAGAAACATGGAGCATTCATTGATGAAAACAAGATGTCTTTACATTACATCATCCTTTTTGTCTGCATGCATTAGTTTTTGTTTTTTTTAAATTTATCGTCTTGTGTTTGTCAGAAAAGACAGGTCGTTGATGAAAACAATGACGGAAATTATTGGTCAGTTAAATTAACACGGCCCCAAAGGTCAGCACGTCCAATGCTCAGAGAAACTGCAAGAAAGGAAAAACAAGAGCTATATCTTAGACTCTAGAGCCCCCATTTACCGTTTTAAAGTTGCATGCGGACAAACACTGAGACTTCTGGAACAAAATCCTCTGGATAGATAAGATCAAAGTGGAGAGAATGCAGAATTTGGCGGAAACCAAATAGGTCAGGCAGCATTACAATGATCCCAAGCACAGCAGAAAACGTAAACAGAATGGCTGAAAAAGAAACGAATTAAGGTTCTGCAATGGTCGAGTCAAACCCCAGACCTAAGAGAGCTGTACATAAAGAGATGTCATAAAAGCAACACGTTATTGTTGCTAAATGTTGTTCTACAAGTTAGTGAATCATGTAGCTGCACTCAGTTTTTCACAAGACTGTACATGCAGATGTACATTTAAAAAAGGATTTGGTGCTAGCAGCTCTGTCTATCTTGGGATCCAGGTATCTTAATATCTGGCCAACTAAGCCCAGCTCCTTTACTTTTAAACTGTTTGTTTTCCTTAAATGCACTTCTGCAATCTTCAATAACAATAATTAGCGCAGGTTCTAGAAAATATGGGGGGAGTTGCTTATATTAGCTACGGTTGGATGGCTAATGGGAAAGTGAATAATGGTGTAAACAGAGTGTTCCTGGTTCTGCAGGAATAACGTTAACCTCCCAGTGTGCGAACCTTGATTAGAAGCAATCATTCAGCTAATGCTACTATTGGTAATGCCAACACAACTGTACACAAGAGCCTCTAATGAACACTGGTTTACTGTGGTTTCTTTGTACTGAAGTACCCTTCTCTATATCCCATATCCAAGTGTGAAATTACAATATCAGATCATATTTAGTTAATTAAACCCATATGACTAATTTAATTTGACTCAAATGTGGGGAAAGTGAATAAATCATGGAGGCGTATTTAGCTTGCTAGCACTGGTGTTAACAGTAATTAAATGTGGGGCAATCTGTAGCCTGTGAAGATAGCTCAAGTCTTTTCTTTCTGCCTACTGTACAAGTACACATGTGGAAGAAATGTAAGCCAGACGGGGCTTTTTCGGGGGGAGATGTCTTGAAGAATATTAATGAAATGGTGTGTGAGTTTCAAACATAGAAATAAGCGAGTCAAAGATGCAGTCTTGTAAAGTAGGCTAGTGCATTAATAGTCAGCGAGCGACTGTCCCATTAGGAGATCTGCACATCTTAGTTAGAGAAGAGCCAGAAGCAGAGAAGAAATATTCCTCCATGATTAGAGTCGGGAGAGTTCAAAGACAGCTGGTTTTTGCAGCTAGATGGGCACAAAGCACTCACAAGGAAGACAAGAAATCAACTTGTATTTGTCATTTAAGTATTTTATGCTTCATATTTGGCAGGGATTAGAGATGCATATTCTCTCCAGCTCTGTCAGTCCTAGTTATGCGCTTCCATTTTGTCAGATGCACAACGGGGTGCTTTATTGCATCTCGATAAATGTTGCCACCTAAGCCTTGTTTTCCTATCACTAAAAAGCACGTTGTGTTTTGTCACACTCCCTCATGCGCATGGCACTTTGTTTTTTGTTCATTTTAGACTCGCTCTGTGATTGATGAGGATTAAGAAACGGATTTTGCCTAACAGGAAACACAAGAACATCCTTATCCAAACTGGTAAGAATCTTGATTTATCAGCTGCGTGTTCATCTGACTGGTTTGGCTTCAGCTCGTGTGGTGATACTGCAAATAAGACAATATGGCTGCCATTTGGATATTGCCCCACGTTGTATCATACCAGGTGTTTTGTCCTAGAAAAGGATGCTCTCGTGATCGTGTTATGTGGTAACTGAAGCAGAAAGAAGACTTGCTTTCAAGAACAATATGAAAACCTGAATATGTTGCGATTCGGGGCATCAAAAGAACACGCGAAGCTTTAACATAAATCATCTGTGTGTTGTTTGATTGTCCTGCGATACCTAAATTGTTACATGCTGCATTCTGTTATCCCAACGCTTTCATATATTAGACCACATACGCGTCAGAACATCCTGAATTAATTGCCACCATGACTGGCCACCATTGTTCTGAATGAAAGCACATGTTTACGGGGATTAGTTGCGTGATAGTGGGTGATGGCATTTCCTCTTTGCATGGTAGACAGCTGGTGCTTGTCAGGTGAGGGGTGGAGGAGGAATGGGGGCAGTCAGTCAGTCAGTGAGACCAAACAAGTTGGGATGCCAAGTCTTTCTTGCTGGGTCTTTCCTCTGATGTGGTCATTTTAGATCAAGCCCATTTGAAGGATGTTTACAAGAGCACATTCCTGCATGCGTGCTATAGTGGAGCTCTACCTTTTTTTGCTTGTTTTCAAGGCATCGTTATCCATGTTGAACCAGTGCTGGAGCTTCTGTGTGTGACCATTGATTTGCCCGTATCAATCTCCAAGAGGAGTAAACTGCTCATCCCCATTTCCTCATCCTCCAATCCGATCTTTACTGTAAGGACAAAGCTGCATTTGATGCAAAAACATGCTTGAATACTCTGTTCATTTTTCCTTTGAACAGCATGGACATTATGTATTCAGATAACCCTCGGACTGCATGAATATTAAGTGTTCATTTAAACCTTAGCCGAGATGAAACACCCCATCAGTCGTCATGTGACAGTGACCACGATGATGCATGAAGTAATTGGGTTGGATGAGGATATGAGGAAACAGCGCACTAAAGGATGTCATGTTAAGGCCTCCATCGCATTTTAGGTAAAAAGAGGCCCAGTCCTTCTGGTTTTGTTTGGGAGGGTTGTGCAAAATGTCGACAGCGTTAGTTGTATACATGTGAAACGGCATCAAAGCGCTTGAAGGTGAATAATTTTTGGTGGCATCTGCACATTCTGCAATATGCTAATAAGCAAAGCTGCAAAAGCCAGATTGCCAGGAGAGAGAAGGGGCGACGGGGAGAGGAGGGGAAAAAAGAAAGAAGGGGAGAGCAGAGTGGAAAAGAGAGAAACAGACGGAGGCTGGTGTAAATTATGGATGCAACGTGCGATTTCCAAGAGGAAAAGAAAGGCAGAGAGAAACCTCAAGTCATGCATATCAGATTACGCATTTACCACATTTTCTTATCATGGTCCGTGAGCAAACTTGTGTGCAATCTGGCCTCTTTGTGTGTACGTGCACGCGCGTTTGTTTGAGACAGGAAGTATAAGAGTGAGCGAGAGAGCACTTACATATTCATCCATGTCAAGTTGCGTGGAGTTGTCTTGTGCTGTGAGGCATTCTTAAAAACTTGCTATGACGTGCACGTCTAAAGCCGGGTTGACTTACATTGCTATTGTGTAGCTTTGCTTCGTGTGTCCATGGCGACACGGCTCCTTTTGGTACGCACGTGCCATCTCGTTAGTTTTGAGGGTGCATATTTACACAGTGGCAAATCTGCCCCACTGGGCATTTACATGACATTGTTTAACTGTGCCGAAAAGCTGAGCTGGCTGCTTTAATGCCCTCTTTAGCAGTTCTAAGTAAAGTTAAGTAAAAGTATGTTTACCCTGCCCCCCCGAACTACCACCACATCGCACCCTTATGTGCCAGCGCCTGTGTGTATGTGAATAATGAATCCATTCTTAAGTTGTGTCCGTGTCTGGGGTCTGCGCAGTGGTGTGGTTTCCCCCACAGAGGAGTTGGGAGGGGCTGGGTGGTAGGGGGTGTCTGGAAATAGCTCTGCCTGAGCTGGGAGCACCTTAGGTGGGCCTCTGTGCCAGCCTCACCTTCCTTTAACATGCATGCACGACAAAAGTACAATTCTACTCGCAAACCTGGACTATATTACTCCCCTGTTTTTCAGTTAGACTTGAAAGGGACGCATGTCTGCATTCACATTCACTGAGCAGGAAAGAAAAGAGCTGCGATTTCTAAGAACTGAGCAGGAGACACGTTGCAGTTAAAGCGCAAAGTGTCTTAGTTAGAAAACAGAAACTACAAAGCCCGCTCTGGATCTTGCCTGCATGTAAATGTGTGTTAATGTGCAAAGTAGGTCATTTATTTGGAGCAGGGACAGCCGTGGTGTGCCTCTCTTGAGCGATGTCAGAGCGGGGAATAAGTTCATAAGCAGACACATTGCTGGATTTGGTGAATTGTACAGGGGATTTACATATACCGATATTTTGTTTATGTGTCGAGCCAAATCCCTGGGTGGGTGTTGAAGGTGAAAATGGCTGTGGTCAATCCAGAGACAGCATCAGTAACCACAAGCAGAGATAGCAGCCTAAAAATCAGACTAAATCAGATTACCAAACAAACAGCTAAGAGGATTAATTCTGATCTCTCTCTCTCTCTCTTTTTCCATCAGATGGACACATTAAATCTGCAATCTATAAAATCCCTTCAAATGATTTTCTATTTTACTTTGTGGCCCTCATTTTCTGGTCACATGTTTGGAGCGAAGCTCTTTCTGCTCCCAGTGAACTCTGCCCTTTTGTTCTGCCTTGAGGCCTCTAGAAATGACTTTAGTAAACAGGGTATCAAAACCAGTCTTTAAAAATATCTTCACAGGGTACAAGAGCAGTCTGACCTCTGATCAGGTGATATACTGGCAAGCCCATACTGTTATAATAATGCGTTTTACCCAGCACGCTCGCTGTTAGGAGTAAAGCTGTGTTGAGAGATGCCTGTGGCCCTGTGGCTGTCAGTTAAACAAGCACAGTAACGTTCGCCGGAACAGGCGCAATTAATAGGAACCATAATATATAGAAGGGAATAATTACACCTTGTCGCTGGCTTTCACAGATCAAATATGTTCCTGCATTTCTTCAAATTAATCTCAGGAATGATTGTTGGCTTACAGGGAATCAGTGGCAGCACAGTATGTGTTCTCAGGGAGAAAATACTGTAGATTAATTTGGTTAATATTTCATAAAGCTTAGGAAGGCAAAGGGCATTTGAGGCTTTTCAGATTATTTATTCTCAGCCAATACTACACGCTACGGTTGAGCTGCTGTGCCACTGTGCTGCAACTGCCTTGCACAATGCCAAAGAAAGGCACTTGCCTTTAAAAGTGTTTGCCTGTGATAGCATTGTTTGTGAAATGGGAGCCGTTCACATGTGCAGCTGCGTTTCCTTTACGCCATGATCTGATTCAAAGGCTCTCGTTCACGTACGGCTTTGTATCGCTCTCCTGAGTGCTGATAACTGCTAAAAGATTCGTATTAATATCCTCTCTGGTGCTCTTTTATATTAGCTGATTCATTCCCTGCCCGGCTACTTCAGCTAAACACAGGGATACAACATAGCAACGTCGCTCTTGACAGCTTGACAAACTGACATTCCCACTCTCAGTGACTCCCGCTTCTGCCCTCTTGGTCTCTGTGATACAACTGTATACTGTAACCAACAAGACTGTAATCAGTGCAGACCTAATCTAATCATCGCTCCCGACAAGCAGCACTGGCTGCCGGGCTTCCACAAAACACATCTCGCATCAACAGGCTGCTTGGACGGCATCGTGTAGCTCGAGCAACCGCCGGATGAAATGTCAGGAGAAGCAGGATTATTCCCGAAAATGTCACTGACAGCATAATAACTTAGCAGAAGAGTGTCTCATGCTATGTTTGTATCTCATGTCAGCAGGTGTGATGTGTAACTCGGTGTGTGTCATAAAAGCTACTGTACACAAACGTAAACAGAAAGCGGGATCTGTTGAGTGAAACTGGTGCGCGATCGGTGTGTGCTGTTAGACGTTAAAGTGTGTGTTTTTAGATCTGCACAAACAAATGCACATCTTTAAAACCTCCTCATTATTGGCAGCGGGAAAGCTGCCCGGGCACCGGGACAACTCCTGTGTGCATCTGCGTGCGTGTCTGTCTGCAGCTTGTGTGTTCGTGGTATGCGCCTAATTCGGCGGCTCATTCCAAGATTTGGTTAACCGAGTTGGCTCGCCCTATCGCATTGCCACAGAGTGTGCAGTTGCTTCAGCCTCTGTTTCATTTAGTGGCACCCACGCTCTTATCCTCTTGCCATGAAAGCACGCAGACACACATGCTTTTGCACCAGAACAGAAATGCACACACGCGCACGCACAGCTGAATGAGAGAAAGACTGAGTAAGAGGGACAGAAAGAGAGAGTGAGAAAGAGGAGAAAAAAATAAGAAAGTACCAATTAAGCTCCTCAGACAGTTCTGCCAACAGGCATCAGGAGGTTGGAGGCGGTGAGTGTTTGCGTGTTTGTGTGTGTGTGTTGGATAAGGGGGTAGAGGGTGTTTGACTAGAGCTGAGGTCTCTAACTTTTGCGTTGTCAGTTTTGTACTTGTGCAAGTTTTGAAACAACTCATTACCGTGAGGTGTCAATAACCTGCTGAGGAGGCTGGCAATTATCAAGAGCTTGTCACTTTTTATAGTTGTTTGTTGACAATTTCCTATTATATGCTGTATTGTTGCTCCGTGTACTCATTTATATATAGACTTTTAATCACACTGCTGTAGATTTTGAAATATTTGAAAAATATAAATGAAAAAAACATTCAGATTCTTGTACTGTAGTTGTGGGGAGAGGTTTACATGCAATCATCATGATTTTTATGATTTCTTCTTTTTCCAGTGTGGGGTGATTATAAAACAAAGAAACAAGAATCAGGTGGTATTGGTTTGAGCTCATTTTGTATTTTCTCTAATCTGCACAGGGTCAAAAGTATATATAAACCCTCACTAATATTTGGTTAAATGTCCCTTAGCAAGTTTCACCTCGATCAGGCATTTTTGGCAGGCATAATAAAGCTTCTGGAGTAATTCTGGCTGAATATTTGACCACTCTTCTTGGCAGAATTGGCAGAGTTCATTTAAATTGGTTGGTTTCCTGGTACAGACCTGGCTTGTAAGCATAGTCTGCATATTTTCAGGAGGGTTGAGGTCGGGGGAAGGCCATTCCAGAAGCTTAATGTTAGCCTGCTTTACCCATTCCCAAACCAGTTCTGATGTGTGTTTGGAATCATTGTCCCAACCGTTTCCAAGTTTCAGCCCTCTAGCTGTTGATTTGAGGTGAAGTTGAAGAATTCTTCTTCATTATTCCTTCCACTGTGCAGTGTACCAGTACCACTGGCACCAAAACAGCCCCAGAGCATAATGCTATAACCACTTGATGCTTGATCCCTCACCTTTACTCCTCCAAACATACCTCTTGTCATTGTGGTAAAATAGCTCATTCTTGACTTATAAAACTTGGTATTTGGATTGTTCATCTGGGAAGCTGCAAATTTAAACCAAGATTGAAGGTGTTAATTTTTTGGGCAGGGGATTCTTTCTAAAACTCACTTTATTGTGGACAGTGACAATGGTGTTACAGCAGTTTCCAGTTTAAGGCCAGGCTTGAGCCTTGGTGTTTTCTGGGTTGTTCCTGAACATCCTAACCCATTTACTCACATCTGACAGTGACAGTTCAGGTCTTCTTCCAGACCTTCCAGTCTGCTTCCAGTCTGCTGTTGTAGAACTGTTTGAAGTCATGATCTTGGAATCTGCGGGTGTTTAGAAATGTCTCCAAGAGACCTCCCTCACTTGTGTAAATCTACAATTCTACTTCATTGACTTCCTTGACTTTTCTCATTGTTCTTAATATCGTTCAGTCCACTAAGTGCTGTCAAACAAATCCTTTTTATGCAGGCAAAGAGAAAGTTGTAGTTGCAGTCAGTCCTGATCACTAATGAGAAGTTAGTAGGCCTTGGCCTCGTCAAGTTAACAGATATTTTAGAACCTTCAGCACCACTTATTTTAAAAAATTTGTGAATGAATGTATGTATTTGAGGCTGTATGTGTACTTTTGTTCTTGCATCACAACTGTTGGTGTGTACACAATAGTTTCATAGCTCAGTTTTATGCTCTACATTTTATGCTGTTTAATCAGTATAGCAATCTTGTTATTCTGTAGCTCCAAGAAGCAGCTTTACATTACAAATGCTGACATACAACAAGCTACAAGAAGTCAGAAAGATGCTTTGAGTTATTAACTGATTTTCAAAGTTATTTTCAACTTTTTCTTCTCTGTTTAACCGGGGAAAAGTATTTATTTTGCTGTGAGACTTTTCTGTCAGCAACCAGTAGCTAAGCCCTAATCCAAACAATCTTACTGTACTGCCAAATGAAGCCTCTTCCTCTGTTCATGCTGTGAAACAAAAGGCTACTTTGGCCAAATCAGGACTGACATCATTGGCAACAGCTGCAGGCTGCATGTGCGATGTGTGCATGCATGTGCGTGCACGCCTCTGTGTGTTGACGTCTTTGTGCGCGCGTGTTTGCGTCTGTCAAGATGAGGTGACCTGATTGCTCAGCTGAGCAGCGAGGGAAGACCCAGCCTTGTGTTGTCAGAGCACCAATAAAAACCACAAGAGATGAACCACAATGCTCCCCGGTCGGCCGCCCCTCCCTCTCGCGGTCCCTCTGAGTTTTCTGTGTCTGCCGTGCCCACCCCCTGCACACCCCTACCACACATACACACACTTAGACACACAGTGGCACTCCTGACCATGCCAAAGCAGATTTAGAGATGAAAAATGATCCACCGCTGGCCCTGCACTGCGCTATCAGCTCCCAGCTATGGAGTGGTCAAGCCAAATCCTGTCCTATCCTTATAGCTGTGAAGATAGAGCTAGTTAAAACTGGACCTCTCCTCTCTCTAGTCTCAGGCAGGTTGACCCTGCATAGTACAGTAGTATAGTTATGTACATGGACGACCTTCTTCCACATCAAACCTTGTACAGCTTAGATGTGGGAGTTTTTTGTTTGTTTCTTTTTACTTCAGCAGCTGCAGGGACTGACAGTCTCTAAAACCTGCAATGAAACACGTCTCACTTTGCCTCAAGGTGCCATTAACCCATTTAAATGAATTGAATTTGTTTATTATTCAGTGGAGAGTTTAGCTTTTACATGATGGCTCAGATGCTGTTTGAAGAGACCTTTTCCCTTCAAAGCATACACTTTGAAGGGTCCTGCAGAATTTCAGGATGAAGAGATTTCAGATTAAAGATGCTAGCCAGTACCAGCTTTAGTTGTTAGTGTCAGTAAAGGTGTGTGGTCTCATCATTCATGGCTCCCAGCGTGAACACACATAGTGCCTTCTCAACACACACACACATGCACAAACAGAAATGGCCCCCCGACCCCCTGGGGTCTCACCTCTGTAGCCCTGTGGCGAATTGTGTGTTTGTGTCTGAGGCTTAATAACTTCACTGGGGCCGTCCCACCCCTGCTGCTCTGCCTTATTATTCCCTGTACCTTCTCTGCTTTGTCCAGAGGAAGGAAAAGAGATAGGATGGATATCAAGCAGCACCTTTGGGGAATGGAAGAAGGGGTGAAGGTGAGTGTGTGTGTGTGTGTGTGTGTGTGTCTGAGGGCTAAAAATGAGAGCTGCAAGGCGGGAACAGTAAGGACGAGGAAGGCTGGGGGGTGGTATTGTGGATAAAGAAAGCGGAGAATGGAGCAGAAGGTGGGGGCCTGCAGCAGTATTGACGTGGTTCAGGTAAGTGAAGGATTAGTGGAGCTGCAGAAAGCCTAGGAGCTGCTGCTCCCTCATCCAGCCAGCGGTGAAGTGGCTCCTCTTAATGAACTATTAAGAGGAAAAGGATTCTCTTACATGCATGCACGCACATGGACATGCCATTCATCCTGCAGAAAGGGTCTCCATTCATGACGAATACAGAATACCAGCTTTTCGAAGCTTTTGGGACATTTTTTAGATTATCTGTCCTTCAGCCATCCGTGCTAATAACAAAAACAGCCATGAAGTGAGTCTCCAAGTAATGTGTGTGCAGTCAAAGCCTGATATAAGCCTGTTCTCCTGTGCCACAGAGGACTGTGTCTAAAATTTGTTAACCCTTTAAAGCCTGAACTATGAAGTACTTGGTAGAAAATACTGATTTAAAAATATAGTGTTTATCGAACCTTTTAACAAATTAAAAAGAATATTAATTTCTTTTTACTCCAACACGTATACACCAGTCTGCTGCTTTAACTACTCATTTGTGCAGTAAATGTGCATTTATGACTCAGATGCCTCCATTATAACTATAACAATTTAGCCTTTGAATGAATGGGCTTGAGGATTAGTGCTGCCAAAAGTGAAGGGACATTACAACATATTATTGCATTGTTTTTATTTGTTTTATGACGATAGCAAGAAGAAAAGCTACGAGACAATATGTTAAGATGTCACTGACACAGAAACTTTTCACTGGATCCATGTTTGATGTTATCTGATGCCACTGAAGTTAACTTTTAAATGATCATTGAGTTCAGGAAAAAGAACGTTTGGCGTTCGACCTTTAATGCTGACGCTTCTTGCGACATATGGCGAGGTCAAAGAGATGAACATAACTACAAAAGCATGCAAGGAATCGACTTAATGGACTCAGAGCTCAAATCATGACACTGTTAGTTTGCTCCCGTGACTCCCGATATTTCCTGCAGCTTTTCTTTCTAATTCTGACTGTCCTTTAACTGACTTGACGGATGGAGAAGCAAGAGCGTGAACCTACCATGTTCTTTAACTCTCCAGACACACATTCACACTTTGCCTGTCCTGCAGATACAGCAGACACTGTCACGGTTGTTTTAGGGCGAGCTCTGCTTGTGTGTCCAAGGATAACAGCACACAGGACTCACTTGAGTGTGGGTTCTGTGCTTCAGTGAAAATTCCCTTAATGTGGATGTGGTAATGTTTGTGTCCCATGTGTGCTTTAGTGCATGTCTGAACAGGTGTTTCTGATTGTGTAGTGTGTGTGTGTGTGTGTCACATGTCAGTCGGGGTCAGGTGTCTGTCTAGTTTCACTTTACAGAGGAAACCCAGCAGCTCAGATTTCAGCGGGGGTCATCTGTTCTGCTCTGTGTGTCTGAGAGGTTAAAGTTGACTCTGCTGAGGGTTACAGAGGGCTAGGCTACGTTTCCTGAGACACACACATATATAACATGCGAAAGACACATTATAGGTAGAAAAGGGTTTATTTATGTTTTTTATATTGTTGGTACAGTGAAAATGAAGCGCTTGTACATTTGTACAGAAATACCTTTGCATCTAAACATGCGAAAACTGCAAATGTTTGTTATTATTAGTATTATTATTATTTTGGGGGTTGGTTAATCAATTAATTGTTTTAGCTGTAAGTAATCTGTTTAATTGTGCATTTTTAATTCATTACCACAAACATTTTAGTAACTTTATTCTTGTTTTCCATTAAAAATGTCAGCAAAGTAAACTTGTAATTATTGTGTTCTTACTATATACTATATATATGGCATACAGTATTATTATTCGACTTAACCCTAACCCTTGTTTTAGCATTCTCACAAACGACAACACTTGCGGTAAATTTTAGCCCATAGACACTCTCTAAGTGGCTGTAATAGTTACAGGAAAATCTTGACAGTGACATGTTGGTGTGTCGGGAAAACAAAAGGACAGTGACACTAAAGTTACATAAGGCACAGAGTCTGTCTTTCTCTGTCAGTCTTTCTCACTCCCACTTGTTTTTTTTCCATTCGACCCCCACCTTTTTTTCTGTCCCTCTGTACCTCTCCTATACAGGAACTGGCCAATTTCCTGAGCCTGTTTTTCCATTTTGCTTCCCTGTGCATGTATCTTTTACATGCATATGTTTCTGCGTTCCTCTGTGTGTGCCTGTTCGTCATCCCCCGTCTCTGACTGGCTCTCAGCTAACAGCTTAAAATGTCACAACTGTTTAATTTCACAAGAGCAAGCTTTTTGGAAAGTGACCTCATGCGCACGGTGCAGTTTGAGTCAGATCGCGACTTTTTCAGCTTGATGCTCTAACATCAAAAAACGTGTCTTTAGACGTTGTGTAAACACGTTATTGATAGGCAGCAGTGCCGGTACATCTCAAGGTTTAAAGAAGGAATTCTCAAACTGTGGGAGACTCACGAAAAAGGAACTTATCCCAATTTATTTTTCCATGGATCGTCATTCTGTTTTTTTGTCCCAGGACAAGGTGGAAAAGATATGTAGTCATGGTTTCTTTGTATTTACCTACACGTGGCTAAAACCCGATTTAGGCTTCTGCAGGGAATTTACAGATCAATTTATGAAATAACCGGAAACCCCTCACTGCAACCTTATGTACCATCCAGTTGTTGCGGACTGCATTGGCCTGACGTGTAGTTAAATTTTTCATGGAAGTTTGGCGTACAGTTAAAAAGGGTTTCCGGTTACATCATGAGTTACAGTGTATATTTCCCACTGAAGTATAATTCAGGCATAAAGCAAGAAAGAAATACAGCAAAGAAATAACTAAGACAGGGTAAAACAAATGCCAGCAAGGTCTGTTTTGCATTGAGATCTGGTGACTCTGGAAGCAATTTGAATACAGTGAACTCACTGTCATGTTCAAGAAACAGTTTAAGATGACTTGAGCTTAGTGACATGGTGCGTTATCCTAAGGGAAGTAGCCATCAGAAGATGGTACACTGTGATCAAGGGTCAGCAACATGGTGTTTAAATGATGCTCAGCTGGTACTAAGAGGCCTGAAGTGTACCAAGAAAATACACCCTGACATCATTACTCTGTTGTTGATACAAGGCAGAAATTGTGTGAATTGTAGCCTCGGTTTCCTTTTCTTAACAGACAGGAGTGGCGCTCAGTGTGGTCTTCTGCTCCTGAAATGCTCTTCTGCATAGCTTGGCTGTTAAAGGTCATTTGAGTTACCGTTACCTTCTTATCAGACCAATTAGTATGCAGTTGAGCAGATATACCTAATGAAGTGGCCGGTGAGTTTATAAGCAAAGACGATTCAACCTTTTGTGAAAGATTATTTTGCGTGTCAGACAGAGATTTATTCCCATGGTGAGTTTTGGCATCTCGGAGTGAATGACTGAGTGCAGGTTGACATTTAATGTTCCCCAAATCAAGAAACAATCAAACAGGCAAAAACGGTTTTGTGCACTATGGCTTTCCACTTCAATGAGGGAATCCCAATAACCTCCAGATTTTATTGGCATATTTTGGGAAAGCAGCTTATACAGTTCAGTGGAAGAAAACTTTCTCAGTCGTCTTCATGCAGCGTTCCCGTTTTACACTCGATAGCATCGCACTACCTGTAATGGATGTTTGCTGGTTTTACTCTTTCCTCCCTCCCTCCACTTCCTCCTGGCCTTCAACACCATGGATCACTTTGCTGCAGAAAGACATTTTTCCACATCTAACTTAATGTCAAACCAATTTCTGTACTTCTGTCAAGGTAACTTTCTGCGCTGACATGTTGACAGCAATGTTTTCTAATATTCTTGGGTCAGGGTGTTCAGTCTCTTTACTTTTCACTTTGAGTACTGAGGTGTGAAATACTTCATCCACAATGCTGTGCTTTGCTTAAATAAAAGCTGCGCACATAATGATAAAAAAAGGTTATCTCATCAATTTTAGAGGTGTTAATGGTCAAAGCTCTCGCAAACATGTATTCAAAAAGCAACAAGCACTTTATGAAAAGTATGCAGAGGCCAATGAGTTTGGTGAACTTTGTACTCTGCAGATGAGTAAATATTTGATTTCAGACTGTAAAGCCTTGATACATCCAAATGGCAGATCTTGTGCAGAAATGCACTAGAAAAAAAAAACTCAAGTGAAGCTATTCTAGTAAAAGCATTTTTTTGGAAGGGTTTCATTAGACATTAGCATGAGTTGAACTGTCATATTTGTCACTGTGACCCCCTAATGGCCACTTGTCCAGCTGAAGCTGCGTGTCTTTGATCAAAGCTGACCGGCGTTCCCCTCTGGCTCCAAAACAGGCGGTTCACACAGAATAGCCTGTGTTTTTCCTATTCCGATTGGAGCTATTACTCCTCCACCTAATATTCATTTAGTGCCTGCTGTTTGTGTGTTTGTGTGCTTGCTGTGTTGTGTGTGTGTGGCCCATGCTGCCTCGGTTGATGAAGGAGATCCTTATTGCCCTCGGCACAGTGGCTCAAGGAAATCAATGTTTGATTTGCCGGGTACATGATAAAGGATTTAATGCTGAAATACACCCCCACCCTCTCATGGGCTGCTCGTGGTAAAGAAATCGCCTTGTTGAATGCATTTGTTCCTTTCGCTCTGTAAGCGGTAGTATTTGCTGCCTCTGTTCGTGCATGTATCTGTTTGTGAATGCGCTGGCGGGTAATAAGAAAGCTTTGATTGCCTGATGGGCCTTGTGTCCATTTGCTGGTGACTGCCAATACAAACATGTCTTTGTGTGTGTGTGTGTGCGTGCGTGCAAATGCAGTGTCCAGAGTGGTGTATAACCACTCCTGTGCTCCCTGCTCTTGGTGAATGTATCGACCAGACTCTGGAATGGAGAAATGCCTGCCCAGCACACAAAATCAATGGCTGCTGTTTTCTCCCCTCCAATGGCCTCCTGTTATCTGCAATGAATACAAAGCACATATTGTAGCACACAAGACAGACACTCATACACCTCATCTTTATGTCTGCTTCATTTTTCAATACTGCAGCGGGGTCACATACAAACCCACAGGAGATTGGGCAAAATTACAAGTCAGTTACACGTAATTGGAAGAAATATGGCTCTTGCTGTGTGTTTTCTTGTCCTGAGCGTGTTTGCCGCTGAGTCTTCAGTCACCTAACAAGACTTGAGTGAGACCTACACCGCCGCTGCTTTCACTGGACTCCAAAGTTTATTATTTTTGCTACTATATAAACTGTGCTCTGCCAGCAAATCAAACAAAGCAGCCAAGAGTGTGAATGAAACATCATCTGTCTTCCATTGTGTTGAGTAGCATTAGCAAAGTGGCCAACAAGTGTTTATTTAGTGAGCGGGCAGTCCATTTCATTTCAGGCACGGGGATAAGATCAAGCCTATTTTCATTGTGCAAATGTGCTTCCCTCTAATTCTGTTTCTCTCACTCACTGTCCTAAACACTTTCTTTCTCACTCCCTGTCTCCCTGTCAGGGATTATAGGTGGTGGTGCTGGTGCTGGTGAAAGGAGGAGGAGGAAGAGTAGGAGGGGAGGTAGCAGATTAGTGGCGGTTGTCCAGTGGGTCCGTCTGTCTACCGTCAGAAAATAGAATTCATTTGTGTGATCCAGATGCTTATGCTCAGCTCTCTGCGTCTCTCTTTGTGTGTGTGTGTGTGTGTGGTAGTTGCTCAGTCAGAGGAGAGGATTGGCCGTTGGGCTGTTGGGGGGGCGGGGTGTTTGGTGGTGGAGGTGCAGGCTAGCTCACATCCGCTTTGGAGCTTTTGTACTGGCATCAAAGAGAATGGCCATGACCTGATGACTAGATCCCTTGTTTAACCACACTGACAGCATACAGTATAAACAGAAATGTGCACTGACACACTGTATGTGTTGAGCACATAGGTCCTATCCACTCCAACTATGGACTTCACTGCAATGCCAAAAAAAAAAAAGCTAGAACACAGAAAAGGACAATTCAAAGTGGTTGGCCATTTAGGTTTCTAGAGGTAGGCAATATAGAGCACATGTTAGAGAAAACACACCTGGCTGGTCATGTGTGGCCACACACTCACTATTTAACAATGGTACGGCCAGTAGAAAACCAAGCTGCAACCTCTAAATCGCTAAGGGCTGCAGTTCCTTTAATGGCCACTTGAGGTTGACTCGAAAAGCAAGTCAGTCCCCACAGAGTGTTACGTTCAAATGAACTAAAAAGCATGTTTACAGTTTGAACCTCTGTTTCCTCCTTTTTAAAAACTGTATGACGGGGTAGCTTTAAAGCTTTAAAGTCAGGGGTGTGGCTGCTTTGGCATAGAGGTGTATTGACACAGGGAGCTAAAGCTGGCAGGTGTCTACTAGGCTTCACCTCCACTAATTCCACCCATTGAACCAGACATCTCCATTGTGTTTGTGATGTTGGCGCTTTTGGATGCAGGAATAATATGTCTGGCTTGCATGGTGCAGCCTAGTGTGTCTTTTGTCCTGTCTTCCTCCCCTTATTCCCAACAGGTCGTGGCAGATGCCTGCCCTTCCTTCAGCTTGTTTCGGCAGGAGGTTTCTTCCTGTTAAAAGGGAGTTTTTTTCCCCACTGTCACCGAGTGCTTGCTCATAGAAGCTCGTCTGATTATTGGGGTTTCTCTGTATTGTTTTAGGGTCTCCACCTTACAGTATAAAGAGCTTTGAGGCTGCTCTTGTGATTTGAATTGAATCTAAGAAAGTGAATGAAATTCTGTAAATTTATTAGTCCATTAATAAGCAGACTTGCGTATCAGTGGGTCACACCCATGCAATTTATAAATGTAGCTCACTAACCAGGCTTATATTCAAATGAAAAAGCATTTTCGGTGTTACAAAAATGGTTATTTCCCATATGTTGTATAAAACAGTATCAAATTATCCTTATCTCTGATACTCCACCCGGCCCTAAAAGGTTTCTGAGACTGGATGTAATGTGCATTCATTGTTAGTGGACCCAGGGGAGAGAATGGACAATGATTGGGAGAGCAGGTGGGGCTGTATAAACATTATATGGGTTACTACAGAGGGGGTTTTCTGTTTTGGCTGGCTGCTTCATGCATCCAGAGTAGGAGCAGGGTTGATGGATGGATCCAGACCGGAGATCTCATGGAGGGCTTCAGAGCAGGATACTGGGGGAGGTCTGTGGGGTCTCCGAAGAAGTGTGGGGTTGGGGTTGCTTTCATTTTTCAAACCCCTCTCCACCTGCCGCCTCTCTTCTCTGTCTTCTATCCTCTCTTTGCCGCCCCTCTTTAGTCCCCCGCACTGTGCCTAACTATTTTTTTGTTCCATGTCCAAGTGGAGTCCTCTACTGGTTGCTGCCCTTTCACAGTCATTGCAGCATGCTCCCTCCCAAACATCAATCTGGGATGTGTTTAATGCTATTATGAGGTGGCAGCCCAGGCAGCGTGCCCTCCAACAAGGAGAGATGGACTCGTGCCGGGGTTAAACACGACTTAGTTTTCTTAATTCACTTAAACTCGGGTGCTTCTGCTCTCTGCCACCAAGCTCTTAACTTCCTGGTCGGCGCAGCCCTCTAATGCCCGCCTGACACAGCTGTAAAGCGAAGCACTGCTCGTTTTGTTGCTTTGAGGTCAGTGCGAACATTACGAGGTGCTTTGACAGGTCAGAAGTCTTGGCTGGTGTTGGTGTGTGTTTTATTCCCTAACTGTACTTTCCAGCAGCGCCTGGGTGAGCAGAGTTGGCATCTAATTTGCTGGCTTACAGGCAGCGAGTTTGAATGGGATGATCAACTAGTTACTGATGAGATTCAGTCACCAAATCCATAATCCTGTCCGTCTTATAATAACAGGAATAAGAACAGCAGACCTTTGAGTTTGCCTTCATGTGCGGAAAAAATAAAACTTGAAGCTTACAGCAAAAAATAATATTCATTGATCTATTTTTAATTGAATCTTTCTCAGGAACATTGATTTGGACAAGAAATAAAATTTTTAATTACTGCTGTGGTGCTACAGGAGACACAGCAAATCACATGCCAACATATATCTAACACAAAAAGCGTGCCGCGGAGTCTGTATCTGTATTTCTTTCTTTCTGGCACGACAAACTGAATGGAGCAAAAGTGTAATATCTCTGTCTCCCCTGAGCAAACACTCCATATAAACATCAACATTTCATAGCATTTCTGTGTCATGTGTGTCTTGCTTATATATTAAATGAGCAACAGTGTGTGCTCATTAAAAATGCATGCTTCACATTGGGCATAGGAGACCAATTATCCCACCTTGTTCCTTTACAATGGCTCATAATAAAAGGCCCCTGCAGTGGGCCACTCCCTGATAGCTTCACCGCCTCAACCGCTCCCACCCCTCACCTCGCCTTCCCTCTCTTCTCCTCTCTTTTCCTCCCTTCCTATCTCCCACTCCAGCTGCCTGTTGTCTTCACACCAGATCATCAGTAAACAGGCTTTTCACTGGATTTGATGGAGTGCGGTGTTTTGATCTGTCGGGATTTGGTGTGTGTGCGCTGCAGGTGGCAGCGGACAATGGTATTACAGACAGAGGCAGACATTTGAGCGCACGCAGAACACACCTGATGGCACACATGCATGCATGCACACACACACACACGTGCACGGGCTCACATGTGTAAACATACACAGTAGATGAGACTGTTAAGGTGCGTGTCGTTGCCATCGTGCTTTCTGACAGGAGTGCCTTAAGAAGATCAGAGCGCCTGTTTCCCGCCACATGCTGTACATCAAATACAAACGCATGTGGGAAGCAACTGCATCACTGGAGCACTTTAAAGCCCCCATACTGACAGCCTGTTCATCAAAAGACTGCCATTATTGTATACATATGGAATTGTATAATTTCCCTGCCTCATATTTGTTCGTGCATTTGTATGTGCGTGGCTGGCAGTGTACTCTTTGAGGATCAAACGCGGCTAGTTTTACTTCACAACAGGAGAAGAAAGAAGGCAATGTGATGGAGTTTCTGCAGCTGATGCTTCGGTTTGTTTAAATGTATACATCAACACACATGGCAGGCTGTCACAACCTTCTCTGCACTTCAAACGGATGAGCTGATGGCTGATGCGTCTCCGTAAAGGAAGCTAGCTGGCCCCGCAGAGTGCTGAAAACAGCGTTAGCGCTGAAACGATTAGTCTATCACCTCAAAGGACAGAACATTAAGCAATAAAAGTTTTGATAATCAATTAATCATTAAAGTAATCTGTCAAGCAACAAAAAAAGAAACATTTCTAACATTCACTGGTTCTAGACGAGACTTTTCATGCTTTTAGAGGCCGTTATGAAGATGTCATCACCAAAACCAGGTACTGGGAGCCAGAGGGACGTTGTGATTTTTAATGCCTGAAGGCAACTGTGAAAATGGAGGGAGTGCCAGTCATGCTAAAAGGGGGCTTTTAATTTAAAAAAACAAAAAAAACAAACAAAAAACTGAAAATCAACAGTGAAAATAATTATTAGTTAGCCCTAACCCCTACTTCGGTGTAGCGTGCCATTTTAATTGGCGACAAAACCTGTCAAGGCCAAGAGCCCGATTTTATTTGATATGCTCCCTGGATGAGGAAACCCCTCCTTCGCTCCCCGTAGACGCTGTTAAAATCAGACTGACTTCATTAATAGTCTGATCTGGATGTAATTAAGAACGAGCAGAGGGCGGCCGGCAGAGAGACGGCAAGTGAGAAGCAGAGTTTTCGTTTCTTTTTTCCCCCTTTTTTTGGATCCTTCTGTCGACTGTGTTGACAGGTCAGGTAGAGATGAGTAGGTCAGGAGATGGATTGTGATGGAGCTTGACCCGAGTTGTGTCGTGCTCTTGTCACAGCTTCATGTGAGAGGCCTGTTAGAGCTGGTAAACACTGGGAGCTGCTGGGCTATCACTTTGTTCTGAGATGTTTTGGCTCATTTGTCTGTGATTAGTCTGCTCGCCTGCCTTTGTTTTGCAAGTGTGGATTATCTGAAACACCCCCCTACCCGTCCTTCTGCACACGCACACGCACACCAGTTCTTCTGTGCTCGTGTTTACACGGCGCTGGGTGGAAAACATAAATTGGAGACAGAGCGTTCCCCGTCTGCGCGGCTTGGAATGGGGTTTGGACTCGGAAAGCTGGCTTTCCTCTCAGGAAGTGTTGTTGCTCACCACTCTCCATAAACACTGGAAAAGAGACCCAAAGAAAATGTCCCAGACTCACTATTTCCACTGTAAACACACAGACATACACACAGACATATACTGCTCCCATTTTTCGCTTTCTCGCATATATGTCTTTCCCGAGCAGAAGGCTTCACATGTCTGGAGCGTGCGAACCAGAAACCCGACCTATGCGTATAAGCTGCTTCAGATTTGTAATTTATGACCGTTATATTTCAGGCGTTGCAAAGGCCAAACAGTGCTTATAAACACAAACAACAAGGAGCTAGAGAGACAAAACATTGCGTTATAGAGGTTTCAGGACTCATGCAATGTTTTTTATTTATTTATTGCAAAACAGTTGGCAATAGGGAGAATGCACTGCAAGGAAAAAAGAAAGAAATCAACAAACCAGGATTTGCTTTGTTTACGTTGCACCCCTGGGTGAAAATGCCAGCATGCTCCAACTGAATTACCTCTTAAAGGAGCGTAAATGTTACTTTTCAGCGTTAACAAGTTGTTGGATTGCAGCTCCCCTTGTGTGCTCTGTGAAGTTAATAAATCTGCATCAGTGAGAAAAGGAAAGAAAGAAAGCTCTTTCCATCAATTTTATGGCATTTATTCCCGCACTGGAGCATTATGCTTTAAAAAAAAATATCATCGCTAAGCCCCCCACTCCTTTAAAAAAAAAAAAAAAAAACTTGAAATGTTCACAGTTTGTCATTGTCACAGCTTGGATTTGACAACAGGGAGCAGGACTCTGTAATCTGTCACTGACAAGTTAGCTCCTGTGACTTCATTGCAGTTTTTTCTTTTTTTTTTAAAGAATCAGCAATATACCATAACAACCTGTAAAGCTTTTTTTAACATGTAGAGGATTAGATGATGCGCTTTTTCACAGTTCCAACCATTTGCTGCTATTATCGCTTTAACACCCATCTGGCTCCCAGCACCCTAACCTGCCTGTGCACAAGCCTGTAGCAGCAGAACAAGGGAGTGTCGTGGAGAGAGAGAGAGAGAGAGAGAGGTTAGAAACCCTCTTTTTTTATTACATTTCCTCCGCAGTGAAAGAGGAGGCAAGATGGACACTCCATATCTCCCCGCTGCACCAGAAAACTCATCTAAATGGAAAACACATTGTCTTCATTATTTTGCGAGAGCTGAAAGAACGGGGTTGTCATGGTAACAGCCATCTGAGTGAGCGCAAGCGGGCGGCCGAGGGGCTGGTTTTAGGGCCAGAGGAATGGAGAAAGAGAGAGAGAGGAAAAAAGAGGAGGAGGAGGTGGAGGGAGGGAGGGGTGGAGGAAACAAGGAGTCAGGAGAGGGGAGGAGGTTTGGTGGGAAGAGAGGAGAGATGAAGAGGGTGGAGATCAAAGGAAGACAATAGAGATGGAGGGAAGGAAAATAGGAAATTGTGGGGTTAAAGACACAGAGAGGAGGAAAGAGAGCAGCGGGTGTGATGGAGAGAAGACCGAGGAAAGGAGGGGAGGGTTTGTGAGAGGAGCCAGACAGTGCAAATGGCCAGTTAGTGGCTCTGGGAGAGCAGCTCGGAGGCCCTTATTAATTTCAAGGGGGCAGCAAGATGGTAAGATTTAAAAACTTAGGAAACCTCGCCACAGCCCCGCTCGAGGAGCGGGTAACCGTCGGGTTGAGATTACAGTCTCCTGCCACTTCAACTCAGCCGGCGCCCCCGCTGGTGATCGACAACCTGCTCGCCGGCGTCTTTATTAGTTGCTCCCTGAGAACAGCCCCTGGCAGCAGCAAGCCCAACACCAACGCCCTTCATCAAATATTTACCCCGTCTGAATCTACAACATGCACCAAGGCCACATCAAATAAAACCAAGTGCCAAGGCGATATCTAATCCAGTCCAATCCCTCTCCTTGTCAACTTCATTCTCTTCCCTTTTCTGATGCTGGGTGGCTTTTCCTGATGCGACTGTCAGTTTAGCATCAGCTCGAGGATTAGAGAAGGAGACCTAGATGATTGTTTATTCAAGTTGCTCCTCTGTTTTATAGCCACTGGCGTAGATATGACTGAGGCCTGACACAACATCATTTTGGCAGCCGTCGGGTGATTAAGGAAATTAAAGTAAAAGCTTAAGTCTTTGTCGTGTAAATACTTCCCCCTGGGGTATTTGGATTGGCTTTAACATCCATTAGGATTTGACATACAACCTCTTCAAAGGAACAGTATCATTATCGTTATTGTTTGCGGTTCAAAAATGGGACGGAACTGAGAAACCAAAGGACTGTCAGATAGATTTATTTATTGCAGATGAAGCCATCATCACTTTTGGTAAATGCCTCTCCGCTGTTGTCCGTGATGCATTGCGTTTTGGGGGGGGGGGGGGGGGGGGTTGTCAGTCATGTGGCTGGGGTAGGGTATTTTTCTTCACAAAAGCATTCAGATCCATTGGCGATAGAGTCCCGGGAGCTTCGCGGGATTTCTCAGCGCATGGGGGAAATTATGTTTGTCTTTTTCTCTCATCGGTTCCCTCCAGATGTGCAGTCGTGGTCAAAGGGAGGGACGAGGGCTGCGGCTTGTGATTGACCAGCACTTAGAGAAAGAGACAAGCGCGCTCTCGGTCGACTGTTTGGCTGCTCTGGCTGGCCAGCTGTGTGGCTGCTTGTAGGTCTTAGTGATTCATGTCACACTGTAATTGGTTTACCTGCTCCCTGTGTGTCTGCGCTCTGAGAGGACCAAAACAAATTACCCAAGGATGACCTCTCGCCATCTCCCTCTCTCTCTCTGCTGCTCTTCAAGCCCCCCCCCCCCCCCCCCCCTTCTCTCTCTGCTTGCCTCACCCTGCCTCCCGCTCCATGTAATATGTTGTGTGAGTGTTTTCCGTCTCCCCCTTTCTTCCCATCCATTTGTCGCGTCCTCCTGAGCTCTTTCTACATATACCTTGAATCTCACAAGCGAAGTCACAGCAGAATATGATTCTTTCATAGGAAAAAATGTACACACATTTAAAGCCTCTCGAGGTTTGGTGGCGTTTGCTTATGAGCGTGCCCGCTATGTCACACATCACCACATGTTACGCACACATGCATGCGTGAAGATAAGCTGATGTGATGGACTTGAGATGACAAATAAACACACGCACACCGCGGTTGGAGTGCTTTGTAGCTCCGAAAGAGTGTTTTGTAAATGCTGCAGTGAAGCACATTAGCCTTTCAGTGCTGTTTTTTTTTTTTTTTGCGCTCATTGTGCCAAATAATACCTGTGTGGATTGTCCCTTCAGTGAATGAAACTGGTGCTCTGTGTACACCATTAGGCTGTTTCATTTTCACAGCGAGCAGATGTTTTGTGTTGTTTGCTCCTCTCGCTCTCGCACGGCAGTGAGCAAACTTTCAAAGAACAAGATGAATGCGCTCTCCCATCTACCCGTGCAGGCAGGTCTCGCTATCTCTAAGGTTATTTAGCGGTCTCTGTAAAAATCCTCTGTCAAAGGATTTCACTCAGAGCTTGAAAAAGTGATTTGTTTGGGTTTGTTGCATCTCTGATACACACTGTTCTCGTATGGGAGGCCCTGGTGCATGTACTGGTAAACATCAAGTCTTGTTTGAGTGTCCTTGAACAAGTCCTTTATTCTGTGCCGACTCCAGGCAATGCTCGGCTATAGACACGGCAGTCGGAAAATCAATAAGGATTCTGTAGCTTTTTTAGATTAACATTAGAATATCTTAGCTGTTTATTTATTGCTGGATAGCAGCAACACATGCCAAGAACAAGTCATTATAAATTATAGTACCTGTAATCTGATGAAGGCATGTGAACTTCAGTGACCAATAATTGCCAATTTTTCTTTTCTTTCTTTCTTTTTTTTTTTTTATAGGTATTTTCACAAAATACCTAAAGGTAAAAAAAATGCCTTTTTACCTAAAAAAAGGCTTTTGATGAAGACAGGACCTTTAGTAATTAGTAATGTTAATGATTTGTGGTAACTGAATGAGAAAGGGAGTACTTGGTACTCTGTACTGTACTGTTATTACTGTGGTTTTATTTTGGAGCTGAAAAAATTTGCACTTGTAAAGGTGGCAAAAACTACAGTTCCTTGAATGTCCGCAAGGGGGCTCCCGTGTTAGAATTTTTTTTTGTTTAAAATGCACAATTTTGTTAACCACCGCCCTCCCATAAAGCTAGGTAATGTTTTATCTATAACACCCCTGTTTGTATAAAGACTATAAAGACTTATGTCTTCTTTGGCAATATGCTAGTAAAAGAAGCTTTAAGTACGCTCTGGTAAGTAAATTTTTAAGCCTTTTTTTTACTAGCTAAAATTATATTAATAAAAATATTATCGAGCTTTCTGTTTTTTCCACTTATCAAAATCAGAGTTGTTGTTGGGCTGGAGCATATGCTAGTTATAGGTGGGAGGGGGTACCCCTGGAATAGGTTGCCAGTCTTAGCACAGGGCTAACACACCTAGCCAGCTAGCTAGCCAGACCTAGCATTACTCTTTTGTCAAAATAGCATCATATTGTGTTTAAAATAAATTAATAAATACAAAGGCAACGTGGGTATGGGTTAGAATGTAAAATTACATGCAAAGGTTAGTCCACATGTTTATAGTTTAACTTCCGGAGATTTAAAAAATATTATTTATGGTTTAAAGGCTTTGCCCACAGGGATAAACAAAGGATGTTCAGCAGAAGCTGGAGCACAGTGGGGCATTTTGTTCCACTATGTGCAAAGAGGTTGGACTGCGAGCTTTTTTTTGTAAGATTGTGCATTTGGAGTGTCTGAGACAAGGGGAGTGGAGGGCAGGCTGGCACAGATATATTTTTGCTCTCCCTAATGACACCAATACCATTTCATGGCTTAGTGAGCAGATTGAATCACACTCACTCTTTGTAAGTCTCACCCTCTGCCCCTGTCTCTCTGTTTCTCCTTCCTGCACACACTTCATCACTCTCTCCTCACACAGACATATCACATGCGCATTCATATGCTACCGTACACTGATGTGTTACACTCACCCTGGTGGATGTTGTTTAATTGCATTTGGGTCAGCAGTTTGCCAGTGCTGGACATGGAATTTGTCAGTTTACCCATTCAGCAGCCACAGGGGGCAGTGTGTGAGCTAACAGCTCTGCTGGAGTCAGGCCCATAAGGTTAGCTTTACACAAGCCTGTCAGACTGCACTGTCAATCACTCTACTCTACTCTCCTCTCCTCTCCTCTCCTCTCCTCTCCTCTCCTCTCCTCTCACACATTCCTAAAAACATACTAAACTTCCATTATCCCACTTAATAAACTTCAGACTCGCCTCTGAAGTCCTGAAGGCTACACACACTGTCATAATGTTACACATACACACACACATATGCTCAATTGCTTCGTCTCTTTTGCATCTCTAGTGATAGAATCTCGCCTTTGGTGACAGTGGAAAATCATATGTGGCAGCCAGGACATACAATCTCCCCCAGTTGGTATTTTTAGTCCTCAGGAACTGGAACTGGAACATTGTATGGAATAAGGAGTTCATTCATTCATCATGTGATGCTCAAAGCTCTGTTCTGCTCATGGATGACCTGATTTTTGTATCTCATGGTTAGATAAATGGCCTTTCCTTATTATTCCAGTATAGACAATACAAATGTAAACCTAGCTGGACCTGGATAATAATGTTGTGCTATTATGTTAAAATATGGGATTAGGTGTAATTGAGCATTTAGCTTTATAGTTATCAGGTGGTAGAGCTCAACTTGCAACCCAGGATTTGTCCACTGTAATGCTGTCAAAGCGCAAGCGCAAGTATGACAAAACATACTTTTATTTGCACATGCAGCACACGGAGAGCATGTGCAAATCAGAATCAGAATCAGAATACTTTATTGATCCCTGGGGGAAATTATTTTTTGTTACAGTGCTCCATTTTAAACCAACATTAAGACAAGACAGACAATACACTAACTAAGAATAGTACAATATATACATATATATACATACATACATACATACATACATACATACATAAGTCACTTATAAATAAATATTTGGAAAAGAAACGTGTAGCTGTAGCAGCAAACAGTGTGTTAAGTGGATGCGTTGTACAGGGAGATGGCCACAGGCAGGAATGATTTCCTGTGTCGTTCAGTGGTGCTTTTCGGTAATCTCAGTCTCTCACTGAACGTGCTCCTGTGACTGACCAGCATGTCATGGAGTGGGTGGGAGGTGTTATCCAACATTGTCTTTATCTTGGACAGCATCCGCCTCTCCGACACCACCTTGAGGGAGTCCAGCTCCATCCCCACAACATTGCTGGCCTTACGGATCAGTTTATTAAGTCTGTTGGCATCTGCGACCCTCAGCCTGCTCCCCCAGCATGCAACAGCATAGAGGATCGCACTGGCCACAACAGACTCATAGAAAATCCTCAGCATTTTCCGGCATATGTTGAAGGACCTCAGTCGCCTCAAAAAATAGAGACGACTCTGGCCCTTCCTGTAAAGTGCTGTGGTGTTTTTAGCCCAGTCCAGTTTATTGTCAATGTGTACTCCAAGGTATTTATAGTCCTCCACAATGTCAACACTGACCCCCTGAATTGAAACAGGGGTCAAGTGTTTCCTGGTCTTCCTGAAGTCCACGATCAGTTCCTTGGTCTTTGCCACGTTGAGCTGCAGATGATTCTGCTCACACCACGTGACAAAGGAGTCGACCACAGCCCGGTACTCTGTCTCATCATCCCTGCTGATGCATCCAACCACCGCAGAGTCATCAGAAAACTTCTGAAGATGGCAGGTCTCTGTGCAGTGGCTGAAGTCTGTGGTGTAGAGGGTGAAGAGGAAGGGGGAGAGGACAGTCCCCTGTGGTGCCCCTGTGTTGCTAATCACCTTGTCAGACACACACTGTGGGAGACGTACATATTGTGGTCTTCCTGTCAGGTAATCAACAATCCAGGACACCAGAGAAGCATCCACCTGCATCGCTGCTAACTTATCACCCAGGAGGGTCGGCCTGATGGTGTTGAAAGCACTGGAAAAGTCAAAAAACATGACCCTCACAGTGCTCGCCGGCTGGTCCAGATGGGTGTAGACACGATTGAGCAGGTAGATGATGGCGTCCTCTGTTCCGAGACGAGGCTGATAAGCGAACTGAAGGGGATCCAGATGTGGTCTTACTATGGGTCGCAGCTGGTCCAGGATGAGCCTTTCCAGGGTCTTCATGATGTGGGAGGTCAGTGCCACGGGCCTGTAATCCTGGGGGCCACTGGGACGAGGCGTCTTTGGTACAGGGACGAGGCATGATGTCTTCCACATCACCGGGACCCTCTGCAGACTCAGACTCAGCATAAACAGTTTATGAAAGACTCCACACAGCTGGGGGGCACAGGTCTTGAGGACAAGGGGACTCACTCCGTCTGGTCCAGCAGACTTGCCTGAGTGAAGTCTCCTCATTTGCATCTCAACCTGGTATTGAGTGAAGGTGATGGGTGGGGGAGGGGTGTCAGGAATCTCACAGGAGGCAACATGTGAAGAGAGAGGCTGGCACAGTGGTGTGGCTCTGGATTCCAGGCTGACTGCAGGTGAGGTTGTGGGGGTGGGAGCAGACACTGTGGTGTCGAATCTATTGAAAAACAGATTCAACTCGTCGGCTCTATTCTCACCTCCCTCAGCTCCCCTGCCGTTGGTTGGCCTGAATCCAGTGATGGTCTTCATGCCCCTCCACACCTCTCTCATGCTGTTCTGCTGGAGTTTCCACTCCAGCTTCCTCCTGTAATTGTCCTTAGCCTCTCTGATCTTGTCCTTTAGTAACACCTGGATCTTCCTCATAAATAAATGTCTTTGGCCATTTTGTTGCATACTAACTCCCCAGGGAGCCTCGAAACTCTCCTCTCCAGGTTTCTCTTTGTTCACAGGTGATGCATAGAGAATTTATCAGAACTTTTCCCCTGAAAATAGATTTCTGATGTGGCTGAAACGTTAGAGAGCTAAGAAGCTCACAAGCTCCACAAAGCTGAATGGAACTACAAAGTCAGTGGATAATTATCTGTGAATTTCTCTCAGCGGGGGAATATCTTTCACAGACAAAACTATATTTGACCCATTGTTAATACAGAACATTTCATTAAATATTTTGTTTTCCTAGTTGGTTCTGAAAGTGGTAAAACATTAAAGATAGCAAAGCTTTGTAGAATTATCTCACTACTGGCTTTGTGTTACTTATATTTCTAAACTTGTCCTGGTAGAGCTGAAATAATCATAAGTTTAACCACCAGTCGACACTGCTTTAGTGCTTTGTGCTGTGCAGAGGTCTTGAGGTCTTTTTTTGGCTTCCAAGAAGTCATTTTTTGTGATTTTTTTTTAAAGACAGTATCAAACCTCCAGGCTTTCTGAAGGTCTTCCAAAGTTTTTCTTTGGTCATTTGCTGGTCCTTGTACCTGACCATTTTTAACACTGACCGATGAATCATTCAAGCATAAGAACAGCACCCAACTCAAGGGGTGAACCAGTGTTGTGGCTACATATAAGACACAGCTTCTGAGAAAAAAATTAAATTGTTTCTCTAGGCATTTTGTTACAAAAAAACACCAAATACACTATTTTTGGTGATTCTCAAAACTTGGCATATCTCTGCATTTAACAAAATTGAGGAAACTGGACAAATAGAGGAGAAAAGAAGAAGTGGCAGGTCTAAAAAAAAAAAAAGTACCTTCAAGTCAAATCGAGCAAAGACTTGACACAGGACCTGAGATCATCTGGTCCTTGAGTTGATTAATCTACTGTTGACAGAAGCCTCATCAGAAATGGTCTCAGTGGAAGGATGGCTGTCATTCATAAGCAGGAAGCAGAGAGAAAAGTCTTATGGAGTGAAATCGTACCTAAAAGAGTTCAGGTTGTGTTGAAGAATAAAGGTGATCATAACAAATATTGACTTTCAAGCCTGTTAGAAGTGTACAAATTCAATCTCCGTGTATGTTTGCCAGTGTTTCAATAAACTGCTGTGCCTATTTCCTATTTTCCAATCAATATATAAATGGCTTGAGACCTTTGCACAGTACTGCAACTCATGAAAAGTTATTTTTCACCTTATAAACAGAAAAATAAATCTAATCTAAAAATAAATTTAAAAGGTAACTAATTGTAACAGCTGTCCTCACCATGACTGTGTTAATTAAAATTAACTTAAAAGATTATAGGATTCAGTTCTCCGTTCACTTAGCACATGGTGCTCCGTTTTTGAACTTACATATAGAGTGGTGAAATAATCGTCTGTTCCCGGGGGTATCTGGTGGTGCATACCTGTAATATTCCACAACAGAAGCTCCATATTTATAGACGGCAGCAGAGCCGCTCGCATATCCCCACATCACAGCTGTTTGCATTGCAGTGTTGGGTGTCACATAGCTGCCCGGTGCTCCTGTGGTTGTCACATTAAAACAGAAGATAAACAAACAGCAACATTTAGAGTTTATTTTTTCCACCCCTGGGACAAGTCGTTTCACATTTTTATAGAGGCTGGTGGTTGTGATGGTGTAGAGGGTTTGAGTTTTATAAAGCCCAGAGGGAGCGATATGACTAATAGTTGGCTTTGCTGAGAGGGAAAAGGAGAAGGGTAGAGATTAGCGGAGGAGAGGATTAGCAGGGAGTCAACAAAATAGACAGAAACAAGGCAGAAAAACAAAGATATGAAGATGCAAGGAGGTTTGTAAAGAAAAAAATGAAGAAAGCTGACAACAAAATGGAGTGGACTGGAGAATATAAAGAAAATAGCTGCTGTATGGCATTGTGAGTTTGCCACTAAAGATAATAACGTGTATGTGTGAGAGAGAGAGAAATGGCTGGTGGCTTTTTTACAGACATACTGAGAGCAGAGATTGTGGGAGGGAGAGGTAAAGAGAGGCCATCACAGCTGAGTGGTGTTGATTGGCCTGTTTGAAAACACATGAACTGCACACAGGGAGAGAAAGAGAGGGAGAGAAGCTCAGTGCACTGGGATAAAGTGTCGCTCTGTGCCGTGCCACGCTGCAGCCCAAACCACATTAGAGCAAATGAATCCATTCCACCTCCTGTTATGGCAGCTCCCACACGGGGCCCCGGGAAGGAGGAGGGAGGGAGGGAGTGAGGGAGGAAAGAAGAGTGGCAGGAGGGTTGAGATATGAGGGATGGGGAGAAGAAAATGATAGAATGGAAAATGGAAGGTGGTGTAAGGGACTCGCATGCTGGGTGGCTCTAAGGATGTCTTGGGGGGCTGTAGGAGAGGAGAGCGAAAAGAAAATCTGTGGCCATATGACTGAAGATGAAGAGGAGGAGTGAAGATCCCCCGCTGAGTCCAGAGAACTGAGTTCTCCTTTTCAAAATGAAGTTGATCACTGGTCAGACTTCATCAGATTGCTCTTTTTTTGTCATTGTTCAGAACTCCCCTCTGCACTTCACCTACAGCATAGATTCAGCATTAAAGCAGTATATAATTTTCCACGTGGTTATGTAAAAGCCCTTCATTATTTTGAAATAGACCCGTCCCGAGGCACCGTGAAACCTTTTCCGACTTCAACTTTAAAAAACCGTTAAAGAAATTTCAAGGAAGCGGCGACAGCATGTTGCACTTACAGCTTGCGTAGCTGCAGAAGTTTGGGTCCTCAATAAGGCAGATAATTTTACATCGCTATTATTTATCAACAGGCTATAATTAAGAACTAATAAAATAAATTATAAGGTCCTGCTATACTCCCACAAAGAGTTTATTTTGCACATGAATCTTTTCATTCGTCATCTCATTTACATCCTTTTGTCTAAAGTACAAAAGCGAATTGTAAGGACCCAACTGCTGACCTGCAGTGACTGACAGAAACAATGCAGCCTTTGTAAAGATGATGAGCAAGTCATCAAAAAGTCATATGGGATTATGAGTAATGCTCTGTGACCACAGAGTTAAAGCTAACTTTGGACCTATTATTATGTATTACTGGCACGCTATGAACCTATAACATATTTAAATGTGCTTTTAGCACGTTTAGTTGTTTTTTAAGTGTGTGTGAACAGATTATTTAAGTGAGTGTCAGATTGGCCCTCGAGGGAGCAAAGGGGCCCGTTCTTTCATCAGTGCACAGCACACAGCTTCTACAGTTTTAGTTTGTAACGTCAGCTGATGTCTGCGCAGGTAATTTTGCATTCATTAGCATCTCACTGCTTGCGCATTGATTTTGGAGAATACTGTGATTGACCTATCAAGGCGCTGATTGCAACCATATCATCCAACCCTGCTCCTAATGTATTCCCACGCAATGCATAGCACTGCGATGTGTCACAAGCTCCTGCACAGCTGCCTCCGTGTAACGACCGATCACATTCACAAAGCTCGCTGCACTTGACAAAGGTGGTAGTCATTTGTCTGAAATGAGAAATCACTCGCGCTATGAGCGATCGTACGCTGTGTCTGTGCACGTGCGTGCTGCTGCTGTTGATAATGAAGAGATCATTTCAACACTCTTTTTTTTGTTTCTCTCCGTCTCTTCTCTCCACCGAGCCTAGCCCTTCTTTCCCTCTTCCTGCCATTCTTCAGGGCCTTTCATATCACTGCGCTTTTGTTTAGGATTGCTTATTTCTTGCCCCGTTTCTCCCAGCTCGTTTTCGCTCAGAAACAGAAAGAGAAGGAGGGAAACAACAAAAAAAAAGAACACAAGCTTCCTTGGATGTTAGCACTGCTTATATTTTGCTCTTACTCTGCACTGATTCATAGCAGCATCCTCCCACTGCTTTTTTGTAGAGAGGTCGTAATATGCACATCGTAATTGGATGTGTAATGCTTTCCTTTGCACCTCGGGTAAGCAGTGCTGACTGTTGCTGATTAAGATGTTGGGAAGACAATAAAGATTAAGCAGGTCTGTCTGTGGCTTGTGCATGCTCAAACAATGATGGAAGTTGCCCAAAAACAGAAAAATATAACTCTGGAAAGGAGGGGGAAAAAAGTCAACTGCTACACTAAGACACACACATAAGGTTTTTTTTTCCAGCCTAATCAGTGAATCTGTGGAAAACTGAGAGCAGAGATTTCAACATTTTGCGGTAAAACATTTAGCTTCCCCTCCCAGTGATCAGATAACAGATTAGCGTGTTTCGTTTTGAAAGTACAGGAGGAGGAGTGAGGGTGTGGGGCAACTGGGAGATGTTCTGCTCCGTCTACAATGGAGCATCATCTGTTACGCAACACATTACATGGGCGTGTGCTGCTGGGTGGTCTGACAGCGCGGACGGTCGGTCAGTCAGGTGAATTGGCTTCTAGTCTCAGTTACAATGCCGCTGACTGAGCGCAGCCTGGCCAACCAGTCACATTTCCACCTCATTTTCCTTTCAGAACCTCAGGGCCCATCTTTTCATCGACTAACAAAAGAGCTGTATGTTGATGGGGAGGGGAGGGGTGTGTGTGTGTGTGTGTTGGACCTTGTGAAAGTGCAACAGAGGGAAGGAGGGAAAGATGGTTAAAATATGTAGCTATCTCCACCCCAAAGCCCCCGGCCCTCCTCTTTTCTTTCTAGTCTTGATGTGTTGGGACAGCAGGAAGGGGAGCTGGAGGAGAAACAGTTAATCAATAGCCACAAGGTCAGACGGCCAGCGCTGGGCTGAAGCGTGCCCTGTTAGCGGTCTGTGGAGCTGCCTGCTTGCTGAAGGGGGATTTGTAGCACTTGTCAGGGCTTAAAGGAGGCCTCTCTGGACCACTTGCTCCAGGTGTAGTGTATAAAAAGAGACATGCTGGTTAGCAGCAGGAGAGGGAGACATCTGCTGGACGCTGGGAGGCACAGCAGCATGGCAGAATTAGGCCACACAAAGTTAGGGGTCAAGTTTTGCACAGTCAGAGTGACTTTGTGGCTCACACTCTACGGATTTAGCAGTTTCCTCAGGACAGTCAGCGCCCACACCGTGCAGCGCGATGAGACATTTCCCTGCCAGGCATTTCACAACATTTGCTCCAGAATTCCTTGTTACTCATGCAAGCAGTGTATTGGTGATGTTCAAGACTTTGTAAGTGCACTCTGTGTAACTCTAATCTGGTAATGCTTAAGCTCGGAGGATTAGTAATACAGTCTTATTCTTAAAGTGTTGCTTTGAAGTTTTACCTTTACGTTTAATCAAAGTGAAGCATTCAAGCTTTTGTGTTTACATGCTCTTAAGTGCGAGAGTGTGCGCGCGCGTGTGTGTAAAAGAGAGTGTGTGTGCATATTGCTGTGCTCTTTCTAAGATAGGTGCACAAGACTGAGCGCTACAGATGAAAACTCTCAGGCTGAGCACTGTGTTTCGATCGTGTTTGTTCTTTCGCTCTGTTTCTCGCAGCAGGGGATCTTGGGGGACCCTTTATCAGTGCTGAGCAGCTTTCCACCCCCACCTGTGGTTTCTCTGTTGGCCTTTTGTGTGGAGGAATGTGAAGCGGACCAATACTGATAGAGATAAACACAGAGGGATGGTGAGGGACGGGGGCTTCGCTGGCAAATCAGCACGATACCCATTAATCCAAATCTCAGCATATTTCTCTGAGATGCTCAGAAAAGTGAACGCACGGTGGCAATTGTTCATGTTGTTGCAAAGAAAAAGAGAAAAAGAAGAACCTTATCTTCTGTTTGATTTGTTTGTCCACGGCACAATGATAACTTCAGCTCTGAGGGTTGCTAACAGCTGTCTTTTCTCTTTTGCAGTGTGAGACTTTTCTCACATAGTTAGCAAAAAAGCTGCAACAGTTTCCTTTCAGTTTCATCATGTTTCCGTTTGTCATTAATGCTGCTGCTGCAGGACATCTCAGTTTCGTGCATTTGCCAAAAATATGCGCTCGAGGCTGATCAAACCCTTCAGTGAGACAGCGCGTAAACAAGCTGGCTTCTCAGTTTGAAACATTTCTTGAGCTACTGTTTGAAATTTACAGCCTGCAAACTCTGCACGCACTGGGGGACCTGACAGAAACCTGTTGTAACAGTTGTACTTCTCCCCATCCTCTTCTTTTACAGAGTAAAAGAGCTCTTTAATGGAGTCCCGATAGAGACGTCAAGATGAACACGTTACCATCAATGGACCGGCACATCCAGCAGACCAATGACAGGCTGCAGTGCATCAAACAGGTGTGTATGCAGAGCAGTGTGTAGAAGCCCTCTCTCCTCCTCCTTGTTTTACTCCTTTGCAGACACAGTTTTTAGAGGCAAAGACAGAAGAATGTACATTTCCTCATCCTTCCTGCATTACTTTCTCCCCTCAGCACCTTATTTGGGCATCAGTTTTTCTGGCCATTAGCTCCAGTCACACAGATCAAGTTGCACAGGGTCATAGAGCGAGAGAGAGAGGGGGAGGCAAATCTGGCAGCTAACACAGGAACAGACTTCAAAGCGACTAGCAACATAACAGCCCCCCTCCCTTCTTCTCCTGGTCCTGTGTTCCCTTACTTCACGTTCCTGACTCTTGACGTTTGCCTACCCTTGTTGTGGTTTTGCTTAAATACTTCTTTGACTGTCAGCTTTCAGGAGACTCCTCATAGACACACATATATACAGACAGACATAACCCAGGGCTACCGCCTCTGCCTGTGATTAATCGTCTACAAGAGCTCATAGACTGGTTGGCTAGCTGGCTGGCTGTGGGCATATTCATTTATGCTACGTGGGTGTGATGCTTTATATCTGAAAACATCCATATGACACCATGCCTTAGAGTGACTCAGTGAATGATGGAGCTTCTTAGCTTGTGATTTTTTGCAATTTCTCTTTACCCATTGTTGAACCTCCCACCTCCACCCCCTTATTCCCGCGTTCCCTCCTAAACTCCTGCGCACCTTTCATAATAACCTCCATCTGAACAGGCTCAGATCGCCTCGGCTCTTTTGCACGACACCAAATCTTGGAAAGGCTCTGTTTTTTGAAACGTCAGCTCATTTCAAGTGAATACAATTTGAAGTAACTGACACTGCTCACTTCTAAAATCCCCCTCGCTTACTTTCCTTGGCGTCACCGATAAGCCTGTAATAGGCGGATTTAACACGTCTGGCTTAATAAACGCACTAATTGTAGTTTGTTTTATGTACTCCTCAGCTTTTGCTGTAATGGAGCTTGTCGTAAACCTGACTTCAAAGGCTCTGAGCTAGTCATTGAGCGCTGAGCTTGTGGTAGCTCTGCTAGCAGGGTGTTGTTTTGGTTTGGGGAAAGCCGCTGGCACAGAGCAAGCTGTTATGCCCTTTTCTGTGTCGTGTTTTTTTCATGCAGCCAGGTAAGCACTGAACAGCCTGAACCACTGCTGGCCTAAAAAGAGGAGTACGCCGGTCCGTCATCTCGCTGAGGACAGTCTGTCAGACGTCTGTCTCTTGGTGTGCTAAAGCCCCATCACTGCTGCAGCTGCTCTTCTCTCTCCCTCGCTTCCCAGTTCTTGTCCTCATCCAACCCTAAACAACAACAAGAACAGCTCAGGCCCCATCCTCCTCCTGAAACTCAGCTGAGCTGTTTCACTCCGCTGTCCTCCCCCTCACACCAGAGTCGAGGTTGTCAGGCAGAGTTGGTGGCGAGCGCTGCGGCAGGAGGAGCTGTGAGTTCAGATCTAGACAGACAGCCCCTGCTGTGCTAGTTCTGATTCCTCTCGCGCTGGAGGTTGATACGCCTCCCATCAAGCAGCAATAATGCCAGATTATATCACTCATCTAGAGCAGGCTCTTCTCCTCCCTCTCACTGAACCTCGATGAGAGCATCTCTCACTTTCTCTCACTCTTTCTGCTTTTCTTCGTCATCAGTCAGACTCCTGTGAGAGTCTACAACTAACTCTATAATGCCTAATCTTCACATCACAAAAGATGAGTCACTCAAGGCCTCTCTTGAAGCCCATGATATCGTTGGACGCTCTCAGAGATTTTCTCAGTGGGCGGGCACCGGCTTGACACGTCGCATTTGCAACGAGGAGTCCCTTTTGTCACACATTGCCAGAAAGCTGCCCTTTCAGAAATGCTCACCTCTGCTGCCCCCTAAAGACAATAGTTCTACCTTCTTTCCAAGAGCACACAAAACATAACGCTTCAGCTCTAGATGAGAATAATAAATGCTTTCAAGTGGGCTCAATCTCGCCGAGTGAACGAGCTGCAGCTCTGCGCCATTTCAGAGCTATTAACCTCCTGAGCCGTGAAGAAAGGGAGCCCAATTTTAAAACCGCTTATTGTGTCCTGCCAGCCTCAGTAGCCTTCAGACACTGGGAAGAAAAGACTCAACTGTTTCAGGCCTCAGTGAACAAGCGAGAGAGACAGACAGAGACTCAAAGAGATTAGACAACACACCAACGGCTCGTATTGAGTCTGCACACATAGCTGCCAGGACCAAGGTTGTTTTCTTTGTGCACAGCCAAGTCAGCCAGTGGAGTAATGGTGCCTGGGCTCTGTTACACTGAGAACAGGCAGGGAATGAGGGGAAGTGAGAGAAGGAGAATTGGAGGGAAAGATTTGGTTGCTGTGTGGGTCATGGGGGTGAGGGATGGGTGTTGCCAAGAGAGATTAACAAGAAACACTGGCATCATTGTTGATATGGGTGTGATCTTCTTCCCACATTGCGGCTGAGCCCTGAGTGGGCGTATATTGGAAAGAGTCAAGGTCCTCACAGGGTTGCGGAGAAACACAAGACATTAAATCAAGGCAGTTTAAGGGGGGAGAACAAGGCTGCAAAACTACTTGGGTTCAGTGTTTTTCCAATTTGTACTTAATGCGAAAAAAATAACACTCATTATTTCCCATTGTCTCTAATAGCAGTCTCCTTTCTGTCTGTTTGCACAGCACTTACAGAACCCAGCCAACTTCCACTCAGCGGCCACAGAGCTGCTCGACTGGTGTGGAGATCCCCGGGCCTTCCAGCGACCTTTCGAGCAAAGTCTCATGGGATGTCTGACGGTACGCAAACACTAATTATGGTTTTTGTTGAGTTTTTCAGGTACTTTTTTGAACACAAGGAAAACAGTAATTAGATTTGGATAAGGATGTGTCCACCTCTGAGGCTTTTAGCCGACGTTTAGGATCGTATATACACAAGTTTCATGTAATATTCGTGTAGATATTTCAGATTGTTTTACAAAGCTGTTAATAGCACGTTGTAATTTGGATCCAGAGGTGATCTAGCTGCTTAGGCTCTTGACAGAAGTTGTCGTCAGCTGCTGCTACATTGTGCTGTGCACACACAAAACCACACACATACACAGAAGAGGTATGAAGAGGTTTGTAACTACCCAGTCACCTCTGGCTATTGCCTTTCAGTTCGCTAGCTGCTGCTCATCGATCTGGGCACAGGGCCAGAGAGCTGGCTCTCACCAGGTGTGTACAAACCTCTCACACACGTACTTACATGCGCAGCCATGTGTGCGAGCCCTTAGAGCAAAGGCCTGCGTGTTTCACGTGTTTATTGCAAAGATAAGCCTTTGCAGCACTGAAAGAACGCTGTTCCCAGTCCAAGCGTTCACGTGAGCAAACAGACAAATGCTCATTAATGTGTAAATCACAATAAAAGCCTCTTAAAGGCCGATAAGGAGCTATACAATCGAGCCCCCCCACTGAGATCCCTCTCAGCATGGTGCGGTTTCCATCAGCTAAATTGTTTCGTCAGACTTGGAGCAAACTGCTGCTTATCTGGAGAATTAGAACACGCAACAAGTCTGTGCATTCTTTCAGGATTTTGTCTTTATGCCAGTTGTGTATCAGAGATCCAAAGAGAAATTTAAACATGACTGTTAATTGAACGCATGCTCCATGTGGAGGATGCGCCTGTTCCCCGGGGGCTTTAGAATCAGGAAGAGATGACGCAAATAACAAGTATTCCACTGTTAGAATGACACTTTACATGACAGGTGTAGTGTTTTTTTTGTGTTTTGTTTGTTTCTTTATATTTATGCAAAATGTGTGGGCGGTAATGTAGTGGATGCAGACATATGTATTATTTTTGTATATGATTCCACAGTTTTCTAAATTCTCCCACGTAGTTCACAAGGAGCCGTCTTTCACGAATGACTTCAACAGCAGTTAAAAATAAACTACAAAACTGATTCCTTTTCTCTTTGGCAAATAGATAAACAAGAAAGTGAGTGGCCTACTAACCCTTTCAGCACCTCTCACAGCGCTGTTTTCATATTGACAGAAATATGTGCTTGGATGCACATCCTCAGAGGGAGATTAAGCTGAAAAAGGCTTATGAGGTGAAACACTGTTAAATCCATGTTGAATCTATGCTAGCCTCTGTAACTGGCTGCCTGCCTTGTATAAACTGTAGGGCAGACTCACTCACGCAGGAAATTAAGCCATTGACAACAACACGATTTGAGCGTTTGTCAGAATAGTTTGCTTAATCCTGATGTGTCCTGAGCAGCTTCAGATGGATATAATGCAAGTTGCACTGGAAGTGTAGAATTGCATATTTTATTCTCCTGAATGGAACAATCAAATAAACCCTATTATTGACATCATTTCACCAGTTTTCTCTCTTTTTTCACCTCCCAAGCTTTTTACAGTATTGTGCACAAGTGTCGAGCCACCTCTCTTTTTTTGTTTTGCTTCCAAGGAGCCAGTGTAACCCAGTGTTAAAAACGGGATTAAAAGTATAAATAAATATTGATAAAAACAAAGTTAATTATAATAAATACTGATAAAAAGCATGTAAACAGAAGTTTAATTAATATGTACATATGTATATGTAATGTATAAGTGGTGTGGGGGCAGGACTTAGTCCTGTAGAGTGTGTTTGTCAGATCCACTGAGCGACCAATCATTGGCCGGTCTGACCCTCCCCCAGTCTGTGCGCTGCTCAGACACCTGTGTGTGCCTTCGTGTGCCAGTCAGATACGCCAGAGACACAGACGGTGAAAGATCAGTTTACCCGTGCGGCAAAGAAGCTAGCTGGATAGAGAAAGTCCTTTTTTCGGCAAGAATAATAAGAGTGATACTGTATTCCAGAGGCCGTGAGCCAACGTGAGCACTGTGAAGCCCCGTGTAGCATTTGTTGCTTCGCATGGTAAGTCCCAGGCAGCACACGTGCGCTAGCATAGCATGCTACTTGCCGCTAGCTCTGATGCTAACTTCCGTTAGCCATTTTGCAATGAAAGTGCCTTTTCCGAGGCTAAAGCAATTAGCACTGAGTCTGCTGCACTTTATATGAGATGTTCTTTAAAGGTTTATGTCACATTACTGTGGTATTGATGTATAATGTATGGTGTTGTGCGATGTTATGTTAGCACATGTTCCCTTTTCTCATGGTGCTAATTATAGTTCTGCACACTAAGTATTAGCAATGTGAAATTAAGTGCCTTCACCTGCACTTTACTTAGCTGAAACTTGATAAGTCTCAAGCCAATGTGTATTTCTAATGCACTACTGAGCTATTTTGTATTGTTTTAAATGTGTGTTTCCTATGCACTTTTCCCTTTGAAATGAGAATAATTTGTTGTACAACATAGAATATTTTGAAGAAAATTTAGAAGCACTACAAGCAACCAGTAGTAATAATAAGTTACAGGCATGATAGCTTAAATGTTGAACTACTGTGTTCTGGCCTGGTCCCCAGGTCAGGTTTTTTCCTTTGCTTATTTGGATTGGATTGGTTTTGAGGACCTGAGAAGAATCGAGGATCCCTTTTCCAGTACTGGATGGCGAGCCCAGCCCAAAGAGCCGGATGAACTGGTAGATTGTAACCCGACTGGTTACAAACACATTGAGTGACTACTGAACATTGAAAGACTGAAATTGACTTTTAAAAAAAAGACACAAAAGACAATATATCCTTAGGTCGACCATTTGTGGGGTTTATTTTATTTTGTTTTTAAGAAGCGCGCTCTACTTTTGTTAAATGTGCACAACTTTAATAATTGCTAATAAATGCAATTGTGTTTTCTACACCTACTGTGTACAAGTCCTCTGTTGTCATACACCCTTGGCTCCTACGAATCTAGAACCTGTCTGATCTGGTCCATATTTCCCTTCTGTCCGCGTACTGTGGTTAAAGGTAACTATACTGCCCGCACTACATGCAAAGAAGGCAAGAAGTAGCACTAACAGGTCTAGTATTGCACCACCAGTGTTACATAAGTAAAAGTGGCGAGCCAGCCAGGAGCCTAGAGTGTTGTGTGACAACATTGGAATCCTCTTTGACCTTTGATCAAATGCTCACATACTGTGAAAATGGATTTTGTCGAGAAGTATGCCGTTAAAGTACCAAATGCCATTATTGTTAGCGGTGTTACAGATAGAGAGAAAGACAAAGAGGTATTTGAGTTTCTGGAGCAACATGGTACTATTCGTAGAGTACTCGCTGTCGATGATGACTCTTCTGCATTCCACAAAAGCCAGATTGTAGAGTTCGAGTCCGGTGCAGCCGTTGAAATATTAGCACCTAAGCTGCCTTACCTCTTACAGTCCACTGACAATCCAGATGTCAGTTACCGCATTCGAGCCTTAACTGACGTCTATACTAAGACCGTAGGGGGCAGTGTTACTGAGGCTTACATTAGCAACCTGAAGGGTTTAGCCAAGTTAAGTGGGAAGGATTTCGAAGAAGTGTTGCGGGAGGCCCTATCCACAATAGGGAACACCATTGAAGCTGCTGAGACAGCTGAGAGAAACCCTGAAAATGATGCTGCTGATCAGACTTGCCCTGTGGTAGGATCCACACAACTTGGAGCCTCACCTTCAGTCTTAACTGAACTGCCTCACCCTCCTGAACCCATTCAGGGCACATTCCAACGCCCCATGAGACCAAACTTGACACCTCAAATGTTGAGTCCAACTGACCTCAACCCACCAGAGGTTCAGAAAGTAGTAGTCGAGCATGTTGTCAAGAGTGTTGAAAAGACATCACATGCTCACTCTACATTAAGACTCAGAGCTTTCTCTGGCAAGATGCCCAGACCTTACAGCGAAGCTGACTATGAAACATGGCGTTCTCATGTTGACTTGTTGATGGAAGATGCTTCTTTGTCCGAGTTGGGAAAAACTCGTAAGATTCTTGAAAGTCTCCTTGCTCCCGCTTCTGATGTCATCCGCCCTCTTGGGCCAGAAGCCACTCCTGCAGACTATCTTAAACTTCTGGATTCAGCTTTTGGCACCGTCGAAGATGGTGAGGAACTGTTTGTACGCTTCATGAACACCCTCCAAGATCATGGTGAAAAGCCCTCTGCTTATCTGCTTCGTTTGCAGGTGGCAGTCAATCACACCGTGCGCAGAGGTGGGCTTGAACCACATGAAGTAAATAAGCAGCTTCTTAAACAGTTTTACAGAGGCTGCTGGGATGATAACTTGCTAACGGAGTTGCAATTGGAGCTAAAGCATAAGGAGCCGCCCACTTATGCAGAGCTATTGCTTCTCCTGCGTACTGCAGAAAACCGACAAGAAGTTAAAAACACGCGAATGAAGAAACACTTTAGCGCCACGAAACCAAAAGCAGTGTCTCATGAACAGACGGTCACTGAAACAAATGCAGATGTTCGCCAAGCACAGTCAGATAGTCTAGAAGAGCTGAAAAAACAAGTTGCCGATCTAAAAAGCCAATTAGCTGCCGTTGTGAAGCCAAAGAAACAAGCAACACTGAAGACAGTTCGAACAAGGAAACCTGAAAATAAAAAACCTGACCATGCCAAACCTGAAGACTCACCTCCACCCAGCCGCCGCAGTACTAGGCCCAAGCCCTGGTATTGCTTCCGCTGTGGGGAAGATGGACATATAGTAGCCACTTGTGAGTCAGAGCCCAATCCTGCCCTTGTAGTTGCAAAACGAAAGGAATTAAGAGTGAGAAGGCAGATATGGGACAGGCAGAATGACCAGCTTTCTTTAAACTAAATTCTGCCTCCGTTGCGGGACAAATGGAGGCTGATGCTTTGTTAACCCGTCCCACCCAGGTTAAACAAAAAGCTTCACCTAAAAAGCGTGCCAGCCTAAAGTCACACACAAGATCAGATTCCTTCGACTTTCCTAAAGGTCTAATTGGTACGAAGAGTACTGCACAAGTGAAAGTTAATGGTCACACAGTGAGTTGTTTGCTAGATACTGGTTCCCAGGTGACTACAGTCCCCGAGTCCTACTATCGTCAGCATTTGTCCTCTCATGAGATTAAGCCATTGTTTGAACTTTTAGAAGTTGAGGGTGCCAACGGTCAGTCTGTGCCTTACTTAGGCTACATTGAACTGCATGTCACTTTCCCAAAGGACTTCCTTGGCATTGAAGCTGAAGTGCCGACACTTGCCTTAGTTGTCCCCGATGTGCGCACAGCTTCTCAGTCCTTAGTGCTAATTGGGACAAACACATTAGATGTACTTTATGAGCTGTACTCTAACACATGCCATGAACTGCAGCTGAACCTGCCATATGGCTATAGGGCAGTTCTAAAAGTTCTTGAGTCACGACACAAACAGTCCAAAGACAGTAGTCTTGGTTTAGTGACGATGCACAACAAAGAGCCACAGTTGATTCCAGCAGGCCAAACTGTTGTTCTAGATGGTGCTGTAGCTGTGTCAGCCGGTAACGGTGAAAAGTCTGTCTTGTTAGAGTATCCACGAATGTCAGCCTTACCTGGTGACATCCTTGTGAAACCTTGTCTCATAGACCTACCTGAACGAGCACCTTACCTTGTACCAGTTATACTCACCAATGAATCCGAACATGATGTGACAATCCCTCTAAATTGTGTCATCGGAGAAGTCAGTGCATATCAAAGAGTTCTATCTCACGAACACTCAGTGAGAACTCCAAGATCCCGAACTGAGCAGAAGTCAAATGTAACATATAACTTTGACTCTTCCCCTATTAGCGCTGAATGGAAGGAGCGCATAACTGAAAAACTAAGCCAAATGCCCGAAGTGTTTGCACAGAATGATCTTGACTTTGGAAAGACGGATCAAGTGAAACACACAATCAGATTGTCAGATGAAACACCGTTCAAGCATAGAGCGCGTCCCATACATCCGAACGACCTGGAGGCAGTCCGTAAGCACCTCAAAGAACTGCAAGAAGCTGGCGTGATCAGGGAATCTACCTCCCCTTTCTCTTCACCCATTGTAGTCGTGCGGAAGAAAAATGGTGAAGTCCGCCTCTGTATCGACTACAGAAAGCTTAACGCGCAGACTATAAAAGATGCTTACGCTCTCCCCAATTTGGAGGAAACGTTTTCCACCTTGATCGGGTCGCAATGGTTCTCTGTCCTGGATTTAAAATCTGGGTACTACCAAATTGAGATGGAGGAGCTGGACAAACCAAAGACGGCGTTCGTATGTCCCATCGGCTTTTGGGAATTTAATAGAATGCCCCAAGGCATTACAAACGCCCCCAGCACATTCCAGCGGCTCATGGAGAAATGTATGGGCGACATGAACCTGCGCGAAGTGATCGTGTTTCTCGATGACATCATTGTATTCTCCAAGACACTTGAAGAACATGAGGCTCGCTTAATGAAAGTTCTTGATCGCCTGAAAGAATATGGGCTCAAACTCTCACCCGAAAAATGCAAATTTTTCCAAACTTCTGTCAGATATCTTGGGCATATTGTGTCCAGCAAGGGAGTGGAGACTGACCCTGAAAAGGTGGAAGCCTTAAGTACCTGGCCTGTGCCCCGTGATCTTAAACAGCTCCGCTCATTCTTAGGCTTTTCAGGGTACTACAGGCGGTTCATTAAGAACTTTTCGAGTATCGTTAAGCCCCTCACTGACTTAACATCAGGCTACCCTCCTTTGCGCAAAAGCACAAAGCCTAAAGCTAAGTCTGTCCAGTACCATGACCCCAAGACACCTTTCGGCGAGCGATGGACTCCCTCTTGTGATCTTGCTTTCAAAACCATCATTGAAAAGCTCAGTACTGCGCCTGTATTGGGTTTTGCCAACCCTAAACTGCCATATACCCTCCATACCGACGCCAGCACTACAGGGCTTGGCGCCGCGCTCTATCAAGAGCAGAATGGCCAGACCAGGGTGATAGCTTATGCAAGCCGTGGGTTGTCTAGGAGTGAATCTCGTTATCCCGCCCATAAGTTAGAGTTCTTAGCTTTGAAGTGGGCAGTAACGGAAAAGTTTGCAGATTACTTATATGGAAATCAGTTTACTGTCGTAACAGACAATAATCCTCTGACGTACATATTAACTACTGCTAAGATGGATGCCATGAGTTACAGATGGCTAGCTGCCCTGTCAACGTTTAGCTTTAAGCTCCAGTACAGAGCAGGCAAGCTTAACTCAGATGCAGATGGCCTTTCTAGACGGCCACATGGTGAGTTGCTTAACGACGCAGTGTCCCAAAAAGAGCTCGACCGCATACAGCAGTTCACACAGACTCACCTGTCCCTACCTGACAGCAGTTTAAGTCCTGAAGTAGTGTCTGCTATTTGTGAGAAACACCTTGTATGCAGCTCTCAAAATGACACCATCCCTTTGGTTCACTCGCTAGCCATTTCTGCAGCTGCCATTCCAGGTGACTTTGTCAATGAAAATGACTGTGGTGGTCTTCCTGTTATGCCCCATATGTCCCCTGAACAGATCACAAACGAACAAAGAACAGACCCTTGTCTGAGGGAAGTTATTGCACAAATTGAAACTGGGGAAAAGGTCCCACCAACTGTGCGAGCTGAACTTCCTGACATCAACCTTCTACTCCGAGAGCTCAGTCGATTGGAGATGCACAATAACATCCTGTACCGAACTCGCCAAGATGGAGGAGATGTTACTTACCAGCTTGTCTTACCTGAACAGCTCCGTGACTCAGTCTTCCAAAGCCTCCACTGTGACATGGGCCACTTAGGCACTGAACGTACCTTAGATCTTGCCCGAACAAGGTTCTATTGGCCTCGCATGGCAGCATATATAGAACATAAGATCAAAACATGCAACCGCTGTGTAAGACGTAAAACTCCTCCAGAAAAAGCAGCTCCACTTGTGAATATCAAATCCACCAGACCCCTCGAATTAGTCTGCATGGACTTCCTGTCCATTGAGCCTGATCGAAGTAATGTAAAGGATGTGCTTGTATTAACCGATCATTTCACGAAATATTCATTAGCCATCCCTACCAGCAATCAGAAAGCTCAGACCGTTGCAAAAGCCCTTTGGGACAACTTCATAGTCCACTACGGGATACCCGAACGATTGCATAGCGATCAAGGTCCCGACTTTGAGTCCCACATTATCCAAGAGCTTTGCAAGATCATGGGCATTCGCAAAATCCGGACAACACCCTATCACCCCAGAGGAAACCCGGTAGAACGTTTCAATAGAACGTTACTAAGTATGCTAGGTACTCTTGAGGAAAAGGACAAAACTCAGTGGCACAACTATGTCAAACCACTCGTTCATGCGTACAATTGTACGAAAAATGATACAACCGGTTTTGCCCCATATGAGTTAATGTTTGGCCGTCAGCCAAGATTGCCAGTCGATCTAGCGTTTGGGCTGCCCTTTAACAACAAAAGTTTCAAGTCGCATTCTCAGTACATAACAAAACTAAAGGCAACTCTACAAGAGACCTACAAACTAGCAACAGACCATGCTAACAAAATGGCAGAAAGAAACAAAACAAGATTTGATATGCGAGTGAAACCCTCAAAACTAGAGCCAGGTGACAGAGTTTTGGTGCGTGCAGTCCGTCTCAGAGGCAAGCACAAGCTAGCCGACAAGTGGGAGACTGATATTCACGTTGTGGTGAACCAAGCAGGTGACTTGCCCGTCTACAGTATAAAACCCCTAACAAAAGAGGGCCCAGTCCGCACAGTCCACCGCGATCTCTTGCTCCCTTGTGGTTTTCTTGCCCCTGTTGAAGAGAAACCTGTCCAACCAACTCATGTACGCAAACCAAAAACAAGGCAATCACCTAAACAACATGAGGAATGTGATCATTCAGAACTGGAAGATGAGGATATCTGTTGGTTCAGAGAGGAACCTCTTCAAGAGCCCATAAAGGTCACTCGAGTCTATGAGATTCCCCAGCCAAAGACACACCCTAATGATCACGATCATACTGAAACTCATTTGCCTGGAGGAGACAACTTACATGAACATGACAACCTGCCTGGAGGAGACAACTTACATGAACATGACAACTTGATTGGAGCTGACAATTTAACCGGATGTGACAACTTACCTGAATGTGGAAATCCACTTGGATATGGAAGCCTAGAGGAGAGTGAAACCATGGTGGAACACTCAACCACTGACAATGAAAGCGAGAGTGATGCCAACTTACCCGATGGATCTACCTGTGATGGGCCAGTGGAAGAAGACAACTCAAACGATAATCAAGCAAACTCAAGTCAGTCAAATACTGAGAGTGAAGCCACAGCGACCATAAGGCGCTCAGAGAGAACAAGAACCCAACCAGAACGACTGCAATATAGTCAGTTGGGAAATCCTCTCGTTTCCATTGCCCAGTCCCTGTTTCAAGGTCTAAGCCTGGCTTTTACCAGTGCCTTGACAGAACAAGATTCTGTGGTCATCCCCATGAAGGCTGGTTCCCCTGTCATTACCGTTTAGCTATCCCATGCAAAGGGACTTGCATGATTCTAAGGGGGGATAGTGTAACCCAGTGTTAAAAACGGGATTAAAAGTATAAATAAATATTGATAAAAACAAAGTTAATTATAATAAATACTGATAAAAAGCATGTAAACAGAAGTTTAATTAATATGTACATATGTATATGTAATGTATAAGTGGTGTGGGGGCAGGACTTAGTCCTGTAGAGTGTGTTTGTCAGATCCACTGAGCGACCAATCATTGGCCGGTCTGACCCTCCCCCAGTCTGTGCGCTGCTCAGACACCTGTGTGTGCCTTCGTGTGCCAGTCAGATACGCCAGAGACACAGACGGTGAAAGATCAGTTTACCCGTGCGGCAAAGAAGCTAGCTGGATAGAGAAAGTCCTTTTTTCGGCAAGAATAATAAGAGTGATACTGTATTCCAGAGGCCGTGAGCCAACGTGAGCACTGTGAAGCCCCGTGTAGCATTTGTTGCTTCGCATGGTAAGTCCCAGGCAGCACACGTGCGCTAGCATAGCATGCTACTTGCCGCTAGCTCTGATGCTAACTTCCGTTAGCCATTTTGCAATGAAAGTGCCTTTTCCGAGGCTAAAGCAATTAGCACTGAGTCTGCTGCACTTTATATGAGATGTTCTTTAAAGGTTTATGTCACATTACTGTGGTATTGATGTATAATGTATGGTGTTGTGCGATGTTATGTTAGCACATGTTCCCTTTTCTCATGGTGCTAATTATAGTTCTGCACACTAAGTATTAGCAATGTGAAATTAAGTGCCTTCACCTGCACTTTACTTAGCTGAAACTTGATAAGTCTCAAGCCAATGTGTATTTCTAATGCACTACTGAGCTATTTTGTATTGTTTTAAATGTGTGTTTCCTATGCACTTTTCCCTTTGAAATGAGAATAATTTGTTGTACAACATAGAATATTTTGAAGAAAATTTAGAAGCACTACAAGCAACCAGTAGTAATAATAAGTTACAGGCATGATAGCTTAAATGTTGAACTACTGTGTTCTGGCCTGGTCCCCAGGTCAGGTTTTTTCCTTTGCTTATTTGGATTGGATTGGTTTTGAGGACCTGAGAAGAATCGAGGATCCCTTTTCCAGTACTGGATGGCGAGCCCAGCCCAAAGAGCCGGATGAACTGGTAGATTGTAACCCGACTGGTTACAAACACATTGAGTGACTACTGAACATTGAAAGACTGAAATTGACTTTTAAAAAAAAGACACAAAAGACAATATATCCTTAGGTCGACCATTTGTGGGGTTTATTTTATTTTGTTTTTAAGAAGCGCGCTCTACTTTTGTTAAATGTGCACAACTTTAATAATTGCTAATAAATGCAATTGTGTTTTCTACACCTACTGTGTACAAGTCCTCTGTTGTCATACACCCTTGGCTCCTACGAATCTAGAACCTGTCTGATCTGGTCCATATTTCCCTTCTGTCCGCGTACTGTGGTTAAAGGTAACTATACTGCCCGCACTACATGCAAAGAAGGCAAGAAGTAGCACTAACAGGTCTAGTATTGCACCACCAGTGTTACACCAGACTTGCTTCTAATTGTTTAAAGTGTTTTTGAGAAACTTATTTTCTTTCTTTCTTTGGACATTGGCTGCTTTTTGACTCATTTTAAGTCTACTCATTATAAATGATTATTTTAAGAGGAAGGTTTTTAGTGTGCTTACCCCTGTAACACTGGCCGATGAATCATTTAAGCATAAAAAGGAACCTAACTCACAGGATGAATCAGTGTTGTGTCTACATATAACAGGCAACTTAGCAAAGAACCAGTTTTAAGTTGTAGCTTTTGGCACCTTGTTACTAGCATCCTGTTGCAAAAACACATCATTTGTTCCCTTTTTTTGTTTAATCTATAAAAATAAAATGCCAAAGTTAACACAGCTTAGCAGGCATAAAGTATTTTTGCACCAATAAGATGATTCCCAAAAAACTGTTAGCTTAAAACCTGCCACCTAATAGATGTATTTGCTCCTTCAGTTCATCCATCTACTGTTCACTAAAGCCTCATTATAAATGGTCTCAGTGGAAGGGCGACTGTCAAGAAGCCATTCTTCAGGCTGAGATATGCCACTTTACATAAGACTGTTCTGAAATCAGTCTGATGGAGCGACAAACTCAAATTTGAAATTTTATATCAATATATATGGAGGAAACTGGGAGAGAGGTGCAGCAGTGAGCGTATACAGGCATCTGTTAAACACGGTGGAGGCTCTCTCGTGGCTTTGCGCTGCATTTCACCCAGTGGTGTTTGGGTTCTTGTTAAAATGATGGAAAAGTCTGATTTTGATTTACCATGCATTACCATTTGGAGATCCTCTGATTGCAGCAAAGATCCTCATCTTTCAGCATGGCAATAATCCTAAACACACTGGCAGAGCAGTAAAAGCATAACTGGATAGAAACGTGCAAACTATTCCAATTTTGTGTTTTAATAGTAGATGGATTAGAAAAACTTAGACATATTTACCCGCTAACTGAAGCTTGAATCGACAGAAAAATACCCCAATACCTATTATTTCAGGTGCTTTCAGAGCAGACAGTTCTGCAGACTATCCAGAGGTTAGTCTAGACATCCCCTGGAACTGCATACCTTCCTGTTTTCATTTGAGCCATTCATAGAACATCTGGGGCAATGTAATATCTGGCCAGCAGCTGGTAATGCACCATCACCTTGTGATCTTTTTATTTATTGTTTGATTTTTTTAGTTGGGTGGTGGATGCCTGGTAGCGAGTACAGGGGAACTCCTAGTGAATGTGTGTTTATATTGGGCTCTGCGCAGTCAGAATTACATAGTATTTCCTCTGTTGCATATAGATTCAACAAAGCCTGCACTTTTCAGTATGATCTCATAAAAAAGAAAAAGTTACTAGCACTATGAAAAAGTCCCACATTCTCCTCATCTGGTTGGACATCTGACTCACGCTCCGGCTGGCTGGGTGTCGCGCTCTGGCCAGTTCACTTCCTGGTCAGTGCAGACTTGTTTCAGGTGACCCTTCATAAGCTCTGCTCCTTCTGCAGAGTGACTGTGGTTTGGCACTCTCGCCTCTCTTGGAGGAGGATACAGTCATCAAACTCGTCCCAACTCTGGATCATTGGAGCGAGCCAGACTGCAGACTCCACATTAATCTTACTATCTGTCTTTTCGTGTGTGTATTTGTGCGTGAGCGTTCACTCTTTCTGAAGAGAAATGAAGTTTATTTACAAAAGTGGCTCAAAATATGAGCACAGTTAATAAATTCAGCAGTCGAGAATATTTAGAAATTCAACTTGGGGACTTTTGATAGATAGACAGCAGCTATACTCACAATCCGCTGCTCTTTCTCCAGGTGGTGAGTCGCGTTGCTGCTCAGCAGGGGTTTGACTTGGACCTGGGCTACAGGCTGCTGGCTGTATGTGCTGCCAACAGGGACAAATTCACTCCTAAATCTGCAGGTAAGACCCATCACTTAAAAACAACAACTTTTCTTTATATACAAAACAAGTCACATATCATAAAATCACATCTTAAAGTCTTATGCTAACAGACAGTTTAGCTTATTAATTAAATAACTGTATAGTTTCAATAAATAAAAAGAAAATAAATGTCTGTTAAAGTCACCATGAATCTGTGGTTGGTTGATTTCTACCAGCAACCACAAACATCACACAAAAAGTCCATGGAGCATTATAATGTGAAGTTATTTTTAGTTCCCATTAAACATTGATGTGCTATTGAGATGAGCCGTCTGAGAGGTAGCCTGAGAAAAAGAGTCCACTCAACAGTGTTTCCGCACTGCGTGCGTGCAGCCTACACGCACATACACATGAAGCCAAAAGAGAAAGAGTGAGCAGTAATGCTATCCTCAGACATTTATCTATCAAATCCAATTTCCCCGATCCATACCTCCCCTCCCCGCCTCTCCGCCTCCCACAGTCCTGCAGGAGCTGCCTGTTCTTGTACATTTGTCAAAGTGAAACATGCAGAGGCGGGAGAGAGAGGAGAGAGAGAGAGAAAGAGATGGATGGCTGGAGAGGTGTCGCTGATGTGTGCTGGACCACTCGCTCTGCCTGACAGAAACCTGACAAAGCTGTTGTCAGCCAGTCAGAGCACAGATAAACCTTTATTCGGCGGTTGCATGAGTAGGAATAATAAGAGTCAAATATTTTGTCTGGTTTCTTTGTTTTTCTGACAAGTTAAACGTGTGTCATTTGTCGGAAAACAGGAACTGCAGTTATGTCAGTAACGGTTTTGAAATCTTATCCCATAATTCCTCATACAGGCTACAGTTAAATGTGTTGCAGTTAAATGTACAGAAGGGAGTTTCTGCTTTGTTTTGTTTTTTTGTCCAAAGTGTCCGTGATATGAACATTTGCTAAGGGTGAATATCAGCTTTCAGTTGTGGCGGGAAGCATCTTGTTGGGGGGAACTTAAGTGGTCAGACAGACGTCATTGTACATTATTGATTGTTGTGTTTCTCTCTCTCTCTGTCTCTCTCTGTGTTCCTGCGTTGGGATAATATGATTGTTGTCCAGGCCATGGCACGGACTGGCTGGCAGGCTGCCTGGCTGGGCTGGGCTGGGCCCGACTGACAGTCAGAATCATCTTCAGGCCTGCTGATGGTTCTGGGATCTAATAGAAGACAGCACGAGGGTTTCAGGAAGAGCTGTTTATGTACAGGAGACAAATGGGTACTATAGTGTAATTATGCGAGGTTGGGGGAGGGATGTGAGATATGATGCAGCCAGCCATTAAACAGGGCAGACAGGCTGCTGGGGTGGGAAGCAGATATGACTCAGGGCAGATCTTACTCACTGAGCTTCCGTCTTAGCTCCCTTACAAGGACGTCTGTCTGAGAAGCCAGACAAGGGGATGACAGCGGAGACAAGATGTGTGCATGAAATCAAAGATACATCCATGCGCTCAGAAAGAGATGTAGAGAAGTGTCGGCTGTCTGTGTGGTCGTTTGTGTCTTTTCACCTGCCTTGCGCGCGCGTGTGTATGTACGTGCATTTATGCATGCGTGTGTGTCTAATTGTGCAGCTCCTGCACAATGTTCTTGGAGTCTGCATGGCGACAGAAGCCTGTGAATCTGACACCTGAGAGCCCAGACAAGGGCCAAGGAGTCTGGGATGCTATCTGTAGGCTCCTCAGGGATGGAGGCAGACTGCAGATCAATCACACTGACACTTTCTTTGAAAGCATCAGTCAAATAAGAAATTGATGAAACAATTATCCCTACCCTCCATTAGAGCAGTTCAACAAAAACATTTAAAATGATATTTGTGTGGGTTTTTTTAAAAACTGCAGCCACAAATGACTGTAGAATGAATGCAAATAAATGCTGAGTGAACATATTAGAAACTAATCACTAAACTTTTAGGTTTCCAAGAAGGCTGACTTTGCATTTTAATATTTACATCAACTCTTTTGTGTGTCTCAATTAAGTGTCTTGCAAGTAATTGAACCCATGAACAAAGTACAAAGGCATAGTTGCACAGTATGAAAGTATAAATTGCTGACTGTGAGATCTGTCGAGTGAAGTAGAAAGATTTTCAGCAACAGCAGGCAGCTGACGATGAGCTGTCTGGAGATTGTGACCCTGCAGTGAAGCCTGGGGGATTAGTATGTTGCTCTAATCTGGAATCAGCCAGAGAAGAGACCTATCTGCTGTTAGGCAACGTAGCATTAGCACTGTTAACTCTCAGAACCAGCAAAGATACACAGCATTACTGCTGTTAGCATAGTAGGATTGTTAGCATTGATGTTTTGCTCCATGTTTATTTTTTATTTTTTGGAGTAGGCATGCTATAAGCTCAGGTTTATAGAAAAATAAACTTAAGTAAATCTGTGTTTATGTTTTACACCCAATAATCTGTAGTCTAGCACAAATACGCTTACACCTCAGAGGTTCATTAGATGATAGAGGCGCACTTTCCGCCTTACAAATGCACAAAACACAACACATAGGAAATTAGATTAATCACAAAATCTGTCGAAGCTTTTTCTGCTGCCTTTTTCAGTGAATCTGCTACTCTAAATATAAACTCATAAAGAGTTAGTTATCTTCCTTTTATGAAGGAAAAGCTTCACAAATTGTCACCAAGATCAGCTTTAGTTGTCTGCAGTTATCAGCTTGTCACCTCATCTCCTTGAAAATATCTCCTCCTGTTGTTTGTACTCGGATTACATCTGAAGTGTGACTTGGATTGTTTTGAATGTGTATATGTTTCCAGCGTGACTCGACATGCCCTGGATTAGAGGCGGCTCCTCCCTGGAATGGTAGCTTTTTTAGCTTTAATGTTTAAGATACACACAGGTTGCTGCTTGTTTTCCCTTTGTCTAACTCAAAGACATAATAGTTATTTAGACTGGAATCTCGAGTGATATTGTAATTTACACAGAAGGTTAAAGTCCCTATCCAAACAATGATTCGAACTGTAAAACCTTATCTGCATACATTAAAATTACATATTTAACATTTTTTCCAGGCCTTAACATGGCATAGACTTAACTCTAGCTTTCGTGTAATGCTATAAATATATATATGATTTTGCAAACTAGTCCCCACCCCCTCCTTCAGCAGCTTTCCTGTAGCCTGCTCTCCTGTACTAGCAAGTCTCACTTACAATACTGGTTCCCAGTGCTGAAGTTTTAAGCAGTAGGTTTTTTCCTCCTGCTTAGTTTGTGAAAGGAGAAGTCAGTAAAACAGAAAAGGTGCTTTTCCAGTCAGCGGAGGGGAAAACGCAAAAACAAGAACCACCGTTGCCAGGAGAACATGGGACAATGGCTAGGTGCTCAAGGTTAGAACTAAACAAAGCTTTCATCTCAACCAGAGAATTTAGATGGATGTGCACTTGTTGGAAAGCTGTGCATAACAAGTCATAAACTCAAGTACATCATGTTCACATGACCTGTGTCTCCTCTCCTTTCTCTCCTCTCTGTTTGTCTGTTTCACAGAGATACACTTGCACAGTCTCACAAAAGTTTGTAAAATAATAAGTTATTATTTAAAAATAGTTTCCTGAATAAGTTTGGACATTAAAACTACTGGGTTAGAGCTATGGTCTAAAACTGTGAGGTTGGGTTTAGAAAAAGATTAAAGATTGCCTTGGATTAAAATACAACGTTTTAAAGCTATGGTCACTTGGTTGCCATGGTGACGCATACCTGCTTTGTCTGGATTAATTAAATGCATGCTAAAGAGATATGCTTCTTATTAAGCTTCTTACTTACAAAGTTGTACCTGACACATAGATTTTTTTCATTTTTTTGCTTGAGCCCAACAATTGTATAGGTGGGTAGAGATTACTGGCTGATATTAATCTGTCTGTGTCTGCACTTATAACAGCAGATAAATGAAAATTTATATACAAAGACGAGGTGGGAGAAACACCCTTCAACCATGTTACGAGTGTTGACGTTGCATTGTTTGCCCACCAGAGGGCGCTTTGAATCTTCCACGACACATGTTAGCAATGCCATAAATACAACCACGAGCGTAAACAAGTAAATAAGTAACTACGCATAGCAAATGTTAATGAAATCTGTTTATGTTTAATGTGTCTGAAAGAAAAAAAAATATCAGCTAATATATCAAACTATCGGTTAGTTTAAAAATCACCAAATATCAGTATCGGTTTTAAAAGTCCTATATCTGTTGGGCTTTAATGGATATGTCTGCATAGCAGAGCATAAACTAACTACTAACTGCATTATCATTGGTGTAGTGGGCGATTTTAGATCTACTAATATCTACACAAGTGATCAGTGTGTTGCACTGTGTTTTGCATGTTAGGGTAGTTTCCCTGATTCAGCTGGTTAAGAACGAGTATTTGAGAAAAAAAGGGGAAACGATGATGAGAAGGCTTTGTTGGAGGTGGCTGGTGGAGTCCCTTCCACCCACTCGCATCTGACATTTATGAAATTTATTGGCAAAGCTGGTGTTTCTCTGTCAGTCAGCGGAGCACGCTCAGAGCTCAGATCAGGAAAACAGCCGCTCTGCTGTGTCAACAGTGACAGAAAACTTCCAGGGTGTGGCTGTAACTCACCCCCATGTCCTGTGAAAACACACACTTCACTAGCCAGTAAACTCCCTCACTTTAACAAGAACTGCAAGAGAATGAGTCCTCCTATTAGCCTCTGTGTAGGCACACTGTGTGAGCGCCTGTGCGTAGACACAAACCCTTGTCTTTCTTCTCTTAGCCTACAACAATCTGACATGTCTTCCACTTATCTGCTTCAATTTACTTTCACCTGATTGATTTTCTCGGCCTGTCTTTCTTTCCATCTTTGAGTCGTGCATGTGTATGTACAACTAGAGGAAAGTGTAGGCATCCTTTGTTACTGACCCAATCAACCTTACAGACTTTTATATTTAATTACTGCTGAGTAAGTGCAGGGCTCTGAATTATTAACAGGAAACTGGGTTTATTTTTAGCAGACGGGCCTCTCTTCTGACACTCTCCAGTGGTTCATTTTAGATGATGCAACCCCCAAAACTACCTTCAGAACTTTACTATTAATTTTATAGAAATAAAACTCACGGGGAAACACTTATTATGGAAGCTGCATTTGCTGCCTCTGGCTGATTGGGCCCTCTATCACACACTCCTTAATTGGTTTGGTTTATACAGTTACAAGCGAATTCATTTTAGTAATATCCCAGCTGACAGGACAGTGCAGTTGTACTCAACACACTCACACACACACACAGAAGACTTTGTTCTTGTCAAAACCGGATGAGCAAATGATTTAAATCCTCCTTTTGTTCAGGGTTGACTGATCTGGCACCCACATCTCAGGACCTCAGCCAACACCCCCACCATCATCTCCCCCCCAGGGGCTTTCGACACACCCTTTTAAAGTTATATTTCTGGCCAACAATGCCTCTGTTGTGTCTGTGCGTTTCGATTATGCGTGGGACATTTGTGAAACTGTTAATGACTGCGTACGCTGCACAAAAACCACACAAAAGAAAAACTTCTCTCAGCTGTCACGAGGCCCGTGGGCTTTTCCCTCTTCTTTATTTGACTGTGCGGCCCCATCTTAGCATTTAGGTAAGGGCAGCGAGAACAACGTCGGGTTAGGTCTTTCCTGTTCATTATTAAGAGGTGGGCGCGCAAAGACAATGAACTCAGATTCACCCTTGTGTGCCTCGCATTTTTATTCATCTACTTCAGATATTCTGCTAATCTCTGGTGTGTCTTCTTAGCTGGATGTGCAAAGTGGCCGCTGTCAGATTTTATTGTCCTGCGGACAGGAGTCCCCCTCTCTGATAAGCCCGATAACTTACTTCTTGTCTGTCTTTGAAAAGATTGATCTTTTTTCTTCTCCCACTTCCTTCCTCGTGTGTAGGCTTCCAGCCAGCGTTTTAAGCTCCACCCATTTATGCAAGTTTGCAATCTGAGCTTGCAGGGTTTTTCTGTTTTGTTTTTTTTCTTCTGGTTTTCTTTGCCCTTCCTGACAAATGGCAGTCACATTGCTGGATCATGCATGTGTGTGTTCCACAGTGAAATGTGTAACAGCTTAGAGAGACAGAGCAATGGAGAGCTAGAGCCTACACATCAATAACGGCACCTTACAACTGAGGTGAGAAGCGCTGCAAATATCTTGCCGTCTCTATCGCTAGTCCTGTTTGTCTGCGTCGCCTCGCTGTCTTTATCTCTTCCTCTCATCCTCCCTCCTCCACTGCTCCCTCTTGTCTATCCACCCCCCCCCCTCCTCCTCCTCTCTGCTGTCTCAAGAGTGTGTTGGAGCCGGTAGCAGGTACAGCAGGAGCCCATTAGTGCAGAGCCCTGCTCTGATTGGATAAGCTGGAGAAACTGGGAGACTGCCTCTGAATAATTGATGTGCATTGTGCAGACGCTGGACAAGGGAAAAAGACAGATCAGAGAGCAAGGAAGGAGAAAGAAAGCGAAAAGAGAGCGAGAGGGAGAGAAGGGAGAAAGACAGGAGAGGACAGAGGAAGTAAGAAAAGAGTGAGCAGAGTGAGAGATCTGTGCAGAGAGTGAGAGTGATAAGGCACAGGCACAGGAGGCTTGGAAGCAGCAAAAAGCTTTGAGAGTTGCCACTGGCCTCTGCAGAAACAGGAGCATTTGTGACACTTGAGTCTTTTCTCTGCGCTATGAAGGGAATGAGATGAGATGTGCAGGGACTTTGCCCGGCTCTGGGTAAGTGTCAGAGAGAGAGTGTGTGTGTCTGTGTGTGTCTGTGTGTGTGTGCGCTCCCCCCTCCACGTGCCTCTCTAGCACAGAACTATTTGGCGTATTAAGCGAGTGTGTTTGTATGCATAGCGGATGATCAGGGGGTTAGCAGAGGCCAGTTGAGCAACTGCTTTTGATCTATGATTGATACAAGAAGAAAAAGCAACAATTAGCTGCAGTGTTTCTTTAAAGTATGTTATTTTAGTACATTTAAAATAGGAATAATCATTTCAGCTGTGCCTTGACATTTGTGCATTTCAGGCTTAATAATACGGGCTTCTAGCTTTGTAGTAGTGTAACACACCGGTCGCTCGCACCAGAGAGGATCAGAAGAGATCAGCTGACCACAGGTTGACCTACATGCTGTTCTGTCATAGGGGTTACACTGACTGCCTGTTTCGTGTGTGCAAACACACACTTCGCAGTGCATTACACTTAGGTTGTTTTAAGTTTTATCTTGAGTTAGGATTTAGGGTTGTCAGTTTAACATTACAATTATAGAAATGCTACAATGCTACACTATGATTGTATGAGCCCTGGTGGCTATGCAGCATCGTACAGCTAGTAAAATCCTTCAGATTTATGAAATGTAAGAGAGGTCGTGCTCATGTTGGTGTTAGGAGTACGTGCGTCAGTGTCCCTCTTTCAGTCAGGAAAAGATGACCCACTTTTCCATTGTGGATTCTTTTTTTAAGTTGTTGACCTGTGCTTGGAGCCAGAGCCTGTCTGCTTGTCCACTCATTAGGAGAGAAGAAGAGAGAGGAGGAAGGAGGGGGTGTAGAGTGTAGTCATGGAAGGACAATGCAGTTGGATGAGTGCACAGAAAGGCTTCTTTTTTTCTTTCAGTCTTTCAGTGATGCTGAAAAGTGTTTAATGTCTGCCGTGTTGTCAGCTGTGCGTCTTTTAAAGGGTAACAGAATTTGAATGAGCAAAGGGCAGCCAGGCAATAAAAACACGAGGGCGCTGCAGGGGATTCAATCAGTGTTTAATCTAACCTTAAAACTGACAAGTTAATTAGCAAATGGCTCTTGTAAACAATATCGTAACCATTCACTGACCGGCGGTTAAAAAAAAAGAAAGAAATATACATATTTATATTATGGCACAATATGACTTCCAGCTAGCGGTAGTGGCGCTGCAGCACTTCCTGTTAGCCTGAGCAGGGTGTAAACCACTGAAACCGTCTGCATCCTCAACCTCGCAGCCACATGCAGCCGCTCTCCCCCTCTAGCCTTCCTCCTTTCTCTCTGGCTCCAGCGCTTTGTTTGTATCACTTACTCCACACACTTTGGTGAACCCCAGTGAGTGCACTCTGAGTACTTCCCATCAGGCTGTTTAGTGACTCATTCCTGACATTTGAACTGGATGTGTTTGTGTGTTTGTGTGTGTGTGTGTGTGTGTGTGTGTGTGTGTGTGTGTGTGTGTGTGTGTGTGTGTGGCCTACTTTGTTTTTGCAGTTTGTTTTGCCTTTTTTTTTTTCTTTTCTGTGAATCATTACCATGCCTTACATGTGTCACTCCACCCACCACGAGCAAGTGTGGCCCGAGCGAAACAGCGTTCGATTTATGACTGGAGAATCTGAGCAAGGGATTTCTGGCAGGACAAGCCGATGCCGGGTATTGATGTGATCAGTGGGGGAGGAGCAATAGGGCAGGACAGCAGGAAGTGTTTCAGGAAACAGTGAAATTCTCCATTCTTGGCGTTGACTTCCCCCATCTAGTCGAGGTGTGCTGATGGCCTCTCATGGCCGCTCCTCGTGAAATCGCTGTTTACTGATTCATGTGCAAAAAACAAAAAACCCAGCTTCCGTAGCTGGAATTTCATCACTTTTTAATCATTGTCTTAGATTATGAAAGAGCAGCCGCGGGAAATCTCAGAATTTCTGATTGTGTTTTTCACCCTAATGATTTCATTGAAGCAACAACAGTGTGAGATGAAAGACTCATTGTGGAAGTTGAGACAAGTAGCGTGTAGTTATAATTAAGCATGTGATATTTGCTCGTTCCCTCCAGTGGTGGCGAGCTGCACGTGGCTGATAAGAGCAGTTCATTCACAGCTTGCTCCTCTCTGATGTTCTTTCGAGCTATTCGAGGTGCTTTACTGTTTAAGCACATCTTCCCTGACGCCAAGAGACCGAATGTGTTTGTTTGCTCACCAGCACAGACCGCAGATTTCATATTTACTTTAGCTGCTTTTCTGTCCTTGTATGCGAGCATGCTTGTTTCCAGATTCCTTTGAGTGCAACAGTGCATTTTGTTTTATTGTGGATTGTGGCTGTGTGATCACGGATGGATGCTGGTGACATCCCGCCCCCCACGGCTGAGAAGTTTATGGAGGACATGCTCTGTTGCATCTGATGCAAGTCACCTGATTTTCATACTCCCAGTTATAGCAAATGTACCCAAAGCAAGCATGAAGATTTCCCCGCACGAAAGATTTAAGGGAAGCAAAACGAGTCCGCAACTATTTAAGTTGCATGTCCCTGTAAACCAACTATTTTAAGGTTTTGGACTTTTGGTTGGTTAAACAAGCAGTAAATAATCTGTAGATTAACCAAAACGTATATTTTGATTTTACTGAACGAGCATTTTAGGATGCATATGTGTTATATACAAAGGATTGGCTTGGCTTTTGTAGTTTAATATATTATATATGGCACACATAATGAAAATATCTATTGCATCAGAGCGACCATTTAAATCTGCAATAAATACTATGGCAGGAAATGTGAATCTTTGCAGGGAGTCTCAGTCAAGCTCAGCTTACCTGCAAATGGATACATTAAAAACATAATAAAGAGTGTTTTTGGTGGCAGCACGGAGATCCTCCAGCACTTTCAACCTTCTGCTCAGATCTAGCCGTCATACTGCATTATGTTTGGTGTTTATTCTGATTCTCATAACTCTGCCACATTTAAAAATGTGTAATTTGAACCCCACAGAAACCAGCACCTGCAGGAGATGTCAGAGTGATTCAGGTAGAGCTACCCTCCCTTTTGGGCTGCAGCATCTCTTTTGGCTTGTGACCCACACACACACATCCAGGGGAGGAGGGGATCTGCCTACTCCCTCCATCTCCACCTGTCCTCTTGTCTAGCATCCTTCCATCCATCCTCCACCCCCCCCTCTGTCCTCATATCTGGTGTACAGCCAGAGGTTGAGGATGGAAGTCTTCCCGATAAGGAAGTCGCTTTGCTTTTCAGTTCAAATTAACAAAAAGCAATAATCAAGTCTTTTTGAAAAATCCAAACAAAACGAGGCACTTTCAAGCTAGAAGATCTGGAACACTGTGATTCGTGTGAACGTTAAACTAAAGGCTTGGTTTTGGTCGACTGTGATTTTTTGACATAGAGCTTTCTCTCTGCAGGGCATGTTTGAGTTGTTCTGCCTCCAAGCTGTTGAGACTAAAGCCCATTTGATATGCTCTTCTCTTGGAAGAAGTTGGCTTAACAGAGAGGGGGCAGGAAGGGGGATATCATTGACTGCTTAAATGGCTTCCATTACACTTCGGCAAAAAGCATGATTTTTTTTTTCCACAGGATTTTATATCCCCTCCATATTTGTATTTTGCATAATATTTTGTACCCACACAGCATAATTCTACCTGCCAGTGTTTTACAGACCTCTGCTTTTGATATCTATTATAAATTGCTTCTTTTTTTTCTTTTTTATCATCCCACACATTGTCTCAGAAGGCTTCTTTGTCTAGTGCCGCAGTGTTCATGCTCAGAAAGTGTAATTTTTCATGTAGTATTTTCTTTTTGTGTGTGTGTGTTTTGTTATCAACAAAAACTACAGTAGAGCTGCATGTTCGGTGTTACATGTCTCTATCAAAGCGTGCCGCGACTTGTGACAGAGGCTTTTTTTCTTTTTTTGTGTGGTAATTTTAGGATCAGGCTTGATGTGAGAGTGTACAGTATGAGGGATGTGCATTCCTGCTGAAGATTAAACTGATTAAATCCTCCACAATTAGGACAATGCTTTTGCTGAATGTGGCTCAAACGTGTTTGAGCTTTTGTGCAAACCAACCTCATTAAGCTATTTAACCGAGTTTATACTTTGCAGTTGCTTCTTCTGTCAGAATCGTACAAAGAGGAGTACGAGCAGCAAGAAATCTCTACCTGTTTCTACTTCATAAAACTCCTTCAGCCGTTCTTTGTGTTGCCATCCAAACTAATGAGGCTCAGAAAGTCTTATGTAACATCTCCTTTTTAGCAGCTTTCTTGAAAGCAGCTAACCCTTAAATATGTATGCATAAAACAGCCAAGCCCTCCAGCTGCTACGTGATACTGTGTCAGTAATAGATATTCCATATCAGTATCATGGTATCACAGTGCAGTCATGGCTGTAACTGCAGTCTTAAGAGGAAACAGGTGCACTTCTCTTGCACTGAATTTCAGTTGCCATGCAAGCTTTAAAAAAAAAGAAAAGGGAAAGGGCTGACACTCCGGAGCACTCTTCTCATACAGGCTTTGAAAACTCAACAGTACTTTCTTTTAGTCGCAGTTCACAGTATTTAGACATCAGCTCTTTTCTTTTGCTTACCACATTTGTACTGTTTTAATTCCATTTTGGAAACATGGCTGCCATAATATACTTTTGATAATGCACCTCAGCTGATGCTGTCTTTACGTTCTTCTGCTGAAAATGAACCCTCCCCCCCCGTGGTGGGGCAGTTTTACCCAGCTTCTTTTCTTAATGTTTGCGTATTGATCATATATAAAGCGACTTCACATCTAAAGTCATTTTTATCAAATGTGTGACATGCCAGTGCTTTCCCCCCGCCAAAATGGCCTGTCTGTTTTGTTTTTTAATTTACTTTTATTTATACACACTATAATTACGCTGTATTAAATGCGTGGTGAACTCTGTTCCTCTTTTAATGCAGATGTCACCCTCTGAAATAGTCGTTTGAGTGGGTGGAAGTTCACTTTACCTCTGCACTTGGCATGCTCAGACACAGGGCTGCTTCGCTGTGTTCACTCTTTAAATCTTTAACCACACAATAGTACACTTAGTACAGTGATTTAGGGCCACAGCACAGCAGCACTCTTTTGCTGTTGCCTTCAGCATCTTTGCTAAAAGTTGAATACCTTGCGCTTATACGTGGCAGAGCACCGGCTTCATATTTCAGAACAGGTCAGGTGTTTATCAACAAAGTGGGGTCGCTGTCTTGCGGCTAACTCAATTATATTAGGGCGGATACATTTAAAGTATTAGCAATCTGTCAGGATTTCTAAGGGAAATGATATGCTCAGTAGCAGAAGGCTTTTACCGCACACGCAGATGCTTACACACACACAGCACTGCCAGAGTTCATAGTAATTAGCATTTGGGTTTCCTTGTAAAAAGGACTTGTACATACACTCTGTCATTAGTTAATGGGCCTTGCAGCCTGTTACCAGGGCTTATTCTCCCTCCCTTCTGCTCCCAGAGGGGCTGAGGTGAGGTGAGAATGAGCCAGGGCTTCTGCTATCAGTCAGCCATATAGCATTAAATACAGCTTGAGTGAGGAGGACCCATATGTCTCTGGCCATTATTCAATTAAAAGTCCCAGCTTCTAAGAAACGGAGATGGTTGGAACGGGTTCACGAGAGCTTCAGCTTATGTCCGGCTTTCCCTGCAGAGCAGTCTATGTGCTCAGGAGGAGGCTCTGTTTAAGGCTGGAGAATCCACTGAAACTTGTTAGAACAGAATAGTAGCTTCAGATGAGCCCCAGAGGCTTGAATGTCACCGTTGTCTACAGATATTAGTCAGGCAGATCAGTAACTGTGGTTTTAGTCATGTATTACGAAGAAGCGCTTGACTCTGTCAGCTTTTTGAATGCTTTTTAGAAAGTCTCAGATGGTGAGATTAGCTTAGATAAACTCATTTGCTGAATATCTGTGGGCTCACCAGCTGCAAGTCAAGGACAAGGAGATTCTCTATTAAATGCTTTCGAAAGAATTTGATGATGGAACTATTTAAAAGCACAGCACGGCGTAACTGAGAGCTGACTCTTCGATGCAGGTAAAAACAGCAGTTTATGATGTTATTGTTGTGAAAGACTGTCAGACTGATGCGTCAAGAAAGTAGTTTCAGGAACACTTTCTCCATCAGCTACAATCTCTATACTTTTTTACCCAACTGTAAATTGTCAGCACATTATCAAGTAGCCCTGACAGTGTAGCTATTCAGCAGAAATAGGATAATCTCACCGTTTAAAGCTAGATGTAGCCACTGTGAGTAACCCGTTGTCTAGTGGATGAGTGTTGTGAAGCCTTTAGGTTACCAAGTGGTTTGTTTGGTTTTTTGTGGGGTAGGGGGTTGGAGCCAGAAGTGGGCATGCTTGGGTTATATATTGTAAACTCATTCTAGCTTTTTTAAATGACCCACTAGCTTTTCACCTGTGACTATGCTGATTTGTCTGCAGATAATTTACGTTACAGTGCACCGGCTACACGTGCAGCTTAAAGATGTACAGCAGGAATGATCACTTGATCGTCGGGTGGAAAGAGTAACTGTGAACTGTGTCAAGACCCACCTGACTCCAGACTTTTCATGAATGGTGACATTTATATAGGAATAAGGACCAAAACACTTTAAATGTCAGGCTGGTACAGAAACGTAAATACGTTTAATTGTGCTGTAAAATTTGGGCTTTTTATGATGTTTTTTGAGCCTCAAGTGGCCATTTGTGGAACTGCAGTTTCAGACTTAGATTATACCATTATGTAAAAGAAGGAAGGGGGGCATCAGTTGGGAAGACAGCGAGGGTAGTCGTACAGACCGGGTACAAATTTTCGTGTTCCCTTAGATGATTTTTTTGTGGAACACCACGTCAATTTGGATTTCCCGGAATGTTGGAGCAGACCAACATAACCTGAGGTAGCGATCCAAGATGGCAGCACTGAACATAAACAGTACTAAAAACTGTAGACTTTGAACCTGTTTTGCCACTGTTGTGTATTTGTAATTCACTAAATGTGACTGATTGGGCTTTATCCACGAATGTGTTTTTTAAGAGCATAAAAATAAGTATTATGCCGTGTTGCTAGTGATACCTGAATGGCTCTAAGTTGGTAAGAACCAAAATAAATTTTCCCTCACTGTATCTGGAACGCGCTAACTCGGGAGTGACGCAACTCCAAGATATCTGGAACACAGCAACAGAGAGACAGGGAGCCGGATTTAAACGCAAGGAAAAAGTGAAGTAACGACGCATTTCGAGGATATTGTAGACTGCAGGCCTTAAGCCCCATGTGTATGTTCTCCCATAGCAGTATTGAATTCACAAAATTAAGACCTGTGTCAAAATGATGCATTAAAAAACGTTTCCCAGCACACAAAATATGTATAATTAATAAATTGGGCTAAAATAGAAGGCTCCGATTGAAGAGCCATTTGGGAGCCATAAGAGCCAGCTCTTCTAAGGGAACCGAGCCAGAAGACCTCCCATCACTCTTAAAAGTACCATTTCCCAAAGCTGAACTATCTCAGTAATCTTGCTGGTTTCAGGATTCTCTCATTCTTAAGTAAAGTTGCAATCATGTTAAAGTTACCAGAGAATAGAAACATGGCATTCTTTAATATTAGAAACAAAAGACGGAAGAGAGTGAGAAAGGCTTTAAAGAAGAATCTTTAAGTAGCTGACCTTAACTTGTCTCAACCAGCCAGCTGTTAGCACCTTCAGAACAAACTGAAGGCTTTAGTTTCATCTTTCTATTCATTCAACGGGAATGAATAGAAAGATGAAATAAAGAGAGGTGTAATGAGACGGAGACCTTGTCTTTATATTCTTCTGTTTTTGTTGGCTGGGTTGTCTGCACGCTTGACATCTGCACCTCATGTTCTCCATTAGCGAAGTCAACAAAACAACTTAATGGATAGTAGTAGAGACAGATGCCATCAGAATGCTATTTAAATTTGTATGAGGACCGAGGGCGTGCGGGGCTCTGTAAAGAGGAGGGCCGTAAAGAGGTAAAGCGAGAGGAGTATGGCGGGCGAGTTGTGGGTGTGTGATAGTGTTGGCAGAGGTTTTAACACAGGGGGCTGTGAGGTGAAAACAAGGTCATGTACACTGTACTAAGCTCGCTAAATATGCACGACGCCCAGAGCAGACCCTCACTCTATTATGAATGACATCTGGCCTTGGCAGCTTGTTAGATTCAGTAGCTCATAACCACGCTGATGTGATAAGTCGCCATTGCTCTCTTTTGTCCTCTGCCTGTCTCTCCCTGCCTCAAAGCAACTCCCATCACTCGAGCTTGGAGTTTTAGGTCTAAATGGTGGGTTGCCTGTTGAAGAGACAGTCCCTCTGTGTGGAGGTGGTGATTTAGTGGGGAGATAAGCTCTCCGTAATGGCAGGGTGGAATAATTCCTCTTTAACTAGGAGGCTTGGCTCTCTCCACCCTGCAGAGGAAAATGTAACCGCTCCTCTCCTTTATTTTTTCCCTTCTCTCCTTTCTTTGTTGTTCCTTTCACTCCTCGTCATTTTCGAGTGACTTCAGAAATAATCACTTGTCATGTCATGTTTTTAATTTCCTTTCATTTAGATCATTTAGACATAGTGTAAATCTTAATGCAGTGCCAATTTCAGTGTCATGGACTTTGTAACACCCCCTCCGCCCCAAACCTAGTAACAGCACCTTCTAAAAGCTGCTGTATCTGGCTCTACAAGGCTATAAATAGCATCTTAAACTATTTAATAAAATGATGAACACGGTAACCTTTCTTTTGTTAGGCTGATGTTTGTCAAGGCAACTTTCAAATAACCCATCGATTAAAAAAAAAAAAGAAGACAACTTGATTGGCATTGGGGAAAAAACACAACAAAATCAAATAAAATTGGCACATCATTGGAACAAGAACAAAAAATCCCAACTCTTATCTTCATGAAGGCGGGATGAGAAGGCTGTCTGATTAGTCCTTAGAGACATGAGAGGACAACGAGGCAAAGAATAAAGTGGTGCTGATGAATGAAGGAAGTGGAGGACTGAAGATGTTACTGTTTCTTACTTTCTACACGGCTCTTATCTGTAACCCCAATCACTCACTGGTGTCTGCCTCTCACGCTCCATTTCAGCTTTTTCCTCACAGTGGCAGAGAAAACTGGGAGGTCCTTTGTGCTGTACATAGATCTCAGTTTATATTTGACTCTGCAGGTTGATATGACGTGTAAGGCAGCTGTTGTGGAAACTACACAGAGCGATTGATAATGGAAGTGTTGCATTAGGCTGCCCCCTGGAGGCTTTAGCAGTAACATCAAGCTGCAACCGTTAGACACCTGTAATTGTGTTTATTGAAGGAAAACTTTAAAACTCTGTTATAAGCGACATTCTGTGTGATCATTTGCAACCATAGAGCCATAAACATGCGTCTGATAATACATAAGTACCCAGTGCAGACCAGTTGTGCACACGAGGAATCATGAACCTGTCATTGTGCTCTCCTTGCAGCCCTGCTGTCGTCGTGGTGCGAGGAGCTGGGTCGCCTCCTCCTTCTGCGTCACCAGAAGAACAGACAGAACGAACCGCAGGGGAAAGTCCCCATGCAGCCCGGCATGAACAGCATGAAGCCCGGCCTCACGCACAGGTGAGATACATGCCCTGTCAGATTACAAAGCCTGCTGCAGTTGGCTCTCAGTAAAGTCACATTTTCAATAAAGTGTGTGGTGGGAGGAAACTGCATCTGAATAACCAGTGTACAATATATTGCCAGCTTCCCATGCATGTGAACTTGAGACATCCCATTCTAAGTCCATAGGGTTTAATATTATGTCGGCCCAGCCTCTGCAGCTATAACAGCTCCAACTCTTCTAGGAAGGCTTTCCACAAGGTTTAGGAGTGCTTATGGGAATTTTTCACCATTCTGAGATCACACACTGATAATGGACGATGAGGCCTGGATAACAGTCTCCACTCTAATTCATCCCGAAGGTGATCTGTCAGGTTGAAGTTAGGACTCTGTGCAGACCAGTCAAGTTCTTCCATACCAAACTGTTTCCACAAAGTCCAAAATGTTAAAGCATTAAGAGTTTCTTTTACTGGAAGTAAGGCGCTGAGGCCAACTGCTGAAAAACAGCCCCACACTATAAACCCCCTGCACCAAACTTTACATTGGGTACAGTGCAGTCAGACAAGAAGCATTCTCCTGGCAACCGCCAAACCCAGACTCACCCATCGGATTGCCAGATGGAGAAGTGTGATTCGTCAGTCCAGGCAATACGTCTCCACTGCTCTCGAGTCCAGTGGCGGCACGCTTTACATCACTGCATCTGACACTTTGCACTGAGCTTGTGATTTAAGGCTTGGATGCAGCTGTTTGGCCGTGGAAGCCCATTCCATGAAGTTTGCCACACACTGTGAAGGCCGCAGGAAGTTTTGAGGTCTGTAACGACTGACTGCAGAAAGTTGGCGACCTCTGTGCACTGTGCGCCTCAGCACCTGCTGACCCCACTCTCTGATTTTACGTGGCCTACAACCTCATGGTTGAGTTGTTGTCGTTCCCAATCACTTCCACTTTGTTATAACAGCTGACTGATATTTAGCAGTACAGGGGGCATCCTATCACAGTACCAGCTTGGAGTTCCTGAGAGCAACATGTTCTTTCACAGATCATTGTAGAAACAGTCTGCATTCTTAGGTGCTTAAATTTATACACCGTAGTCATGGAAGTGATTGGAACACGTGAGTTCAATGAATTGGATGGGTGAGTGAATACTTTTGGCAATATAGTGTTTATAAGGCATCAGAGGAAGTCATTAAAGAAATTAAGGTTCACATCTAACATTCAGGCCTCATGAGGGTTTCCACTGATTGGAGAAAAGCCAGAAAAATTTGTGGAAGTGAAGTGATGTGAAGTGCAAGGGCAAACCTAGAGGGAAGACAGATGTGAGGTAATGCTTTTAGAGAACAGCATGTGCTCGGACCTCTCTCAAAAAAACAAAAAGAGAAGGGGGGGAAAAAGCCTGGAGTTAGCCAAGAGTCCTGTTTGCTTCTGCTGAAGATCTTGGGATAATGTGTATTTATGAGGAAATATTGAACATGTCGTCCATTCTGAGAGCTAACCTCTCAGGGAAAACAGGGTGCCTTCCAAGAGCAGCAGTTCCCTCCCACACTGCTGGCCACTTGCCTCTCCCCTCATGGAGACTTAGCTTGTTTATCATGTGTAACAGAATCTCGTATTTTACTCTATTTGTTTTAAATCTGAACGCTAAACATTCCAGATGTGTACTACCTATCCTTATCCGAAGAACTTAGATGTTTACCGGTGCATGCGGATAGACGAGTCCTTATCGGCACATTTGGAAATTTTGACTCATCTTACTTGTGCAATCATTAGCAGATTTCCTGGCTCGAAATGTGGTGTGAAACTCAACGCCAGACATTTAAATTGAATGAACATTTCGGCTTAAGAAACCCTAGAGTTACTCAGAACTTTAAGTGACATCAGGCACATTGTTTGTGTTTTGATCTGTTTTCCAGTGATGGCTCATTTCCCTATGACTCTGTCCCCTGGCAACAAAACGCCAACCAGCCCCCTGGGTCATTGTCCGTGGTTACAACAGTGTGGGGCGTTACCAACACATCACAGAGTCAGGTATGTCCATGCATGAAAAGCACCCACTCTGTAATTATATGAGTTCAGCAAACAGTTTTAAGACAGGTTTATTGCACAAACCTAGCAGATAGTTTCACTTCCTCTTTGATTCTTTGTTAAATATAGGTGCTAGGCAACCCAATGGCAAACAGCAATAACCCCATGAATCCTGGGGGTAACCCAGTGGGATCGGGCATGTCTGGCAATGCAGCAGGGCTCAATTCACCCCAGTTCAATGCGCAGCAGCAACAATTCCCAAATAAAGGCGGTTCCAGCCAATCATACATGCAGCAGAGCATGTACGGCAGGCCCGGCTACCCCGGTGGTCCTGGAGGATACAGTGGGAGGTGAGAAACAGGATACCAGTCTTCTTTTTTATTCTTTAAGACAGCAGCTCCGGTTTTAAAAGAGTGGTTAAAACATAAATCATGTGTTCATCAGTTACTCTGGAGGCCCGAATGCACCACCAGGAGGTATGGGAATGGCCTCCCACACACGTCCTCCTGGTGACTTCACCCAGCCAGCTGCTGCAGCTGCAGCTGCTGCTGTTGCTGCCGCTGCTGCTACCGCGACAGCCACTGCAACAGCCACTGTAGCGGCGCTGCAGGAAACCCAGAATAAAGACATGAACCAGTATGGACAGGTACAGTACACATCTGCTATGAGGCAAACAGTTTGATGGAGGAAGATGTTAGGTAACTACCTGCTGCAAAATGTAGCCATTAATTATTCGGTTGTTTTCTCCAGATGTGTCCATCGTTCCAGATGGGCCATGCTCCAGCCTACAATAGCCAGTTTATGAATCAGCCAGGCCCACGAGGTCCCCCTGGGGGAATGAATCCATCCAGCATGGGATCTGCCATGAACAACCCCAATATGAGCGGGCCTCCAATGGGTATAAACCAGGCGAGAACCCCAGGCATGACGCCTTTTGGAGCTCACAGCCAGAGGATGCCTCAGCAAGGTTATCCCAGTGGACCTCGACAGGGCATACCCATGCAGGGGATAAAGAGGCCATATCCTGGGGATGTGAGTGGAAATATCAGACATGAATATTCTTCTTGTTGTAGCACCTGAGACATGTATATATATATAATGTCTTTTCTTCTTTTTTTTAAACTTTCTTCTTGAAGGGAAGCTATGGAGGTCAGCAGTATGGGCCAAACAGTCAGTTCCAACAGCAGGGGCAGTATCCCTCATCAAATGCCTCCAGACCATTGCCCTCTCCTAACTACCCCAGCCAGAGGATGCCGGGGCAACAGGGCCAAGGGCAGTACCCGCCTGGCATGCCCATGAGCCAGTACTACAAGGTTTGTTAGTCCATCATTTATGCATACTCAGGGTCAGAAGGGGGGCAAAGGAAGCGAATTATTCAGAAGATCAGGACGTTTGAACCCTTGTCACCTAAACTATAGTGCATCCCTGGCACTAAAGGGAACTGTATCAATTCCTTTTTGCTTTTCCTTATTCAGCAGGAGCCCTTCAACGGTCAGAGCACCAACTTCTCTGGAGGCGGATACTCTTACGGCCAAGGCAGTGGGGTATGTTTTTCCTTCGTACCCATGTAAAAGTGCAATTTCAGTTTTAGCAGGTGAAGACATTGGTGCCAGATTTGAGCCTTTCATGTCTGTGAAATGACTTTAACAGATCTTCTGATTATTGCACTTCCCCCACCTTTCTTTAGCCCCCCAGGCCTGGTAACTACCCACACTCTCCAGTCCCCGGAAACCCCACACCTCCCATGACCCCGGGAAGTAGTATTCCGCCGTATCTGTCGCCAAACCAGGATGTGAAGCCCCCGTTTCCAGCCGACATGAAACCAAATATGACAGCGCTTCCGCCCCCTCCAAGTAAGTACCCAAGCAGACCTGAAACGAGTCGTTCACATGACTCATTTGTCTGTTTTTGTCCTTTTTATCCTTTTATCTCACCTCCTGACATTTACATTCTGAGATTAAAAGCCATCCTCTCCCGTTTTCCTCGTCTGCAGCTATCCCCAACGAGGAACTACGTCTGACGTTCCCAGTCAGGGACGGAGTGGTGCTGGAACCGTTCCGCTTGGAGCACAACCTGGCTGTCAGCAACCACGTCTTCCACCTTCGACCGTCCGTCCACCAGACCCTCATGTGGAGGTGAAAACCTTGTAGTTTCGTATTTGTTGTTACTAGTGCAGCATGTGCACAGCAAGCTCTAAAATGGATGTGTGGTGAAAGTTGCTACATTGTGGGTGCTGTTATTTTAGGCTGTTGTTATAGCGCCACATGAATGTGACAGACATGAGATACTAAATCACATACTAAATCACGTGTTACTGCAGAGTTTATTAATAGTGAGAATCTTGATTTGTCGTAAGCTAGCACAGTGTTGCCTACATACAATCCGCTTCATTTCTTTGTATTTGACATCGAAGGAGGCAGATTTCTTTTTTTTTCTTTGCAAGGTTTTTGCCTTCATCAGATAATGTAATAGTGAAGAGTACACAGGAAAGGAGGGAGAGCGAGGGCCTTGGGTCAGAATCAAACCCGAGTTGTTGCATTCAGCCTTGCGACATCTCCTCACCCCCTGAGCTAAACTGGCACCCGTGTTTTTTATAAAGTGGTCTTAAGCAATAGTTCTCCAGGATTTCTGGAGATCTTTCAAAGTTTTTATTTGGACACTGCCTGCTTTTCCAGTCATTTTCAGTTCTTTCCTCATAGCTGCCAAAAACAAACAACCATGAGCCAAAAACCTGGCATATGTCTTCAGGGTGTGCAGTATGTCCTTAAAAAATAGAGTAAATTGGACACGTGGAGGGCAAAAGATGAGGTTACAGGTCTTAAAAAACAGGCAAAATCCAAAATCTGGCATCTGACCCTTCACTTGATCCATCTGCTATTCATGAAGCGTCATCAGAAATGGTCTCAGTGGATGGGTGTCTGTCAATAAGTCATCCTAAGGAAGGGAAACAAGAAAAAAACCAAAGATTGACTTTCAAACTCATTAGAATTATTGGTTAACCTCTGATGCCTGATGTATTGTACAGACTGTGCGGCTGTCGTTTTGTTTTTCCCAGTTTTTTCCACTAACTGTTATTCCTCTGGTTACCCTCGAAGGTCTGACCTCGAGCTGCAGTTTAAGTGCTACCATCATGAAGACAGGCAAATGAACACCAACTGGCCTGCTTCCGTCCAGGTCAGCGTCAACGCCACGCCTCTCACCATCGAGAGGGGAGACAACAAAACCTCCCACAAACCCCTGCACCTGAAGCACGTTTGCCAACCCGGGAGGAACACCATCCAAATTACGGTCACCGCATGCTGTTGTGTGAGTATTCGCATTCTCAGAGCACCGACTAGCAGCTTTGATATGTAGCGGCTTCATTCATTAGTTCAGACAAGCTGGAGTGATTTACACACACGTGATTTCAATTTGCATTGTCTGGAGTATGAATGAGATTCAGCTGTCTGTACTAATTCTGCTTGTGTTCATGGCTTCTTTTCTTTGCAGTCCCACCTGTTTGTGCTTCAGCTGGTCCACAGGCCATCTGTGCGATCCGTCCTCCAGGGGCTCCTGAAGAAGAGACTCCTCCCTGCAGAACACTGCATCACCAAGAGTACGGCTCCTTTGCGTAGTTAATGTTCAATAATACATCCGAATTCAGTGAACTCAACCCTGTTTCTCTTTATCGTTCTTTAAGCACATCTATGACTGCTCCCTCTGTGACACTTTATATTTTCAGTTAAGAGAAACTTCAGCAGCGTTGCGGCCTCGGCGGGCAACACTACTCTTAACGGGGAAGACGGCGTGGAGCAGACGGCCATTAAAGTGTCTTTGAAATGTCCCATCACGTTCAGACGCATCCAGCTACCTGCGAGGGGGCACGACTGCAAGCATGTTCAGGTTTGCGTGCATTTAAGTGGAAATAATGTTAATGGAAATGCGTGCCTGGTGTTGCAGTGAACGGAAGAATATTATCCTAATGAGGATTTGTGATGTTTCTGTCTGCAGTGCTTTGATCTGGAGTCCTACTTGCAGCTCAACTGTGAGAGGGGGACATGGAGGTGTCCTGTGTGCAAGTAAGGAGGCTTGTGTAAAAATACGTTTAGGGAATCCATCCAGTAGCTTATGTGTTGTTTTAATTCTGGTTTTTTTTTATAGTAAAACTGCGTTATTAGAAGGTCTGGAGGTGGATCAGTACATGTGGGGAATCCTGAATGCCATCCAAAAGTAAGTTCACTCTGTTTAGCCTGTTTTTACACGCACAAATTGTTTAGACGTGAAGCCAACATGATTTGTTTTCTCCTCCAATAGTTCAGAGTTTGAGGAGGTAACTATAGACCCCACATGTAGCTGGCGACCTGTCCCCATCAAGTCTGAGCTACACATCAAAGAAGACCCCGACGCACCGCTGGCCAAGCGCTTTAAAACAATGAGCCCGAGTCAGATGACCATGCCTAATGTGATGGAAATGATCGCACAGCTAGGGCCAGGCCCCGGCCCAGGATCTGGACCCGGACCTGGGCCGAGTCCATACCCACCACACCCCGGTCAACATGTTAGTGGCAACGGGGGAGATTACCCGGGAGCAGGTAATGAAAAGCAGGCAGCGTCCTGCAGTGTAGAATAATAACAGGAGAGTCATCTCATTTATCGGAAGAATGAGCCGTTGTGCATTTTGCAGCAGGATCTATTGATGTGTCTCTAGTGCATTAAACAAAGAAACAGCCCCAAGGAGAGTTTTATGCTGAAACTGTGTTTTAAAAAATGTTCCTGCTCTGATAAATGTTTCTCATCAGTAAAAAAAAAAAAGTAGAATGGGTATATCCTGTTATGTAACTGCTTTGATAAAGGTACATTTTATTTGCAACATCAGGGATTCCTCATCAAATGAGTGAGCGGGACCAAACTGCAGTTAGCCCCTTCAAAAGATGTGTTTTATCTTCTCTCCTTGTAGGCAACAGCTACCACACCCAGGGGAATTTCGACTTCCCTCACGGGAACCCCTCCGGAGGTGGAGGGGGTCCCCCTATGAATGACTTCATCCATGGACCTCAGCTATCCCATCCTCCGGACGGGCCTGGTGGTCTCCTCCCACAGGATAAGCCCCTCAGCCACAGCATGAATGATCCAGTGAGTACATCTGACTTTGGCTGCTCATGGTTTATGGGAATAAAGTTGCACATTAAGCTTTTCATATATTTGGGCTTTTTTTAATGCGATGCTAAGTTAGTCATGTTTGCTGCTTAGTCTGAGGAAGAAACTCTCTAGAGCATCTGTGCCGTACTGAACACCTGTATTTCTTATCTGACCAAGGTGCAGCCTGTGCCTCTAGCCAGCATGTGTGCTCAGTCATGCTCACATGTTCATGTCACCGTATAATGTTGCAGCTGTACATGTCTGCTGATCGCAGCTTCCATTTAGAAAGCCTGTTCCATATTATTCACGCTGGAACTCATTTCGCTCCCCCCCTTCCTTCCCCCCTTAACACTCTCTCCTTCCCTCTCTGTGTGTCTCTCTCGCTTTATCCTCCTCCTTTTTTCCCCTCCCGTCTCTCCTTCACTGTCGCTCTTTGTTTGCCCTCTCGCACTTGCAGATGTCCCATTCCGATCAGTCCCATAACTCCATGCAGCAGCAGAGCTTGCATGCGTCTCCCCACCCCGGCGGCCAAACAGGGCCGCCTTTACATCACAGTGTCCAGTCAGGGCAGCCCTTGCATCACAGTGGCCAATCATCGCACCCGCCTCGCCAGTCGCAGCCTCAGCCGCAGCCTCAGCATCCCGGGCAGAACAGTCATCCTCACAGCGATCTGAACTTTAACCCCTCCTCAGATGGGCAGATGGGTCAGGGAGCCCAGGATATGCCCGAACCCTCCCTGGATGTAAGTGTGTCTGCTTTGGGTGCCGTAAGCTAACTGTTGACCTGTTGTCTGCCGCAGCTGCTCTCATCTCTCTGCTGTTTTCTGTTAACATTTGACTCTCGGCGGTAGCTGTTTATGTGCACGCTAGCATCAACTTTATTGATTGACGAATTTTATTGAATTTTATTTTTTCTTTTATTTGTATTCTTTCACTTATTGTTGCATGTGTGTTGTTGCTGCCTGTGTTTGAGTATGGTAATTTCTGTAACTGTGAGACATCTGCTGCTGCCTATCTTGGCCAGGTCTCCCTTGAAAAAGAGGTTTTTAATCTCAATGGGATCTTCCTGGTTAAATAAAGGTTAATAAATAAAATCAACACTTCATATGAAGTCACTAGAAAAGGTAAATTTGCCTTCCTTGAAAAAAAGAACAAAAGAAATCATGTTTTTGTTTTTTTCTGCCTTTCGTGCACAGTTGCTTCCCGAACTGGCGAATCCAGAAGAGCTGCTCTCGTACCTGGACCCCCCCGACCTTCCCACCAACAGCAACGACGACCTCCTCTCCCTTTTTGAGAACAACTAGCACCTTCGCCTTGCCCACGAGCCCCTCGTTCACCCCCGTGGGAGTCGTGACGTGTCGGACCACCCCGTCCACAGACGCCTGACCGACCTCCTGTTAACACTTCAAATCAGCTTTCTTATGCACTTACACACAAACGGAGAATGTGCGGCACAGGAGCACAGCTGGGGGGGGGGCACCTGTTTGGGAACTCCTAGGGAGAGAGCAGGAGAGCCTCTCGTCCCCCACACTTCCTTCTTTCGCTTGTGCAAAGATTCAACACACCAGTTCCACCACCTCTGACTCAAAACACGCCATTTACAGCCATGTCGGTGGGCACTAAAGTGACTTCATATATACATATATATATATGTGTGTGTGTGTGTGTATATATGTATACATATACATATATATATATATTAAATATTTGTGACTTTTTTTCAACTGAAAAACTGTGCAGCTATAATCATTATATGTAATCAACACAGAGGAGACAGGAGCCGTTGTGGGCTCCAGGAAAAGTGTTGTAGCTTTGTTGTTTATATAAATATCTATAATTTTCATTTTAAAAAAAAAAGGACGAGAGTCGGCGGCAAAGACATTGTCTTGTAAGAGTGTTTTTACCCTTGAAATGTGTTCTTCCAAAACTTTGGCGTATGCCATGCCCTTTGACCTTGCCACCCCCCCACCTCCCTAGACTTCTGAATGTGTGTGTGTGTGTGTCTGTGTGTGTCTGTGTGTGCGTGAGGTGGTTAAATAACTGGAACTCATCAGAATCAGTGCACTGAGAGGACAAACTCAATCGTCCTTGAGTGTCAGCGGAGGAGGCGAGTGCACATAGTGTGAAATGTGGTGTGTGTGTGTGTGCCCGACTGCGAGTGTGTTTCCGCGTCCTCTTTCGTTTGCCTGCGAGCGTACGTGGAAAACAGCGGGAGAGAGAAAGTTTGAGACAGAAGAGGAGGGGGGAGGGAGGGGACAATCTAGCTTAAAGAGCTGTCTCAGCACCTGTGTATTTATTGTGACGTTTCACTTCTCATCGAATTCAGCACAGTTTCCATCACAAGTGCATGTGTGCCAACGGCTCCTGTTGTCTTTTGTCCAGCCTAGATGTGCTTGATCAAATCATTATCTTTCTAGTCTTTATATTTATTATTTTATTGTAAATTCATCGGGGGTTTTTTGTTCTTTGTCAGCGTCTTTGTGTTTTCTTCGTTCAACCTCCTGCTCCCTTTCCCTTTATTGACACGAATCAGTCACCGCAGCTGTCCTGTGCTTTTTGTAAGGGGTTGAGTCTGGATATTACTGTGTGTTGGTGTAACAGCAGGATTTCAGCATCCCACAGACATCCACAGAAGTTTTTAAAATCACTGTTTTATAAAAAAAAATCAAACACACACACAGAAAAAAAATCTGTATGACTGTACTGATCTTTTGTTGTTTTATTACTGTTTGGGAAGGGGAAGAAAAAAAACAACTTGCATGACCCGACAGTGTTTCCAGAGCTGTTGTATATACCCTTTGTGAATACATTGTGAATGTACAGTACTGTACCTAACTATTACTGGCATCTACATGGTACTGCGTGTCTGTCGGTGACAACTCACACACATTAAATACACACAGTCCCCAATAAACAGTCCAACATTGTAAGGAATTGATTTAAATGCACTCTCACTGGCTTTGTATTAAGTACCTGTGTATTGTGTACAGTTTTTTCCATTACTCTGTGACTTTGAATCAGCGGGAAGAAACATATAAAAGGTTGTTAATGCAGCTCTGGGGTCCAGATTTCTCCAAAACGCATTTGTTCAATATTATTGGATCCTCATCTTCTTTATTTAAGGTGAGAATGTGCAAAAAAAAAAAAAGTCCTCTGGATGGTTTTGAGGTGTGATACTGAGCTTTTCATAGCCATCGATCTGTGTGTTTCCATCACTTTTGTTTTGCATTTTAAGTTATTTTTGTCCAGTGTTTGTATGAGAGTAAAATTTGGTTTACATCAGTTTATGCAGTAAAGACAATGAATATGAAGTAAACTGTATGTCATTGGTAAAAAAAAAAAAAAAAAGTCGCCCATATTTAGGCTTTATGATCCTTTTTCAAGAACCACATTTTGGCTTCAAGAGTAATCACATGGCCTGCATACAACACAGCTGAAAGAGTCAAATGTTGTTTTGTGTTTGTTTATATGTTTGTTAAAGACAATGCACTGCCGCATTGGGATGTTTTATTTCCCTACACAGTGTGTAATTATGACTGTAACCTTTCACAAAAATCGAGTAATTTTCGCGACACACTTTGTACTAGTTGAGGATTTAAAGGAGAAGACGATTAATATTGTAAAATGAAATTCGGGAAAGACCCCCAGTAAGTTTTGGGGGACGGGTTTGGGATATAAGGGATATTTGTACATAATGTAAATGACAAATAGAGACACGTTAACAGAAATGTATTCATTTTCTCCAGTGGGAGTGTGCATAGTGTATTTAGAATTTGTAAAGCTTGCATCCTCCTGTCAGACATTGAATTGGGAAAATGAGTCTGTGTTTGATTATGTCTGTGCAGACCTCTCTAACCATGCCTGTTCATTTATGTAAGATACTTTATGAACCCCTTCGACAAGGGGTTCAAGAAAAAGAAAAGACGTTTTTCCTCTTGTGTAATATGAAAATTCTGTGTATTTCGTTATTACCTGTGTACTTTATAAAGGTGCTACGAAATTATTCCGACCTTTTGAGGTATAATTGGGACTCGGGAGACATCGAGCTTCGAGAAGGCTCTCGAGGGTTGTTTCCAAAATTTACAGTTTGTAAAACATTTTGTCAAATTTATAATTTTTATGCAATTTGGCAAAACTTATGCTATAAAGGTACAATCTGAAGTGATTGGCACAAGTGGCAGTTGTCTATTTGGTTTTGTACATTCTATGTACAATCATTTCATATTCTAAACTGGTCAGAAGAACATTGTGATTTTTAGTCTTGCAAATCTGTATGTAGTTAGATGATGTGACATCCTAATATTTATCTAATAAATATGTATTCAGATGAAACACAGTTGGCAGCCTTCTGTGTATTTTGGGCTCGACTTGTCCAACATGTTCCATGGAACAATAAAAAAATTCAGTTCACTTGTATTTACATGTAGTGCAAAAATCACAGAGCAGTCGCCTCAAAATGCTTTTAACACAAAGAAACCTCTGGCGGAACAACCACAGGGAGGGGCAGTCATGTGACGCAATGAGTTGGAGTTAATTAGAGGAAGACAGGACAAACTGGAAGACAGTCAGAGATCACTAATATCTAGTAACTAAATGCAAAGTGGTGTGTAAGCACATAGTGAGTCATGGAAAGCCCTCGGCAGCTAGGCCTATTATAACATAACATAATAAAACATAATTAAGAGAAGATTCAGGGTTACCTGATCCAGCCCGAACATTGAAATGCAGACCACAAAGTCGAAATCATTCACCGTCTCACAGCTCACTTCCTCAGCTGAACGCTCCACTGATACACATGGACACGTCCAGTTGGTAAACTCCATACATTTAAGCTTCTTTAGCCTGTTTACAAGTTGCTATGCACAGCATGCGCCTTTACAACCCACGTCCAGCTCAACTCTGACCTTCATGCTTTGTTAGTGATAGTGTGATGCTACTGTTCTAAATATAGTCAGTTTAAACTATTTATATATTATGTACAGCTGAGTGAAAAAGAAAGAACACTCCATGAATCAGTAGCTTGCAGAACCACATGAATTTGAAGCAAACAATTTTTGTATGACTTTCTTGGTCTCTTACGTCATGGATTTTTTTCCGTTTTTTAAGGACACCACTTTCAGATACTGTTCAGCTGCAGATAGATTCAGGCTGTTAGTATCAGGGCCTAAAGATACAATATAAAATGGGCTCTTTACTATTTTGTCTGTTATGTGTAGACAGCACTAGTTCGTCCCTTTAATTAGGTTTCTTTTTTAATCCTTGAACGATTCATAGGTCAGCATTACATGTTTTGGGGTTTTTTTTAATGGGGCGGAAAAAGGCCAGAAATAAGGCCTGAAAATGAGTGAAAAATCATCCAAAGAAAAACTTCGAAAGACCTTCAGAAAGTCTAAAGAACTACTGCCCTTTAAAAAAAAAGAATCTTGCATCTTGGACAAAAAATGCAGAGAAATGAGGTGGCTCAAGACTACCTGAATATAGCTTGAATTTAAAAACAAAGAAAAGATGCACACATGAAAGGATTTTAAAGACCAAATCCAATTAAACATTTGAGTGTAAATTCGTGTTAATTCATTTTATTTAAATTAATGCATTTTAAAGTCATTTAAAATTATATTCAGTGACTGTTTGGGAACAACTCAGATTTATTCATGAAATTTATACATCATGACATCAGTTCATAACATGCTGCTGTGACTCTACATCTGTTGACATTGTCTACATTTCAGAAAACATTCAGAACAAGGAAATAAAAATTCCTTATTTATAGAAATATACAACTTGCTTATGTTCACAATTTACCTACCCAGTTACTTTCTGTCTGCGCGGTCAAGTGAAGTCTATATTCATGTGCGTTACTTAGCCCGTGCCTTGACGAGAGGTTTATTTTGGTAATTAATTAGCAAGCAAGCCACAGTAAAAATTTCCTTAATGCTTCCAGAAATCGATAGCGGTATAACCGAGTCAAGCAGTTTGTTTTCCTTAACCCTTCGGATTACACTCTCCACATGTGCGCTGAGTCGTTCAATTTCCTGTCTCTGGAAGCCGCTGTGTGCTAGCATCTGGCTATTTTGGCTAAGAAAAGCTGGACAGTACACCTTCCAATCCACACAGTCAGACATGAGGAATCCTTCGTCAACCACTATGGCCATGTCTTCTGTAAGAAGGTCAGCCAAACCTGATCTCCTAAAGAGTTCTTCGTCACTTATTGACCCCTGATAGAGTGAAGAAACAAAGGTCACTGCGCCATGGGGGGCCATCCCAATCAGACCTTTCATTGTGCAGTGAGACGGGGAGAACATTTCACGTTGGGGGAGAGTGGAGGATGCGGTTTGGCATTTTAGCTCAGTGCAAGTAACTATCACCTGAGTATCAGGAAAGTCTTTGAAGTCATCAGGGAGGTGAGCTTTAATGTCCTCAGCATCAATCCAGATACACACAGAACCCAAGAGAGTGTACAAGTAGTTGGTCCATGAAGAGATAATGCCGCTTACAGTCAAGGGGTGAATGCCAAACCGGTCTGCCAAGTCTCTCTCCTCAAGACCAGCAGCCAGGCACATTTGGAATAGGAACAGCTCATCAATGGGTTGCAATGACTGCCTCTGAAAAAGAAAAAAAAAGTCATACAGATGAGCCACTGTAGCTCAAATTGCCAAAAAAAGTTAATGCTGGTCCTGACAGAAAGGTGTCAGAATACACAGTACAGTTTGTTGGGCTTAGGGCTAAATAGTTGCGGACGAGTCTGGGTGCCCATGCCGACCCTTGTCCACCGCCGAAAGCAGCAACAATGGGTACGTGAGCATCAGATCTGGACCACCAATGGAAGAAGGTGGTCTGATCTGATGAATCACGTTTTCTTTTATATCACAAGCACAGCCAGGTGCAAGTGTGTCACTTACCCTAGGGAGCTCCAAGCACCAGATCCACCTACCTAAGCATTATTTTAGACCATATACACCCTTTTCTTCTCTTTTAGCTTTGCAACAAAGCAAAAAAGGTTCAGTAATGGTTTGAGGAACACGTTTGAGGTGTTGACATGGAGCACAAACTCCCCAATTCAATTGAGCATCTGTGGGATGAGCTGAAGGAACAAGTCCGATCCATGGAGGCTCAACCTCACCACTTACCGGACTTGTGCCAGATACTACAGCACATCTTTAGGGGTCTACTGGAGTCCATGCCTCGACATGTTAGAGCTGTTTTGGTTGCAAAAAGGGGGACCAACAAAATAATCAGGCAGGTGGTCATAAAGTTGTGCCTGACTGATGTTAATGTAAGCAGTACCACGTGCATATGATACTTTTATATAATTCCAGTTTACAATAAAAAGGTTTGACATGTATTTCCTGTTTGTTTTTTCTCAAAATCTTTAATGCACAAATACAAACCGTGTGTGATGCATTTACGGCTTCACTCCTTCTTTCAGTAGCTTCGGACCTTGACCTGTAAATCACTTTGTGGACAGAGGGCTCAATCAGCCCCCAAAACATCATGAAGTGACGGTAACTTGCAAACCTATTGTAAAAAAAACACAGTAATTACAGGTCATTTACAATATTTCTCACAATCAAACTGGTATTTTTGTGTAACATGTCTAGCTAAGTGTTGTAGGTTTACCCTGTGTAGAACTGAATGTCATCATCGGATCCGGCAAATCTTTGTAATCCAAAAGCAGACTGCATTTTGAGCTCCTGGATCTCTTTCCTTAACGTTCCCATTTCTTCTTTTAACTTCATGTTTTTCTCTACTGTCACATCAAGGCAAGCAGGTTCTGGGTCACAGAAATAGTCATGATCCAAGGCAGAATTATACTCCATAGGCTGCTCACCTGATGCTGGGTTACCTACAAAACATATTAAGGATTGTACATTAATATATGTTATTGTGAAAACTGTTGTCGGAACCATACTGAATTTAACCAGATAAATATTTAAGATAAGATAAAACATAAAACTTTATTGATCCCACGGTGGGGAAATTTGTGCAGCTAGCAGAAGAAGAATACAACAAATACAAATAAAATACAACAAACACAAAATAAGTTAGATAATACACTATATATTTTATATAGTGGGAGAGAGAGAGTATGGCTAACAAACAGCCACTATAAAATTCATTATACATTGAGAATAGCAGACACATCAACAATACACCTCTTCCAATTAATGGCTAATTAATATTATGCTGAACACAGTCCAAAAGATTCAATAAGCCACATCAGTGTCTACTGTCAGTTAGGGCTGCCACGATTAGTCGACTAGTCACGATTACGTCGACCATCAAAATCCTCGACGACTCATTTAATAGTCGACGCGTCCTTTGAAGCTTTGTAAGATCACAAAAGACGCAGGAATAAGTAGTAGGATTTAAGAGTGTTATAACGGACTGAAACAGAAGATGGCAGCACTGCATGTACAAGAATGCCAGCTGCCGTTAAGCTGTTAGTCTTATTATTCTTTCTGTGTCCCAGAATTCATAGCGTGGCCCACCGCGACCTGATCCGTACCAGAAACCCGATTGGTACCCCGCATGCGCGAAAGGTGTCTACTTGCGGTGTCTACTTCCCTGTGCACTTAGGCAGACAACAATGGTCGCAATATTGTTTTTCTTGCTTCTGAAGCACAAATTTATCTCTCCTGGCGGTCATGGTTCCTCAAACAGGAAGTGAGCGAGCAGTACTTCCCGCTTGCTGATATGACGTAGCGCAAAGTGCAAAGGCTCTGTTCATACAAATGTTTGTTTATTTATTTGTAATCAATTACAAATGTCAAAATGTAAGTTCACTGGAAATTGAACTGTTGCTGCATTTAAAACAGGAATGAAGGAGCTGTACTTACTGGTTCATAGTTCTTGAAACGAATGAAGTAATGTTGTTTCTCAAAATATTATTTCATTTTTATTATAAAATTAGTATTTCGACTTTATTCTAAAAATGACGAATACTGTTTTTTTCCCTTTTGCCCTACTACTTTATCGTAATAATTAAATAAATTTTAAATTTAATAATAATAATAATAATAATAAAAACGTAATTTCTATGAATAGATTTGTTCCCTCTCATGCGGGGTCACTTACTGCGCTTGTCCACACGATTTGATTACTTTGTTTAGAAGTCAAATTCTGTAAATCAAACAGCCACATTTCTACGTTGGCATTTAAAACTTAACTTGGCCCTTTGACCCATACAGTTTTAAAATAAATACTTTTAAAACAAATGACTGTGATGAAAAATCTAAGTAAAACATAGACAGCAAAAACAGTGACTTGTAACTTTGAACTGAACTATCCGCAGTTGCCAAAGAGCAAAACAGTTGAGCTAAACACAGGTAAACACAGTGGGAATTAGGGCTGCCACAAACGATTATTTTGATAGTCGACTAGTCAGATCATGCATCCATTGGACGTAAAACGTACAGCTTATTGCACCAGCATGCATCTGATCTTATATAACTATCATTAGCTTACAGCTTTAAGTGTTTAAGGTATGTGCTAACTAAAAATAAAGACAAGATGATAGTTTATTAAATTTTAATAAAATTTGCAGATTGTTTCGGTGAAGTTTAATAAACTCAGCCGTCTGCTCCTTGCTATCTAAAATATAACGGGACACCGGAGTATATTCTCGAGCATCTCACACTTCTGAAAATCAGTTGTTTGCTTGACGTTTATTCAGCTGTGTAAAAACTATAACTTTAATCTCAGCCAAACCGATTTACTCAGGAACAAATAAAATACTAAAAAAATCAAACAAACAATAATATTTTTAAGTTATCTAAGTGACTTATGTCTAACCTGAGTAGCGAAAGACGGCGGTGGGTTTGAAAACAATTTGCCAAGAGTCCGGTGTTCTCATGGGCTCTAGTGAGCCTCTCCTCCCAGAGACATTGCTTCAGACATTGACCCCCAACACACCTTCCACCTCTCCCCCCTTCACCCTCACCAATCCAGACTCAACGACCACCCCCACTCTCCCCAATCCAGACTCAACGACCCCCACCACACCTCTCACCCCCCTTTCCTCCTCCCTGAAACTCAGAATACACACTCAGGATGTGAGCCGACTATTTCAGAAACAGAAGCCCAGGAAAACCCCCGGACCAGACGGCGTCTCACCCTCCTGCCTCAAAACCTGTGCTGAACAGCTGGCACCAATCTTTACTCGCATCTTCAACAGATCCCTGGAGCTGTGTGAAGTTCCCTCCTGCTTCAAACGCTCCACCATCATCCCCGTTCCCAAGAAACCCACCATCACAGGACTGAATGACTACAGACCTGTCGCCCTGAGTGTCACCAGCTACCTGTCAATGGATCACCAGCTTCCTGACAGATAGAAAGCAACAAGTGAGGCTGGAGGAGATCACTTCTGAAACTCGGTCCCTCAGTATTGGTGCCCCTAAAGGATGTGTCCTCTCACCACTACTGTTCTCCCTCTACACTAATGACTGCACCTCCAAGAACTCGGCTGTTAAACTCCTAAAGTTTGCAGATGACACCACCGTCATTGGCCTCATTCAGAATGGTGATGAGTCTGCATACCGGCAGGAAGTTGAGCGGCTGGTACTCTGGTGCAGTGAGCACAATCTGGAGCTGAACACTCTTAAAACTGTAGAGATGACAGTGGACTTCAGGAGACATCCCTCAACTCTGCCCCCCCTCACCATATCAGACAGCTCGGTGTTGACTGTGGAGATCTTCAAGTTCCTGGGTACCACCATCTCCCAGGACCTGAAGTGGGAGACCAACATCTCCTCCATCCTCAAAAAGACTCAGCAGAGGATGTACTTCCTGAGACAACTGGGGAAGTACAGTCTTCCACGGGAGCTGCTAATCCAGTTCTACACTGCGGTCATTGAGTCTGTCCTGTGCTCCTCCATCAGTATGGTATGGTGTAGCCACTAAACAGGACAGGAGCAGACTGCAGCGGACTGAACGGGCAGCAGAAAGGATCATTGGCACCCCCCTGCCCTCCATCCAGGATCTGTACCTCTCAAGAACCAGGAAACGGGCAGGGAAAATCATCACAGACCCCTCACACCCTGGACACAGACTTTTTGATCTGCTGCCCTCTGGCAGACGGTACAGAAGCCTGCAGACCAGGACCACCCGACATAGGAACAGTTTCTTTCCCCTCGCCATCTCCCTTCTAAACAGTTGACCTGTCACACTGCTCCCACTGCCAGACTGCAACTGCACCTTATGTACATTCTGTAGTATTCATTCCACCTCATTCATTTCTGTAGTTTATGTATATAAGTTTAGATTAGTTATTTATAATACTAATAATAATAATAATAATAATACATTTTATTTAAATAGCGCCTTTCAAAGCACCCAAGGACACTGTACAACAGATAAAAACTGGAAATATACACAATGATAAAAATAGAAGATAAAAGTTAAAACATACAGAAATTTAATTTAATTATAGTTGGTTTACACAGCTTTGTGTATGTATGTGTACGCATGTGTAATGTATATATAGACACGTGTGTGTTTGTGTGATTTACATTGCTGTGCTTGAGAGCCACCATCTACCGGAACCAAATTCCTTGTATGTGTCTGCACATATACTTGGCCAATAAACACTATTCTGATCTGATTCTGAACTAGCTGCCGCCAATGTTGGAAACTGAGCTGGGCCGCGCTATGAATTCTGGGACAGAGCTACTTCTTCTTCTTCGGGGTTTAACGGTAGCTGGCATCCTTGTACATGCAGTGCTGCCATCTTCTGTTTCAGTCCGTTATAACCCTCCTAAATCCTACTACTTATTCCTGCATCTGTTGTGATCTTACAAAGCTTCAAACCAGGCGTCGACTATTAAATCAGTCAGCAACGATTTATACCTAATAGTGACTAGTCGACTAATCGTGGCAGCCCTAGTGGGAAAAGTACAAGATTTTTATGGAAAATAATAATTTTACCTGCGTGGATTTCGCCTGGATTATCCGTCTCTGGCCCAGAGGAATGCGAGACTTGTGGTGGCTGCTTTGATCTTGCTCTCCCATCACATTTTGCTGTCGTAGCAGCTTTCAACTCAGTATGACCCAGATGGATAGAGGGTGCCCAGTCTGGATCGCTTTCCATCATTTTGTAGGCTGGTTTGCCTACAAAATACAACAAACATTAGCCCGCAAAGCCACAGTAAACAAGAGGGCATAGCGCAAAGAATTTAATTCAAATCAATATAAGACTTATCTGTAACCTACATCAACAATAATGTTATGATAAATGACTTAACTACAACACACACACACTCACCTTTGAGGAAATGCTTGGAGCAGACTAACATGTGAGGTGGAGTGTTCTGGAACGTTATATTTGGTCTTCCAATAGCTGCAATCCAGGCCATCCGTTGCCTCTTCGTGACTTCGGAAACATCTCTTGCATAATTTTTATTCCACGCAGGAATCCGATAAAAACCGATTCCTTTAGCCTTCGGCTTCCCGTGGCTGTCATGCGACCGGCTATGGCAGTTAATAACACAACAGCTTCTTGCCATTTGTGTCTCTGTGTGACTGTTGTCTTGTAATAGCCCACGCGCGCTAGCCGCTTGTACCTACAATCCTTTGCGGTTTTAGCCCGGAAATGACGTCACGTTTTCGAATTACTTGTGCGTACTTGCGTTCTCGTTGACTCGTGATACGTCATCAGTCGGCGCATGTGTTCATTAAATTTGAATGTTTGGTTTATTTCAGTGTTTTATTTGTTCCCGATTAAATCGGTTTGGCTGTGATTAGCTGACTCTGAATTAAATCCAACATTAAATTATCAGTTTGTTTTTCACCGGAAACAAAAACAGCATGTTAATATGTGGAGATTCTGAAGGCTGCTTCAAAAATGATCAGATTATATTTTAAGTATTTGTTCAGTTCTCTTCCAAACCCCAGCAGCTGTCTGCTGTAATTTTTGAGTATCTGCTCAAATAAAAATAAACGCGTTCTAGCATCCCACCTGTTTGTTTTTATTCAGGCGTACATGTACACTATTTTTATTAATAGAGAGATTTCGCTACAGAGGTTAAACATGATAATAAGTCACTTAGATAACTTATCAATCTTAATGTTTGGTTTGCTTCAGTGTTTTATTTATTCCTGAGTACATCGATTTGGCTGAGATTAAAGTTAAGCTTCATAACATATTAATCACAGAGGCAGTAAAAACTCCGGACGTGTGACATCATCAAGTACGCTGGTGTTGCTGTACAAATCTCGAGTCCGTTTTGGTCCTGCTTATACACGAATATACTTTAAGTACCCCATGCACAGGGCAAACGTATTTTATTTGATTAATTTACTGATATTACTGGCTAAATTTCATATACATAAATCGAAACCATCCTTTCAGTGCTTCTTAAACAAAACAAAATATGTTAAAAACCAAACAACATTCTCAAAATGTAAAAGCTGTGGAGACCTACGTTCCCTGTTCAATATTATGTGATTCTTTACTAGACTTTGTATAGCGCTTTACGGGAACTTTTTGCGTAAAGCGCTATACAAATACAGGCCATTTACCATTTTAGACTGTATGTATTTAGTTTTTTTATACGAAACCCCCTGACATTGTGTTTTGTTAATTTGTATCTGTATTTTGTGCTTTGTCAATAAAGCGTATTAAAAAAACAAAAAACAAATCGCGGGTCCGTACTCGCATTCTCGGCAAGTACGTACTCCCGTGCAGAGAACGCGAGAACTCGCGTACTTGAGAATTGAGAAAGGGCCATGGTTTGCAGGTCCGCCTCACCGTGTGAGCTAAGCAGCTATGCTTCAAATAAAAAATCGTATGAGGTACAGCTCGCTGGGCATCACTGCAGCGCGCCTGTTTTCTTCCGGCCCCGTCGAGAACCCGGTAGTATTTTTGGACATCGACGCTGACAGCGATCCTCTGGGGAGAATAATCATTGAGGTAGCTTGCGATTATCACAGTCGCCTCCAGAGACCTTGATCTGACCTGTAGCGTTCATATCTGTCAGTAGCCAGACCTGTGCAGATAAGTGCATGTGATTTGTTTTATCTTGCAGCTGAATGCAGATGTGGTGCCAAAGACTGCAGGTAGGTGAAGCCACGTTCTTTCCACGATGGGCTCATCGTCATTCATTTAAAAAATCCTTTCGATCCACAGAAAACTTCAGGGCTCTGTGCACCGGGGAGCATGGCTTTGGATACAAGGGATCTGTGTTTCACAGGGTCATCCCCGAGTTCATGTGTCAGGTACAGTTTACAGTGAAGGTGCAGTGTCATTTGGCATGTTTTCTGCTGTTGTTTTTTCTCTTGCAGGGAGGAGATTTTACCAACCACAACGGTACAGGAGGGAAATCTATTTATGGGAAAACGTTTAAAGATGAAAACTTCAAGTTAAAGCACACTGGTCCAGGTACAGCTCCACAGCTTTGAGGGGTTACACTAAAACAATAAAAACCCTTTTCACATATTCAAAAGATGCAACATCAGTCAGTCACTTCAACTCTGTGATCAGTGAATACAAACCCTTTCACCACTGTTTTAAGACTTAAACACCAAGTGGTTTTATACTGTTATCAAACCCCGCACTGACTTTGGAAGGAGTATTGCAAAACTGTAGGCCTATGGTGGCCTCAGACACAAAAATGAAATGTGAAGGATTTATTTGAAACAACTAATCAGCCAATCACATGTCAGCAACTCAAAGCATTTTAGGCTTGTAGCCTGCTGAAGTTCAAACCAGGCATCAGAATGGGGAAGAAAGGTGATTGAATGTGGCATGGTTGTTCGTGCCAGATGGGCTGGTCCGAGTATTTCAGAAACTGCTGATCTGCTGGGATTTTCCCTCCTAAAGATCTCTAGAGTTTACAGAAGTAATTTGACTAAAAACACTAACGTGCTGCTGGACAGTGTTCAGGAAAGTGAAAAAGTTTGAGTTCTTACAAAAGTCTAAACTGTTTTGATGAAATTAAGGTGAGAAGGACATCAACACAGTGATAAAAGTATCTTTAGCAGTGAAGTATGGAGCTGTGTGCAAAGAAACAATATAGGTGGGGGAAGGTCTTACTGATTAGAGAACTTCATTAGGAGAAGTGAAAATTGCACCAAAACTGAACTTCCAGGTGTTATGTGCCAGCTGTTCTTCTGCATTTTAATCCCACTTTTTCTCCACTAGATGGCAGTGCAGAATCTCATGCAGCGTTCAAACTGCTGGGCATATACATTTTGCAATCCTCATGTGAATGACCTAGTTTAGTGAGTCAACATGCACTAATCAAAATAACTCTGTTTGTTGAATAAACATCATCCATGTGCACATTATTTAGTGCTTTGCGTAATCACAGCGTGCGTCAGATCACAAGAGAAGTGGCCCTTTTTTTTTCTTTTCTTTTCTTTTCTTTTTTACAATCTTGCATGACGTTGCTGTAATGAGGCCTAAATGTCCTTGGATCAGGAGTAAAAAGGACATGAAGATCTTGTTTACATCATCTAGTTCAATTGATTGCTTTTTCTTCTTCTTCTTCTATGGTTTTCTGCAGGAACGCTTTCAATGGCAAATTCAGGCCCGAACAGCAACGGCTCGCAGTTCTTCATCTGCACAACGAAAACCGAGTGGTAAACACCCCGTAGAACTTTTTAATCAGTCATTTCAGACTCCAGTTCGTGCCTCATCAATCACAAGCTGCTGGAGCCACTTTTTCATCTTTTCTTTTTCGTTTTCTTGTCTTTCTTTTTGGGCAGGCTTGATGGTAAACACGTGGTGTTCGGGCAGGTGAAGGATGGGATGGATGTGGTTTCCAAGATGGAATCCTTTGGTTTACACGACGGCGGTGTGATCAAAAAAATTGTCATCACAGACTGCGGGGAGATCAAATGACGCCCGAGCGCACTCACAGACTTCTGCTGGATGAGTCATTGTGCAGCAATCTAGTACTTACTCTGTCCTGGCTCGTGTGTTCGTGCACTCTGAAGGCGGGGCTGTCGCAGGTGATCAGCTTTTACTCAAATCTGTGCTTTTTAACTTCTGGTTTTGAGGTTGAGCAAAGCCAGAGGTTTCTAACACTCAGACAGACCTTTTTACTCTCTAAAATCTTTACTCAACTGATCTAAATTGTATGCAAGCATGTAAAACAATTGTGTGGTGACTCATTCTCCAATAACTGCCAAATAAATGACTGATATTTTTCGACTTTACCAGCTCTGGTCTTACTGCAAGACATTTGCTCTGATGTGCCACAAATCTTGCTGCTTTTAAAGCTTCCCGGAAACGATCCAGCGTGCTTTTTTTTAGACACGGGCTCCAGCGCGACTGACTTCCTGTCCATCAAGAGCAGGATGTGACATCATGTGACATTCCACCTACACTGCAGCTGAAGCATCACATGTATGCACGATGGGCATGTGAGCTAGAGCCTCTTAGGGTGAAGTCGTTTCAGGACCTGAAATTGCTTTTTTATTGAGACGCAGGGCGTCTTGAAGAGGGAGAGAGACATGTCTGAAAGCCAGAGACTGGGTGGTGCTGCTTATCGAGCTAATACTTTATAAAAGTAAATAATGAAGAAGAAAAAGGCAGCTCTTGCCCCTAAATGAAACCATATGTGTGCTGACCTTCCTCCGTTTGTTTGAATTCTCAGATTACATTGTTGCCATAGAGATTTTTCGGCTCTCGCTCTGTTTGAGCTGGAGATGTTGTAACAAACTTGATATAATTTGGGTCCCCACCCTCGGGTTTAGTTTTAGTTATTTGGAATGCATGTCCAATAATGTGTATGGAAACTTGGCTCCGGAGACGACTGTGCCATTTCTTTTTACCACACATGCAAAACAATGACATCTTTACAGCTGGTGCATGCTGCTGCTTCTCTAAGTGTCTGCGTTATCACAGAGTCAGTGGGCATCTTTTTGTGGGGGGGGGGGTTTCCTGTCCACAAGTGTTGGGAAATGGGGGAGGGGGTGTGCGTCCTGGCCGGTTTACATGTCTGTTATCTCTCAGCACTTTCATGGCAAGTGGGAAAAAAAATGTTTTCCAAGTCTCTCGCTCTTCTGCGTTACACAACCACCATGAATAATCCATTAAAAGCCCCGTTATCGTAATCTATACGCTCAGTGTTGCGTAAGCCTCGCACTCAAGAGCGATGGCAAAAACACTAACGAGAGGAGCGCTCACAAAAACAACGTGTTGCTTTTGGCTGAAATCAGACACCAGAACGAACACCTCCCAGTTAACATAAATTCGGCACAGGACCCGAAAACAAATGAAAACTGCGCAACCCGGGTGGCTTTAATTCAATGTGACTTTTATTCATCAAACTCTGAACAGCACTAAAATGTTTTCCCAACTAACAAATAAGGCACATTTTGGAATGCCGTTTTCATGGACATGAAAAACAGACCTGTGGTCGACTCTCGAGGCCACGACTGTCCTTGCTTTTCCCATAATCATTGTCTTTCCCGACCGCACGCCTGCGTTCTGTCCAAATCAAATATTACATTATTGCAATACTGCATGACAAACATCTCAAGTGATACAGACAGTAAAGAATACAAACGAGACTCTCTGACTCGACCACTTAAGTGTTAACACGTTACATTCAGTAAATATGTATTATCTGCAGAGGCTACATTTGCGGTAAATGAGGACTAATAACAATCAGACGTTGCTGATAATGTTAAAAACAATATTTACTTTAGCAAACTACTGTAAGGTATTTAAATAGGTATACATTGCACAAAAAAGGGGATATTTCATTCAAAACACATGCACATGCAAACTCTAAAATAGTTCTTTGTCACACACGCTTCCTTGACAGAAGTATACACTCGCTACACTACCAATATAACATTTTATAATAGTTTCTTGTTATCGCTGCTTTAACCAAACTACATCTCACAGTTTAATGCGTTTATACAGTGGTGAGTATCCGTCACTAATTAATAAAAACATACTTTTCTGCATGTTAACACATATTTTCATAATATCGTTTACAAAATGAATACACGTGGCTGTATGGATGCATATGGCAGCTCATAATTAGTCACATAGCAACTGAATAATGGGTTATTCAACTCTGATAACATCAATAAATCAAAAACACAGAAAAAAAAATACAATGGCTTATAATTGAGAAAGGTTATTAATTATGTACCAGCTTTTTTTTCTTTTTAATAATATTCTATGTAGACATCAATATTTCCTTCTTAGTGTAACTTTGTTGCATATTCTATACAAAAAGTGTTGTAAAAAGTCTTTCCATAAATATTTCTGCAGGATAACCCTTCAGATTATTGTAAAACATAAAGAAGAAGAAAAAAAACAACAACTCCCAGCTTTGATTATTTCTCAGCAATAGGCCCTTCTTCACGCCGGAAAGAGAAAAAGCTTTGATATTGCTTCAACACTTCAAAAGAGCTACTATCATTGAAAACGATGGCCATCAAATATATACATAAAACAGTCGATCTTTGTCAGGGAAATAACTCTTGATTTTTTGCAGATTGCTTTAAAATTTTCAACATCTATTAAGAGTTCCAAAATACACATCTCATTCATAGAAAATAACAATTTTGAACTGAAAAGGTACTAGAAAAGTCAAGTATATGTAATTCAAGACACTACATCTGAAAGCAGAGATTTCGCTTTCTTTCTTTTTCTTTTAAAATGTATCAGCTGCTTCCATTGGCTCTTGAGTTGCCATTTTAAATGACCTCCTCATAACATGTCTCTGGGCGGAATCGAACTCTCTGACAGGATTTATCAACATTAACGTGATTCACAATAACTAATAATATTATTTGTTTATGAGGTTAGTTCATAAGGCATAATTGGTATGTATTCCTTTCACTACAGCCACATGGTCTGATGTAGAAAATAAGGTTACGGGAGACCTGTTAGCTTAGTGCCATTACACAGAACAAAAACAGACATTAATAAGAAGAAAAATGGGTTGTTCCCAACAGTGGTGAATCTTTCATAAAAATTGGGTCTTTACTATAAATGCAACGAGGGGCTTTCAGTTACTCCTTCAAAGGGACACTCCACAGATTTGTCCTTTAGCTACTGTAATATCTTTTGGGGCTGTGGAGGCTCATTGTCACGTGAGAGAAAATCAAAAAGCCTGTGTTAAAAAGTGAGGAGTTTTATTGTCAGCATTTAGTAGGCTGGGGAGTCTAGCATAGACTGTATATAGAAGATGGACTTGGACATGTCAAGGTTTTTGGACTTTGATCCTGATCTACGAGTTGAGTATTTTGGCCAACTTGTTCATCAAGTGAATTTGAAAGATGGGCCATATTTAAAAAAAAAAAAAATCACACTGTATTAAATAAGACTTGAAATCAGTGATTGAGAAGTAAGAATGACTTTGTGGGGTTCTTGAGGTTCCTCGTGTGATTTCAGAGTTTTCCACAATATTGGACGCGATACAACCAATGGTTATGAGGGAAATATGTATATTTCCTGCCTAGTTGGCAAGTGGTTCCTGTAGCTGAGTAAAACTGGTTGCAAATAAGGCACTGCACCAGAAACCACCTCGCAATTGCGTTGGTCACTAGCAGATTGCTGCAGTTGGTTGTAGTTTGCGTGAAAGACGGCGACTTCCTTCTCTGCAAACACTGATGCAAACTAGAAACAGAGAACATTCACTTGCAAACTAAAAGCAGAAGACACAACTTCTACTTTTAAGGAAAACATTCTGTTTCCAGTTTGTGTCACTTCCCTGCGGAGATTAGCTGGCCAGTGTTTGTGGACAAGTCAGCTCATTCCATGCAAACTAAGAGTAACTGTGACCATCTGCTAGTGACCAAAGGTATATCAACAAGTTTTTTACCAACCAGTTGCAAAATACACATTTTTCCTCAGCGACGGCCAAAGAAAAATGTGGGAACCCCTTGGCGACCAGTAGGGGCCAGAGAGTCCTAGTGGTTGCCAGGGAGAGCTAACATGTTTGAAAACGTGCAACTTTGAAGGTAAGCCTCCATTTTTTTGGAGGAGGTTTTTGCTAATCAGCTGGGGAATACAGGATTCTTAGCAAGAGGTGGTTGCCAGGGGGTCACTGACTGATCTGTAGATCTCCACAATTCAGACTTTAGCAATAATATCCCAGCAACTGCCAGCAACCAGCTGGGAAATACAAATAAATCTCAATATTCAAAATGAGCTGGACATTTTCTCTGGTTGTGGTTTAGGAGGTAGAGCAGGTCATCTACCAAATGGATCCCTGGCTCCTCTAATTTGCATGCCGAAGAATCCTTTGGCAAGGTACTGAAGCTCAAGTTGCTCCCGATGCATTCATCGGAGTGTGAGTGTGAACGTAAGTATTATACAGAGCCTACAGTAACAATAAAAGTGCTTTGATTGGGTGAATGAGGTTTGTGGTAAAAAGTGCTTTTGGACTTCAAGTCCATTTACAACCACAGAAGTCGATCCTCTATTGGCCATTACAAAGAATGTAAATTTAAGATGTCTTAACACTGACGCTGCTTTTGAAATCCATTGTTTATATACAGTCTATGGAGCTTACTTTAAAAGGCTACTGAGTTGCATAATAGCTGATGCATTTCTGGAGCTTGAGCCAAACTGAAAGTAAAGATATTTCATCCACTGCTGCATGCACTGTTATTTAGTGTCTTCTGCAGGCCTCCCAACTGGTGAAGCTGGAATAGTAAATCACTGGAGTGCCCTTTTAAATCAACAAATGGAATTTAGTTAAATTTCCCAACAGTGTAATGCACCAATATCATCCATTTCCACTAAAGCAAAACCGTGGGTTTTGTGAAAAAACATGCATTGTTAGCATGTTTTTTCACAAAACCCACGGTTTCCTTGAAAAAACATAACGATAACAGATAAAAATAACAATGAGTGAGGTCCACAGTTTGTGTCAACTTCATTCTGTTGTGAGGATCGACTAAGAAATAACATCTCTGTTGATATTCCATGACAACAGACCACAGTAAGATTGTTTTTGCCAGCTGGAAATGCTGTTTCAGCCTGTGCCTGCAACATGAATCGAACACCCACTATGCCAGTTCAACCGCTAATAGCGGAGCTTTATCGTTTTTCTGTCCTGTGTCACATCTTGAACCTACAACAAACTTACTCTGCATCACAGTTAACCACATGCACATAATACTGCTCCACCTCTGAGTCTCTCGCCACAAATCTTTGAAATTTCAAATGGCCTCTTAGCCTTGACACAATCGTTTTAAGGCACATACAGTATGTTATAGTATAAAATATTGTCAGCCAGTTTTTGTAAGGCTAGAAATACAGTACATATAAAACAGTTCACAATTCCTATACCAAGGATCCTCGAAAAGCAGATTTCCATAAATGATAACTAAAATAGTTTCCTCTTTAGTGCTTCACATCTGCATAGTGATATATGGAACCACAGTGGGTATTCCTTTTTCTTTAAAGTGGCTCTATTATGCTCATTTCCAGATGAGTGTTTTTATTTGTGGGCTACAGTGGAGTACTTTTGGATGCTTAGGTTTAAAATAAATATTTTTCAGGGGAGCCCTACAATCTTAAAAAAGGCATTATAGCTCTTTTAGGATCAGCCCTGTTTCCTGGTCCAAGCTCCTACTGCACTGGTTGAGGTTGTCATCTTTTTAATGTGTTTTAAGACTTTGCCCCGAACACCAAATATTTGAAGAATCACACCAAGATTTCAGTGTGGACCTTAGACTTAGGATCAGGACTTTTTTACAGCAAGTAATCCAAACCATACTGTCGCATATTAATGTAGCGGTTGTGCTAATCTAAGATGCTCTTTTGGCTGAAATTTGATCCGTTTTTAGCATCTTCTTTCTGCTCTGTAATGGCTTTATCTCTCCCAGCTGAACAGCATGAACAATTTAACTCAATTCTTACATTTTTTGTTAGCAAATGTATTTATATTAGCTTAAGCTAATAGCTAGCTCTAAAGCTAGCCACCAGGTAGCATATTTTTAGCATTGTCTGCTAGCCCAACTTCAATAATCCAAATGTCTACTCTATGATACTCCAAATGTCACTGCTTTGTTGTTTTGCATCTTTGTTTACGCCAAATGTTGTGCTTGTGTTTTAGAAATACTTTAGTCAGAACATGGCATATCGTCTTTACGCGGAAACTAGCTTGCTAACCTGGAAAATTCTCTGTTTTAGGGGATGCCTGGATGTATATATGTATAACAAGAAATGAGGAAAAAAATACATAATAGTTCCACTTTAAAGATATGGTTTCTGATATTAGGCCCCATAAAAATGGATGTAAACTTAAATCACCATAAATTTCAATACAGCCATGAATTCTCACCATCAACATATCACAAACCAGCTCTTCTGTCTCTCGACAAACCTGAAAAGCAAAGTTCTCCAAAGCTTCACCTCTCTTTAGGCACTCTACGCTGCAATTAGCTGTTGGACATCGTTTCTTCAGTGTACAAGCCCTTGGAAAGTTTTCCATCTTGCTTCACCGACTCCACTGAGGCTGCCAGACATCAACTGGCACTAAAACTTGGATAAAAAAGTCTCTCTGAATCTTTGTCAAGCAAACAGCTCCTTTTGTATTTTGCTATCTTGTGGTTAAAATCTATTCAGGATTTATGTGAACAGTTTAGGGTCCAAAATCATGTTTATCAATGCTAAACAAGCTGTGGCAAGCATTTTATCAATAGTTTTGAAACAATGAAAATATGTGACTGCCAACAATTACTAAACCATTTTTCCCCACAGCTGCTTCTGCCTATCTAGTGTCTATTTTTTCCAACGCTAACAAATAAATGAGAGGCAAGAATGACAAGAACAACAACAAAAATAAGAATAGGATAAATGAAGCGTTATCTATTAGCAATGCACTAAATCTAGCCCAAGGAGCGTTTTATACAACTGAACCTACAGTAGTTTCTAAAGACAAGTGGAAGCAGTTACACAATAATGCGATATACAAACATACAAAAATGTCTCTATATGTCCCAGTTAAAATTCAAATTGCACACGAGACAACAAGAAAATAAATAGGCCAAATGTAAGCTAGGGATGCATGGCACATTATCCCTCAGTTAATTCACAGTTAATAAGATGTGCTGCTGACCCTAATAAGGCAAGACATCAAAGGCCTCGAATACATTATGCCATCATGAGAGGCCCCAGTTAAATGTTCGTCACATCTACACACACTTCACTTGGCAGGGAAATGGAAAGCGGATCTCTGTAAACACAAAGCCAACAAACCCCAAGGTGAGGTAATCTATTGAGACAAATACTGTCAGTGATGCCAAGGAAATATAACCCCTGGTGCTAAATCATCAATATAATAATTTTTTTGTTGTTAAACATTGAGTTTTGAGTAAATTAATCATGTGGTTCTGATACATAAGGCATAAAAAGTCAATCATTTTGGCCTCTTTTTTTTTTTTTGCTGTGTTGAAGAGCACTTCAAGAGATAGAGGCTGACCCTCAAACATTTTCTTGGATGTACTGTCACTGAAAGAGGAGGAAAATGACTAAAGTCTATGCTCCACAAGTGGCTGAGAAGAGGGAGCAGAATTAATTGATGTGGTAATAAAGGAAGGCATCAGGAGATTTGGGAGGATTAGACCTAATGTCCACATTAGATGTTTCTGAGACACTGGGAGGAAGACGTGAAGAAGAAAGGGTGCCATGTCGTGTTGAGGGAAATCTGGATGTGGACCGGGAAGGGAGGATGTATAATGTCTCAATGGCGGATAAAAAAAACAGGGTTTGGGATGGAGCGGCTCCTCTCTGCTACTGAATAATGATGAATATTTATTGCACACGGCGGCAGTAGTAGCCAAGGACTTTACACTTCTCGCACAGGTGTTGGGGGTGCTCCTTACTCTGGTCAGACACATCCAGGCCATCTGGCTTCTCTAAAGGTCGCTGGAGATACAAACAGAAGACCAATAATGAGTCATATTAAACACAGAAAAGGGCAAACCGAGCAAGAAACACACATAAACCTCTTGAATTTTGCAAGCCGTTTATTTAGCAACAGATTCAGGTCAGCTATACGCCTAACAACTCCAACTCTCATATTCTTCACAGACCTGATGTGTTATTTGCCAAATTAGATGCAGAGATATGGCAATGCACCATCAGCCATGCTGGCTAGCAATACATTTTAACAACCTGGTGCTAAAGGAAAAGATGCAGTATGCATTTAATCGTGATGGACTGTATGGAAATGTTGGCTTCAACACTGACCATCTTGGACTCATTATCGAGGACAAAGGTAACCTTTCTGGGCCAGCACGCTTGGAGGTTATTTTAACGGTCCATCTGGAAAATTTTATTTTTCATCTATTGTTTTTTTTTCTTGTTAGAGCTTTGAACAAAACCTTTATTTATTCCAAGTGGTCTAGCTAAAGGAAACCAGGTTACCATGGGTCACCACAAGAAGATATTTGAGTCTAATGAGTCTTCCAGGAAGTGTTGAAAATGTATTATTGCTTTGTCAAAGACATTAGGTCCTTGATGAAAGCTGGAAGAGAGTTCCCTTGGAGGCTAAAGGGAATTGAGTTCAAGGCCCTGTACTGCAGGCATCACCCAGTGAAATGACCTTAAGGAAGAAACATCTACTATATGTAAATATAAAAAAAGTGGTTTTGCATACATGTGACCACAAACAATTTAATGTTAACTTGTCTCTCAGGTAGTCTCCGAGTACTAGTGAAACCAAAGCGTGAAAAGCGAACTAAAAAAATTGGAGGTTTAGGAGGCAAAAGTTTTGCCTTCAAAGTAAAAGTTGTGCTTCAGCACTGCAACCAACATCAAAAAGCCACAGCTTTTACTCTAAAGCTAAATATTCTCCATTTCTAGTTTCTGTCACTTTTTGCAAATTTTACTATCACTTGTCTTGAAAGTTGGCATCATTTGCAGATAAACATGAAAAACTAAAGACTAACATGGCAATCTGCTAGCAAAACCATCAGGGAATACATATTTTCTCTTAACAACCCGTTGATGCATCATATCGCATCCAACATGGCAGATTGGATGAACTCGTGTGATGTCGTGTGAGAAACCTCAATACACACACTGCATATGGTAAATGGTAAATGGCCTGTATTTATATAGCGCTTTCACTAGTCCCTAAGGACCCCAAAGCGCTTTACATATCCAGTCATCCACCCATTCACACACTGGTGATGGCAAGCTACATTGTAGCCACAGCCACCCTGGGGCGCACTGACAGAGGCGCATACATGCATATAATAAATGCATGTTGCCACCGTAGTGTTACCCACTGGTAGATGAAGTATGATCGCGAAAGCTCGACGTGAGCATTTTGCCCTTAACCATCTTGGTGTTTTGAACCCAGACAAGATGAAGAAGGACACGATCTGATTGTGGGACAGGGACATTACATGCTTAATTGATACTGACCTTCCAATCACAAGGTAAGCCTTGGTAGAAAAGAAGATGGACTAACCTCTTGCTAGCCATTAGAAATAATCCACCTTTAAAACACTTGCACATTTTCTTCACTTTTCAGACCCAGAACATAAATCTATCATTTATATAGTCTATGGTCACAACTTCAGGTGACCTGGAGGCTTGCTGACGCAGTGGCAACTCCCAGACCTTCAAATGCCCCTTTCCACTAGCACCAACGCAGCTCGACTCAACTCGGTTTTTAGGGTTTACCATTAGGTGGTAGTACCTGGTACCAGGTATGTGTTTAATACCTACTTTGCCGGGGTTTCAAGCGAGCTGCCGAGATTAAAATGCAACATCAACCGACTGTATGTCAGTGGATGGGTCACGAGAGCAACTCCTTCAAAAGAATCAAATCAGCCATTTTTGAAACCCAGCACCGAGAGGAAAATGGCTACGCACAAAGTAACACCATGGTCCAACAACAAGGTGCAGATTTTTGTGCTTGGTGAGTGACGACAGAATCAGAGCAGCATGACTTTTGGGCCACCTTGCTATAACGATTCCACCCACACTGAGGTGGTGCTCAATTGTAATTCAAAACAACTGAAACCAAGTAGAGCTGAGTTGAGTAGATTAGAGTAGGTACTAGTGGAAAAGCGGTTAAGTACTGCAGTTTGTACTAGCTGTTAGCTCCCTATCTTCTATCTAGGATGACAGCAGCGCATGTAAAACACTAGATGTTGCAAAATGTACTAAGGATATGCGTGACTAGTTGACTAGATGTGAAAACCTTGCTGCCTTTGCTAGTCGGCCCCAGAAATACTGGTCAGTTAAACATAATATGTAATTAAAGGATAACGGCAGATTATTTCTCTGAATCTAAGCGGTAAATGATCCGAGGGGGGAAACCAAGCCAAATTCTGCATTCTGCAAATTCTGTACACAGAATGGTGAGGAAGGGAATGCAGGTGGCGTGAAGTGGGTGGAGACGAGTGTCAGGAGTGATTTGTGACAGACAGGCAGCATTAACAGTGAAAGGGAAGGTTTACAAGACAGTAGTGACTCCTGCTGATGTATGAGTTTGGAGCCAGTGGTGCTGACAAAAAGAAAAAAAGAAAGATGGCTGAACTGAAGATGCTATGATTGGGCGTGACCAAAAGTGGTGGGTAATAAAACCTCAAAATTATATCACAATATATCAAGAGAATTTAAAATGCTAGAGGCAGCAACATTTACAAATAAACGAAGGTCATTTTCTGTCCTTTTCCAATGACCTACTGTCACTGATAACAAACTTCCAAATTTGAAGTGTGACTTTATTGGAACAGATAAAACAGAAAAACAGGAAAGTACTCTAGGCAAGTTTTTCTCCTAGAAATGTGCAATACAAAATATAAAATAACTGCTTAACACTTCAGTTTAAGAATAATTAAAGTAACCTAACTTCAATAGCTGATGACTTACACGTTTAATTGCTTTGACTGGCTTTATTGCAGCTACAAGAGAAGAGACGGACTGAGAGAGACTGTTTTGTGTAAAGCGAGGGTGACAAAAAACTTGAGTTTGACATCTAAAAGGGTACAAATTAAAATCTCGATCAAAAGGGTCGAAAGTTCATGTCTGTATGACGTTAAAGAGGACCAAATTTTGAACACTCGAGGATGTGTTTGGAAAATCCATATTCTTTTCATTTATGGGAATCCGCAGCCTGAGAAGGAGCTGTGCTGAGCTCTTTGATACTCAAGGACACAGAGGTTAGTGGTCTGTTTCAACTGCTGACCGGGTTGGAAAGGGGAGGGGGGTATGTTAAGTGGGTGACACTGCAAATGCAGAGAATTTGCTTGTCTGTGTGCAGCTTTGCCACAAGACTCAAAGCAGAGTGAGGGTTTCTCACCAGTTTCGGGAACAAAGCAGGTTTTACCAAGACATATTTGAACTCTTGCAAAGTGTGTGCAGACTTCTATCTGTGGTTATGACTACAGGTAAGCTGTTTGGGTAAGATCTCAGAGATTTCTAATAAATTATGCATAAAATTTCAGGCTCCGAATGGCGTTAATGCTCGACAGATGTACAAAATGTCCCTTTCCTGCTTCATTTCACGTGTTAACAGAGCAAAGCGTGGACAGTTGTGGTATTCTGAGAATGAGCAGGCCTCAAGCCGACAACGATCCTAATTTTATTTCAGGAAGTGGAATTAGAAGAATGTGAAAAAGCATACATATCAAAAGATGAAGTGTTGAGGATAAATATAAAACTGACACGATTCTTTCTCCAGCTCCGTACCCAGCTGCTTACCAGGATTATTTGAGGTTAAGTTGAACAGATTTCTCTTCGAGTGTTGTTTGAAAAATGACTCCAGAGAATCCTGCTCTGAGTTAGTTTATGTCTGAGACCCATTAATACAGAAATATTTGCTTTAGCATTTGATGGCATTCAGTGTATAATTCCAAACTTTTATCAGTCAGGAAATTTCATTAGTTTCGTCAATGCTGGTTTATTACCAAAGCAATTATTAGTGGTGGGATTTTTATTTTACTGTAATGAGGCCATCTGGAATATCATCAAAACAACACGGAAACCAAAGCCTGATGTCTATGAGCAATTTTTTTTTAACTCAACTGCAAATTCTCAGGACATGAGTGCTGTGATGCAGGCTTACATACCTGTTTGTGTGGATAAACGTTGATGTGGCATTTGATACATTCTTGTCCCATGTTAGCCCAGGAGTTGCCACTCATCCACTTCCTCTTACACTTAGGGCACTTGTACTCTCCAAAGCATCTCTTCTTCCCTTGGTAGGGTGTCAGTCCTTCACCTTTGGGTCTGGCCTGTAAAGAACAAAGTGAATAAGATGCTTGCACATGTGGAAGCTATAGACTGCATATATTTAAAGCCTCATTCTGAAGCCAGAAGAGAAGGAGGGGTAGATCTGACTGGTATCGACCTGTCAGTGACATGGTACCAAACCCTTTATTTGTAACGCAGCACAGGAAAAGCCATCCAAATATAACACACACAACAGCATCCAACCAATGACACTGTGTTTTAAAACTATGTCTGAAAAATGTAGTTTATTAAACAGTTTCTGATGAGAATAATCACATTATTTTCCCCAGAGCCTAATCCAGCAAATCTCTCAGCTGTGAGGGGAAAACGCCTGCACAGCGCAGCTACGCATGCAGAGGGGTGTGACCCGGTCAGTCAGCCAGTGAAACGTACCTCGTTAAAGGGGATTTATGCGTCAGCGTCGTAAACGCAACAACTTTTGGCGTAACCTGACGTACACACCTAACCTGAGAGAATAACAATCATCTTCTCAATATAAGGAATAGTAATCGTAGCATGAAGATAAGGACTCACTAATGTCAGCAAATTCCTGGAGTTTTATGAAACTATCTGAACAGGAAATGCACGAAGAAGTGGAAACACTTGTGGGAAAAATATGTTTACGAACCAAAACAAAAGGCCTCAGTGATGCTGGCGAGCTTTCCACTCTGTGTGGATTGTCATCAATCAGTGGTTTGATCGTGGTTGCTAAACCACAATAATTCAAAGAACGGACATCACTTGGCATCTTCAAGTTAAAAATTTATAGAAAATAAGCAAAGACAGATAAAATAAGTGGCAAAAAAGAAAAAGAAACTGGACTTTAGCCAGGTTTTTGCACACTGCATCACTTTTTTTTTTTTCATACTCTGTAGGTAAACTAAACAAACATCTTCTTGCGTGTAATAGAACTTGAAAGCAGCAACGACCATAAATTTGTTCAAGTGTTTACTGAGGAGATAATTCAAGTTACAAGTAGGGTTATGCTCTCTGCACAGCTGGACTTCTTTGCAACCATGAGAGTAGCCCCCTGCTGTGCATTAGATATATTGCAGGTTTACGTTGCTCATCTTTAATATACAGTCCATATCTTTATGTAGTTAAAAATTTATATGAAATAGAAATGTTTCAAAAATGTTTTTTTTCTTTCAGTCCAGAAGATGGACAGATAATAAAAGATGGTGAGATGACAGCAGGGTGTGTCCATCCTTGTTGTGCTAAAATATTTTCACCTTCATCAGACAGGACACTCCTACAAACAGTTTTGGCACAGTTTGCGGTCTTGTAATTGACATTAACTTTCATTACATCTGTGTTAAATTACTCCCAACGATTCTCGTGAGGGAGATGATTACGAACAGTCAGTCAGCCATGAAAAAGCGCAAGCCCGAGGGCAGTTCTTTCTCGGGGAGCCGCCTCTATGACTTCATGTTGGCAACTTTATTTAAGCCACTATAGCAGCAATGGGAAAACAGACAAATTTTTCCTCTAGAAGCATGTCTGCAATGACTGCGAGACATTTGCCAGAAGAAACCCACATGTATGCTGATTAGTAACTTTGTCAGAACTTGTCATAATCAATTTAAAGCTCCATTACTGAAATAAAAATGAAGACTCATCCCAGAACAAGTGATAGTCATCATCAGGCTGGGAGTGGGCTATCTGGGTAAACAAATATCTTCATTTTGGGAAGTAAACACTGTAAATAGAATACCAAGGAAGTCCTTTATTTTATTTAAAACCTAAAAAATATGTTTTTTCATGAAAGTCTGATCCAACAGGCTCAGACTTGAGCCTCACGCAAAGCATGAAACTGCTGGCAGCTTTCCAGGAAGTTAGGAAATGCTGCGCCTTTTACTTGAAATCAGACCTGTCCAGTCCACTCTTGAGTCCCTGCGACTGCAGATTGTTTTCATCATAACTTAGACATTGCTTGCAGATTCTGGAATAGATGGTAAGGGGGGTAAGGGGTACCAAGAATGAGAGGAGGAGGGGGTACAATCAGTATTCCTGGTTTTCACTTATTTTGTCCTAGCCCATGTATGAGTAATAAGAACTTTAATCAGGAGCATGTGGCTTCTCCAAACAGACGTCAGCACTTTGCATCAGCAGCAGCAAGCCAATACTAAGTAATGGCGGCTGTGCTTCAATCGGGCCCCTCAACAGCATGACCTCAAAGCCACTGTCAGCTTTGCATCTCCCACTGTGACAGCATGCAAGCTGGAAAATCTGACTTCTGCTGGCTCCCACCACACCACTCGCTATACAGTGACAGCGTTGTCTTGATGCAATCGATGGGCAATCTTGGAGACAATGCCATGGCAACATTTTGTTTGAACACTCCTCCAAATGAGCTAGCTGTTATATAATCCAGCTATAAACAGGCTGCCATTGTTACTCTAAAAATTAATTTTAAAGTACAAGAACCAGCTGTGGCAAGATTGACCGTTATCACACGCAACAAAATACGACTGACTATTCTGAGTTTAAAAACAAAATCATCAGTGTACCAGGTGTACTGCCAAGGAGGTTCTACCTTACCCCCTTGTTATTCAGATTTATTTAGAAATCTGAACATAATCAGGGGTAATTTCCTCGTGCAGCTGTTTGTTAGAAAAAGAAATTCTCACTAACACTGTAGCCAGATCTCAGCAGGACAGAAACAGCACTCATCCTCCTCATGACCATTCCTCTCTTGCTCCATGCTGCTTCCAGGGCCCGGCTTTGACCTTTGGCTGCACATCGCGCTCTCTGTCTGCAGCTGAGCCATCTCAGATTAGCTCAAACTCTTTTCGCAATCATTGTGTAGATGCTTGTATTATGCACATAGAATATAGAAACCAAATAATAATTACATTCATTTGTTGACAATCATTTTATGTCAATTTCATTTTTGTCTCTACAAAATCAAGATCTGAAGATCTGTGTTTGCTGATAGCAAGCGCCACGCATCATCTCAATGGATTCTTCTTTGAATCTAATGGTCGCCTGAGGTCCTTTCTGTGCAGAGTATGCTTGTTCTCTCTGTGCCTGTGTGTTTTTCTTCCAACAGACCAAAAACGTGCTTGTTAGCTTTGTCCTAAACAGGCCGGAGGTGTTTGTCCTGTGAAGTACTGGCATCCTGTCAAGGGGGAACAGCATATGTGCTAATGGTTGGGCTACTTCAGCCATGCACACCAGTAGGTTAGGTGTGTGTGAGTGTTATAAAAGGCAAACAACAGAAAATGTTAAGAAAAACTTACTGAACACAACAGCTCAAAAGACAAGGACACTGCTGAAAAGAAGGGTCTGAGGAATTTGGTGGTGTGGACATATTTTGGCTATTTAGGGGCGATCGTGGCTCAAGAGTTGGGAGTTCGCCTTGTAATCGGAAGGTTGCCGGTTTGAGCCCCGGCTCGGACAGTCTCGGTCGTTGTGTCCTTGGGCAAGACACTTCACCCGTTGCCTACTGGTGGTGGTCAGAGGGCCCGGTGGCGCCAGTGTCCGGCAGCCTCGCCTCTGTCAGTGCGCCCCAGGGCGGCTGTGGCTACAATGTAGCTTGCCATCACCAGTGTGTGAATGTGTGTGTGACTGGGTGGATGACTGGATATGTAAAGCGCTTTGGGGTCCTTAGGGACTAGTAAAGCGCTATATATAAATACAGGCGATTTACCATTTAAAAGCAGCAAAGCATGCACTGTAAATGATGTTGGAAGCATGTCCACACAAAGGCAGGTAGTATTTTTGTCTATTTGTGGGATTGTTTCCAAAAAAATCTATCTATACAAAAAAATTATAAGATTATAGCAGTAGGCCAGGTGATGGAGTCAAACTCAGGGCTGTGAGGTTACAGTGCTAATCGCTAATGTCTCTGTAATGTCTATAAAACACTGTTGTGTAATGCTCTACAGTATGCACACTGAAAATAAATATTATTTAAATAAAAATTAACCTTAAGCCTTCACTTAGGAGAAAAAAATGAATCTTTAAGCTTGACAGAAATAGTGATTTGATTTATATCATATATATATCAATACAGACTGATTTTTTTTAAAAAGGTATGACATCGCAATTTTTGTTCAATATTAACAAGTCCCTGATAAATAAAGTTTGTTTTGAATATATTACATTTTTTAGGTTAAATAAAATAGTATTTAATTAATATTAAGGCTGTTCGATATATATCGGATGACGATATAAAAATGTCTATCGTTTCATTTTACGCTATTGTTTGTTTCGTGGTGTCGTAAAATAAACTGTTTACAGCAAAAAATTTTCATCGTTTTGATGGTTACTGTAGTGGCTTTATTAATAAGTTCTCTCGTTCTCTTATATATAACCACACTATGGACGGACAAGCGCCTGTTTTTACGTTAGCAACAATGACGGTAAAACCATCGCGTGGCTCCGCTGCCCGCTTGTTTGTTTTCCAAGTAAACCTTTCACAATAAAGCTCAAGATCCTGTTGAGACTTTTCAAAATAAACTGAATCACGCGAAAGAGTATGCAGAGTGCTTACGGATGAGAATCAAAAACGAGCCGTTAGGTGCTAAAAAAGAAACCTTAAACTCAAACGTTAGAACAGGCTTTTCCCCACAGCACGCCGTGTAATAAATACAAAGAAAACGGCGGCCGTTACAACCTATGGCTAAAAATATAGTTTCAGGCATCGGTTAAAACAGTCGACTCCAGGTGCAGGACGCCCAGCTGGAAAAAGTTCAAGCAAGTCGACTTGCCCGAGATTCACAGAATTTACAGAAAATATTACATTTTTGGGATTTATATCGTTGTCAGGATGATAAATGTCTTATATCGGGGATCTGAGATTTTGGTCATTTCGCACAGCCCTAATTAATATGAATAAAAATCAGTAATAAAATTATTAGTTTTGGACCTGTGTACAATAAAATCGATGCACTGATGGATCAGTCAGTCAAGAATTAGCCAATTTATCAGCATTCTCATGCATGTGCATCACGTGCACAACGGCGAAGGCAAATAGTCGCATGCACACTCAAAGCCACATGCTAACATTTTGTTTGGTAGGTGAAGGCAAGTGTATAGCAGCTCATTTTCAGTTCATATTCTGTACCCATTTCCAGTGACAGAGTAGGTCCTGTGACTTCCAGAGTTTAGTCGTCATTTACAAAAATAATACTTTGCAATGAAAAAAACTTGTTTTTGTTTTGTATATGATGAAGCCTATTCTTTACATGACTTCCACTTGCCCACACTGTCAAACTTAATTCTGCAGTCAATGTAAATGACCCAGATTATTTGTTTATTTGATATTTTTCAAACAGTTAAATCCCTGAACGAATTATACCTTATAATATAGATTAAACTCTTATTTTGAAATTCGTAACGGGCAACTTCCGGGAAGGAAGATCGTACCGCAACTGCTTGCCGCAGAAAGGATTAAATGAGAAGGTTATCGTTTTCCATCCATCTTAAAATTAGCATCTAGCTGGAAGGCGAACAGGTATGTTTGTGTGTTGTACTTGTTGTTTACATTTCGGACAATTTGTAAATGTATTACTTGATTGTTAATAAGTTTATGAGCGATCTAGCAGGCTGATGCTAGCACCTCCTGTGCCTTTTCTGTGAATTGATTAGCATAACAGAAACGTGGTTATATCAAGTGAATGTTTGTTTTATGTTATGGTTACAGCTCTTACGATGTGTCTATGGCAATTTGTGAATAAATGGGTTGGAATACCCCACCATGGTCCATCCGTAATGATCATTGAGTGCATCGTCTGAATAAAGTCCGGCTGGAATGCTACAGTCAATACTCTGGTCCAATCATTTTCACATCAATTCCTTCTGCAAACCAATCAGCTCTGTCCTTCAAATCTCAGTGCTTTTGTTTTCTTCTGCCTTTCAGCCTCTCATTAGAAAATTAATTACACACAAATAAATGACCAAAGAAACTTGCGTCTGTCCAACAATATGGACATCAAGTTGATAAAAGAGCAAAAAGTGAGTGAAAAAGCAGTGAATGAACCAATTTCTCATCACATCTGCCTTCCACACAGTCTGAAATTCAGTTTTGTGCAACTGCAAAGTACTGCAGAATTTATTTGGACATTTGAAGTCATAAATCTGAGTATTACTCACATTGTGGTCAGCTGCTGTCAGCCCATTGTAACTCGCCCGCCTCTCATGGTGGTCTTAGACGAAGAACGAGTTTAATTAATGAATTAGGCGCTGTGTTTTTTCCATACATACAGGACCTGTCCTATTTACATCGGTTTTCACAGATGTAAACACTAATGACTGAGCAAAAATGTTTTAGTTAAGCTTCATTTCCAGGAAAATAATCTTTTAAAACAACATTTACAAACTGTCCACAGCAGACACAATACAATGACTAATTTAATGGAATTGCGTCATCACACCACGCAACGCTCTGGAGATGAGCCTGCACAGGAGGATGTGTTTTGTTTTCCGTTGCTCTCTACATTTGAAACCATTCAAGCTTGTGACAAGTTAAGAGCTAAATGGACATATCTGACCAATTTAGAGCATTTTAGGTGTCCGTCAAGTGGAAACAAGGGCTTGAAACGGCAAATGGGCCTATGGGGATCTGTGCTAGGAGGCTGCAAGCAGTGTTTGTCATATTACTTAGTGTTTGTTTAAGTTCGCAAGGCTATAGCCCTGTGTGTTGAGATAAGGGTCAGTGCGTGTGTGTGTGTGTGTGTGTGTGTGTGTGTGTGTGTGTGTGTGTGTGTGTGGAAGACAGTGGCCTTAGACAAGGCAGCGATGCTCCATAACAACAGCTAGTTTACCATATCCTCCTCTTGTCCAGATCAGAGCACATACACACACACACACACACACACACTGTTAAACCAAGCATGCACACGTGATACCCACTTTCTCTGACACAAAACATGGCCACACACAGGCACAAGCAAGCCCTAATTTAATGCTTTTTCCTCTTCTTGTTCCCTTTAACACCCCGGCACAGACACACATACACTCTCGGCAAATTCCACACACACAGGTTTTCATACACTCTCGAGACGTAACTGGAAAGTCTCGGTTTCCTGCATTACTCCCACTCAAGTGTTTCGCTCTGCTACAAGAGCACAGATCATTCTTTGGCTAATATCACAGAATTAATGAGCACACAAAGTGCATTAAATGGAATAAACAGAGCTGTGCAAGACACAGTAAAACAAAGAGGGAGACAAAAAATGGCACGCAAGAGACCGAGATCAGCACTGGAGCTGACGTCACAGTTGAATTCGAAGCGGCCTCTGTCTCCTGAAAACCTGCTGGTCAAAAAAAAAAACTTGATGGAAAAGAAGGAAAGTGGACAAATAACCACAAGCCCCATGATTTTTTGGAGAGACCCTCAATTCAGTCCCTCAAAGGAGGGTGGAAAAACGGAAGAAAAAACTGAGAGAAGGAGCGGAGGAGGAGGAGAAGGAGGGTGGAAATCTAAATCCAAAGCAGATGGTCTCCGCAAGGGCAACATGAGAAACACTGAGGGCTGTCGTAAAATTGCTCCTCTGCTTTCAATTAGGCCATACATTTCAGTGACTGAGAGAGGGCGAGAGAGAGATGGGGGGAACAAAACGGCGTTAACTAACCACTGCAGTGCTGGCCAAAACTATGGTGGACTCGACTTGTTATCATGTGGAGAAATGCAGAGAGAATTCTCAGGGGGGAGCTGATTTTATGATTTTTAAAGACACGTACATTCATTTTGTTAAACACATATCCAATTTGGGGGCGTGGAGGGTAAAGCCTATACTACCGGTAGAAGACATAGGTCCCTCACAGGGCTAACACAGCTTAGGCCAATTTATAGTGTCTAATTAACCTAACATGCATGGATGTAGAATACGGGAGGACACGCAGACACATGCAAGAACATCCAGACTCCACACTGAAAGGTCAGGTGGTTCAAACCCTGTTGCTGAGAGGTGACAGTGCTAACCGCTGCGCCAATGTTCTGCCACTTCCACACGCGTTAGTTGAACAGAGAGAACAATATTATGGATCTGATGCACAATTACTGGCACATTGCTGCATTTTAAGAGGTGTTTTTAAGTAAGAAATCACAGTCTAGACTACATTTAATGAGACGTCTTAAAATTTCTGGGTAAATCAGGTAATACTGTGAAATGGAGAGAGGTATGCAGCCCAGGCATCTGACTCTGAAATTGCAGTTTGAATACCATTGTGCCACAAAACCATCCTGAAATTCTGATCCATTGTAAATCTCTAAAAGATGTCTTATATTACTGACCGCTGGAAAAATGTGGTCCTGACCACCGTCTGAAGCCTAAAGTTGACCTTGCATTCGTGTTGATCTTACATTCCTTGCTGAGAGCAATGGGGAGTGGACAGACACCAGACTTAATATTAGACGTCCTTCCCAAACCAAACATAAAAAGGAATCATGCTAAAGACGTCTCCTTTCAAGGTTGTGGCGATTTCGTACTTTCTCAACATATTGGAGGAGACATTAACCTTGAGTTGGATTTCCTATATTATCAGTCCGCAGACAACGGCTTAACTAGACAGTAAGAAACTATAGCAGCGAGCAACGAGAGACCACAAAATATCAAAATTCAGCAGTTTGAATGACAGGTGAAATATTCATTAAAGCAAAGCAAAAAGAGCACTGAGTTAAACTAGTTTCAACTGAGCTGAGATACTGAAGAGCACAAAATACTGCTGTACGACATATGGCAGGGTGGGAAGTATGAAAGAAGGTTACAAAACAGCCATAACCTGAAATAACAACCAGTGTTGTTATTGTTTGTAAAAAGTGATAGGTGACAACGAGCAAATTCCTTTATATGTGAACAAGACTTAAAGTTTGTTCTTTACTTCAGCGACTGACAGATTCTACTGTGACCGATACCGATATTTAGTGCATTAAAAAGCCTACATATGGGCCGATATTTTTTTCCAGACGCACAAAACAGAAACTGACATCCCAAATATTTGTTATAAGTAGCAAACTATGAGTCCTTACTATGACAAGGCAATCCAATTTAAAAGTAATCTTGTTTTATATCCAGAATGACTTGTTTATTCTCAGATGTGGTTTTTGTATTTAGCCTCGCTTCCACTAGTAGCTTCTCGGATCGACTCAGGTCATCTTGACTCTACTCACTTTTGGTCATTTTCCATTAAATTTGAGTACCCCCTCAATGTGCTTGGGGTTGTTATGGCAACCCAGCTGAAGGTCCAGTGACGTCATTTTTACGCGACACAAACAACAAAACAGAGACTCGGCTCGCTTGGAACCCCGATAGAGCAGGTACTAAAAAAGTAAACCCTAAAACCTGAGTTGAGTCGAGTGGCGTTCCAAACACGTGTTCCCAAGAAGGACGTTGCAGAGTGCCCCCTGGTGGACAAACTACGCAACATCAATATTTGTAACATGGTTAAAGGGTGTTTCTTCTATCTCTTCTTTACTTCTTAAATTTATATTTATCAGTCGTCATAAATCTCAATACTAATATATTGTTAAATAGCTAATATCAGCTGATATATTGGCCTCACTGATATATCAGTCAGGCTTCGGTGAAGGAGATTTAGTTGAGAAAACAAATTTGGAAAAATGTGTAAGAACTCTATTTCTGAATTTAGATCTGCTCAAATGCACTTCGTTTTCAGTAATACAGCAAATACAGTGCAACTGTGACAAGTGACCCCTTATTTCTTTATATTTTGCTTCCTTCTCCAGAAGGAGAAGATTGTTTAATATACTGTATTTACACTTATGTCTGCACATGTTTCAATCAACTGCTCCGCCTGTTTTTAACTTTCCAAGCAAAATATAAAGAAATGAGTCTAAAGAATTTTGCACAGTACTGTAATTTCACAGTTGGTGCATCTCAAGTTATCAGCTATTGTTTTAATAGGTAATGATTATCTAACATAAATCTTAAAACATAGAAGCAAACAAACAAAGCTAAGTTTCTCCCTTCCAAGGAAGTTCATTGTGTGAGATTCTTTGGTATGATTTGATGATACCATTAACACACCACAAAGTTAAAATGATCCCCGAGATGCAGACAGGTCAGTGATTCATAACATAAGCTTCCCTTTCACATTTAAAAGGAAGAGCCTAAGGTTGTTTGTAAAAACCACACCAGAAGAGGAAGAAAAGAAAAACATTTGTCGGGTTCCTCGGATGAAAATAATTCTGACAAAACAGTGTTTTTGCGCCATTGGGTTTGGGCTGACCACATCAAAGCAAGTCATATGTGAAACATGGAAACTATTCAGTTAAAGCTTCATACTTTCACACGCTGCATTTTCTTAAGTGGTATTTCTATCCACATGTACCTAGAAAAACAAAGAAGGAAATCAGAGCGGCACTCTTTGACTCGTCTCACTTCCCCATGTCTTAGTTAAACCATTTCATCTGCTTCCACCATCACTACCCGCATTGTTTAACATCACAGCAACTAAAGAATAAAGATCTGAGGATGCAGTCGTCACCATGTCAGTCAGAACTCAGAGCCAAGTGAGGGCGTGCAGATGGCCACTGCTCCAAGACTCTCACAAGAATGACACTGTCCCCACCTCAGCTGTGTCCCACTGCACACAGAACAAGCATTTTTTTATTGGCTGTTTCCGCTGCTGGACTAAACAGCCACGACTTCATGCCAGAACCTCAGTCAGGTGCATTATGGGAACTGTTTATCAATCCCACCATGCACTACAAGCTCTAAATACAGCCACTGTTTTCCGTGCATCTCTCCCTCTCTCTCTCTCTTTCTCTCCCCCCCCTCCTGCAATCTTTCTCACCTCTCTCTCGCTCCTTTGCTGGTGCAGCTGTCTCTTTATAATGCCTGTAAGGAAAAGTGGCTCAAAGTGACGGGAGGAACAGGTGTTTAAGTGATAAATTTGCCCTCCCTCGGGCACAATGCACCTCTGTTTATGAAAACAATCCCCCCCCCTCCCCGAATAAGGCAACATAGAATACAGACAATATACTCAGGCTGCCCCAGAAAAACAAGTAGAGGAAAATTATAGGGTGCAAAATCTCTCTTTGCAATCAGCATCAGAAGAAACGCCTGGCTGGAGCCTGTTTAAAGAAACATGCAGTCAAATTACCGAGTAAAACAAATATGTTAATTACAGTCAGATGCAATTAATCCAAGTGTACATATTGTGACTAATAATTACACTTAATGACCTAAGACGTCATTGTATGTTGCATGTCCCCCCCCCTCCAATTCAGTGAAGACAACAGCATGTACATTTATGACTGCCACATGCAAAGGAATAATTTATAATAATTTATAATTAAATTTTATAAGAAAAACTCTGTCATTCATTGGAAACAATTGCAAAATTATTACAAAACAAAGCTGTGATTTTTTTTCAAGTATCAAAGTTAAAGCTGCCTTAATCCCAGCTTGTTGGCACAGACCCTAAACTGCTGGGCTGCTCCCCAGCGTTCCGTAGCGCTCCGATCACTACCTAGCATCTGGAAACCATCAGTGTAAACAAAGGAGCAGCGGAGGAGCTCAAGCCCCGCTCTGCCTTCTCCGCATCCCACAGGACATCGTTCAGCGAGCAACAGAGAAGACCAGATCCGAGCGCGAGTGTGTCCGTGCCCATACGTCTGCATGTGTGTCTGCTCTTGTGTCCTCGTCTCAGGATCTCTATTTAGTTTGGCTGGAGCTCAGAAAGAGATAGATTTACAGATACAGCGGATGGGGTTCAGTCCACAATGTTTGCTTTGAGTCTTTCAGGGTTTTTGTTTGGTTTGGTCATTAAGCGTAGCATTTCTGATAAGACTTCTAATTGCTTTAATGTGGTTTCAGTTAGCGTGCTAGTCTCAGTGGTTTGATGAAAGCTTGCTGCAGGGGGGAGGAGGGAGGCAGGAACCTGGATGTGGTTTAAACCTGAGAACTGGTTCTCCTCTGTGAAACATCAAGCAAGATCAAAGGATCAATCGTGCCCGATTCTTCACCTAAACATGACAAGGAAATATTTCCTCAACAGATATCTATTAATCATGGGGTCTGACTATTTTCAGTACAGCCAACATTTTTAAAATGTCATTCATGGAGCCTTCAAACACAAAACCTCACACTTTGATGGTTATGTACTTCACTGTGTATACACCTCAAACTACACCCGGGTTTTGCTGTTGAAGCTGTTACACCACAAAAGAAAGCTTGTTGTTAGCCTATATGAAGATAGAATTTTTCACTATGAATCCACCTTTCACTTAATTTAGCATTCCTCATGCCAAAGAGCCAATAATCAAGCTTGTAATATACTGAGTTTACTCAACGAAAGTGCACGTGTGACTTTTGAGGCAGATATTTAGTGGAAAATTTCAAGCAAAACAACCTTAGTAATGCTTTGTTGAGTATAATCACAGGGGCTTGTATCTGCCTAGTAACGACATCGTAGTTTCACAGCCCCACATCTACAACTGCTGAAATAAGCATTCTTATCTTCTACAGCTGTCTCTAAATATAAACCACAGCATTACACATCATGTAGGGCACCTAACTTCAGTCGGATACACTTTGGTTCACTCAAACTTCTTATGCCACCAAGCATGTAAACCCGTGCATATGGTCATCCTGAAAAACAAGTTAACACAAACACATTATGACAATAAGGTTGTGTTTGCTGGCTCACAAATCAGAGGGTTCGGATCATTAATGAAACTGTTACAGATAATAAGTTGTCCTTCTGATGATGCATATTAAACCTTGGCTGCCATTGTTTCTCCCTTCTCTCCTTTTTTTGTTAATTTTGTTTGTGCCAAATTTGATATTATATAAGTTACATACAATGGATTAAAATCATTATATATATATAATTTATTGAAACACAATGCATGAAATTACAAACCTACACAATGATGCAAAGAAGCATATAATAGTTGGTTCCAACATTCTCATTCAGTCTTCTGATTTGTTATTGTTAATCAGCTTGATTTGTTTGATCAGAAGTTTTTTTTACTATTGGAGACTTTTTTCATTTGTTTGTGTGGTTCTGTCTCAGGGTTATGTAAGCTCAAAGTGGTGTGGGATAAACACGTGGGTGGGTTTTAGAAACTGCTTTTCAGAATAAAAGCATCTGTAAGTAAACACGCACAATGGCTAAATTAATAATAATCTGATAATACAAATGCATTTTTTATTTCATTTCTCTGAAATAAAATTTCCCCATCTCAATTTGTAAAGGGCTACACCAAGAGAAAAAACTGTTCCTTAAACAGCTAATGCCGTTTAGCCCTTAAAAGTCTGAACCATGAAATTATTGCCAAGAAATTCAATTTCTTTTTACCTTCTTTTTACCCCAGAAACAAAAGTCTAATCTGGATTTTTATCAGACAACACCTGCTCCATGAATCGTCCACATACTATTCACTGCAGCCTAGGGGTTGCAGTAGCCACAATACTATCTGAACTGGGACATCAGCATACATCTGCCTTTGATTACGATATAAAAGATTTACCCATTTATTGCTGAGCAGAAAAGATTCTGACAATGAAACCAACGCATCTGAACAACCTGAAACCCAGCACTGAATTTAATCAGGTCCCTAGAAATACACAAAGAAATACAAGTTTGTAGATCATAGATCGGATGTTAGACAGTTGTTAAGACAGGCATGCGTACAGCGATTTCTTCATTTACTAATAGGTTACTTGGGTACCTCATTCACTGTACTTATAGCAACAAGAGGACAGCTGCTGTTACAGCATTTTTTTCCAATAAGCTACCTAGAGCTGGGTGAAAAAATGCAAATATACGGATGTTAGGCACTATTAGGAGAAAGCATAGCATATATTTACATTGCTATGCAGATGACACCCAGCTTTATCTATTTCCAATTTCCTACTTTTAAATTCACATAAAACTGAGGTTATCATACTCGGTCCTAAAAATCCTAAAAATTTTAGATGGCGTCTGACCAGATACCTAATCTAGGTGGCCTTGCCTTGACCTCCAGTAACGCTGTGAGGAGTGTGAGGTTTCTTCCTGTTAAAAGAGAGTTTTTCCTTCCCACAGTCGCCAATTGCTTGCTCATAGGGGGCCGTCTGATTTCTCAGTATTATTGTAGGGTCTTTATCTTAGAATATAAGGCTTTGAGGTGACTATTTTTGTGTTTTGCTGCTATATAAATATAACTGAACTGAATCTAACAATTAAAAGATGATTGTTTTAAACCTTTGATGTACATTGAATTTTAAATAAACTGGTTTTAAATACTTCGCTGCCTATAAATACAATGTGTTACAAAAATTAGGACGCTACTTCTGCACATGTTATTATTAATTTGTGATGATGTATAATGTATAATTTTATTATGTGTCTGTCTGTCTCAATTTTTATATGTTTTTTCTACACAGGTCGCTACTGAAAACTAGATCTCAATCTTAATAAGACTGCATATTCAAATAAAACATTTGCACTTGAATATAAAGTTGCTGACAAAGCAACAATGTGTTTTCTAACATAGCTTCTAGCATAACTAAGTTAGCAAAAGGTATGTGAGCTCACTAGATATGACTTCTCCAAGTTTACCATCACAGTCATCAGCCACTCAACTAGCACTCATCTAAACCTGCTCTGCACCCATGTGGGTCACAGTGCTATTCTTAAAAAGGTTTCATATTCTACAAGCTCTTTATTTCAGCTATTCGGATATACCCTCACCATTCACTACACTATAAAAAGGGGTTTACTCACAATAGCACATCCTGGTGTTTCGAGGTCTAAATAGGCCCTAGGAGGCATTTGTGTTGTCATAGGGTCTTTTGCCTCGCTTACTCACCTTCAAGTGTGAAGTGTGAGGAAAGCAGCAAAGACAGCAGAGGACGGAGGAAAGTGAAACATGTGGTATGTGGAAAGGAGCCATAACCATGTTGATACACAACCAAGTGCTCGGCTATAATCAAATCCACGGCTATTTTAAAGGATCATAACCCCACATCGACCAGGAACAGTTTAAAAAAATCTATATCAGCAGTGCAGTCTATATAAGGTGGACAGCAATGCATTTAAAATGACTAGATGCTGAATATTTTCAAGTGTGAGATGGTGACACTGCTCTTAAGGGGTTTCAGGGTTTAACCGCCAAAATTGTCATAAATGTGTTTGTTACCGTCATATCCAGGGAAAAATTTGAGAGGAGAGCCACTCCAACTGTTTTAAAATATAACCACAAGTCCATTTCGAGACCCGTGGAGGCGCCAGAATAGTTCATTCTTGGAAATGGCCTCTGCTTTGGCAGAGTAACTGTGTGAGCACTGTGTGTGTGTGTGTGTGTGTGTGTGTCTATCCGTGTGTGTTTTTGTAGACTTCTGCACTGTACGTGTGTGTTCCTACTGGAAGAGAGCGAAGCACAGAAGACACACGAAAGCTGCTTTTTATAATATAATCTTAAAACAGAACAAGTACCTTGATTTAACATTTTCTCACATTTTCTTGAGAAGTCCCGTAACACTACAAGGTATTTTGCTTATGTTTAGTCTGTTCTATGACAAGCTGACATATCACACAGGGAAAAAGGTAAATCAAGACAGCTGCACCAAATATAAAACATCCCACAGCTTGCAGTCATGTAGATAACTGCTGAGACTTTTCCAGAAAGCAAAAGCTGAGGTGTTTTGGATTTTGAAATGTCATCACTGCCCACCAAGAAATTCTTGACACATTTGAACATGAACAATATACTAGATTGTAAAATGATTGTGTTTTCAATTCTACTTACATTTGTCTCTTTAAAATAATAAAAAACTAAAACAATGAAATACAGGCAGCAATAAAAATATGGCATCATAAAAAACATCCCCACAGGAGAGCATCTTTCACAGGACGAACTAGATTAGCTTTTTGTTTTGTTTTTTAAATTACCTGCAGACATTCATGTTTTTCAGCCTTTGAACAACATATTTTTGTGAGTGGCTTAACTTAGCAGAAGGATCCTAAAACATAATTTAGTTGCAGAGGCAATTAAGCCCTCAGTAACTGTATTGTGAAACCAAATTGGCAAAGTCGGAAGCATGATATTCTGATCTGTTGATACAGATCGTAACAAATCTCGGCTTAGTCATCTCTAATAATGTTATTGCTTGCAAATTACATTCAATGACCTGCAATTTGTGATTGCTTTGATAAAGCGGAGGAGGAGGTTATGTTGTGGTAAGCAGTTCAATGGTAAAATCTCCCACACAACATGAAATTTTACTCTAAACTTCACGCTTCCTTTAGTCGCTACAGCGACTTAAGGCATAATATAGCATGTTTGTGGATACTTGTGCATATGCATGTCCAAACTGTTCTCCTTAGGAGCAGACCCATGTCATTCGTGTTCAAGACAGCTGCAGAGGCATATCATGATGCCAGCGTGCTCTCTGCCAAAACCCCATTCCCAGATTCCTAGATTTCCACAACTAATCGGCCAAAGGATCTCAGTGACATGTTGCTGGATGACTAATGAATACCCCTGATAGCCAAGCATGTGGGTGTTTTGAGTTATACGAGTAACACGCTGTTGTTTTAAAGCTGATGGTTTTGACAGGGTGCTTTTTCTCTTTCTTCATGCTTAGTTCATAGAAAACACAAGAACAAGCCAACTGGGCTTTGGGATCTGTCCGCTTCAAGCCAATGGTGCAGGATCATCAACACATCTGCTTGACATGCAAGACTCCTCATTTCACACACATAATATAACTTTACCCTACTCCTAAACTTACATATGCCATATTTACTAGGCGTTAAGGGCTTTTGATAAGTGAGGCCACAGGTGTGAATTTCCTCTTTACCCTCTGCTAGCCTTGGACGTAGCCACAGCCCCGCAACACTCAACAAGCTGTGCAGCTGCACAGCAGCGTTATATTACCAGTCTGTGAATGACAAGAACAGGTTGGGTCGCACACTGGTGCATACAGAGGTGCACAAAATATTGTCATCTGCTTGCAGGAGGAGGTTCTTGCTACTGCTGTCTGTGCATATGCTGCATGTGTCACCTGCATTTGCTGTACGTAGCAGGATTTGTTTGCATGTCCCTCTGCAGACTGTATTTTTGAGAGTCACTCTGCCGGATATACCGTACACGTGTGTTGCTAATCTCAGCGTCACTTGGTGGCAATGCTATATTGGACCTATGGCCCTATATGGTTTCTAAATGCTCTGACTATGAAAGGCTCTTTCCAATATAACTTCTCAAAACTAAAATATCTTGACTGTTTTTTGTTTGTGTGCTTTGTTCACAGAGGCACAGCTTTTTAATGTCTGCTATGAAACAGAAAAAAATCCATCTGACACCACACATCCCTGATAAGCCTTATCTGTTTAGCAGGGAGTCTGCACTCGCTCCCAGTCTTTCGCTTTGCTAACCTGACTGAGCGTGTGTTAAAGAAGAGACAGAGACACAAGGCCTTTTCGGAGCCTTTGCTGTGACTGGAAGGAAGATCAGGGGTCACCCTGTAAAAACATTCCCATAGCGCACCTCCCCCAGCCCTCATCCCTGCCAGAAACGTCTCAGCACACTACAGGGTAGCACATACTGATAGCGAGAGGCGAGAGAGACAGTTTCCAAATGAAATGTGGATTATTTTTTAAAGTAAAGACCTTGGATCTATAAGTAAACAAGGGGTAAAAAGTAAGTAAATCGAGCAGAAACATAGTTCTTCATACCCTAGAAACCCGTGTCCTCTTTTATATCTGTTTTGACTACTTTCATATTTCGAGCAGCCTGATTAGTTGACCCATATTACCTGCTCATATGTGAGGATTCATATTTGTTTCTCATGCTATTTGAGGTCCATCAGTGCACTAAATAATCATTATTTTAAAAAAAATACAGCTTCTAATTTTTTGTGATGATGATTTTTCACCTGGTTTCTTACTTTAATAAACAACATACAACAACTTATATCTTTATTATATTCAGTAACACATACTGAAGGGATGTGAAGCTTTTATTGTGTTTTTAAAAAAATATAAATTAAAAAGCATTAAACCACCATGTTATATTTTATGCTTAATTTATTACAGATCTCTGATATTATAACTGACTTAATGTTATTTAGAGGTCATGCTTTCTGAAGCTATAACCCCTCTATGTCTTCACGTGACTTTATATTCTTATTTTAATCTTTTTGATTCGTTTTACCTTGTGCAAAACATTTTTTAAAACTTACTAATGATGCACACGTACACATGCATGCACACACACACACACACCACTATGGCTTCCCATTATTGAGCGCAACTCTAGTTTAATCTGCAAACACTGTCCTGATCCCTGGCAAGGCTGCAGCTTCTGGATAGCCTCCCAAACTTCATGACACAGAGAGCAAAAAACAGTCAGAAAATGAAAACCACAGAAGAGGCCCCTAAGTGTTGACATATAGACAAACAGACTATATAGGACTCGTTGTGTGTGGTTTGTTGTTGTACTCCTTTTTTCTTCTCTGTAAGATTCAAGGCTCTCTCCAAACATACTTGAGTCTGACGCACTACTCTGATGAAGTGAGGGCCCTGCTGGGCGAACAATACAGGCCTGCCTTCCTGACCTCTCCGTCTAGCATATCCTACAGACACACAATGACTGCCTTAATTACCAGCCTCCATTCCCACCGCTAGGGTTTTCCCCAATAGCTCCCATTCAGAACCACGGTCTCTCCCTAAGGTGCCCATTCAAGTGTGATACAAAGCTAGCAGTGTCAGTCCCTGATCTCTTGACACCAAACTCAGTCCAGTGTGCCAGCACTTGCAGCCTCACAGCGTCTCTGTCCGTCCATCTGCTTGTCCGTCCCCTCCTTCAGCCTAGTCTTAGAAAAAAAAAAATTGTTGTTTCTTTTTTTTCCATATGAATCGTCTCAATTAGGAGCAATTAGTTAAAACAAATGCCAAAGTCAGTATGACGTGGATATTTTATTGAGGTAGGTTTTAATGGCTTTCTCAGCTCACTAACGAGATAAAGCAGAGAGAGATAAGACCACGGTTAAATAGCTTGTTGGTGCATCATTTAAATTACCTGTACAAAGTGGGTTTCACATCTGTCTTTGAGCCTGTAAATTAATCCAAATGAACCTAATCACACAATTTTAACATCAAAATAGCTATTAAGCATCACTGTAAGTGACTCGCACACACTACATGGTGTATTAACCAATGAGAAGAGTCTATGACAATTTCTACAGGGAAGAGCACAAGGCTGCATCTTGAAATGCTTTCCTTTGTTTAACCAACAAGTCAAACCCCAAAGATAAACAAAGTATATTACCAATACTGTAAAAAACAGGAAATAAAAGAAAATAGCAAAACTAGCATTTTCAAGCACAGAAGAACAAAATTGACTTTTTTATGTTGTTATGGATTATTGAGTATAAATTGATGTTGGATAAATCTGTGTTACTACAACTCCTAAGATTATGAGTAGTATGAGCTAACAGAGCTTTTGGCCCTTGTCTGCTAACAGGACATCATGCTGTAGTGAAAATGTGACCTTTGACCCTCTGATTCCTCCTTTCTCTCTGAGTGAAAAGTGAACCATCCTGTTCCCGAGTTCCCGAGGCCTCATTATGGGGCTGAAAAACCGTAACACTGTCTTGACTACTGTCATAGCCACCATGTATATATTTTGCAATATATTCAGTACCATCTGTTAAACAGTAGAGAGGTAAAACTGCACATTTTACAAAGGATTTTTCACTCTAGTACAATAACATAACAGATACTGAAACTTGGTTCCAAAATGAGTGCTTACCTGGTTTCCCTCATGCTGCAAAAACACAATTACATAAAGCAGTGTGATGAGCAAGAGCTCCGAACACATTATTGTTTATTTTCTTTTATTATCTGAAGCCTCCATTTTACAGTGCTGGCTCAGCAACGTGATGGAAAAAGTGTTACATAAGAAACTATCCAAAAATAAGCTAATGGAGCCCTCTAACATCACTTAGACTGTGTAGCCTTCATCTGAGCATGAAAAGGAGGACTAATCAAATGACACAACGTGCATAATCTCTTCCCAGCGAGAAAGCTGAGGGACTTTACGGCAGCTTAGCTTCACCTAAAAGCGAGCAGATGGTGCACCGTGTCTTCGTCCATATTTCAGCATTTAATCTGCAAACAGCTGTGAGTTTATCTATCTGCGGCAAATGTAACAGCATGCTGGAGTCCCAGAGATCGGGTTTTAAGTGTCACAGTTACCAAAACAGGAAGTGGTGTGATTGTTGACTCAGCAAAAACTGAGAGGAACAATGGGATTTCTGGACAGAACGCAAACCAGCTGGCAGGAAACCACACTTTTATCATTCTTTTAACTTTGATTTCCGTTTAGAGGAAGTGCCCTCGCTCCCCTTTCACTGGTCCGCTGTCTCTCGGCTCTTATGCCCTTCTCAAGCTTTCAGACTATGCCCTCTCTGTGCCAGACAAACACAATAGTGCTGAATGGCATGACAGTGACACATCCAAACTGCCTCCCTGCCCCAGCAAAATAAGTGCAGCCGTGTCAGAACCTGCCCCTGGGGCATCGTGGGGGTAAAATGTGAAACTCTTTCTCATGACAAATGTTGAATAAATCAATAAACTGGTATTTCATTAAAAAATATATATATATTTCAACTCAGGAAAGAGTGGGTTAAACATAGATTAGAAAAGCAAAAAGACAGATGTAGGTTCTTTCTCCTCCCAGGAACATTAGCCTCCAGGGAGACTGCAAACGTCTCCAGCTACATTAAGCTCACATAATCTGCTGGACTAGTGAATAATCAGCACTGGGCTGAATAGCAATGAAGGATAGAAAGCTAGTTTAGACAATTTCGCAGCATGTTTCCAACACAAGAGTTGCAAAATGTTTTGCCAAAGGTTTAAGACGGCACTGTTAATATGAGATACAAGTCGCACATGACACCAGAATTTAGACTGTGCTTGAATTTCTTACTGCTGACTGAAAAAGTTGAATTTTAATAGGAAGCTGGAGTGCAGAGCCCTTTAAATATGTGGGACACTTTATATTGGTGGCTTCAACAGTCTGTTGAAGTGACAGCATCCTATTATTCTGACACTTTTATGTTAATATTCATACCCACAGCTCTGACAGAAAAAGCCACACTATGTGCACAAGATTTGCCAAACATGCAAAGGACTTGTTGCAGTTTTGGCAGTATTATTTCTAGCGAAGTGCAGCCACACTTTTGAGCCTTTTAGGTCTCGCCACCATTGGGCTGTTTTACACTAGCAGCTGTTTTTTTCTGGATCTTATTTAAGGCAGCCCACACCTTTGTGCTTGTTCCAACCACAGGAACTCCCGCTGCAATACGTCTTTCAGGATGTATCCAGGGGACTGTCCCCTGAAAAAATGCTAACTGGTTAAAAGTGAATCTTTGAAAGACCAAATGAAGTTGTGACTGTGATCAGAGGACTGCTTTCTATTCAACCCTTGTAAAATTTGCCACATAGAGGAATAAAATAAACAGGAGCGAGCAACAGCCCCATTCACTCCATCTATTGTTGTTTCTGGTGACACAGACCCAAAATTATTCATCTGTGTAGTTTTGATGCACTTGGAATTTAAATTACATTAAAATCTCTTACAAAATTAAATTATCAGCTCATAAAATCTATAAGGGAAATAGAAAGGGTAAATGGGCTAATTATAGTGGCTATAATATGTCTGAGAGAGTCTTAGGGATGATCAGATTTTTGGGATTGCAAGGCAGAAGTGTTGATTAAACTATCATAACCAGCAGAATGTAATGAAGTCTCTTGTTTTAGCACTGCAGAGTTGCACAAACAAGGCTAAGCAGTTTCTAAATTAACTGTTAGAACTGACACACCAATAACACCACCACTGAAACGTGAAAGCCCCGCCTCTCGTAAACCCCCCCAAAAAACTAGCATCCTTGTTAAATGGTTAAATTAATTTTGGCTAAAAGTGCTAAAAGCACTGAATATCGTCTTTTTGAAGTCTCGGATAAATAAATATTGCCCCCAAAAAGATCAGACGTTAGATCCTCGTGCTCAGATTAACTGGAAGAGATAACACATGCTGGAAAGGTGAAACTCGGCTAAAGACCTGAATCAGATTCGATTAAGGCTTTAATATGAGTTACACTCTGCAGGAAATTGGGTGTTCCCACGCTGAGCTAAAATACTTGTTTTTCCTAAAGTGAAGCAAACACACAAGCAACACTCTGTGCAGTGATGTAACGCTGGTAAATTACAAATTTGCAGTGTGTTTTTGACAAATCACAGACACACACATACAACAACAAACTGAAACATTAAAAACATTGCACAATTCTCTCAGCGTGACTGCCAACCAAATCCGAAAAGGATCGCCGCTCTGTCAGAGGCAAGCACCGGAAAATTTAAAAGCAAATATGTTTTGTCAAAACCACTGATGTTTGTTATGGTAGACAAAGCAGGCTGCAGTAATGACAAGTCATTATGTTTACTACCACGGCTGACGGGAAAGCACACACTCTGGAAAGTCACACGTTGCTCTTTTGCCTCTCCTCCGAGGACGCCCTTAGTTCAAAGGTCAACTCTCGTCTCCACTTTTACGGGAGATCGTGGAGACCATTTGTTACAAAGTACAAACTCCTGCTGAAACTCACGCCACGTGAGGCGTAAATGCCATCGCAGTGATTTGCATTAGATATACGCAAGTGGAGATGCCTGCCGACTGACTGGCAGCCATAGACGTGAGAGGGAACGTTAGTGCCTGTGCTTTTAGAGTGAAGCATCCTCTGCAAAAGCCTTTGGTAAATTAAATGGCTTGATTCTATCTTCTGTCATACTCTGCTGGAAATATTTAAAATACATAGACATTGCACTAACACAGTCCAAATGGGAACAAAAAAGCTTGATAAAGAGGGATCTGTATAGGGATCACTGTGCTCTTGCAGACAAACCTGTACAACATCTTTGGCTATATCATCATCAGCAATTTAAGCAATGAAAATTCAAAGGCTTATGTAAGTTGGTTTGATGCTACAGCTGCATAAAAGCTCTCGTTTAAAACAAAAGACTATACCGCTCACATCTGTTTGTTAGATATAAAGCAACATCTGCTGAGCACAAAGTGTGAAAACAAGAGCAAACCGCTAGCCTGTTTTACTCCACAAAAGCTGACTAATTAACGTGTTAATGCATATTTAATGCATATATAAATATATGTATCAGAATGCATATTTTGAGAGTGGACACCACTGAAGAAGAAGCTACCATAGGAGCAGGAAAAGCTTTAGGTTCTGAGTGTTGAGACAGATAGAGGAGCCAGAAACCACCAGCCATGCAGTCAGTAGACAACCAAGTTTACCACTTGACCCACAGCTGCCTCTTTGCATTTAACTCATAAAAAGAAAAAAATAAATAAAAAGCATCTTTCCTGAAAAATAATGAATGTTGCTTAAAAAGACCAAATGTTCTCAATCAGCTGATTGTGATTTTTTTAAGCTGTCAAACAATGCCTCCAAAAAGTTCAGCAGTTTTGGTTAACCTCATATGAGAGATGAGAAACCACATTTTTGTGGCATTCTCCCAGTAAAAGACAACAACAACAACAATCTGGCATTTCTCAGAAGCATAAGAGCGTGCAGTGCTAACTGAAGATCCTGGACAAGGGGGTTGCATAATGTTCAGGAATGAGGGATTGTAAGTCGAGAGTCCAGCGTAGCTCAAAGACACGCATAAAACATACAACAGCAAGATCCACCCCCGCCCACCCATAAACCTGCATTACAGCAAAGAAACTTTCCATGAGTTCATCTTTCTACCTCTGGTAAACCTGTCAGTCACTGCATCACTCTGATCACTCAAATCAGAGGTGGGGCCAGCTGTTGAGAGGATTAGTCCTCTAAACAAAACCAAATCATGAGTGCAAGTGGAAGACATCTTGGAGCGGCGCCAGAGCGTGGCAGCGAGAGGCATTCTGCTCATAACTAGGGGAGCGACGTCATTTTCCCAAATAAAAGCCAGTTTACATAACACCTCTGTCCCCATGACAGGCAGCACTGGGCAGCTGCTGCCAGACCTGTGGCTTTCACTCAGCTACAAGTTTCCTGAAAAATAAATCTCTCAGCACAACCACAAACCTTGCCTGTGTTTCCAATATTAACATGTAAAAACTTTTTTTTTAAAAAGGGGGGGGTCTTCAATTTCAATTAATGTATTAGCACTTTGGCCTACCTCTATATACTCAAAAAGCAAAACAATAAAGAAAAGCTAGAGAAAGCATCATAAATAAAGGAGAAACTTACTTGACCCTTTGACAGTCTTTGCGCAAAGCACCTCAATAAAAGGCGGTGAGGGGAAGTAGACGAGGAAGCTTTACATACTCTGTGCTGGACTAGGATGACAAACTTTGCAGGACCTGGTGAAGCAAGAGCTTCTGTTTTCATTGGCAAAGCCTCTCTGAACAGGACAAACTCTTTCTTAGTACGAACACACGACTGCACAATGTAAAACAGAGTACTGATCATTTAGAATGAGGAGTTCTTGTTTAGAGAATGACACCAGACTTGGCGAGCAAGCACTCTTAGGAAGAGCTCTTCTCGCTTGTGCGTCACATATATTATTCGGATCTTCAGCTGGTTAAATAAGGAAGAACTATCCTTGGCTTAGGCATGCAGTGACAGGTGAGAGGGCAATAGTGTAAATGATGCAGCACAAATGGAAGGTAAGCTTATGGAGGAGAAGCCCAGGAGAGACCTAAATAACTGAGATGGTAGGTGTTGAGGCTGTTTGGAGACTTTGCTGCTTTCTGAGTTACTGCTGGCAGTTTAACGAACAGCTGAAATACAAACCAGAAGTAGGGTGAGGGTGTTTCTGACATACACAATGGAAAGATTCATTTCACTGCTCCCTGCTGTCAAAGGGGTTTTATTTAATAAAGGAACAGTTTAGCCTTTTTTCATCTTGAAACGGTAAAGTGAAACTTAATATACAGCAGATATGGTTTTAGTACTAAAGACACTAAATTGTGAGTCGTTTAATGTGCACCTGTGCCAGCGCCGAGTATCACTTCATCATTGCTCACATCCACATGTACAGTATTAGTTGAAGGAAGATGGAAGGTAAAACGTTACATGTTGCATGATATAGTACAAAACCAAATTCCAGGAAGAGTTGTGAGCAGATGATCTAATTCCCACACACTGCAGTTTGGGGCTGCCCAGGAGATATTTCATCACTACAGTGGTCTTATACAGACCTCGTGAGACCAGTCATCATATGTCATAAAGCGAGTCAAAGCATTTTAATCTCACATCTGCTCCTCATTACACTTTCATGCAAAAGAAACTTAGGGCTGGGGTTCGGCTGTTGCACCTCACCCAGGGAAAGGGAGAGGAGACAAACGGGGGAGGCAACTGAAAGACGAGGGAGTGTAAGGTCCAACTAAAAACTCAGAAACTCCACAGTTCCAAGGGAAGGTGCTTTTGTGTTCTCCCTATGAAATTAGCTCACTTGGCACTCCATGACTTTGCCTTTACAAGCTGCTACACAACAACATAATGACAGATCAGACCGTAGCAGTTTCACAGTCTAGTCCTAGAAAATACACTTTAATTTTGCTACAGCAGCTACAAGCGAAGCTTTTCCTTTCACACATTATGTTCCGCTATAGTTCACAGAGAGACAGACAGGCAGGATAAATATATAAATACTTTTCTTTTCCAAATCAAGCTACGGTTTAGGGGTGTTGACAACAGCTGGAGCCCCATTTGTCACACACTGGTGGTACCCAGTAACCTCGATACTAGACCTCAAGGTGGATTTGTCATGGTGCCTCGCCAAAAAAAAACAAGGATAAAAAGCTGCATCATAACAGGCTGATTCAGTGGGAAACAGAGACAGGAAAGCTCCCACTGAAATTTCCCACTTAAACTGTGGCTGTAATAGCGACAGTTTAAGTGGATGTACAACTGTGGATATAAAAACTGTGGCTACATGTCAGAAAATGGCACTTACACTACTTACTTATACACAGTCAACATGATGATCTGATTCAAACCCTTCACCTTTGACTTGGGAGTTTAAAAATATGGCCGTGACATAACATGTGCTTATAACGTGTAGTCTTTTTGTTGTGCAGTGTTTTGCCAGTCAAGACAAACACACACATACACACACACATGACTACAGAAGACAGAGGCCAGTCTGTTTAACAAGTAGGTCAGACCAGATCCAAAAAGAGAGGAAGAAAGAAAAAGAGTGAGGGAGAGAGTGACTGACTGCAGCAAGCTTAGATTTTAGTGTCATTATTGGTTTGTATGAACCAAATAAAAAGTCATTGAAGAAGTCTAATGTCAAGATTAAGCAAATGAGACACACTGAAAGATTTAACAGTGATTATAAGCCATCTGTGTCACCTGATGACTAGATTATGTCATACGTGTGTGTTAACAGTCTCACCTGAGGGCAGTCTTTGATATAGTGGCCCTTGTTGAAGCACAGGTGGCACAAGTAGTTGGGTGGGGGTCTTTTGTTCGGTTTTCTTGTTTCAGAAGAGAGGGAAAGGTCTGAGAAATGGTCCGTCAGGGAGTTGAGTCCGTCCACAATATTGTTCAGGGAGCCATAGGGAGACACGTTCTTATACACGTTGTTGTTTAAGGCCTGAAAAATAACACCAGATACAGCCTGTTGTTAACATGAAACTCTGCTTCTCGTGAAATGCTTAGATTACGCGCCAGGTTCCTAAATGTGCTCTCTGTCCTGTTTGCTGTTGTACAAAAAGTAAAGAAAAACTAAACAAAAAAAACGGAAAAAGAACTCCAAGATAATTTCGCTCATTAAATTCGGAACATCTGGCACGAGGCCCAGCTGTGCTCATGAACTGGAAAAGTACTGCGCATGTCCTCAGAGAAACACAGGACAAAGTATGACTCATTGTAAACAAGATGGGAAGCATGTTCCCCCGGCCACCCAGCGGAACATCAGCATTAACGCCATGCACTGCTGGTGGTAAACTATCCGCCGTCTGAATCTGTAGTCTGCTCGGAGACACAGGATGCACTGTTGCGTGCCACCAGGCCAACTGAATTCGCAGAAGATGCTCTCTGAATATTAATAACAGGGAAAGCGCTCCCTGCCTTTCCTTATTTCCCTTTTCGTTCATGTCTTCCTCTTTTCAAACGCAGTCCAGAAGAGACAGACGTGATTTGACCCCTGGGTGAAATTAATCTGATTTTAGCAAATATTCATACAGCCAGGTAATTAACCTAGGAGAAGCCTAACTAATTATCTGGCCTGACATTTAATATCCGAGTGACCGCTCTTGAGAAAAAGAAAAGATGTCAAAGAGTTCGTAGGCATGTGGAAATCCACTGATAAACTCTTTAATATAACCGAAGGGTATGCATCATTTTAGGACACAGGCTTGTGTCTGGGAAATGATGTTACTGTTGATTTTAAATGTTGCACGGTACAGAAACCTTACACTTGGCAACCTAACCAGGGCTGAAAGCCAAATCTCTATCTGGAGACTGTAAGATTGTCTTGCTAACCAGCTCCAGCTTTAAGAGCCGTGTTCATTTATTACTTGTCGTTGCTGTAAATCAAGCACTACAGCTCTGTAGTTTCTCAGTTTCCCATCTGGTGCATGTGTTCCAGCTCTGTGTACTACTGCATCCCTCCTACAAATGGAAATGTACACATTTAAGTTTTACTGCAGCTTGCGAAATCATTTTTAACAAATAAAAAACAGGAAACTTTGCTCTGTTTACATTCGGAGCATTTCTTCAGTTTGGCTTCAAACCACCTACTGTCAGCCCAAAGGAAACGGATTTCACACACATCTGCTAATGGTGGGGTGAGACGGTTTGTTTATTTTTGCGTGTGTGACTGAGTGACTAGTCCTTGGTAGGTTGTGTGTTTTGTGCCGTGTGGCAATAGATGAGGGGATGACCAGCCACGGTGTGCCCAAGACAGGCAGAACAAGTGTAGCACATCTGTGAGTGTTTTCACAGGTCCGGTGATGAGGTGTCACACAGCAGGAGGTCAATAAAACACTGCTGTTTTTAGGCCAGGCTTGTGGTGCCACCTGGGAACTTTAAAGGTGCACTGATAAGAGGTAGAGTAATCCAGATAGTTTCTAAATTAACAGTAAAAATATGTTAGGGGGGCTTTTCTGCCTGCAACTGGGTTGTGAAGGAGGCTTTTGAGCAAAGCTGTCAGCAGACGAATCTGCGATAAGCGTGCTCGACTTGTGCCCTGTCGACAGCGACTTCATTAATCTATATCGCAATTTCACTCCAAGCAGGCTGTTGTGTGATCCTTCACCGTGAAAACAACCACATTTCGCGTTAGTCATCTCATCATCAAATCTCTGCAGTGGTTTGTTTTGCTTGGCTTAGCCGGTATAGAAAGTTGCAAAATCTCCCCCTCCCTCCACCCCTTAAACCGTTTCCAGACTCTATGTGTGTTCCCTCACTTTGAAACACTTTATACTCTCATGGCATTACACAATTGCGTGTAATGTATAAAGCGAACGCCCCATTTTCAGATGACTTTACGTGTTAAGTGACTTCAAAAGCCCCCTGCGGTTGCCACCATTATAATGAACACTGGCTCTAGATGGTGACTACACCATCCATCCACTACTAAAGTTTCCAACACATAGCGTCACTTGAACAGAGATCTAAGAAACTGGGCTGCAGTGCAATCAACGCTGCTCACTGTGTATTTTTATTTATTATAACACTGCCTTTCTGCCCACGCTGTGTGATCATTTTCTGTATGCGGGAGAGATGGAGGGGTCACTTTTGCACAGAGTGCACTATGGGGTATCAGATTTGCACCGTGCACACATTATCAGCATGCTGGTTCCCTAAAATTACTTGGAGGCACAAAAATAGAGAATATGTAAACAAGGACTGATTTTGTTTGCACAACCTGGTCTATTTGAAGGAGTCAGAGACAGCAGACCTCAGCAAGGGGCTGCAGTGGCCTGCTCTCTCCAGACAGAGGCGTGCAGAGGGTGGGGGGGGATCTATTTCCATCTCCTGCCTCTCTGATTAAAACATATTTTTCCTCACCACATTAACTTTGAGCCATAACTTATAAATATGCTGAAAGCAGACCTCTTCATGTGTAATCATGTCATCTGGGGGAGGGAAATGAGCTGTGTGATATTTAGATCTTGAAAGATTGCACATTAATTTTAATTTTAACATAAGTATTTAATCCATGAGTGGGTTAGTGACATATTTACTGAGTATTTCTGGTGTATTTTTCTCTTCTAGTATTGCAATCATATACACAGAAGCCTACACAATCGTTTTATATTATGTAAAACACTTACATCTGCACATAGCAATAGAGCTACATTCAAAGTAGCCCCACCAAAAATGTTTATTTCATCGGACTATTTTAGGTTTTTGTCCATATTAAAAATATCATGGCGGTTATACCAGAATAGCCTATGTTGCAACCTGCATGCTAAAACATTTGCTGCTCAGACAAACAACACTAACACCGTCCAACTCTCCCTAAAATCAGCCACAGTCTCACAACCTCAGATATCCCGGATTTGTACGTAGCATGCCGTCAGTTCACCTCATTTCGCTGCAGCTGGAAGAAGTTGTTGAGATAGTTGGAGTTCAGGGAAGAGCTCAAATCCGCCGCTGCGGGAGTCTTGCTGAAACTGAGATCCGGGTGGGAAGAGTTGGGTTCGGGTCTGAACGCGTCAAAGGCGCTGGTCTGGTGGGGGTCTTGTAAGGAGAGATAGACCCAGTTGAGAAGTTGAGCCGGCTGGTACACGGAGGCACTCGTGTCTATGGCAGACAGCAAGCTCATCTTTCCATTCAAATGTCCAAACTGGATTTCCACCGCTTCTTTTTTTTCTTTTTTGCTGGACTCGTCTCAAATGTTGCTTTTTTCCCGTCCCCGTCCCCAAACTGATGGCAAGTGCTCCCTTTTCTTCTTCTTCTTTCTGTAAAAGGCCCTGTCCTCCTCACGCCGGGAGCCTCGTCCCACTTAGGTGTTACTCAAAAGTCATGGCGTTAACATGTCAGTATAAAAAGTTTTCCCTTGCTCCCCATGGTCCGCTATCTGCCTTTATTGCAGCGGGGCAGAGAGAAGCTCTTTGAATATGCAATGAACGCGGCTCTGCGTCACCGAGGACCAGCAGCCAATCAGCGCGTCGTTTGTTCCAGGAGTCAACCGAGTAACTGCTGTAATAAAGACGGTGTAGATATTCTATTATTTACCAAGTTACTAATATATATGGTTTACTATTTCTCTATTCTTGAGTGGAAACAGGCCTCCCTGATTCTTTATGACATTCAGCCACCTTCTGAAAACACATATTAATATGCTATAAAGAAAAACCTGGATAACTTTAGACATTTAGTCCAGCGGTTAAGAAATCAATAAACTGTGCAGCTTATCAGGACTATGGGGCACACTCTGTCAAGCACGTCCCAGCTTCCAGCCAACCCGCAGATTCAAGGCAGCAGAGTATGGAGAAAACCTTAAAAACGGCTCCCTCTTGTGGCAAAAATCCCTGCATATATCCACGAATCCAGAAGATACTGGCATTCATTTCCTAGAGAGGTTATTCTGGCTCTTAAGTATGACTACTGCTTTCCAAAACCTAATTTTATCTTGTGCTTTTAAATTTGCAGACTTAAATTAGGAGAATTTTAGGAGAACGGACGTTTGCAATGAGTCACATATATAAACTATATTAACAGATATTTCCCATATGTGCATACATTTACAGTAGAGTCATGTGAAAAGCTCTTTCAGTTCTGAGGTGCATATGACACAATAATAAAACAAATAGACCTAACCAGGTTCTAAAATTAGTGAAATACAACTTCAGATGAACAGTAATACATGTGATATTACATTGTAACATTATTTCATTAAAACTAAGCCACAACACACATGGAGTGTGTGAAAAACTAAGCACAATCTGTGATTCAGTAGCTTTTGAACCACCCTTAACAGCAATGAGTTGAAGTAAATGTTGTCTGTGCTATTTTATCAGTCTCTCACATGTGTAGGAATTTTGGCCCACTCTTCTTTCCTTGTGTTGCTTGAGTTTATTGGGGTTTGGAAGCATTTATTTCTGCACAGCTTTCCTGCCACAGCATTTCAGTGTGGTTGAGATCTAGATTTTGCAACACCTTGCCATTGCAACACTTTGATTCTTTACTTTTTAAGCCATTCTGTTGTAGATTTGCTGCTGTCATTGTCCTGCTGCATGACCGAGTTTCAGCCAAGCCTTAGCTGCCAAACAGATGACCTCACATTTGACTCCAGAATACTTGAGGAGCTCATGATCGACTCAATGACAGCACGGTGCGTAGGACCTGTGGCTGCAAAACAAGCCCAAAACATCATGCCTCCACCACCAAGCTTATAGTTGCTACAAGTTGTTTGTGCTGATATGCTGTGTTTGGTTTTTGCCAAATGTGGCAGTGTACATTGTGGTAAAACATCTCCACTTTGTTCTCATTTGTGCAGACGACATTGTTCCAGGTGTTTTCAATTTGCTCAGATGCAACTTTGAAAACCTAAACTGTGCTAATGTTTTCTTTTTAGAAACAAGAGGCCTTGTGCTGGCAACCCTTTCAAACACGCCATATTTATTCAGTCTTTTTCTAAATGTACTTTGTACATGAACTTTAACATTTAGGAGTCTGAGGCAGAGGCGGGGATGTCAAACTTATTTTACATTACGGGCCACATACAGCCCACTTTAATCTTAAGTGGGCCAGATAAACTTATCTGGGTATCTATCACTGTACAGAAGTTCAACTGCACATTTGAACTCAGAGATAACAACAGAGAAATGCTGCTGAAAAAAAAAAGAATGACCCTTTGGGCTTAAATTGGAAGAAATAAATGTAAAAAATGACAGACAAGTTCAGATAGTTTGTTACCCAGACTGTCCTGCAGTTATTATAAAACTGAAAGGTTTTGTTAATTAGAAGAAAATGTACATTTTTGTCTTTTTATTGTGAAACAAAAAGTTTCTATAATAGTGAAAAAATGAACTTTTTTGTCGTTTAACTTTTTATCTATTACTTTAGTGTAGTATGAATGTCCATGGGGAGGTCTTTTATTAGTGGGAAGTCCAAAATGTATGCCCTCCTTAATATTTTCCAAAGCAGTCCAGTGGGCTGGATTGGAGTGATTGGAGTTTTTGTCAGGCCAATTATGACCCCATGGCCTTGCTGCTGGGACCCTACTGGGATGTCCCATGAAATTCTCCCATGTATTGAATCTTTCTAATTGTACAATAATGAAGGTCATAGTGTTTGGTGATATAATTCTAACCCTTCCAAAATGGATGGGCAGCAACAATAGGTTCTCCGAGATCACCGCTGATGTCTTTTTGCCTTGGCTTTGAGTTAACACATACCTAAAAACTCCAGACTGGCTAAAAAAGCTTTAGCTTTCATAGAGATGCTGAAATGTATTGATGATCAAAACATATGGCTGCTATTTACCCTCTTAATTCCCAGGTAAGTAGTAAGGGCGTAGTTTGTATTTAGTTGGTTCATTTGAATAAGTAATGATATGGTGAAATGTGTCATATGTTGATGCTCATCTCATCTCACAAAATTTGCAACATTTTTTTTCATGTCGCCTATACTTGACAATAGCATAATAAAACTGGAATAGAAAACTTAAAACATTTGGTGTGCCACCCCAATACTTTTAGTGGCCCCCGTATGGCCATCTGGAGGAGCCTTGTAATAGCTTTTCATCATTACGTCCTGAACAAAATCATTGGACATCCTCTTCCCTCCCTGAAGGACCTGTACAGCACTCGCTGTCTCACGAGAGCACGTAGCATCCTACGGGATTTCACATACCCAAGTCACCGGGTGTTTAAGTGACCTCAGCAACCTGAATCTCCTGCCCAGATTTGGGTTGCCAAGGTCACAGACAAACAGACTCAAGGACAGCTTTTACAATAGGGCAATAGCCCTAATCAATGCTAACAGCTAACCTGATTGGCTACCTCCCTGGACTTTTTTTTGGAGGGCAATAATAATAATGTGCAAGAAACATTCATTAATTTCTTTTATTTATTTATGAAGTCATTCCTTTTTCTTTCTTTCTTTTTTGCTTATACCTTTTTGCGCTTATCACTCCACTTTAAAGTTACTGTGTTGTGTTGTTACTATTTGTGTTGTGTTTTGTTGTGTTTAGATGTCGAGGTGGGACAGTTTCCATTTTCATTGTACTATTGTACTAGCTATGACTGTGCAATGACAATAAAATGTGTTATCTTATCTTATCTTATCTTATCTTATCTTGATAAGTAAAACTTTAGAACGGAATTGGTTGTCCTGTCTTCTTTTCTTTCTTTCTTTTTGGCTGTATATGTTCACAAGCCTACAGCATGGTTTCACTTCCTAATATTTTTTTATTTTATTTCATTTTATCTTTTAAAAATTGCTAAGACTTATTACTGCCAGCTACATTAATCATTACATTTTCTTGTAGCTCCAAGAAAATAAAAAGAAATGTACAAAGAAAGGGGATTAACTCAGTCATACACTCAGATATTCTTACCTGAGTAGGGTGTTACCTTCCAGGAACACATCAGTCAAACAACATACCTTTTGTGAAATAATAGCTGTCATGTTTTCCATTAAGTCACCATAGGTCACATATACGTCCAGCAGGGAGTAATTCGTTTTTGTTTATAGGCGTTGTGAAAGAGGACGGGTAGAGAGAGAGAGATGGGTGGGAACCTTGAATGGAAACTCTGCGTCCCACCCACACCACTTAAATACAACCAAGCTAGTCGAAGAAATATAAGCTTCCAGGAAGAGACTGCAAGAAAACTAAAGTAAGTGCTAAAAGCGAAAACAGCTTCCTACACAGACTAAAGCGTTGATTGATAGGTTAGTAAAGGTTATACCTGAGCTGGATCGTGGTGTCGTTTTTTAAGGCGTTTTGCTGCTTTGACGTCTACCGAGCTGCTTGTCTTCTCGAAGCAGTCGCTAGCTGCTCTGTCAACGTTATTACAGACATACCTTTGCCTTTAGCTCAGTCGAGGAAAGCTAGAAAGTACACACGCAGGTCGTAGTTTCGTTTTTGTTGCTTGATATTTTGTTATATTTATTTGTAGTTAGTTAGCTTAATGCGGGAAGCGAGCGAGCCTTCAATGGATTAGACGGATATGGCTACTCTATGTAAATACAGTTGGGAGCCAGTTTAACTTGCGAGCTCTCTAAAATTATTAACGCAGGCCCAAAGCATGGCTGTATGTATTTTATAATTAGCGAGCCAAAGGTTGGTTTCCGAGGACTGTCATAGTAGATTTTTAGCATATTATAACACTGGTCACGATGTTTAACCGGTCCAAAAGTCGCCTAAGTTATAAAGCGAGTAAACTGCGTATGTTACGATTTCCCAATATTAACAGTCACTTTTTTTAAAGACCGCAAACCCTTAAAAGAACATATATGGAGATGTGACTGCTTACAATTTGCAGGGGAAAACAGTCAGATGTGTCCCCCCTGAACAACATTTAAATGTGTTTAAGACAGATTTGAAACTAAACCGTATTTACTTATGTTTGTACACGAAGACCTTAACCTTAATACTCAGCATCAGTGTTTCTGAGCTGGACATCAGCAGTAGTTTAAGATAATGACGTGTGCTGTGTTGTTTTTAAGATAAAATATTCTAATTTGACCTCTGCATTTCCCTGAGTATCTTTCTTGCCCTGTGTGCTTATTCAGATGCAGTAGCAGCTTGTTTTCATCCTCAGTGCATAAAAGCAGTGAAGACTGTTCCAGTTAAGTCAACTGGAGTCAGTTTTACCACGGAATAAATGGGCCTGCTGGAGGACAAGCTTTTCATACTATGCCTAACCAAAATGAAAGTTTCCTTACCATCCCACCACTGAGCTAAAAGTATCTGTGATCACATGACTATGGAATGAAGAGTCTGTCCTTCATTAGGTTTCCATGACCATGGCCTCTACATTGCTACATTAGCAAAAGTTAATGGCGACTAGAAAAAGACTAGTTCAATTCATATTAAGGGAAGAAAGAAACGTAAAATGAGTTTCTTCAATTGTGCATGGCTTGGTTAACAGTGAAAGACAGTGTGGGGTCAGGGATATAAATCGGCTATAAAACCTGTAGTATCACTATACAAACAAGCATTGTGCAAATATTAGACCAGAAGCCAATTAAAGCACATCATTGTTAAATTCAGAAAAGCAGCAAAATTAACGTGCTTTACTGAGGTGTTGTAAACATTTTAAAAACTTTTGTTTATTTATTTATTTTTTTAGTTTTAAACGTGTGAACTTGCCTTGAATAGTAGTTCACACGATTTTAACATGCAGCAGCAGCAACGGTGTAACCACACACTCCAAACCAGGAAACCAAGGCAACACATAGTCATTACCTTTTCACAGTTATAGGTTCTCAGGTCAGAAGTTCATTTCAACAAAAGATTACAAACATAAAGCATACAGATTTTAAAACTTTTAAATGTGGTATTAACAACACCACAAGTTATTGCTAGTAAAGCCAACTAAAGGTAAGTAAAATGTACAAGAAAACTAGATTTTGAGGGAAAACTAACTAAAAAATGAGGAAATGTACTTAGTTTTACTTTTTTTTTTTTTTTTTTTTTTTGAGACTTAGACGCACATGATTGTGAGTCAACTGTTTTCACAGAGTCTTGTGCTTTATTGTAATGCTAAATAATTAACTAATATCCAGGAATTCAAATCTTGCCTCTGACAAAGAACCTCTGCGTAACAGAAGATCCTTTCAGCTGGTCCCTTCACTACAGCTGGTAGTTTCACATGTTTGATTTGGCAGATTTTTATACTGGTTGATGAATTTAATTGGGGACATTTTGCTTGTTACACAAATGTGTAAACCACTACATTGTGGAAATACCATTTATGTAATAATTATTTAAAAAAACAAACAAACCCGGAAGTAATAAAAACTTCAGTAACATATAAAACGGTAAAAACAAAACTGAAAGAGCAAATCGGCTCCAGGGGGCTAACCGAAATTAAACTCAAGACAAAAACACTCAAACGTAACATTCATCTTCCATTTTCTGCTCCATGTTAGAGTAAATAATAAAACCTCATTTGAAAATGCTAAACTATAATGACTCTGTTTAGAAATGCGATGCACATTGCATCATTTGCATATTACTTAAAGGTGCAGTTCACATAAACGTTTGATCTTTTACTTTTCTTTTTCATTTTCAACAGATGATGTACTTTTTAATGGAGGCAGCTGCACAAAATGATAATGATGCTGCAGATTCTTATTATTTGTAAGAGGTTATGTTGTATGGTGGGCATCCCTTTGACTGCTCTGTTTTATGTTTAAAGCAATGAGCTACCCTGGATATCCCCCTCAGGCAGGAGGATACCCCCCTCAGGCAGGAGGATATCCCCCACAGGCAGGAGGATACCCACCTCAGCCTGGGGCTTACCCTCCACAACCAGGTGCTTACCCTCCCCAAGCGGGAGGTTACCCCCCACAGCCGGGTGGCTATCCTCCTCAAGCTGGAGGCTACCCACCACAGGCAGGAGGATATCCACCTCAAGCTGGAGGTTACCCACCACAGGCTGGAGGTTACCCACAGGCACCACCTCAAGGTGAGCCACTGTGCAGGACTGTTAAAGTCAGTGCACACTTTTGCACACTTAAGTAAAGAGAAGATTCATTTCTTTGTAAAGATTTTGTGATGTATATAATTCTACTTTCTGCAGCAAGGTTGTTAAATCTTAGCATGTAGCGCTGGTTGCTGCTGTTGATTGATGGATTAATCCATCAGTTAAATGTGTTTATCGTTATGTCCTGTCAAACTCTGACTGTAATGACTGAAGCGGATGAGTCATTTGGTCTCCTGTTCAGAGTCCAGCAGACCTTGAATGTGATCTAATTTTATCTTCAGGAAATCTGCACACAAAACAAGTCTGTTTGCACAACGATACACAGCTCTGCACCGTATATACACAAATTAACTGTTGTTGTATGTGACAATGACACATACAGCAACACGGCCAACTAATAAATATCATTTTCATATCTTACTGATGTATTAAATAAATTAAAATGATTGCCTGTCACTTAACATTAAGCCGAATGCAAAGAAGTTGGAAAGAAAAGAAGTAACATTTATACAACTTTTCATATAATTGCTGATTTGAAGATTTGCTTATTACAGGCTCAATAGTCAGTCTTTATCCGAGGCCAATCTGACGAGCTGCTAGCTGTAGCTTCATATTTATCATTCAGACATGAAAGTGATCTTAATCTTTTTATTAACATGTGTTTTGGTTAATGTGAAATGGTGCCTACTTTCAGTTAAGTGGTGTTTGCAGGCAACTTGGGATCATGAGAATTTATACTTAATGGACTGGAGTTCATAACTTTGTTTATGTGTCCTTTAACAACAGTGTTTACAAATTGCTTCGGAAATTCCATTACAACAGAAAGAGGAAAATGATATGATAAAGGAAAATTAAAGTGTATATCTAACAGCAGTGATGACCATTAAGGACAATAAAAGATGACATCACCTAAAAACAAACAACATGACTTGAAGGACATTACTCATGGAAGGAGTATTGTCATATCTAAAATCGAAGAATATGAACGGATTCGTAGTTGGTCAGCATTTCTGCGTTCCAGCTGTTGGCGTTATTCATCCCACATGCAAATTTTAAAATGATCCGTAGAATCTCAAAATGAGCTTTAAATGAAAACAAGGAGCAAGTGCAGTTCCTTAAATTTCCTGAATAGTTTCTTCTTTGTTAACTTGTGCAGGCAGCTGGGGTGGAGGGCCTACAGGTGGATATCCCTCCATTGGTCTTGATGGCTTATCCAACCCTGGATACAATCCTGGCATGGTAAGTTTGATCTCAAAATATACATCCCAGAAATTTGTAAAATTTTGTTTAATGCATGATCACTGGATTTTTGCCTTAAATATTCAAGTTAGAATTACACGCCATTAATGGAATATCACGCACTTTCACTTTACGGTAAGATGGTTTCAAAATACGTCTCCCTAAATTCTCAGCATTATTGCTTTTTTTTTTTTTTCCCTTACCTGTTTTTTTTCCATTTTTCCTGCATGAAAAGCAGTCATAAACTTAATTTCTGTGTATTGTTCTTAAAGATACCAATGCCCTTTTTTTTTACTCTTTGACTTTCCCCATGCATTTTCTTTTTATTTGGTCTGTCAGATGTATGCAATGACATTTTAATAGCTTGGCCACACTTTCTTTGGATTCTTCTTTATATCCTCCTGAGACCCAGAACTATAAATGTTATTAGTGGTTCAATGGAGCATTTTTTTTCCGGGAGGGGTTAAAATTGTTCAGGTTTTATTTCATGACCGAATGATGTGGTGTAATATATAAAAATGGTTAGATGACAGAACCCCATCTGATTACTGAAATGTAAGTTTAACAAAAAACAGAGGAGGACTTAACAGACAAACCACACAAGTCCATCATGGCTAACAAATACTGTGTATTTAATTTAACTGCCCTTCCACATTTCTGAATAAAGGTTTTGCCTCACTCTGCCATCTGCTTCCTAAAGTATGTACATAGATTGAAAATGTAAAGTAGTAAGTCCAGATGTCTGTTAGTAAGGACACTAAAAAAAATAGAAAGCCCATGATATCCCCTCGCCGGTACAGAGGAATAATACAGATTGCATAAATAGTATTTGACGGAGAGGTCTCAGACTCATGCCTGCCCAAACAAAAAAGGAAAACAAAAATGAAGTGTTGGGTCTTAGGAGGATATCATGTATAAACACCAGGAATATTGAACTCAGTTTGAGTATTTACTTGGAAATATTTATTTTAATCATGGTAATTTGACAAACAAGTGTAACCAAAAAAGGTGTGACCAGCTACCTGTATTAAAAATTAAAAAATCTTCAAGAATCTGTGCACATGTTATGGGATGACAATATTTCCAAATCACAGGCTAACCAGATCTCTGGAGCCATGGGGGGGTTTCCTCCAAACACGTCCATGTTTGCCCAAGTCCCTGGGGGCTACCAACCTGCCCCTCAACCTGGTGGGTTTGGTGGCCCCATCCCTAACCAACAGTCATGTGGCCTGTACCCACAGCCAGGAGGAACCATGCCACCACAACAAAACCAGGGTCCAGCAATGGGTTACCCTGGTCAGCCTGGCCAGCCAATGCCTGGATACCCGGGTGCACCATCACCCAACCCATCCATGCCAGGTTATGGAGGAGCACCAGCACCTATGCCTGGGTACCCAAATGCCCCATCAGCAAATCCATCCATGCCAGCCTATGGTGGAGGAGGAGCCATGCCAATAGCTCCACCTATCAATGTAAGAGTAGTTTTTTTTTTTTGTTGTTGTTTTTTTAACTTATTTGTTTAAAAACAATTAAATGTATTCTTGTTATTCCTCTCTGAATGTGTTTAATGTACTTTGTGTTTACAGTGCAGTGTTGCAAAACTAACTTAATAACCCTAGTTCAAATTAACCTGTTCCAGAGAGGATTCAGGGGAACAATCAAGGACTTTCCTGGAGCTGACCCTCTCAAAGATGCGGAGGTCCTGAGGAAGGCCATGAAGGGCTTTGGTGAGTGTTATGGACATAGACTCTGATCAGGAAGAATAAACTCTATTTTAAGCAAGAACAGAGAAACTTTCCAGTTTAGGTGGGGGGAATTTGAAAAGCTTTATACTGTCTGACTATGTAAATTGTTCTATCTTGTGCAGCTTAAACATCCCAGAAAATAGGCAAATAGGCAAGACACTCTGGATATTGTACATTTGGGAAACTGTGTTCTGTTTGTTCTTCTGGGAATAATCCCATTTAATATTTTACCTGATTCACAGCCTGATAAATAAGCACATGTTTAGCAGGGTAGCCTTTTTAAAACTATGGGTGAATAGTAGGGCTGCAACGATACTCGTATCGATATTGAACCGTTCGATACAGTGCTTTCGGTTCGGTACGCATATGTATCGAACAATACAAAATTTGTAATTTATTTTATCAACTTTCCTTCTGACGATGCTGTCTGTGTTGAGCGCTCAGTGAATCTGCGTTCGACTACTCCGCCTATGCTGCACTGTCGAGCGCAGATCCACTGAGCGTTCAACACAGACAGCATCCTCAGAAGGAAGAGCGCAGGGCAAGCTAGCGAGACAGAAGTTAAGCTCTCCTTGCAACATGGCAAATTGAACCTCCCCCACCCTCATTCAGATCTGGCGTTTGGAATTATTTTGGTTTTCATGTGACGTATGACCCTGAAGGTAAGCCCGTCATGAACTAAAGTAGGGCTGCCACGATTAGTCGACTAGTCACGATTACGTCGACTATCAAAATCGTCGACGACTCATTTAATAGTCGACGCGTCGTTTGAAGCTTTGTAAGATCCCACAAGACGCAGGAATAAGTAGCAGGATTTAAGAGTGTAATAACGGACTGAAACAGAAGATGGCAGCACTGCATGTACAAGGATGCCAGCTGCCGTTAAACCCCGAAGAAGAAGCAGCAGCGTCCCAGAATTCATAGCGCAGCCCAGCTCAGTTTCCAACAATGGCGGCAGCTGGTTAGTTTTAATGTTACTCTTATTATTCTTTCTGGGTCACAAAATAAACGTTTAACATATTTTCAGGCGAGAATGTAGCTGTGTAAACCTCAAATATCTGCTCAGTTTATCAAGACACCACATATTTTCAAAAGCGCTCCGACGTTTTCGGAGACGTCTGTTACCCACTAGCTTGATAGCGAGCCGGGGGCTAGGCTCACTAGAGCCGTGAGAACACCGGACTCCCGGCAAATCGTTTTCAAACCCACCGCCATCTTTCGCTACTCAGGTTAAACATGATATATAAGTAGGGATGGGTATCGTTTAGGTTTTATCCGATACCGGTGCCAAATCGGTACTTTTGAAACGGTGCCGGTGCTTAAACGGTGCTCGAACCGGTGCTTAAAGAATGGAGAACACAAAATTGGTCCAAAAACCTCTCATGTTCAGCTGTTTTTTGTAAAAAGATAACAATGTTAGCCTTTTCTGCAGCTATGGGGCATATATGGTATCACTCTTGGCTGGAAGCAGTGCTTAAACAATGGAAAAAACACAAACTTTGTCCAAAACCTCTCATGTTTAACTGTTTTCCACTTTTTCTTTGGTCATTTTAGCCTTTTTGGCCAGGGTGAAGGGAGTATCTGCCATCAAACAAGAGGACAGCCGCATGTAGCTATGATGATGTTTGCTAGTTCACCTTACATGCATTAATGTAATAACGTGGTTAGCCTACTCAACGTAAATTAGCTACTCACGCAGAGAAGAACGGCTGCTGCTGCCATCATCATCCGTCATCATTTCTGCTACACTGGCAGGGCTAGGGGCCAGGACTCTCCTCTTCGTGTTTTTGGGGGATGTTGCATAACAGGCAACCCACCCGCAGTAGATGTGCACGGTGTGAGGTCTCGCAGCACGCTATCAAATACGGCGCATTTCTGGGCTTTTAAAAAAAAACGCTATGCGTCGCCAGCTGTTTAATCGGATTCTTGGTGTTACCTCCTTTGACAGTATCACAGTATCAGCTTAAAGCACTTGTTGCAGGCTGCTGAGTTTGCATATTTTGCTATGAAGTACAGCCAGACTTTGACCGCTTAGCCTTGGACATTTTTAATCTGTAGCTCTGCTCTAACAGAACGTACGTACCTGGCCCCGCCTACTATCCTCGGAAACGTAAAATGATTGGCTAGAAGTGTATCACAGCTCAGGAAAAAAAAGCACCGAAATAAAGCACCGAAATGTGCGCTGCTTTTCGGTCTGGTTACTACCGTTTATGTCAGAACCGGTGCCATCATGGCACCGGACACCGGTACCCATCCCTAAATATAAGTCACTTAGATAACTTAACAATGTTATTGTTTGGCTTTTTTTTTTAGTATTTTATTTGTTCCTGAGTAAATCGGTTTGTCTGAGATTAAAGTTATAGTTTTTACACAGCTGAATAAACATCAAGCAGACAGCTGATTATCAGAAGTGTGAGATGCTGGAGAATTTACTCCGGTGTCCTGTTATATTTTAGATAGCAAGGAGTTTATTAAACTTCACCGAAACAATCTGCAAATTTCATTAAAATTTAATAAACTATCATCTTGTCTTTATTTTTAGTTAGCACAGACCTTAAACACTTAAAGCTGTAAGCTAATGATAGTTATATAAGAGCAGATGCTGCTGGTGCAATAAGCTGTACGTTTTACGTCCAATGGATGATGATCTGATTAGTCGACTAATCGCAAAAATAATCGGTGACTAGTCGACTATCAAAATAATCGTTTGTGGCAGCCCTAGACTAAAGTAAAACAGTATGTTGGATGTGCCACGCAATGCTCAATTACATGGGTGGGAACTAGTGTGTTAGCACAGTTAGCTCGTTAACGTGTTGGCCGTCTAGCCCCACACACGGGGCGATCAGGGGTAGCTCGTTAAAGTCATTTCAACGAGATTAACGCTGACAGCACTAGTGGGAACACAACGAATATGACTGCACATTTACACCGACATCATCCTAGTGCAAAGACAAGTGGACAAAAACAACAAGCATGCATGCTACAAACTTTACCCGAGTCATTTAGACAGCCGTTAGCACATGATTCTCCTTATGGGGACCTGATATGTTTAATATTGTGGCGAGCTCAGACAAGGAGGAGACGGAGGTGTCGTTTGGTCTTGCTTCCCGTGAGCTAGCCAGGGAGCACAGCCGTTTATTGACATCTGCAGAAGAACACTGCCGCTAATTAACTGCTCAGCGTGGCAACCGCACAGCAACAACAACAACAACACACAGGGCGCCCTCTGACCCCGGAAGGACACACCGTCGCAGCGAGAGGGCGTCACCCGTCACTATGGCAACATAAACAAAACATAACTGTACAAACAGAACCCCGAACAGCCCTGACCCGCTACATAGCCCCCACCTAAGGGGTCAGTCGTCCCCGACGACCCCATTACCCCACACAAAGTCCTGCAAATGTCCAGGTGCCTTATTTTGGCGCACCGGCTGGTCACGACCGGCGGGGGAAAAGTCACTCGGGTCAGAACATGGGGTGCCACCATCATCCCACTTCTGACACCAATGTGGCGACCTCAGACAAGGAGGAGACGGAGGTATCGTTTGGTCTTGCTTCCCGTGAGCTAGCCAGGGAGCACAGCCGTTTACTGACATCTGCAGAAGAACACTGCCGCTAGCTAACTGCTCAGCGCGGCAACCGCACAGCAACAACAACAACACACAGGGCGCCCTCTGACCCCGGAAGGACGCACCGTCGCAGCGAGAGGGCGTCACCCGTCACTATGGCAACATAAACAAAACATAACTGTACAAACAGAACCCCGAACAGCCCTGACCCGCTACAATATGCTGTTGAGAATATAGCCCAGAAGAAGCGTATAGTATAGCTTTTATTTTGGAAAGAGCCATTTCTCTGTAATAAACTCTCTTTTTCAAAGATGAGTGATTCCTCAATCAGATACAGGGCTCGCAAAATCGCTAGCCCGACGTCCCGGGGCTAGCGATTTTTTTTTTTTTTTTCCAGTCGGGCTACCAAAATCTATCTCTGCCCTGCCCGTCGGGCTATTGTAGGAAGGAAAAATATATGTCAATGCTTTTGCATTCTTTTGGAAATGTAGCTGGGTAATTATGTCATTGGCATCGGGGAGCCACTGTCAATATGTGACATATTGAAATCGCGTTTGAATTTGCGCTTGTTTTTTTTGCTTTCACTTTGCAATCAGGCGAACTGTGTATAGAGAGCGACAGTACTGATTGGTGAGTGATGATAATTTGCGCACCAATTCCTCTGACATCGTCTTATCAATCGTTAGCTTACTATGCAAACATGACAAGTGAAATCTCCCGCAGCAAGCTTAAACATGTGAGCGGTTGATCGCGCAGAGAATCGCTGACCGTTATGTGAGTGCGTGTGTAAAAGCAGCAGGATATATATTTTAGTTCTGGGGTCCGTTCTTCGTACCTCGCTAAGTAAGTTAGCTGGATTTGATTGTTGACGATTTCGCGTGATCTTGGATCGTTCGGTTCCCCGAAGCTCATCCGGGACTTGCTGTCGTAGCAACAGAGCCGTAAGCGTAAACCTGCTCGGTAGCAGGTTTACTTTATGTAAACAGGATTAGATCGCGGCCACTCAGGTATGTCCGCTTCATTTATACGAAAGCAACAGCGATATTCCACCACTGTTTCACCATAAATAAATAACATCAATGTAACCAAAGATAATGCAGCACCTGATCCTTTTATTGATTTCACACAGATACATACAGGTCATTTCCTAAAAAAGGGAAATGTACTATTAACATTCTATTACATGTATGTGATTATTACAGATGTAATTCATATTTCAGAGTAGCAATTGCAAATTACTTCGTGTAATCAAGATGAGAGACCACGGCTATAAAAGCGAAGGTGGATTTGGGAAGCCTGTCGCAGCCATGTCCTGTCCGTTTACGCGAGCAGCCCATTGCGGAAGGTGCAAGATTGATAAGGGGAGTCCTCAGAATTCAGCGTATATTGCGGGATAGACAGGATCCTTTAGCTCAGCGCGACATTGTGCTCATAGAGAGATATCGATTTTCCCGCGAGGGTATTATTTACTTAACCAACTTGTTGACGAGGGGGTGCAGGACCACCACCTGTCTTTTTTTGCTCTGCCCTTTTCTTGGTTGCTGTTATAAACAAACAGATTATTTCAGGGTCTCTTTCCAAGAGACGAAAAGCAATATAAGTGATAAATATTACCATTCTGTGGAATATTCTTATATTTCACTTTTACTTGTTCCCATGTTCTAGTGGGTCCTGTTGTGGCTCTAATGTGGAAGGGGATATAATATAACATAATATAATATAATGTAATATAATATTGGATAATATAGTGTAATATAATAAATCTACCCTACCGCCTACTGGTGTTGGCCAGAGGGGCCGATGGCGCGATATGGCAGCCTCGCTTCTGTCAGTCTGCCCCAGGGCAGCTGTGGCTACAACCGTAGCTTGCCTCCACCAGTGTGTGAATGTGAGAGTGACTGAATAGTGGCATTGTAAAGCGCTTTGGGTGCCTTGAAAAGCGCTATATCAATCCACTCCATTGTTATTGTTATTATTAAATCACTTACGAGTTTAATTTGTCAGCAACTTTCTGCCAGCCCTCTCTCCTTGCTTTTGCAGCCTTTGCAGTGTTCCCTTGCGTTCTGATTAAACTCTGAAACTCCTGAAATCCCTCACTCAAGAGTTCTTGCTCTGCTGCCGAAAAATACCGAGCACGCTCCTTCGACATTTGCGCCGACCAATCAGAGGGTTGCCGATCAATGTTTCTACTATCGATGCGTAGCCCCTTTTACGATACCCAGTGATCTCACATTACTTCATCCAGCTGTACTAATCGTCAACAGCAGGTGTGTTCGGAGAACCGGATTAGCGAGCTCACAGTTAGCGCGATGATTTGGTCTTGGATGTGTTATTTGATCTTGGATGTAGTAAGTGACGTACGAAGAACGGGCCCCTGGTGAGCCAAATAAGACAGGTCAGGGTGAAGAAGTGACACAAAGAAAAGCTTACCACAAAACGGAAAAGTTATGACAAATCAGACTACAAGGCAAAAAGAAAGTGCAGCTTTATGGTTTCATGGACAAAAGAATTTCTGTGGCTGCAATATGACGAGCTATATAATCGGGGCTGCACATAAGTGGTCCGCAGGTGCGCATTCGCTGTCAAAAAGAAAAACAAAAAACGCACACAAGATATGAAGTTGCAACGCGTGTTTGCATACATAAGATTTTCTGGAGGAGGACAGACATTTGTTTAAAACTCTTAAAGATGTCGAAGAAGCTCCTTTAAGCAATTACTTTGGTGTTCCTCCACCTCCAAAGAAATGTCAGATGGAATCCAAACCACAAAAGAAGCGCGTATCCTCGGAAAAGTGGTTGCAGGACGTGAGCTGGCTTCAAACAAATGATGAACACACAGAGATGTGGTGCGGAATGTGCCGTGAAAATCCCACTCTAGCGGACAAAAACAGTGCTTTTTATATGGACGCAAACGCGCGTTGCAACTTCTGGTGCGCGTCTTTTATTTTGACAGCGAATGCGCACATGCGGACCACTTATGTGCACCCGTGTAAATAACATAATGTTCTGCCGGGTGTGTTGTTGGTTTTCTCTCGATTTCTGAGTCGACAAGCGCCTTTGTTACTGGGACCAGTCATTTTAAGAAAGGCCCCCATTAGAACCCATGAGAAATGCAAGAAATGCATTATTGCTCAGTCTGCAATATCTTTCCCAGAACAAACACCAATTGCAAATAACATACTAAAAATAAACCTGAAAAATCTGTTTAGAACAGTGTACTATGTTGCAAAGAGTGAACTACCACTGGCAAAATGTAGCAGTCTTTGCAAACTTCAAAAAGCAAATGGCCTAGATCTTGGTTCCACTTGCCTCTTACCCGTGACTTCGGTGGAAATTTCAAATTCAGGATCTGACACAGACTGATTCATGTCCTACACAGTTCTTACAAGTTCATAGAAATTTCTGTTCAATTAGAACCAAGTATTTGAGTTGATGATTGTAATTTTTATACAATGTTGCAATTTGTTTTTCAACAATTTTTTGATTAATGTTTTGTTTCCTTTACAATATTATACTTTAATGTATAATATTGTAAAGGAAACAAAACATCAATCAAAAAATTGCTCTCTTTTTTTTTTTTTTTAATTCGGGTTATTGGGCTACCAAAAACTGAAGAGTCCCTGCCCGAAGGGCTACCAGGGATTTTGAAATTTTGAGATATATATATATATATATATATATATATATATATATATATATATATATATAATTACTTTTGTTTCAGCAACATTAAATTTAAAAACTGTACTTTTGAGTTAAAATATATATTTATAATTTTTAATAAATGACAAATTAAAAGGGCATGAACATTTTTTTTGTATCGAAAAAATATCGAACCGTGACACCAAAGTATCGAACCGAACCGTGAATTTTGTGTATCGTTCCACCCCTAGTGAATAGTCATTTATTGTCATTAGCTCAACACAGCCCTAGTTTTCTTCTTTTCTATGCCATTTTCATTTCATTCATAGTGTGAATTAAATGTGAGAAGAAGCCAATTTTTTTTTTTTTTTTTTTTAAATTGATCTGTGCCTGACTTGACATCTCTGGCTTGTCTGTGCAGGAACTGATGAGCAAGCCATCATTGAGTTGCTCGGGAGTCGGTCCAACAAACAGCGCGTTCCTTTGCTCCGGTCTTACAAAACCGCCTATGGCAAGGTAACGATTCTCATAACTAATGCCTTTTTCTTTTTTTCTTTTTTTTTCTCTTAGTACTGTGTATACAAACAATTTGCCAAAATAGAAACATGACTTTGTCTCATTACATAGCAGTAGGTAAATCATGCTAATAGACCATGTGCACGAGAAAATGCTAACTTCCTGGTTTGAGACCGGATGTGGGGTTGTACATTTCCGGTAGCTTTACTTTGCGGTCAATCACTACTGCGAAGATATACTCGAAAATCATGTCCAAAACTTGAAAACGGAAAGATCGCGTTAAGTTACAAAGAGCAGAAGGTGGGAACACTCACCACTGTTGTGTCATAAAAAGTCGAATGATCAATTTTGACGTTTAAACAGTTTAGATCGATCACTTGTTTACATCACTCAACACAAGCAGAACTGCATTACAAAATCAGAAGACACATCGTCCACATTCAGAAGCACATCTCTGTATAGTGACTGGTCTTATGATTTAAACAGGCAAATGTTCAGCATTCAAACTACAGGTGAAGAATAGTCAAACCAGATGTTTCCCCTTTATGTCGATATCAGCTAGTCAAGTACACACCTACACAGCATGTCAACAAACCGTGAAAAAAGCCACACAAAAAATGAATGATTGCTGGTAACGGTTTCTATACATTAGTATTTACGAAGGGTATGTTGTGACTTATCTTCAAAATTACAGTGGTCCCTCGCTATAATGCAGTTCACCTTTCACCTCGCTGTTTCGCAGATTTTTTTTTTTTAGTGCAAGTTTGCATGCTTATTTTTACGTTACATTGTGTCCTGCGTCCTGATCGCTGCAGACGATCTCCTCCGTGACGTCTCTCCTGTACAGTACAGAATCGCTGCATCGATCGCTAGCAGTGTGACTCTGAAGTGCAGTACTGTATGTCGACGAAACGTTTTGCACCATCAAAAAATAAAATTGGCTACTTGATTTCACCTATCGCTGGTTATTTTTAGAACATAACACCCGCGATAAACCAGGGACCGCTGTTTACAGATACTGAGAAATATAAAATTTGAATCCCTTTTCTCTTTTGCTCTGAGGCGCGGGGGAAAAAATATCGACAAGTCGATGGACATCATTTACAGATATATTGGGTAAATGCCCAAGACATCTATAGAAATGTAAATCGCCGCTTGATTCATTCATTTGCTTAACTTGTTTTGGACCCTAAACAAGGCGCGAATAGGACACCGGAAACAAAGCTCCCCACAGGAGTTTCCACACCGGAAGTAGCATATGCTAACGTGCACATAGTCTATCGTGCCGGTCAGATTCAGAGGGGATTGAATGTCCTTAAAGCTGATTGTTGTTAGGCCACAGTGGAGTGTTTTGCAGCAAAATTTTCAAGGAGCAGTTAACGATGGTTTTGAACAATCCCCGCTTTCAGGATCTGATTAAGGATCTGCACTCAGAACTGTCTGGGGATTTCAGGAAGCTCGTCATGGCCATGCTGAAGACCCCCACTGAGTTTGATGCCTCTGAACTCAACAGTTCCATAAAGGTAAATACTGAGAAAATGCATGTTGGTGTGTCGCATCATAACGAAGGTCTGAATGCATGCTCATTGAAAAGACATACACAGGCTGCTGCAATCCAGACAAAGAGGTTCTTATGATAGCATTATTCTGTCCTCTTAATAGGGAGCTGGAACTGATGAGGCCTGTCTAATTGAGATCCTGTCTTCTCGCTCCAATGCTGAAATCAAGGAGATTAACCGTATTTACAAACAAGGTTTGATGCTTGAGGGGTTTTTTTGTTTTTTTTTTAAATGCTGCTTTTCCTCACTGCTCTCTTAACCTTAGTCTCACAGCATGACACCACTGAGATTGATTGCATAGAGGATAAGCTTAGTGTATTTAGATGTGGGTAGCACGATAACGCCTATAAATTCTGATTTGATAGCAAGAAAGCTGTCGCAATTCTAATATCAAAACATATAAAATAAGGGTATTATTTTAATTACTTAATCATTCACTGTTTGCTCTTTTAGCTCTTTATATTTATCTACTTGTGTCCCATTTTCCCCTTTGTCACTAATCTGGGCTACAAAATATTCCCAGATAGCTGTTTGTAGTATATTGATCTGAGAAATTTAGTCACATTTGATATTTTTCTCACATTTGATATGTTTAAAAAAAACATCATATTTGCCATATCAGAATACAAGAAGTCACTGGAGGATTCAATTAGTGGAGACACCTCAGGCCACTTCCGCAGGCTCCTGGTCTCTCTCGCTCAGGTATAGTTGTGAAACACTTGTGCACCACCTGCTTTTGTTAGAAACTACTTTCGAATTTGTACTAGGAAATGTGCTGCTCTCTGTTTTGCAGGGTAATCGGGATGAACGAGAAAATGTCGACATCTCGCTGGCTAAACAAGATGCTCAGGTAAAACCTCCGGATTTCATGTTGTTGACTTATGTTCAGTGATTCACCTGCATGTCTTAAAATGGTCAATCCTTGATTTCTTTGAGTGCAAGGACATTCAGTTTGTCACACCTGGCTTTTGTCTAAACAGGCCCTGTATGCTGCTGGAGAAAACAAACTGGGAACAGATGAGTCCAAATTCAATGCCATTTTATGTGCCAGGAGCAAATCCCATCTCAGAGCAGGTATAAATTCTGGATTAGTAAACAAAGGCAAATCTTTGGCGTCCTTTTCAGTCTGTTTACCTGTTTCCTGTGGATTTGTGGTTATGTGTGTAGTGTTCCTGGAGTACCAGCAGATGTGCGGTAGGGATATTGAGAAGAGCATCGGCAGGGAAATGTCTGGCGATCTTGAGAGTGGCATGTTGGCAGTGGGTAAGAATGCGCACACGCCTATTCAAGTTTTTACTTAAAAGAGCCACTCCCATGTGCTGGGAAAGTTAGACTGTGTGCTACGTAAAAGGTCAATGATTGTAGAGGCATGCACGCAGTAAAGGATTCACTATTAACTATTAAACTGCCTTACTGGATTAATACTGTACTGCAGTTAACTTTGCTAAATGTGTTGTACAGATGCAAGGGTCCTTCAAATGCTTAATCTTTGTTTTGTCTTGCCCTCCTCCTTCTCCCCCTTTTGCCATCAATTCACAGAGATATGGTAGAGTAACCTGTTTTTTTTTGTTTTGTTTTGTTTTGTTTAGATATTATTTCTATTTTTTGTGAACTCTTTCATTAGTTTTCCACATCCCCTCTGTGTTATCATTCTGAGTTTTGTGCAGTGCAGTGTTGAAAGTTTGCCACAGTTTTGGTTTTTTTTGTTTTGTTTTTGGGGTTTTTTTGTTTTTTAATTTGCTCTAAAGCTTCAACCAATACCTCACCTGATAGGTTTGTAGCTTGAACCTATTCACTGGAGCGTTAAGGACAATTTGCTACACAGCAAAACAAGACACGAGTTCTTCATGTTTCTCGTGCACGGGAGAGAACCGGACAAACGCCGTTCCTTCGCTTGACCCCAGTTGCTCTCGTCCGCTCCCCCGTAACACTGCTCTTTTATTGAGGTTACATGAATATGCATAGGTTCATTAACATACGACGTCTACATACAGACAAAGAGTACCGTGTGTGTGTGTGTGTGTGTGTGTGTGAGACCCCATAAATGACTTCCCTAAACCTGCTGGTCTGGAAGTCTAACAGTTCATCTAAACAAAAGGCACTTAGCCTAAAACAGATATAGCCACGTTTATCCTACCATAAAACAATAAGAGAAGGTTCGACCTCTCCCATGCTCCCAGAGTGCTCTCTAATGCACACAAAGTTTGCAGACTATCAAGGATCAAACCTTTACCAATCTAAAACTAATTATAAAACTCTAAGCATATATAAGTAGATGTTTCAAAGCATAAATGACAATCAACAATACAAAACCTAACATCACCTTTAGGGCTTAGAAGAATTTTTCAGCTTTATTGCTTTATGTAGATGCTCAGGTGGTGGTGGAGTAAATATCATGTGAATATTTAATGTCACATTTACTATTTCACAGTAGATTTGAGCCTGACGTTGATGTTGTGTTTTCTGTTGGGGTGTTTTTTTTTTGTTTTATGTTACTTAATTTGTTTCACCTTGCTGTTATTGTTGTGGATACATCAGGAAGTCCAGTTTAATAAGATTTAAATAACATAACACAATAACATTCAGATACTTCTTTTTAAGAAGTTTGTTTTGTTGTTGTTTTGTTTCCATTTCACAGATGTCATTTTGTGGTGTTTTAGAGAAATAAACTGCTTTTGTACAGTTAATAATATATTGTTGTTGTCTTGGTAATGACTTGGTTTTCTCTGTTTTAGTGAAGTGCATTAAAAATACACCTGCATATTTTGCTGAAAGACTCTACAAGGCCATGAAGGTGAGACAGCCTGTTCCCTTTCTATGCGTTACTAAATAGATGGAGCATCATATTCATTTTTTTGTGCGTGTTATTTTTTGTGTGCAGGGAGCTGGGACAAAAGACAAAACTCTGATCCGGATCATGGTCTCCCGTTCCGAGGTTGACATGCTGGACATTCGCCAGGAGTATTTGAAAAATTACGGCAAGTCTCTGTACACTGCGATCTCTGTAAGTATCCACTATGATACAAAAGCACTGTATCCACTAAAATCTGTTTTTAAGAGACCGATGTTTAATTTTCTTGGCCTGTGTTGAACAGGGAGACACATCAGGAGACTACAAGAAACTCCTACTCAAGCTCTGCGGGGGCAGTGACTGAAAAAGGGAGACGTTCTGTCGACTTCTTTACAGATGCTTCTTCAAATATAATCTTTCTGAGTCATCTGTATGCACTATACACACACTGCATACTTGCATGCCATGTCAATGCTTTCAATGCAAAATTTACCTAGCTTTGAAAAGCTCATACATATTGTTGCCTTTCTATGCAAAACATGTTTTATATATATTTTTTGTTTGTACTATATTGGCCGGATATGACAGTACATGGATTTACAAAATAGATTTGTAAGAGTTTACATTGGATTTTGAAGAGCTATATATATATTTTAAAAGATTTTTTTTATTGTGCCAATATGATCAGATACTGAACTGTATCTGATGTTTAGCAGCTAGCTCATGTGAGGCATATAATACATAGCAGCTAAGTACCAAAGTAAAAGATGATGCTTGCAATTGTACAATCTCTTCTCTATATTTTTTTTCTAGTCTTGAGTTTTGTTTCTAAAAGCTATGTTTGCAGTAGTTTTGTCACATAAAGGTCACTATAGTTCATCATTGAGCATGATGTTTCATAATTAAGGTGCCATTTTCAGGGGATTCAGGAAATAAATACTGAGAATGTACACTGGGATTGTTTTTTTTTTTTTTGTTCATTCAACCATAAAACTGCAACAAACTCGATGAAAAGGCTTTAGGAAACGGGCATACACTCTAGTGTATGTCACATCCATTTATTGGATCACAAGCGCAAGTGGATTCTGGTGAAAAGGCGTTGTGAATATATGAATATGGCAGTAATGCTTTTTTTTTTTTTTTTTTTTTTTTTTTTTTTTAGAAGAAACCAAGTTTAGTTACATTTTTATTTGTGTCACACCACATTACCAACATCTGTTGCCTCAAGCAGACAAACCCTTGCACAATACAGTTGTCTAAAAAAAATGTTAATACATAGTGCAGCAGATAACATTACAGAGAAATTGTTCACAGGTTGTTCAAAGCCATTTGAAAAATCCATAAAGATGATAATTTGGCCATTGATGAAGGCAAGAATTTTGTTTTAGTTTTTTCTGATAGAGAAAATTAAGCTTACCTTTTTGAATTAAATCACACGTTTGATCACCTAAGTCAACTCTGGAAGTCTGAAATTACTCAGATTGTTTTAAAATGATTGGTCAGTTTCACTAAAAGAATAGAATTTCACTAAACTGCCATTGTCAAGGATACTGATTGACTGGTTACTGTATTTTAGGTCAAAAAGTAAAATGTATTGCCAGCCATTCAAACTTTGCAGTGATGCTTAATAACCAAACCTTTGGCTGTACCACTGTGATGCTGTAAGGGTTTGGTAGTAGACTTGGTTTGTCAGCAGAGGGCAGTGATGTCTTTACTTCTAAAAAAAAATGCAGCAAGCAAAAATCAGTCACATCATGGCACTGAATTAATCATCACGGTCACAGTTTACACATGTACAAACCACCAAACAAGGCTGCTAGTTCTTTCACACTGTATCAGCTAAAAGTCTCACAATCACTGCCATAAAGTAGTGTGAGACTTAAACACTGTATTTTGCTCAATCAATACAGATAACTGTTTTTTCTTTCCTGAAGGGGCGTAAGGCCAGCATGTGTGGCTGCAGAAGGAGCTCTGTATGCCTTATTAAATCCTGTTGGCTTCACTTAAAATGCTGTTCAACACTGTAAAGACATGGCTATGCGCTTGGCTGGCCATAGTAGTGTACGTGTGTGTGTTAAGTGCACTACAATCAATAACTCTGTGAAGTGAGAAGGGGGGAGGCGGGGGAGGAGCCTGTGGAATTAATGGCATCCATAAAGCTGCCATGCCCACATTAAACGACTCTACCATGACTGTGGTGCTGTCAGATGCATGGGGGACCCTTAGGGAAGAGCCATGCTGGAGGAATCGCTTTTGATCACCTCACGTTAAAACTGACTAGAAATGGCAGAGAAGGTTTGAGGGCTTTAGATGGCTGTTTAGATTGCGATGGCTAAAAGTGTAATGAATCCTGAATGCGATTACATCAGTTTTGAAAAGATAATTTAGATGTGATTAGATTAGTTTTTTAAAATAAAGTGTCTCTGGCATGTCTATGCCAACATTGCAGTTTTGATATCATTACAACCATCAGCCTCTCATCTGTTGCAGGCGTCTAGCTGAAGGCTGTGTAATTCACCGTTAATTAAAAACCACGAATTGCCTAATTTACTGTCTGTTATGACTGATCTAATCACTTGGGAATCCTCTCACAGTGTCTGAGGTATTGTGGGGGAAAAGATGAAATTACATTATGAAACATAAAACTCTATAAATGACAGCAGCAAGCACATGCCCGTCTAACATTTCACTAAATGAGCATTGTGTATTCACTGCTTTGGGAATGCTATCACTCTCATGCATTCGTGCAGGAAATTAGTGTGAGAAGTAAGTGTCTAATAAACCAATTGCTTTGTTACTCTCAGCTGAGACAGCGAAGCTGATAATAAAAAAAGAAAAGAAAAAATACGCGAAAATGATTTGTTGTCTCCATTTGAGACAATTTGACCGGGATCGGTGATGGATATACTTGTTGACAGTCTTTTCAATAAAAGATAAAGCTATTATCTGCTGTGATCTGAGCTGCCTGACGTATAATTTGTTTAATAAAATTCAGTAAATTATCAGACAGCCACAAGCACCACCCTTGTAGTCTAAATAATAAACTCATTCATACCCCCAAGATAAAAAGGATCAGGCTGTCTTCTATATTTAAATGGGTTGTCCTCGGAAGTAGGATACAGACACAATTGTCCAATCAGTGTCAGCACTAGGGACCTGCTTCCCTTTGATATGAATGAATTGTAATTAATTTTTCATCTAAAGGGATAGCACATGGTTGCACAAGCTATGGAGCCAGCATGGCAGATAGACAGAAAGGAGGAGGTGTGGGTTTGGAGGCGATGTCACAATGAGATTCAGTGCATGCATGAATAAGGTCACGGTTTGAGAGGTATGCCCGCAGATGCTTGCCTCTGTGCCAGCAGTCTTTATTCATCTGTAGACTAGAGGCAGAGTGCATCCATCATCATCACACTGCATTTCACAAAGCCTAGTCAAATACACATATCATTTGTCACCGCATATACGTTCACAAATGGCGTTTTGCCCTCTTCTGCCTAATCCTGCACACATACTTAGCGCGCAGAGTAAAACTGGTTGCAGTGCGGCTTGGTTTTCGAAGCAGGGCGCATAATGTGGCTTCAGCAGCAGCAGCATTATGCAAGGGCAAGATAAAAATCCCTATGTTTTTATCACTGCTTTAACATTTCTTCCAAAATAAAATTCCTAATGTAGTCAGTGAGGATTAGCATGAAGCTCTGCTGATTTGATGTGTCAGTGTTAAATCCAAAGATTAGAATAATGAATTAATATCACCCGGTTTATCAACCAGCCTATTTTTGGCAACATCTCTTTTTTTTTAGCTCTCAAATTCATCTCATGCACTGTGGTGACATAGGAGATGATTCACACTGAGGAAAGATATATGCTTTAGGTAAAACTAGCAAGAACATCCTCCATCACAAAGCCTTGCATTACGTAAATAATTATCATGTAATTAGCAACACACTGTCGTTTTGTGCCGGTTGATAGAGACTGCATCAGTAAAATCTGACTTAGTAGAGTTCAATTTACACTTACTGCAGTAAAAAGTATAACAATGGCTTCAAACTGCAAAATCGTATTAAATCTTATTAAAGAATCAGAATCAGAATTTATTTATTGTTGTTGGCAAGTTTGTCCACAGGTTTTTGCACATATTTGTCTTGTTGTCATGATGCAAAAATCCGTGATACAGAAATAGAATATATGGCATTTACTGTAGATATAACAAATAAATCTCTATATGAATATTAATAATATACATACTCAAAATAGGAATATATAAATGTATACTAACTAACTAGTATGTATATACTAACTAGTAGTTCTAATTTGTATTCTTATTACAGTACTGTAATAAGAATACAAATTAGAACGTTCCCCCTTTGGGTAGAAGTGCAGCATTTGTGGTTCTTTACCGCCATGTCGATATTTTTAATATTATTATTTAATATTTTCATTCTGTTCGTTGTGATTTTTTTCCACCTGGGATTTTCGACGTAGTACGGGGATGATGTGTACGCCCATTGAAAAAATGGGCGTGTCGTCGCGTCTTCCCCGCCTCATTTTGCCTTATATGGTCACCGAGCGGACCGTTGATTGACAGCGAGCAGCAGCTGCTGAGTTGCTCAGACATGGCGGAGGATACAGTGTAACTGGGCAGCAGCGGCGGAGTTACGTGAGTTTTCCCAGCAGTTGAGTCAGCAAAAGGCGCATGAAATGATACATAAAAAGAGGAAAATGTGTTCGGTTAAAGCGTACTCTGAAAGGGAACGAAAAACGACGAGAAGCGCCACACGTTGGTAAGATGGAAAAATGTATCGCTGTTTAGTGCAGTCAACAGCCTTGGGCAACAAATATGGCTTCTTGTGCCTTTTTCAGTATGCTATAAAAATTGTTCTCCCGTGCAACCTAATGCCGTGGTGGCTCCGGCGAAGTTCTGCAAGCCGCTACAAGTTAAGTTCAATAATCGCTCAGTACTTTTGATCGGGAAGGATATTGCATCCACTTGGCCGTCTGAGGTTAGCTGGGAAGCTACGGAACTACAGCGGATAGCAATGGAGCCAAAGCACAAAGAGTTGCTAGACCAGTGTCACCAGAACTTATTGGAGTCCATAACAGATGCGGACCGTGTGATCGAGCTGCTGATAGTTTCCGGTACTTTGAGTCAACTCGACAGGTTCGAGCTGGACCAGAACTGTTCGTCCAGCGCCGAGAAAGTCGACCACCTTTTGAAGATGCTGATGAACAAGGAGAGCGACCATTTCCTCGACCTGTGTGTGGCCCTGGAGAAGGCATACCCTGACCTGTATGCTGCTCTGTTCGGGAACAACGGGGGAGGACCTGTGGACCACTCCACCGGTAAGAGCTGAGACTCTCAGTTCTCCTGAACGGGTCTTCACTTGAATCTATAAATGAGTACTACTTACTGTAAGCAGCGACAATCTGGGTGGTCTCTCAGAAGAAACCGTGTGTGTGGATAGCTACACAATACTCAAGCTGGAAGCTTGCTTTGCCATGAGAAAGGTGAACGGGAAGAGGTTGTAGAGGGGGGTTGCAGCAGTGCTCCTTTATGCATGCTGTGAAATTTGTAAGAACTAATGGCAATGTGCAAATTTTTGTGCTGTTAAATGTGCAGAATATAAAGCACTAGCCTTGATCTTTAAACTGCAGGCTGGAGAAATAATGCACAAGCAAGGACTAAGGACTTTTGTCATTGCTCGCCATTATGCCCTCTCTCTACTCTACAGTCCAATAAAAATCATTACAATAGTGTAGAATTCGATTGAGTTGCTATAGCCTCAGAATATTTTAAGTGTTGATATCAGTGTTCTGTTTAAATAAAGTCAGACCACCTAATAACCACCACAAATTCTCATGTGTTGTTAGTGGCATGCGATGGCTATGGTACATTAGATTAATCCGAGTTGTTTCCATGACAACGGGTGTACCACTCACATGTTGGTCTGTACCTTGTGCGTGATGTGTGCATGCAGCCTGCCCATGCCTAAATGGATTGGTCTGCATCAGGCCACACTCCCCTTTTGGGGGAGCAAACCATGCTTTTATTCTAACAAGGACTGATTTTTTTTTTTCTCCAGTTGTGCATTAATGCTGTATTTTTAATCAGAGTTTATTCATTGCATTCATTTCATTTGGCCTCTGTCCTCACAGCAAGTGCCCTCCTCTTCAGCGGTGTGGGTTGTTGTTGCATGGAGACAAAGGGCAACCAAGTGTAAAAGCCTCATCTAGTTTTGCCTGTTTTACTTTGTCTGAATGACTGAAGCCAGTGGCTTACAAACAGTGTCATGCCCCGAGGGCCTGAATGCAGGATGAGCCTTGAGATCCAAATCTGGGGAAGAGATGCAGCACCATGCTTGGCTTTTGATACATTTCACATTAAATGCAATGCAATGCAGGCAATGTTGAATAATTTTGAAGCCACCCTGTGTGAAACGGCTACAGTTGTGTCCATAGTTTACGGCTGCCAAGTTGTAGCACGCCTCACTTTACTACCAGCAAGTAGATCTTAGCAGGTAATGCTGATTTGGTCTTGCTGCTCTGCTGACTGGATCACTAATGCTTCCTTAAGCTTGATTACTTCCTTGTATTGACTGTTGCTGCTGCAGAATAACACACCTGCTGACATGCTAAGAAACACATTCACTGTGTTTCTGTGAGCAGCTGAGAGTCTGGTCTGGTCTGGTCTGTTTGCTGTTGGCAGTACTTGGCAGTCTGGATTTGGGTTTTTCTTCACTTGCTCACCTTTATAGATCATAACACCGGGCCTCAGAGCTGACCTGCCTTGTATTAGGAGAATGCAAGCACAAATGGTGAGTCTGGCTTGTCAGCCTGTGGTTATTCAACAAAGGATTAGGGCCTGCTCTCCTCTCTCTGGTATAAATTCTCTCTGTGAGACGCGCTTTATCGTACTTCTACAGTCCTCTTTATTAGCTGTCACGCTTTTGACTCCCTCTGCTTTGACTCAAGTGTTGTGCTTCTCTTTAATGTGCTCTTTATTATCTTTTAATATAGTAATTCGGATGATGCGATTACCATGTTTTAGCCATACTTGCAAGAGACTGAAGACAAGCTGCTCACGGAGCACCTTCAGGCAAAGAATCTGGTAGAAAAAGCACATATGGATGAAATCCTCAAAGCTGCGGTGTATCTGTGAACAATGCAGGGTGTGTAAAAAGAGAGAATATGAGTGTGATGAGTCTTGCTGATAGCAACCTGCTCTCAACTTGTTTTCCTCTCAGGCTGCCTGCCTGCTTTTGTTCTCAGATGTGCCTCCTGTGCCAGCTGAGCCTCTATACACACACACACACACACACACACACACACACACACACACACACACACACACACGAAATCATCCAAAGAAGCATCCTCAGCCCAAAGGAAAAACATACAGATGCACGCATAAGTACTGTATTCTTTAAAGCTCGGGCTCTGTAAATTATAAGTGTTTCAGTGGCAACCTGCAGCACATTTGCTGTAGAGAACACGCAAACACATTCATTATTTAGCCTGTTTTTGCGCATCTGTGTGCTGGGGGGACCAAGTCTGGCTTCCTGATTTTTGACAACATTTTTACCTCTCATTAAACGGCAAAGATTCCCTTAGAATATTGTTTTGGCTTTTAAATGAAACTGAATGAATTTCATAAATTCATGCAATGGCAACAATCATGCTGTTTTGTTTTGTTTTGTTTTTTTGTGCCTTATTTTGCATTATACCAACAGTGACGTACCTAAAGAAAAGTGTAGTAGAAAAGATGAAAGAAAAGTGTAGTAGAAAAGATGCACCTGCACACCCCCCACTCTTTTCAGAGTCTGACAGTGATTTAAACACACTGCAAGAGGAGGGTAACACAAATCTCCTGACAGGATGCAACATCCACAATCTTCTTCTGCTGTCTGTTTGCCTTTGCTTTATCAGTGGTTTTGGTTTTTGTTCCTTTATTGTCCTTTTCTGAGTCACAATCTATTTCCTTTAACTTTCTCTTTCTATGACCCATTATATTTCTTTCCCCCACTGAGTGGTTTCATTTCTCTGCACACTTAAATAAAAGGACGCGTCAGAAAGATAGAGGAGGGTGATTGAAAGAGGGAGTAAGAGAGCGGGAGACAACAGACCTTTTGTTGACAAGTTGAGCAGGCTCAAAGTGCCCAGTCAGCAGCTTGTTCTGTGTACAGCAGCCTAGGACATAGGCCAGTGTTATTGGAGGGGGAGTTTCTGTCCCACTCCATAAAACACGGTGGACAGACAGAGTGAGTTATGACCCCAACTCTCGTGTCATGGCAACTGGCCTTAAATATCTCCCATGGTCCAGACCTGACCTCACTTTCTCCGTCAGTGTCTGTCAGTGTCTGTCACTCTGTGATGCACACTGCCACTTACCTTGTCAACGCACTCTCCTTTCTTTCACCAACCGGTGTGCTTCAGTCTGTTGTGTTCTAGTTGCGCAGAGAAGGCCATCAGTTCAGCTCCCTTTAGTTTCTGCTTAGTGTGATTGATATTTGAGCAGATTCCACATGCATTTTGAGTGCAGGCGTGCATATTTATAAGTGCAGCGTTTACTCAGAATGTGGTGGTGCAGAATGGGCCAATTGCAGCGTTCTGTCCTCTGTTCCCTGTGTCAGACTACGTCAGTGGGAATTTAACTTGTATCCATAATATTAGAACTGCTTACGTAGATGACTTTCATCTTGTCACTGCACTTCCTTGGATGTCATTAACATACCTAAAGCCTAGATTATTCGTGCTCGTCTAAGTCTGCTAGGGTCTGAGTGACATAATTTTTGCATCAGTCCATGCGAAAGTCTGTGTGCCTGCCTGTTTTTTGTGACTGTGTGGACTTGTCTGCAGAGAATCTCCATTACAATGCAACAAGTACGCATGTCCCCCAGGCAGTGGGCTTCAAGTGGATTTCAAAGAAGCATAACAGGAACAGCTACTTGGCCATCAGGTCTTGGGTTGATACTCAAAAAACATAATTGCTTTGTGACTTTAAATGGGGGCCATATTACTACAAGCCTGACTGCTCATCGCTGCCTTTTTTACCTGCTGAAGATCAGGCTCTGGCTGCTGGTTTGGGGTTGACATACAGTTAACTTTAACAACTTTAACGTCACTCGAGGTTCTTAGCATGCAAACGCAAAGCTAGCGATCTGTGCAGATGCTTGCAAATAGACGATGTTGTGCTAGCAGCCTACTCTTTCTGTTCTGGACACTCTTATCTTATTGTTATACTCTTATCTTTTCACGCAGTAAAAATAAGTGTCTATTCTCCTCTGTGCACACAAACTAATGTCAGCTGATTGTAAATGTGCAATCAGCTCGTGATGCAAATAAGTGAAGAGCCTCAGTAACGCAAGTCACAAAATAACAACATAATTGTAACTGTTTTGTTATTACCGAAGTTGATGCAGTAAATTGTTACGGTGTAACTGAAAAATGTGATGTGAGTACAGTAACAAGTTACTTTGGAACATGTTACACAGTATAATAGAGGCTTAACTGTTAACTAGAAAGTGCATTTTCTGAAGAAACTGCAGTGTGAATGCTTGAATCTGAATGTATGCACTGAAATGAATTAATTGCTGAATTTTGAGTTAAAAATATTGAATGAGATTAAAAAAAAACAAAAAAAAAAACCGAATTTAACCTGAAAACAAAGGTGCTGAACTGCTAAAAGCTGAAGGTTACACAGAAGGAGTTGGAAAAAAACTGAAAATGTTTTAAATGTAAATTAGAAAACCCTAAGAAATGAGAAAAGAACATTTAGAGTCAGAAAACATCTGAATGAATATTAAAAGGTCATATTCTTTGAATCACTGAATGACTCAAATGTGATCCCTCCACTTGGACCCACACAGTTTAAAAAGTTTACATCTCTGAGCTTTGAAAGATATGGTGTTGGAAAAAGAACAACGATGGCGACAATTTGAGGGTAAAATGATGGCTTTAACACTGTGGACACAGCAGCAGTTGAAAGAGAAGTGTTTAAGATGAATTTTGGCAGAGTGGCAGGCAGAGCTCGTTAAGCAGGCAGGTGTGAGCCTGGTTGCTATAGTGACCGCACCCAATGGCTCCATACACACGCACACAGACATGCACCTCACTTTTGCTGCTTAAAATGAACAGAAAAGTCAGGCCGAAACAAATCGCTCCCAAATGAAAAGTAAAAGTCGTATTGACAAAATTCTTTCACCGTGAGCGACAGCAATGTCTAGTCTACCTAATTCTCAGTTTTCATGCCTGTGGAGATTATTATATGGACGTGGTGACAGTGGAAAGACACCATGCTCTTCTGATTTTCAAACGAACCTTCTGAGCCATTTTAACATTAGAGTCTATGGAAGAGTTGGAGGGAGGAGGCTGTGCATTGGTGACATTTATGAAAGAACCACAACACCTAGTACAATAGTAAACACATTGGATGAAAGAGGACAGCCATGGCTACGTTTTGAGGGTAAAATCATACCTGTAGAGCAAACGCTGCGGACACAGCAGCAGTTTTAAAAAAGATTTTAAGATTTATTTTTTTGCTCCTCTCACTCTAGCAGTTGAGCTGCCTCACTCTAGCCCCAACATTCCGTCCCATACACACCCATTATAAACTCTGAAACGGGTGAAAAAACATCATGAAACTTAAACTGGAACTGAAGAAAAAGTATAATAGATATTGAAAAGATAAATACAAGTTGAATAGTTGAATGTCTTGTCTTCGTTTTAAAGTTTGAATGGTGGCTCTATGTCAATGTATGTGGAAGTAGTAAGAGTTTAAAAATGAGTAAGTTGAATGAGGATTTGAAGGGTCTCCCCATTGAAATACATTATAAATTTTTGTTGAATAAAGTTGAATAAAATTAAAAATATAAATGTTAAAAATATGAAAAATAGAAGCAGTGTTGTCCAAAAGAATAGGAATCTAACGGTGTTTGAATGGTTTTTCTAAGTTGAACGGTTTTGAAGTTGTAGGATTACAAAAAACGTACGGAATAGATAAAATATAATAATAATAACTAGAAAGTGCATTTTCTGAAGAAACTGCAGTGTGAATGCTTGAATCTGAATGTATGCACTGAAATGAATTAATTACTGAATTTAAGTTAAAAATCTTGAATGAGATAAAAAAAAAAAAACCCGAATTTAACCTGAAAACAAAAGTGCTGAACTGCTAAAAGCTGAAGGTTACACAGAAGAAGAAGTTGGAAAAAAAGCTGAAAATGTTTTAATTGTAAATTAGAAAAACCTAAGAAATGAGAAAAGAACATTTAGAGTCAGAAAACATCTGAAAGAATATTAAAAGGTCATATTCTTTGAATCACTGAATGACTAAAATGTGATCCCTCCACTTGGACCCACACAGTTTAAAAAGTTTAAATGCCTGAGCTTTGAAAGATACGGTGTTGGAAAGAGAACAATAATGGCGACAATTTGAGGGTAAAATGATGGCTGTAACACTGTGGACACAGCAGCAGTTGAAAGAGAAGTGCTAAAGATGAATCTTGGTACAGTGGCAGGCAGAGCTCGTTAAGCAGGCAGGTGTGAGCCTGGTTGCTATAGTGACCGCACCCAATGGCTCCATACACACGTACACAGACATGCGCCTCACTTTTGCTGCTTAAAATGAACAGAAAAGTCAGGCTGAAACAAATCGCTCCCAAATGAAAAGTATAGGTCGTATTGACGAAATTCTTTCACCGTGAGCGGCAGCAATGTCTAGTCTACCTAATTCTCAGTTTTCATGCCTGTGGAGTTTATTATATGGACGTGGTGACAGTGTAAAAACACCATGCTCTTCTGATTTTCAAACCAACCTTCTGAGCCGTTTTAACATTAGAGTCTATGGAAGAGTTGGAGGGAGGAGGCTGTGCATTGGTGACATTTATGAAAGAACCATAACACCTAGTACAATAGTAAACACATTGGATGAAAGAGGACAGCCATGGCTACGTTTTGAGGGTAAAATCATACCTGTAGAGCAAACGCTGTGGACACAGCAGCAGTTTTAAAAAAGATTTTAAGATTAATTTTTTTGCTCCTCTCACTCTAGCAGTTGAGCTGCCTCACTCTAGCCCCAACATTCCGTCCCATACACACCCATTATAAACTCTGAAACGGGTGAAAAAACATCATGAAACTTAAACTGGAACTGAAGAAAAAGTATAATAGATATTGAAAAGATAAATACAAGTTGAATAGTTGAATGTCTTGTCTTCGTTTTAAAGTTTGAATGGTGGCTCTATGGGAACGTATGTTGAAGTAGTAAGAGTTTAAAAATGAGTAAGTTGAATGAGAATTTGAAGGGTCTCCCCATTGAAATACATGGGAAATTTTTGTTGAATAAAGTTGAATAAAATTAAAAATATAAATGTTAAAAATGAGAAAAATACAAGCAATCATGTCCAAAAGAATAGGAATCTAACGGTGTTTGAATGGTTTTTCTAAGTTGAATGGTTTTGAAGGAGTAGGCTTTCAAAAAACGTACGGAATAGATAATAATAAAATAGAATAATAATAAAGATTCGAATAACAATACTGTGAATGCTTTTCAAGCATTCACACTAATAAAATAGAATAATAATAAAGATTAGAAGAACAATACTGTGAATGCTTTTCAAGCATTCACACTAACTAGAAAGTGCATTTTCTGAAGAAACTGCAGTGTGAATGCTTGAATCTGAATGTATGCACTGAAATGAATTAATTACTGAATTTAAGTTAAAAATCTTGAATGAGATAAAAAAAAAAACCCGAATTTAACCTGAAAACAAAAGTGCTGAACTGCTAAAAGCTGAAGGTTACACAGAAGAAGGAGTTGGAAAAAAACTGAAAATGTTTTAATTGTAAATTAGAAAAACCTAAGAAATGAGAAAAGAACATTTAGAGTCAGAAAACATCTGAAAGAATATTAAAAGTTAATATTCTTTGAATCACTGAATGACTAAAATGTGATCCCTCCGCTTGGATCCACACAGTTTAAAAAATTTAAAAGTGTGAGCTTTGAAAGACAAGATGTTGGAAAGAGAACAACGATGGCGACGTTTTGAGGGTAAAATGATGGCTTTAACACTGTGGACACAGCAGCAGTTGAAAGAGAAGTGTTTAAGATGAATTTTGGCAGAGTGGCAGAGAGAGCTCGTTAAGCAGGCAGGTGTGAGCCTGGTTGCTATAGTGACCGCACCCAATGGCTCCATACACACGCACACAGACATGCACCTCACTTTTGCTGCTTAAAATGAACAGAAAAGTCAGGCCGAAACAAATCGCTCCCAAATGAAAAGTAAAAGTCGTATTGACAAAATTCTTTCACCGTGAGCGACAGCAATGTCTAGTCTACCTAATTCTCAGTTTTCATGCCTGTGGAGCTTATTATATGGACGTGGTGACAGTGGAAAGACACCATGCTCTTCTGATTTTCAAACGAACCTTCTGAGCCATTTTAACATTAGAGTCTATGGAAGAGTTGGAGGGAGGAGGCTGTGCATTGGTGACATTTACGAAAGAACCATAACACCTAGGACAATAGTAAACACATTGGATGAAAGAGGACAGCCATGGCTACGTTTTGAGGGTAAAATCATACCTGTAGAGCAAACGCTGCGGACACAGCAGCAGTTTTAAAAAAGATTTTAAGATTAATTTTTTTTGCTCCTCTCACTCTAGCAGTTGAGCTGTCTCACTCTAGCCCCAACATTCCGTCCCATACACACCCATTATAAATTTTGAAACGGGTGAAAAAACATCATGAAACTTAAACTGGAACTGAAGAAAAAGTATAATAGATATTGAAAAGATAAATACAAGTTGAATAGTTGAATGTCTTGTCTTCGTTTTAAAGTTTGAATGGTGGCTCTATGTGAACGTATGTTGAAGTAGTAAGAGTTTAAAAATGAGTAAGTTGAATGAGAATTTGAAGGGTCTCCCCATTGAAATACATGGGAAATTTTTGTTGAATAAAGTTGAATAAAATTAAAAATATAAATGTTAAAAATGAGAAAAATAGAAGCACACCATTCCAAAAGAAGAGGAATCTAATGGTGTTTGAATGGTTTTTCTAAGTTGAACGGTTTTGAAGGAGATAGTCGGCGAAAAACGTACGGAATAGGAAAAAATAATAATAATAAAGATTAGAACTAGAAAGTGCATTTTCTGAAGAAACTGCAGTGTGAATGCTTGAATCTGAATGTATGCACTGAAATGAATTAATTGCTGAATTTTGAGTTAAAAATATTGAATGAGATTAAAAAAAAACAAAAAAAAAAACGAATTTAACCTGAAAACAAAGGTGCTGAACTGCTAAAAGCTGAAGGTTACACAGAAGAAGAAGTTGGAAAAAAGCTGAAAATGTTTTAATTGTAAATTAGAAAAAGAACATTTAGAGTCAGAAAACATCTGAAAGAATATTAAAAGGTCATATTCTTTGAATCACTGAATGACTAAAATGTGATCCCTCCACTTGGACCCACACAGTTTAAAAAGTTTACATCTCTGAGCTTTGAAAGACAAGATGTTGGAAAAAGAACAACGATGGCGACGTTTTGAGGGTAAAATGATGGCTGTGACACTGTGGACACAGCAGCAGTTGAAAGAGAAGTGTTTAATATGAATCTTGGCACAGTGGCAGGCAGAGCTCGTTAAGCAGGCAGGTGTGAGCCTGGTTGCTATAGTGACTGCACCCAATGGCTCCATACACACGACACAGACATGCACCTCACTTTTGCTGCTTAAAATGAACAGAAAAGTCAGGCCGAAACAAATCGTTCCCAAATGAAAAGTAAAAGTCGTATTGACAAAATTCTTTCACTGTGAGCGACAGCAATGTCTAGTCTACCAAATTCTCAGTTTTCATGTCTGTGGAGTTTATTATATGGACGTGGTGACAGTGGAAAGACACCATGCTCTTCTGATTTTCAAACGAACCTTCTGAGCCATTTTAACATTAGAGTCTATGGAAGAGTTGGAGGGAGGAGGCTGTGCATTGGTGACATTTATGAAAGAACCATAACACCTAGGACAATAGTAAACACATTGGATGAAAGAGGACAGCGATGGCTACGTTTTGAGGGTAAAATCATACCTGTAGAGCAAACGCTGCGGACACAGCAGCAGTTTTAAAAAATATTTTAAGATTAATTTTTTTGCTCCTCTCACTCTAGCAGTTGAGCTGCCTCACTCTAGCCCCAACATTCCGTCCCATACACACCCATTATAAACTCTGAAACGGGTGAAAAAACATCATGAAACTTAAACTGGAACTAAAGAAAAAGTATAATAGATATTGAAAAGATAAATACAAGGTGAATAGTTGAATGTCTTGTCTTCGTTTTAAAGTTTGAATGGTGGCTCTATGTCAACGTATGTGGAAGTAGTAAGAGTTTAAAAATGAGTAAATTGAATGAGAATTTGAAGGGTCTCCCCATTGAAATACATGGGAAATTTTTGTTGAAAAAAGTTAAATAAAATTAAAAATATAAATGTTAAAAATGAGAAAAATAGAAGCACACCATTCCAAAAGAAGAGGAATCTAATGGTGTTTGAATGGTTTTTCTAAGTTGAACGGTTTTGAAGGAGATAGTCGGCGAAAAACGTACGGAATAGGAAAAAATAATAATAATAAAGATTAGAAGAACAATACTGTGAATGCTTTTCAAGCATTCACACTAATAACAATACTGTGAATGCTTTTCAAGCATTCACACTAATAAAATAGAATAATAATAAAGATTAGAAGAACAATACTGTGAATGCTTTTCAAGCATTCACACTAACTAGAAAGTGCATTTTCTGAAGAAACTGCAGTGTGAATGCTTGAATCTGAATGTATGCACTGAAATGAATTAATTGCTGAATTTTGAGTTAAAAATATTGAATGAGATAAAAAAAACAAAAAAAACAAAACGAATTTAACCTGAAAACAAAGGTGCTGAACTGCTAAAAGCTGAAGGTTACACAGAAGAAGGAGTTGGAAAAAAACTGAAAATGTTTTAAATGTAAATTAGAAAACCCTAAGAAATGAGAAAAGAACATTTAGAGTCAGAAAACATCTGAATGAATATTAAAAGGTCATATTCTTTGAATCACTGAATGACTCAAATGTGATCCCTCCACTTTGATCCACACAGTTTAAAAAGTTTAAATGCCTGAGCTTTGAAAGATACGGTGTTGGAAAGAGAACAATAATGGCGACAATTTGAGGGTAAAATGATGGCTGTGACACTGTGGACACAGCAGCAGTTGAAAGAGAAGTGCTTAAGATGAATCTTGGCACAGTGGCAGGCAGAGCTCGTTAAGCAGGCAGGTGTGAGCCTGGTTGCTATAGTGACCGCACCCAATGGCTCCATACACACGTACACAGACATGCGCCTCACTTTTGCTGCTTAAAATGAACAGAAAAGTCAGGCCGAAACAAATCGTTCCCAAATGAAAAGTAAAAGTCGTATTGACAAAATTCTTTCACCGTGAGCGACAGCAGCTTCTAGTCTACTGAATTCTCAGTTTTCATGCCTGTGGAGTTTATTATATGGACGTGGTGACAGTGGAAAGACACCATGCTCTTCTGATTTTCAAACGAACCTTCTGAGACATTTTAACATTAGAGTCTATGGAAGAGTTGGAGGGAGGAGGCTGTGCATTGGTGACATTTATGAAAGAACCATAACTCCTAGTACAATAGTAAACACATTGGATGAAAGAGGACAGCCATGGCTACGTTTTGAGGGTAAAATCATACCTGTAGAGCAAACGCTGCGGACACAGCAGCAGTTTTAAAAAAGATTTTAAGATTAATTTTTTTTGCTCCTCTCACTCTAGCAGTTGAGCTGCCTCACTCTAGCCCCAACATTCCGTCCCATACACACCCATTATAAACTCTGAAACGGGTGAAAAAACATCATGAAACTTAAACTGGAACTGAAGAAAAAGTATAATAGATATTGAAAAGATAAATACAAGTTGAATAGTTGAATGTCTTGTCTTCGTTTTAAAGTTTGAATGGTGGCTCTATGTGAACGTATGTTGAAGTAGTAAGAGTTTAAAAATGAGTAAGTTGAATGAGAATTTGAAGGGTCTCCCCATTGAAATACATGGGAAATTTTTGTTGAATAAAGTTGAATAAAATTAAAAATATAAATGTTAAAAATGAGAAAAATACAAGCAACAGTGTCCAAAAGAATAGGAATCTAATGGTGTTTGAATGGTTTTTCTAAGTTGAACGGTTTTGAAGGAGTAGGCTTTCAAAAAACGTACGGAATAGATAATAATAAAATAGAACTAGAAAGTGCATTTTCTGAAGAAACTGCAGTGTGAATGCTTGAATCTGAATGTATGCACTGAAATGAATTAATTGCTGAATGTTAAGTTAAAAATCTGAATGAGCTGGAAAATACAGAATTTTTAACCTGAAAATAAAAGTGCAGAACTTTTGAAAGCTGATGTTCACACAGAAGAAGTTGGAAAAAGCTAAGCATGTTTAAAATGTAAATAATAAAAAGATGAGTAATGACAAAAGAAAATTTAGAGTCAGAAAACCTCTGAATGAATATTAAAAGTTCATATTCTTCTAATTGAAATGAACTTAAAAGATGAACAAACATTCTGCAGAAAATACAAACTTTAATATACAGCATGATGTTTTTCAGACATATACACATGTGTATATCATGTTTAATAGTATTACATACATCAATTTGTTTTGTATGTCATAGAAAATAACATAAAAATCTTAAGTCATATTTTACAGCTTCTTTCTGAAAAGGACTGGTAGAATAAAGAAAAATAACTAAATTAAATAACTAAATAAAAAATAATGAGCAACATATGAAATACATGAAAATTCAACTTTTAAAACCACAATCCTGAACCTTTAAATTGTGTTGGTTTCTTAGAACATGGCTGAACAGCTGTTTCTATCGGTCTACTTAATCTTCTGATCTGTCTACACATCTTTTTATTACTCATTCTTTTTTATGTTTTAATGTAAACAGAGTCCACACAGTGGTAAAAGAGAACTGTATAGAGATTTGTGAGTAAACTCAAATGAAAGCCTAAGGTGGTGACACAGTTTAACACATGCAAATAATCAAATAAACACATTAGTCCTTTTTGTGAACATGGATAAATAAGTATCAATACAGCATTGTTCAGCCATGCCACTAAATGCTTTTTTTACACAGTGTTTTAACCTGGGCTCAGACACAAAGTCCCAAATTTAGTTAGTCCCTGACTTTGAGTTGTGGTTATGACTAATTATTATACACAAGGCTTTATCTATCTAAACTCTAAGGACACAAATATGAAAAAACCTATACTTACCAGCTGATACTCCACACTACACACTAGGTGTGCCATGTGACCTGAAACTTTGGTACAAAATCATCATAATCATTCTGTTAACACTGTTTTTTAACACTGTTTGTGTTGCTGTTCAGCAGTTTAAAATGTTTTAGATTGGATTACATGGAATGAATTTGAATTTTCTTGGGGGTTTTTGTATGTGTTTCGTTCTCAGCAGATTTTTTCTTCCATACTGTTGAATTCCAGTTACCACATTTCTGGTCATATGACATCCCAAGTGCCCACTTAAAAAAATCCCCACAGTTAATTCAACATTAAAACAAAATAAAAAAAAATGTTAAATAAATAAAGGTTTGCTCTGTGATGAAATATTAAATAAGCATACATTGTACAGAGCACTAACAATGAAAACAATCCTTTAGCCTGTTGATCAGAGAGAGGCAGTCATTGTATCCATTTAAAACCTGTAATCACAGAGCACAATGTTTCTGTGAAACTATGAAGTCCCATATGATCCTCATCACGTCCAGTGACTTCAGAGTGGATCCTCCCTGTCATCCGGCCAGTGTTTGATGTGTGGCAAGCAGCACAGAAGCAGGATAGCTGAGGACTTTAAAAGAAGAGCAGAAAACGGGAACATATGTAGTTGTAAATGTAAATATCAGTGATACTTGTCTTGTCAAAGGGAATAAAATAATGAAAATGTTAACTTACACACTCATTTAGAGAGGATCTTGACACTGCACAGAGGAGGCACAGTCAGTCTGACAATGATGGTGATCTCCAGGGATGTTTTCCTGCAGCAACATTCCTGCCAACTGGCCGTATGATCCAGAGTAGTTGGTTTGTAATAAACAGAAAGGTGTATATGTTAGGTAGTGTGCACTCAGAGCTGGTCCTAAGAAACAAACACATCCTGTAATAAACTGAATACCTGTAGTAGTGCTGCTGCAAATATGAAGCCCTTCTATCATGAGTGGTTTCAAAGAAGGTGTTTTGGAGGCTCGGTCACAGAAACTGTGCAGTCTGTTCAGTCCTGAGTGTCTCAGCTCTGATGGGGATGGATCACAGAGGGAAACACCTGAGTACAGACATTACAATACACTCTAACACTCCTAAGGTCAAGTGAAAACACAATTTAAACACTTTACAAAGAATGAATACATGTTTTCATGGAAATTATGTCATTAACCCTTTTTGTTGTGAGTAAATCTCACCGACTGCTTGTGGGACAAGCTAGAAGGAGGACTTATCACAGAATGTCTCCTGTGCTCCAGATGTGAAGTCTCACGCTCTGATCGTACGGCGATGAAGATGGTGATGATGAAGCCTCTCTGATCTGTGGCATTACAGTTTCTAGCTGCTATGTGCTTCACACTGTTGGATCTTACATGTGAAGCTTGGAGAAGACACAGGAGGACTGTGTCTCTCTTAAAAAAGAAAAAGAAAAAAGGAAACCTAACACCCCCCCCCTCAGCTCCCACCGTAACCCCCCCCCCACTCAACTCCCCAACCTCACACCATCCAATGTCTATACAAATGTAGGGTATCAGCTGGTAACAGAAAGCAAGTGTTACATATGTACTACTTATGTAACACTGCTGAAACATTTCTGGCCAGAAATGTGCAGTTATCAACCCAGACCCACCCTGATGATTGCACTGGCCGAAACATGATAAAAGCTCATAAAAATGTATGTTTCATCGAAAGATTTGTCCAAAAATATAATCGTATACTTTTGAAAAAGTTTAAAGTTTATAACAAACCAAAATAATAACATTTTTGTAAATAGTATTTCAAAATAGAGGCACACATAAAGTGGCTTAACTGTCATTATTGCTGTAATTAGGTTTGTTTGCTTGTTTGTTTGTTTGTTTTTTTAAAAAGCAACCTTTAGTCATTATTGTTCTCTCAGAAACAATGAAGAAGCTGTTGAACATTTATGTGTTGTGTAGGCAATCCTCTGGTCCACCCTCCCTCCCTCCCAGCCACAGTGAGACTGGGGCAGCCTGGCAGGGTGTTGAAGCCTGGCTGCAGAGAGGATATGCCTACACTATTCATTTTAAACTGCTATATTTGATTTTTCTGACATTTATAGGTTACTGTTAGTGAATTTTAGATTTTCTGTGATAAATAAAATTGTCATCTTTTACTGATATCATTACTTAATTCATGTAATTGTATTTTATGTAAACAATTCAAACATTATACTGCAATGCAGAGCGTCAACTTTTAAATATCGCTCTACTTTCTTAAGTCATTCAAAAATATAGATATTACTTACTGTATTCAAAGATCTAGATCATGAATCATCACAGGACAATACACAGTATACTGGGTCATGGTAACTATGGTAGGTCTTCATGACTCCAGAATGGAGACATCGATCTGACTGAGAAATGAAAATTAGGTCAAGCAGTGTGTTCTTCTCTGTGGTAGGGGCAGTGATGACCTGTGCGTATCCCCTAGACTCAAACAGCTCCAGGATTGGTTTGTTTGCACTGGATAAAACATTCTCATTAAAATCACCACAAACTATGATGGGATGACAGTCCATGATCTCCAATGAGTCTAATAGGCTTACCAGGTTTTTCAGGAATGGCCTCAGAGTGTAGTCTGGAGGTCTGTATACAACTGCAATCAGAGCACTGACTGGTGCTTCAACCTTTAAAGCCAGAAATTCAAGGTCAGTTACATTATGGATGTACTGTTTTTCATGCACTTGAATGTCACTTTTCACATAAACAGCAACTCCACCACCACTTCTGTTTGCCATCTGGGGAAAGTTTGTGTAGGACAGGTGTCTGTTGCGTTTGAACAAATTGTAATTTTCCAAGTGGAGACTCTCTGCGACAAAAGAGCCCCGCAGGTGTGTTTCTGTTAGGCACAAAACATCTGCTAGACACAATTCATGGTGACTTTTGATGTCATTAATGTGAGCTGGCAGTCCCTCTGTATTATGATGAACAATGGTGAAAACCTCTGACCTGCTCAGTGTTTGCCTCACGTGTAGAAGAGGCATCATGTCATCAAGGTTGGCTTGTCTCATGTTCTCAAGCGCTGCAGTGATTTCTGGGTTGGTGAATATTTTTTTCTCCTCCATATCAAGAAGATACAGTCCACTGAGAGACGTCACTCTACTGACAGCTACGTAGGCCATGCCGGGCTCAAAAATGCTCTTAAGAGAGACAACAGCTGATGTAGTTGTCATACCCTGTACCTTATGTATTGTACATGCAAAGGCCAGCTTCACTGGGAACTGTCTTCGTACCACTCCTTTCTGCTTCAGATTCTCCTCTGCTCTCTCAATGTACACCATGTCGTCTGCTGGTGTGCGGTTATTCTTTCCAGATGTCTCATTATCCATTTTAAGTCCAAGCTTGATGATGTGTTGGTCGTTTTCAGAGTGAACTACTCTAAGTAGTATTCCAAAAGCTCCATTAACCAAACCATTTTGTATGTCAATGTTTCTGGTGAGCATGACACGAGCTCCTTCTGCAACTTTCAGTGTGTCTGGTAACTCGTTTTTACCTCCTTTCAACGGTCTGTCTTGAAGTGCCATTCTGCCAGTTCTAGGATCTTTTCTATAATCATCTGCATGGATGTCAATGATATGAGTGTGGAGCAGAGCCAGTGTTGCAGAGTTGTGTGCATCCACTTCTTTATTAGTTGCAAAAATGTGCAACGCATCAGTTGGACAAAGGGCTGGTTCAGTTATGGCCTGTGACAACAAATTTCTATCTGCTTCGCAAAGCTCATCCAACTTTCCTTTCACACGAATTCTGTTCAGCATCTCTGCAAAGACAACATCATCTTTCTGACGCATAATCTCAGTCAGAGTGATCATCTGAAAATGCTCCCGCCACAGGTCGATCTCGGACGGGTCGTGCACACAGAGAGGTTTAGACTGTCGCACTGGGGGTAGCTGATAGAAGTCTCCGACAGCAATGACTGACATGCCTCCAAAGGGTCTCCGAGTCCCTTTGATCTGTTTGAGTCTTGCATCTACATATGCAAACAGATGTCTTGACACCATAGACACTTCGTCAATGACGATTATTTCAGCATTCAAAAGTTCTGATCTGACTTCATCCAGCTGATTGCCAAGTCCCTGAATGGGAGGTTTTAAGCTTCTAGGCAGCTTGAGAAGAGAATGCAGTGTTGTTCCAGAAATGTTAAAAGCTGCAGTCCCAGTGAAAGCAGTTAACAGGACAGTGGGTTTTGATATGTCAACGTCGTCTGCATATCTGGGCACTTTGCTCAGTATCTTAGATGCTTCTGAGTAGATGCATTTGATAAGATGTGATTTTCCTGTTCCAGCACCACCATTAATATAAAAGAAAAACTGCTCTGGATTTAGAGCACAGACTCTTTTAATGCACCAGTCTCTAACTGCATAAAATATGCAGGCTTGCTTCTTGTTCAGATTCTGAAACATCTGACGTAACAATGTGGGATCAATAGCAGGGGGTTCCCTGATGGCTCTGACTTCTGTTGAAGCATCAGCCTGACGGCTGTAGTCGGGCACATCTTCCTGTTCATTTTCATTGTCTCGCTCTCTTTCTTGTTCGACAAGTGGCAACCTTACGAGATCTGATTCAGGTGCCAGATTACACCATTCGTCAGTCACACCTCTGTTCTGCTCATATTCCTCAACAGCGCTCTCGATCTCCTCACTGTTTTTCTCATATTTTTCTCTGTTTCTTTTGACAATGTGTTGCACGTACTCAAGATGGTCAGTACCTGGTAGCTGTACACAGCCAGCACCATAGAAAGCCTGATAGGTTGGCAACGATGGTGTTTTCAGTTCGTGGTCTGAACGATGAGGAAGGTACAGTTTAAGCAGTCTTCCGTAATATTGCTCTGGATGTTTTTCTTGTGAGCAGCGGTGAAATCTGATGATAGCAGGCTTATTGTTTTTGCGCCTTTGCACAAACCCCATCTCATTGAGAAGGGGCAAAACATCTTTACCTTTTTTCTGTTGGCCATAGACAATCCTGCAAGTAGCAGCAAAGTCTGCCATGCACATCTCCTCATACTCTGGTGTTTCAGGTCTGGCTTTGTATTTGTCATTCAAAGATGTCATCCAAACATTGGAAGACTCAGGTGTTGTGTTGTCCAGAACTGACAGGGGACGACTCATTTTCACAGGATTATCATCAGTTGGAATGAATATTACAGCACGTGAGCATTGCTTCATGTGAAGACCACATGCACGAGCAACACACTCCTGTGCACTGATCTCTCGCTTCTTTGAATATGCCTGCATGACGGCTCTCATTTCATCGCACTCATTTACACTGTCCTTATGGGAGTTCTCAATGACAGTTTTCAGGTACTCAGATAGCCCGCCCTCTTTTTTTGATATATATTTCATTAAATAATTTGCAGCACCAAAAGCATCTAAAACAAAGCTTATGTCGATATTACTGTTCCAGGCTTCAAGCAGATGTGGATTATAGCCGTTTATCCAAGAGTCTTTTGGATCACGCTTTAGTATGATCGTACTCCTCATGTTCATTTTATTCAGGTATCTCTCATATTCTGCATGTGTCAACTTGCATCTTTCCAAGAGCTGCTCTAAACTCATGGAAGCAGTTTCAGGTTCATTTAGCAGCTGGTTCAGTGGTCTGAGCTTGTTCTTTGCCGTTTCTACTTCCAGTGCATCATCCTCACTGGGTCTTGTGATCATTGTCTCATTGCAGGGTGGTTTGGGAAAACCAAAACGGCACCCGGAGCTTAAACTCCTAAAGCACGTCTTTGTGTGGTTCTTACTGTGTTTTTGCACTTCTGTTACTTTTTTGTACAGTTCAGGTTGTTTATGTGGATCAGGCAGCTGAGCTGTGATGTATTTGTTTATAAAATCAAGAACAGTTTGCTCATCATCCTCCTCAAACACAGGAGCACCTTCTACCCACAGGAGGCAGTGTATGTGTGGGCTTCCTCTGTGCTGAAACTCAACTCTGTAAAAGTAGTCAATGACTTTGCCAAGTGGCTCTGCGGGAGATAAGAGTAAATCTCTGAATAATGCTTCAACTCTCTTGTCAAACATGCGCATTGTTGTGACAGGATTGCTTCTCAGGATGTCACACTTTGCTGACCAGTCGAGTCCTTCAAAATTCACTTGTTCACCTTGCTGCCTTGTTATTGCCTCGATCACTTCAGGCCAGCGCATTTCAGCAGCTGAAAATGTGCAAAAGAACGTGGGAGTTCCCAACTGTCTGATCATGGCAAAAAGATCTCTTGTTGTTTTCTCCCAATAGGCTGGGGTTCCTCTCAGAGGCTGCATGAATCTCACTGCATCTTTATTTCGCACCAGTTTCTCCACCTCATGTTTATCTTGTAACATGCCTGAGGTTATTTTTCTACCATCTCTGGTCAGAGGCTTTGCCTTCCTTAACTGTACTGTCATGCTGGATGTAGCCAAGTGTATTTCAGTCACAAACTGTGCAAAGAACAAATAGTTTGTGTCTTTGGCAAAACGATCATCAATGCAGAAAAGTCTTGATTTGAAATACCCACTGGGGGATACTTTGATCAGCCTTCTTTCATCAAGTGTGTTTTGGCCTGTAGGAAACTGCACAGGGAAGGCCATGGCCTCCAGTTTAGGTGTTTTGAAAAAACTTATTGGATTGTTTCTCTCTGCAGGAGCAACAGAGTAGATTCCTTCACTGAAACATAATATCTCCTCAGCCACATCAGGGGGCTGCAAACAGGACTCGAGTGCAAAACCACCATTAGTCAGTCCATCTGCTTGCTCTGAATCATCTCTCATCTGTTCATGCGATTGTTCACCATCACAGGGTAACGTGTCAATGTCCTGTTCATTTTTATTTTGTGCTTCACTCAGTGCATTTTTCTCACAGCTGTCAATTTCCATTAAATCAGCCTCATCATAATCGTCCTCATTCATGTTTTCATCATCATCATCATCATCATCATCATCTTCATCAGGAAGTGTTGGATCACACAGCTCAGCATCATCTCTGATGCTCACATCCTTATACTGTGGGTGAATCTGCTTGAGTTTATGCAGTGCTTGCACAAGTTTAGACCAGCTTACAGTCTGAAACAGCTGATGACCTTTGTAAGACAAGCGTCTCTTCAGTTTTATTCTCATGACCTGAGAATTAATTCTCAATCGAGGCAATGCTTCAACAGTTTCCTGTACCTCGGATGGGACACAGACCACATTTCCTCTAATTGCTCTTTGTCTGCCTTTGGGAAGAGGAATGATCTTGGCAAATGGTATGCACTTGGCTATGAGATGTCTCTCCAGTATGTTGAGATCAGACAGTTCAGGTGGAGTATCAGCAAGATCCATTTTATTGGCAACAGCAAGTGCTGGCATGGATCCATTTTTAAGATGATCGTGGCAGGTGTGACAAATCCACTCTCTCTTTCTCTCATCGGGAACATTGCACTGCTCATTTCTGCAGTTTTCATCACAAACATGAACAAATCTTCCAGTCAAACATGTTGCAACCACATGTGGGTTTTTGACATACTTTGACCTTGTGCAGGGTCGCACTTGGTTTGGAAATGAAGCCTTGAAACAGACAGTACATGGGTATGATGGTCCAGCTTTGATTTGGGATTTGAACACAGATATGGCCTCGTTGATCACACTGTTGTCACTCTCTTGGGTTTGTCTGTTCACCCATCTGTATTTCCTTTTTATTTTCATGGCACATCTCATGTTGTGCATAATCCTGAATGCAAGATTACTTTGATACCTGTCTCGCATTAGTTGTTTCATTAGTTGTCTGTGTCTTACTCTGAATGCATTGTCATGTGCATAACGCTGAGTCACTCGAGATCTCTGTCTCTCTCTGAATTCAGGGTTTTCTTGATACCTTTTAGTGATATAGTTTTTTTGTTTTTGTCTAAATTCAGCATTGTCACAGTAGCGTCTTTTAATATATTGTTGTTGTTTCTTTCTAACTGTAGCATTCTCAGAAAAACGTTTTTTAACATATTGTTTTTGTTTCTTTCTGAATTCATCATTCTCACAGTAACGTCTTTTCATATACTGTTGTTGCTTCCGTTTAACTTCAGGGTTCTTTTTAAATGCCTCGCTTGTGCAAGACTTTTTCTTTTCTTTGTACTCTTTGTTTGAAGCATACTTTTGTCGTTCTTTCCTTTTTTGGTTTTCTTTTCTCTGATTTCTGGGTTTCTCTGATGCCATTAATCTTCTTCTCATTTTTTGCCTTTGTTGTTTATTAACTTTTTTCACTTTTTGTAAAACTATATCAGAAAGGTCACAGGCAGCAACATTTGTTATGGCAGCATTTGATTGACATGAAAAAGCATCACTTGATGGAAGGAAACTTAATTCACTGCATAGTTCTTCAGTTGGTATATTAGGAGGTTCATTCTGATCTTCATATGATGTGAACTGAGTCACGTGGACTTCTTTTTGTTTCACCGGTGGCGTACAAATGGACATTTGACAAAAGATGTTCTCAGTCAGATCAGTCGTTGTGTTTCTCCTTGGAGTAGAGGGGTTTGCTTCATCAACAGTTGTATCAGAGTGAGTAGATGCCACAGCAGTGGCAGCTGTTGGTCTGCAGACTGTGTCTGTGATAGTATCACTCAGGTTGACTGTGCTCATACTGTAGAACTGCACAGGCTTCAGTTCATAGTTACAAGAGGGTGATATCTCCATCATTTCATAAGAATCTTGGATCCTCTTAATCATGTCACTGAGGAGTGTGAATTTCAGCATCACTGCTGTACCACGATTACGTGACTGTAGTAGTAGAGGAAGACCACTGGGTGTTCTGGAGTGTGGATCAAAGAAACCATATTTGCCTGATGTGGATCTGAACACTGCGATACACAATCCACTCATAATCAATAAGGCATACTGCACATCTGACAACAGGCAGCTCAGTCCTGCTTCTAAGCTGAGAAAGGTATCTACTGCTTCCTCTGGAGGTTCTTCAAATGTCCCATACCGGGAAGGCTGTGTCATGTCGACATCATACATAGACCAGCGAGCATCAACTTTGTCTGGCAGCTCATCGGTTGCCAAATGAATATTTTTAGGAAATCTTTTCTTGGCCTCTTTGTACATCACATCACCTTTATCCAAGACCAGATTAAGGTCAGCTGTAGTCATGTTATCATTCTCATGAAGGAAAGCAAGAAATGTGAGTGAGTTACATGTGCACTGCTTGTTTCTGGAGTCTCCATATTTGGGATGAGCCTGGCTGTGAGATGCACAGATATGTGTAACAGAGGGCTGGTTTTCAAAGTTCACTCTTTCTGCATGAGATGGTCCTGCCACATCACTGTGACGGCCTCTTTTTACAATATCAGCATAACCCACCTGTGGGGCACTTGACACCTCAGGTTGGTCTCTATGGTTTACCTGATGATCATTAAATTCATGCTGCAATCCAATCTTTACAGCATCTGCATAGGATACCTGTTGTACATGTGCAGGAACATGTTGACCTGCCTGTTTGACACCATCAGCATTGGTCTTTGCAGACACAAAGTCTTCTGCAGAGCTCTGAGGAAAATCACACTCAGCTTGTTCACATGTTGGTACTTCATGAAACTCATGGAACTTCTTCCAGCGTTGTTTTGCAGCTTGTGACTTTTTCTGCTTCCTTGGCATTTTTACACAAGTGTTTCTCTTAGTCTTTAGAAAATATGTTTATAAAATAAGAGTGGCACAGAGCAGGAGATGTTTTCTTTGTCTTTATATTTCAGTTTTTATTTCTCAGAAACAGATGTCTTTGTTTGTTTGACAGTTTGTCAGTCGAGAGAATAATATGCACTCTCTTTATTGGCTTGGCACAACTTAGCAGCAAGCGCAAAGTGAAAAACAGCTAGAGAGAAAATTTAGAAGAGAGAACAGACAGAGCAGGAGAAACACGGCTGGGAAATCACAATCAAACCGTGAATTAGAGTTTTCTTTATTTGTTCAGTTTGTTCTCAGGTAGAGGCAATATGCACTCTTTATTGCTTTAATGGCTTGGCATTTTTCAGCAGCAAGCCAAGAGTGAAAAACAGGTAGAGAGAAAATTTAGCAGAGAGAACAGACAGAGCAGGAGAGACACGGCTTTAAATCAAACCGCAGAGTTTTCTTTGTTTGTTCAGTTTGTTCTCAGGTTGAGGCAAAATATGCACTCTTTATTGTTTTATTGGCTTGTGCATTTTTCAGCAGCAAGCCAAAGAGTGAAAAACAGGTAGAGAGAAAATTTAGCAGAGAGAACAGACAGAGCAGGAGAGACGCGGCTTTAAATCAAACCGCAATAAGATTCTTGGTTTGGCAAAATTTCTCACAAACCACAGGGTGAAATACAGATGGAAAGAAGGCAGAGACAACAGGTGGAGTAGGACAGAAGATAGAGGGGTTGGGGGGTTGGGATGTGAGATAGAAGACTGGAGATCTGGTCCTTGTTCTTCTTCTGCACACTGTGAACAAAAAACAAGAAAAAAAAATAATTTTAATAAAATTATATCACATGGTAATTGTATGAACTAATTGTGACTACTGAAAAAGGACAAAACAAATATTCAAGCTAAACTGTTGTCGGCTGCCATGTGCAAAAAGTTGCACAATTTGGCACTTTTTAAAAGAATAAATATTTAATTAAATTCAGCAATAATATTTTTAAATACAAATATGATTGAGTGAATTGTTAACTAATCACATGTAATGTGCAAAAATGTACGAAAAAAATATTTTAGCCCAATTGTTAAGCTGAACTTATGTGTATTTATTATAAAAATGTGTTTAAAAGGTCTAGCACAAAGTTTGAACCCATCACTTTAAAGCTTATATTAGTCAGACTCTTTTTTTAAAAATTTGGTGTACTTCTCTAACAGTATATGCACACCTACCAGGCAAAGCACAGATGTGAGTCAAGTTCCTGAAAGTGTAAGACAAGAAATAACATGTTAGTTGTCTGTACAGTGTTATCAGACTAACAAAAAAACAAAGCCCACACGACATGATACACTGAACTTATAGTCAGCAGGGTAATTATAGAGTAATATAGCACACCAGCTGATACAGCAGCCATTTTATAATTCAAACTAATTAACTGAAGTATTTATTTAAGTACTTATATAAGGCTACTGTTAGACTGTTACTAGCCTTAGCATCGCTGCTAACGCTAGCATTCCTGCTAGGGTTAGCGCTTCAGTTAGTGTTAGCACTGCTGGTAGAACTAGCACTCTTACTGTTAAAACTGAGGCACAATGGCAATAATAAAGCTCATTTGTTACTTTTGTCTCACTGACCGCCAATAAATATCACAGGAATATCACAGGAATATTCTTTTTGTCAGTTAAAAACTGCTAAGGCTAGTGTTGGCACTATAGCTAGCGTTAGCATTGATGCTAGCATTAGCATCGAAGCTAGCATTAGCACTGCTACTAACAGCAAAAGTCATAAAGTACTCTTACTGTTAAAACTGAGGCACAATGGCAATAATAAATCTCATTTGTTACTTTTGTCTCACTGACCGCCAATAAATATCACAGGAATATCACAAGAATATTCTTTTTGTCAGTTAACAACTGCTAAGGCTAGTGTTAGCACTATAGCTAGCATTAGCATTGAAGCTAGCGTTAGCACTGCTGCTAACAGCAAAAGTCATAAACCTATATAAATGGTAGCAAAGGTTATTCTTTTTTTGCTTTCTTTATTCTTTGAACTCTGTTGAACTTTAAAAAGACTTGATATGTGAGTTTAAATGTCAAACATGTATTTTTACCATCATAAAATTAAAACCGTGCTGTACTGAGTGTATTGTACTTACCACAGCAGAGAGCAAAGCGGAATGACGGCAGTTGGTGCAGTGATTAGTTAAAGACTGATGAGGCGTTCAGGTGGTGCTTGGAAATTTGAGCATCAGTTTGAACATCAATAATGAGCATATATATTTCTCTGTCATAGAGAGACAGAGAAAAAAATACACAAGACTCACCAGCATACAAATTGGTACTTTTTCTCTTTATGTCACTCATTCGCTTATACTCAGGAAAGAGGGCAACTGGCATTAAATTAGCAAATAAAAAGTATGTCATCTTGAACTGTTTTATGGATTTTATTTTAAGACTACTTTGAGCGTATTCGTGGGGAGATAAACTATACAGACTAAAAACAGAGACATTAAATGAGATTCGATTATTTAAAATGTGGGAAAATACACTACAGACAGGTAGATGCTGTGAGCTTTAATTATCCAGTCAGAAAAGATTATTTTAAAGTCATCAACTGACTAAAACTGCTGAGGTATGAAAAACCTGTGTGGAGAAGACAAGTCCACCAATACACAATCAACTTGAATTTAACAGGGCAATAATTCAGGGCTCTATTCAGTTAGCCTATATTAACTACTGACATACTGTTAATCTGTGGCAAAAGCCTGTCAAACCTGTCTTATTGTACCTATTGAAAAAGTTAATCTTACTACAACTGCTTAGATGTAACACACATTTTTGATTTAATCTTGGCAGAGTGAGAGACAGAGCTCGTTAAGCAGGCAGGTGTGAGCCTGGTTGCTATAGTGACTGCACCCAAGGGCTCCATACACACGGACACAGACATGTGGACTGAAATGAATTAATTGCTGAATTTTGAGTTAAAAATTTTGAATGAGATAAAAAAACAAAAAAAACAACCTGAATTTAACCTGAAAACAACAGTGCTGAACTGCTAAAAGCTGAAGGTTACACAGAAGAAGAAGTTGGAAAAAAGCTGAAAATGTTTTAATTGTAAATTAGAAAAACCTAAGAAATGAGAAAAGAACATTTAGAGTCAGAAAACATCTGAAAGAATATTAAAAGGTCATATTCTTTGAATCACTGAATGACTCAAATGTGATCCCTCCACTTGGATCCACACAGTTTAAAAAGTTGACATCTCTGAGCTTTGAAAGACAAGATGTTGGAAAGAGAACAACGATGGCGACGTTTTGAGGGTAAAATGATGGCTTTAACACTGTGGACACAGCAGCAGTTGAAAGAGAAGTGTTTAAGATGAATCTTGGCAGAGTGGCAGAGAGAGCTCGTTAAGCAGGCAGGTGTGAGCCTGGTTGCTATAGTGACTGCACCCAATGGCTCCATACACACGACACAGACATGCACCTCACTTTTGCTGCTTAAAATGAACAGAAAAGTCAGGCCGAAACAAATCGTTCCCAAATGAAAAGTACATGTCGTACTGACAAAATTCTTTCACCGTGAGCGACAGCCATGTCTAGTCTACCAAATTCTCAGTTTTCATGCCTGTGGAGTTTATTATATGGACGTGGTGACAGTGTAAAGACACCATGCTCTTCTGATTTTCAAACGAACCTTCTGAGCCATTTTAACATTAGAGTCTATGGAAGAGTTGGAGGGAGGAGGCTGTGCATTGGTGACATTTATGAAAGAACCATAACACCTAGTACAATAGTAAACACATTGGATGAAAGAGGACAGCCATGGCTACGTTTTGAGGGTAAAATCATACCTGTAGAGCAAACGCTGCGGACACAGCAGCAGTTTTAAAAAAGATTTTAAGATAAATTTTTTTGCTCCTCTCACTCTAGCAGTTGAGCTGCCTCACTCTAGCCCCAACATTCCGTCCCATACACACCCATTATAAACTCTGAAACGGGTGAAAAAACATCATGAAACTTAAACTGGAACTGAAGAAAAAGTATAATAGATATTGAAAAGATAAATACAAGTTGAATAGTTGAATGTCTTGTCTTCGTTTTAAAGTTTGAATGGTGGCTCTATGTCAATGTATGTGGAAGTAGTAAGAGTTTAAAAATGAATAAGTTGAATGAGGATTTGAAGGGTCTCCCCATTGAAATACATTATAAATTTTTGTTGAATAAAGTTGAATAAAATTAAAAATATAAATGTTAAAAATGAGAAAAATAGAAGCAATGTTGTCCAAAAGAATAGGAATCTAACGATGTTTGAATGGTTTTTCTAAGTTGAACGGTTTTGAAGGAGTAGGCTTTCAAAAAACGTACGGAATAGATAAAATATAATAACTAGAAAGTGCATTTTCTGAAGAAACTGCAGTGTGAATGCTTGAATCTGAATGTATGGACTGAAATGAATTAATTGCTGAATTTTGAGTTAAAAATTTTGAATGAGATAAAAAAAAAAAAAAAACAACCTGAATTTAACCTGAAAACAACAGTGCTGAACTGCTAAAAGCTGAAGGTTACACAGAAGAAGAAGTTGGAAAAAAGCTGAAAATGTTTTAATTGTAAATTAGAAAAACCTAAGAAATGAGAAAAGAACATTTAGAGTCAGAAAACATCTGAAAGAATATTAAAAGGTCGTATTCTTTGAATCACTGAATGACTAAAATGTGATCCCTCCACTTGGACCCACACAGTTTAAAAAGTTTACATCTCTGAGCTTTGAAAGACAAGATGTTGGAAAAAGAACAACGATGGCGACGTTTTGAGGGTAAAATGATGGCTTTAACACTGTGGACACAGCAGCAGTTGAAAGAGAAGTGTTTAAGATGAATCTTGGTACAGTGGCAGGCAGAGCTCGTTAAGCAGGCAGGTGTGAGCCTGGTTGCTATAGTGACCGCACCCAATGGCTCCATACACACGCACACAGACATGCACCTCACTTTTGCTGCTTAAAATGAACAGAAAAGTCAGGCCGAAACAAATCGTTCCCAAATGAAAAGTAAAAGTCGTATTGACAAAATTCTTTCACCGTGAGCGACAGCAATGTCTAGTCTACCAAATTCTCAGTTTTCATGTCTGTGGAGTTTATTATATGGACGTGGTGACAGTGGAAAGACACCATGCTCTTCTGATTTTCAAACGAACCTTCTGAGCCATTTTAACATTAGAGTCTATGGAACAGTTGGAGGGAGGAGGCTGTGCATTGGTGACATTTATGAAAGAACCATAACACCTAGTACAATAGTAAACACATTGGATGAAAGAGGACAGCCATGGCTACGTTTTGAGGGTAAAATCATACCTGTAGAGCAAACGCTGCGGACACAGCAGCAGTTTTAAAAAAGATTTTAAGATTAATTTTTTTGCTCCTCTCACTCTAGCAGTTGAGCTGTCTCACTCTAGCCCCAACATTCCGTCCCATACACACCCATTATAAACTCTGAAACGGGTGAAAAAACATCATGAAACTTAAACTGGAACTGAAGAAAAAGTATAATAGATATTGAAAAGATAAATACAAGTTGAATAGTTGAATGTCTTGTCTTCGTTTTAAAGTTTGAATGGTGGCTCTATGTCAATGTATGTGGAAGTAGATACAGTTTAAAGAGGAGGAAGTTGAATGAGAATTTGAAGGGTCTCCCCATTGAAATACATTATAAATTTTTGTTGAAAAAAGTTGAATAAAATTAAAAATATAAATGTTAAAAATGAGAAAAATAGAAGCAATGTTGTCCAAAAGAATAGGAATCTAACGGTGTTTGAATGGTTTTTCTAAGTTGAACGGTTTTGAAGGAGTAGGCTTTCAAAAAACGTACGGAATAGATAATAATAAAATACTAGAAAGTGCATTTTCTGAAGAAACTGCAGTGTGAATGCTTGAATCTGAATGTATGGACTGAAATGAATTAATTGCTGAATTTTGAGTTAAAAATATTGAATGAGATTTAAAAAAAACGAATTTAACCTGAAAACAAAGGTGCTGAACTGCTAAAAGCTGAAGGTTACACAGAAGAAGAAGTTGGAAAAAAGCTGAAAATGTTTTAATTGTAAATTAGAAAAACCTAAGAAATGAGAAAAGAACATTTAGAGTCAGAAAACATCTGAAAGAATATTAAAAGGTCATATTCTTTGAATCACTGAATGACTAAAATGTGATCCCTCCACTTGGATCCACACAGTTTAAAAAGTTTACATCTCTGAGCTTTGAAAGACAAGATGTTGGAAAGAGAACAACGATGGCGACGTTTTGAGGATAAAATGATGGCTGTAACACTGTGGAGACAGCAGCAGTTGAAAGAGAAGTGTTTCAGATGAATCTTGGCAGAGTGAGAGAGAGAGCTCGTTAAGCAGGCAGGTGTGAGCCTGGTTGCTATAGTGACCGCACCCAATGGCTCCATACACACGGACACAGACATGCACCTCACTTTTGCTGCTTAAAATGAACAGAAAAGTCAGGCCGAAACAAATCGTTCCCATATGAAAAGTACAAGTCGTATTGACAAAATTCTTTCACCGTGAGCGACAGCAATGTCTAGTCTACTGAATTCTCAGTTTTCATGCCTGTGGAGTTTATTATATGGACGTGGTGACAGTGGAAAGACACCATGCTCTTCTGATTTTCAAACGAACCTTCTGAGCCATTTTAACATTAGAGTCTATGGAAGAGTTGGAGGGAGGAGGCTGTGCATTGGTGACATTTATGAAAGAACCATAACACCTAGTACAATAGTAAACACATTGGATGAAAGAGGACAGCCATGGCTACGTTTTGAGGGTAAAATGATGGCTTTAACACTGTGGACACAGCAGCAGTTGAAAGAGAAGTGTTTAAGATTAATTTTGGCAGAGTGGCAGAGAGAGCTCGTTAAGCAGGCAGGTGTGAGCCTGGTTGCTATAGTGACCGCACCCAATGGCTCCATACACACGCACACAGACATGCACCTCACTTTTGCTGCTTAAAATGAACAGAAAAGTCAGGCCGAAACAAATCATTCCCAAATGAAAAGTAAAAGTCGTATTGACAAAATTCTTTCACTGTGAGCGACAGCAATGTCTAGTCTACCAAATTCTCAGTTTTCATGTCTGTGGAGTTTATTATGTGGACGTGGTGACAGTGGAAAGACACCATGCTCTTCTGATTTTCAAACGAACCTTCTGAGCCATTTTAACATTAGAGTCTATGGAAGAGTTGGAGGGAGGAGGCTGTGCATTGGTGACATTTATGAAAGAACCATAACACCTAGTACAATAGTAAACACATTGGATGAAAGAGGACAGCCATGGCTACGTTTTGAGGGTAAAATCATACCTGTAGAGCAAACGCTGCGGACACAGCAGCAGTTTTAAAAAAGATTTTAAGATTAATTTTTTTGCTCCTCTCACTCTAGCAGTTGAGCTGCCTCACTCTAGCCCCAACATTCCGTCCCATACACACCCATTATAAACTCTGAAACGGGTGAAAAAACATCATGAAACTTAAACTGGAACTGAAGAAAAAGTATAATAGATATTGAAAAGATAAATACAAGTTGAATAGTTGAATGTCTTGTCTTCGTTTTAAAGTTTGAATGGTGGCTCTATGTCAATGTATGTGGAAGTAGTAAGAGTTTAAAAATGAGTAAGTTGAATGAGGATTTGAAGGGTCTCCCCATTGAAATACATGGGAAATTTTTGTTGAATAAAGTTGAATAAAATTAAAAATATAAATGTTAAAAATATGAAAAATAGAAGCAGTGTTGTCCAAAAGAATAGGAATCTAACGGTGTTTGAATGGTTTTTCTAAGTTGAACGGTTTTGAAGTTATAGGATTACAAAAAACGTACGGAATAGATAAAATATAATAATAATAATAACTAGAAAGTGCATTTTCTGAAGAAACTGCAGTGTGAATGCTTGAATCTGAATGTATGCATTGAAATGAAATAATTACTGAATTTAAGTTAAAAATCTTGAATGAGATTAAAAAAAAAACCCGAATTTAACCTGAAAACAAAAGTGCTGAACTGCTAAAAGCTGAAGGTTACACAGAAGAAGAAGTTGGAAAAAAGCTGAAAATGTTTTAATTGTAAATTAGAAAACCCTAAGAAATGAGAAAAGAACATTTAGAGTCAGAAAACATCTGAAAGAATATTAAAAGGTCATATTCTTTGAATCACTGAATGACTCAAATGTGATCCCTCCACTTTGATCCACACAGTTTAAAAAGTTTAAATGCCTGAGCTTTGAAAGATACGGTGTTGGAAAGAGAACAATAATGGCGACAATTTGAGGGTAAAATGATGGCTGTAACACTGTGGACACAGCAGCAGTTGAAAGAGAAGTGTTTAAGATGAATCTTGGTACAGTGGCAGGCAGAGCTCGTTAAGCAGGCAGGTGTGAGCCTGGTTGCTATAGTGACCGCACCCAATGGCTCCATACACACGTACACAGACATGCGCCTCACTTTTGCTGCTTAAAATGAACAGAAAAGTCAGGCCGAAACAAATCGTTCCCAAATGAAAAGTAAAAGTCGTATTGACAAAATTCTTTCACCGTGAGCGACAGCAGCTTCTAGTCTACTGAATTCTCAGTTTTCATGCCTGTGGAGTTTATTATATGGACGTGGTGACAGTGTAAAGACACCATGCTCTTCTGATTTTCAAACGAACCTTCTGAGCCATTTTAACATTAGAGTCTATGGAAGAGTTGGAGGGAGGAGGCTGTGCATTGGTGACATTTATGAAAGAACCATAACACCTAGGACAATAGTAAACACATTGGATGAAAGAGGACAGCCATGGCTACGTTTTGAGGGTAAAATCATACCTGTAGAGCAAACGCTGCGGACACAGCAGCAGTTTTAAAAAAGATTTTAAGATTAATTTTTTTGCTCCTCTCACTCTAGCAGTTGAGCTGCCTCACTCTAGCCCCAACATTCCGTCCCATACACACCCATTATAAACTCTGAAACGGGTGAAAAAACATCATGAAACTTAAACTGGAACTGAAGAAAAAGTATAATAGATATTGAAAAGATAAATACAAGTTGAATAGTTGAATGTCTTGTCTTCGTTTTAAAGTTTGAATGGTGGCTCTATGTCAATGTATGTGGAAGTAGTAAGAGTTTAAAAATGAATAAGTTGAATGAGAATTTGAAGGGTCTCCCCATTGAAATACATGGGAAATTTTGGGAAATTTTTTTTGAATAAAGTTGAATAAAATTAAAAATATAAATGTTAAAAATATGAAAAATAGAAGCAGTCATGTCCAAAAGAAGAGGAATCTAATGGTGTTTGAATGGTTTTTCTAAGTTGAACGGTTTTGAAGGAGTAGGAGTACAAAAAACGTACGGAATACAGAATAAAATATAATAATAATAATAAAGATTCGAATAACAATACTGTGAATGCTTTTCAAGCATTCACACTAACTAGAAAGTGCATTTTCTGAAGAAACTGCAGTGTGAATGCTTGAATCTGAATGTATGCACTGAAATGAATTAATTGCTGAATTTTGAGTTAAAAATATTGAATGAGATAAAAAACAAAAAACAAAAAAACAACCGAATTTAACCTGAAAACAAAGGTGCTGAACTGCTAAAAGCTGAAGGTTACACAGAAGAAGAAGTTGGAAAAAAACTGAAAATGTTTTAAATGTAAATTAGAAAACCCTAAGAAATGAGAAAAGAACATTTAGAGTCAGAAAACATCTGAATGAATATTAAAAGGTCATATTCTTTGAATCACTGAATGACTAAAATGTGATCCCTCCACTTTGATCCACACAGTTTAAAAAGTTTAAATGCCTGAGCTTTGAAAGATACGGTGTTGGAAAGAGAACAATAATGGCGACAATTTGAGGGTAAAATGATGGCTGTAACACTGTGGACACAGCAGCAGTTGAAAGAGAAGTGCTTAAGATGAATCTTGGTACAGTGGCAGGCAGAGCTCGTTAAGCAGGCAGGTGTGAGCCTGGTTGCTATAGTGACCGCACCCAATGGCTCCATACACACGTACACAGACATGCGCCTCACTTTTGCTGCTTAAAATGAACAGAAAAGTCAGGCCGAAACAAATCGCTCCCAAATGAAAAGTAAAAGTCGTATTGACAAAATTCTTTCACCGTGAGCGACAGCAATGTCTAGTCTACCTAATTCTCAGTTTTCATGCCTGTGGAGCTTATTATATGGACGTGGTGACAGTGGAAAGACACCATGCTCTTCTGATTTTCAAACGAACCTTCTGAGCCATTTTAACATTAGAGTCTATGGAAGAGTTGGAGGGAGGAGGCTGTGCATTGGTGACATTTATGAAAGAACCATAACACCTAGTACAATAGTAAACACATTGGATGAAAGAGGACAGCCATGGCTACGTTTTGAGGGTAAAATCATACCTGTAGAGCAAACGCTGCGGACACAGCAGCAGTTTTAAAAAAGATTTTAAGATTAATTTTTTTGCTCCTCTCACTCTAGCAGTTGAGCTGCCTCACTCTAGCCCCAACATTCCGTCCCATACACACCCATTATAAACTCTGAAACGGGTGAAAAAACATCATGAAACTTAAACTGGAACTGAAGAAAAAGTATAATAGATATTGAAAAGATAAATACAAGTTGAATAGTTGAATGTCTTGTCTTCGTTTTAAAGTTTGAATGGTGGCTCTATGTCAATGTATGTGGAAGTAGTAAGAGTTTAAAAATGAGTAAGTTGAATGAGGATTTGAAGGGTCTCCCCATTGAAATACATTATAAATTTTTGTTGAATAAAGTTGAATAAAATTAAAAATATAAATGTTAAAAATATGAAAAATAGAAGCAGTGTTGTCCAAAAGAATAGGAATCTAACGGTGTTTGAATGGTTTTTCTAAGTTGAACGGTTTTGAAGGAGTAGGCTTACAAAAAACGTACGGAAAAATAAAATATAACTAGAAAGTGCATTTTCTGAAGAAACTGCAGTGTGAATGCTTGAATCTGAATGTATGCACTGAAATGAATTAATTGCTGAATTTTGAGTTAAAAATATTGAATGAGATTAAAAAAAAACAAAAAAAAAAACGAATTTAACCTGAAAACAAAGGTGCTGAACTGCTAAAAGCTGAAGGTTACACAGAAGAAGGAGTTGGAAAAAAACTGAAAATGTTTTAAATGTAAATTAGAAAACCCTAAGAAATGAGAAAAGAACATTTAGAGTCAGAAAACATCTGAATGAATATTAAAAGGTCATATTCTTTGAATCACTGAATGACTCAAATGTGATCCCTCCACTTTGATCCACACAGTTTAAAAAGTTTAAATGCCTGAGCTTTGAAAGATACGGTGTTGGAAAGAGAACAATAATGGCGACAATTTGAGGGTAAAATGATGGCTGTAACACTGTGGACACAGCAGCAGTTGAAAGAGAAGTGCTTAAGATGAATCTTGGTACAGTGGCAGGCAGAGCTCGTTAAGCAGGCAGGTGTGAGCCTGGTTGCTATAGTGACCGCACCCAATGGCTCCATACACACGTACACAGACATGCACCTCACTTTTGCTGCTTAAAATGAACAGAAAAGTCAGGCCGAAACAAATCGTTCCCAAATGAAAAGTATAGGTCGTATTGACAAAATTCTTTCACCGTGAGTGACAGCAATGTCTAGTCTACTGAATTCTCAGTTTTCATGCCTGTGGAGTTTATTATATGGACGTGGTGACAGTGGAAAGACACCATGCTCTTCTGATTTTCAAACGAACCTTCTGAGCCATTTTAACATTAGAGTCTATGGAAGAGTTGGAGGGAGGAGGCTGTGCATTGGTGACATTTATGAAAGAACCATAACACCTAGTACAATAGTAAACACATTGGATGAAAGAGGACAGCCATGGCTACGTTTTGAGGGTAAAATCATACCTGTAGAGCAAACGCTGCGGACACAGCAGCAGTTTTAAAAAAGATTTTAAGATTAATTTTTTTGCTCCTCTCACTCTAGCAGTTGAGCTGTCTCACTCTAGCCCCAACATTCCGTCCCATACACACCCATTATAAACTCTGAAACGGGTGAAAAAACATCATGAAACTTAAACTGGAACTGAAGAAAAAGTATAATAGATATTGAAAAGATAAATACAAGTTGAATAGTTGAATGTCTTGTCTTCGTTTTAAAGTTTGAATGGTGGCTCTATGTCAATGTATGTGGAAGTAGTAAGAGTTTAAAAATGAATAAGTTGAATGAGAATTTTAAGGGTCTCCCCATTGAAATACATGGGAAATTTTGGGAAACTTTTGTTGAATAAAGTTGAATAAAATTAAAAATATAAATGTTAAAAATATGAAAAATAGAAGCAGTGTTGTCCAAAAGAATAGGAATCTAACGGTGTTTGAATGGTTTTTCTAAGTTGAACGGTTTTGAAGGAGTAGGATTACAAAAAACGTACGGAATAGATAAAATATAATAATAATAATAATAATAAAGATTCGAATAACAATACTGTGAATGCTTTTCAAGCATTCACACTAATAATAACTAGAAAGTGCATTTTCTGAAGAAACTGCAGTGTGAATGCTTGAATCTGAATGTATGGACTGAAATGAATTAATTGCTGAATTTTGAGTTAAAAATATTGAATGAGATTTAAAAAAAACAACAAAAAAAACCCGAATTTAACCTGAAAACAAAGGTGCTGAACTGCTAAAAGCTGAAGGTTACACAGAAGAAGAAGTTGGAAAAAAGCTGAAAATGTTTTAATTGTAAATTAGAAAAACCTAAGAAATGAGAAAAGAACATTTAGAGTCAGAAAACATCTGAAAGAATATTAAAAGGTCATATTCTTTGAATCACTGAATGACTAAAATGTGATCCCTCCACTTGGATCCACACAGTTTAAAAAGTTTACATCTCTGAGCTTTGAAAGACAAGATGTTGGAAAGAGAACAACGATGGCGACGTTTTGAGGGTAAAATGATGGCTGTAACACTGTGGAGACAGCAGCAGTTGAAAGAGAAGTGTTTCAGATGAATCTTGGTACAGTGGCTGGCAGAGCTCGTTAAGCAGGCAGGTGTGAGCCTGGTTGCTATAGTGACCGCACCCAATGGCTCCATACACACGTACACAGACATGCGCCTCACTTTTGCTGCTTAAAATGAACAGAAACGTCAGGCCGAAACAAATCGTTCCCAAATGAAAAGTATAGGTCGTATTGACGAAATTCTTTCACCGTGAGCGGCAGCAATGTCTAGTCTACTGAATTCTCAGTTTTCATGCCTGTGGAGTTTATTATATGGACGTGGTGACAGTGTAAAGACACCATGCTCTTCTGATTTTCAAACCAACCTTCTGAGACATTTTAACATTGGAGTCTATGGAAGAGTTGGAGGGAGGAGGCTGTGCATTGGTGACATTTATGAAAGAACCATAACACCTAGTACAATAGTAAACACATTGGATGAAAGAGGACAGCGATGGCTACGTTTTGAGGGTAAAATCATACCTGTAGAGCAAACGCTGCGGACACAGCAGCAGTTTTAAAAAAGATTTTAAGATTAATTTTTTTGCTCCTCTCACTCTAGCAGTTGAGCTGCCTCACTCTAGCCCCAACATTCCGTCCCATACACACCCATTATAAACTCTGAAACGGGTGAAAAAACATCATGAAACTTAAACTGGAACTGAAGAAAAAGTATAATAGATATTGAAAAGATAAATACAAGTTGAATAGTTGAATGTCTTGTCTTCGTTTTAAAGTTTGAATGGTGGCTCTATGTCAATGTATGTGGAAGTAGTAAGAGTTTAAAAATGAATAAGTTGAATGAGAATTTGAAGGGCCTCCCCATTGAAATACATGGGAAATTTTGGGAAATTTTTGTTGAATAAAGTTGAATAAAATTAAAAATATAAATGTTAAAAATGAGAAAAATAGAAGCAGTCATGTCCGAAAGATGAGGAATCTAACGGTGTTTGAATGGTTTTTCTAAGTTGAACGGTTTTGAAGGAGTAGGATTACAAAAAACGTACGGAATACAGAATAAAATATAATAATAATAATAAAGATTAGAAGAACAATACTGTGAATGCTTTTCAAGCATTCACACTAATAATAACTAGAAAGTGCATTTTCTGAAGAAACTGCAGTGTGAATGCTTGAATCTGAATGTATGCATTGAAATGAAATAATTACTGAATTTAAGTTAAAAATTTTGAATGAGATAAAAAAAAACAAACCCGAATTTAACCTGAAAACAAAAGTGCTGAACTGCTAAAAGCTGAAGGTTACACAGAAGAAGTTGGAAAAAAGCTGAAAATGTTTTAATTGTAAATTAGAAAAACCTAAGAAATGAGAAAAGAACATTTAGAGTCAGAAAACATCTGAAAGAATATTAAAAGGTCATATTCTTTGAATCACTGAATGACTAAAATGTGATCCCTCCACTTGGACCCACACAGTTTAAAAAGTTTACATCTCTGAGCTTTGAAAGACAAGATGTTGGAAAAAGAACAACGATGGCGACGTTTTGAGGGTAAAATGATGGCTGTAACACTGTGGACACAGCAGCAGTTGAAAGAGAAGTGCTTAAGATGAATCTTGGTACAGTGGCAGGCAGAGCTCATTAAGCAGGCAGGTGTGAGCCTGGTTGCTATAGTGACCGCACCCAATGGCTCCATACACACGGACACAGACATGCACGTCACTTTTGCTGCTTAAAATGAACAGAAAAGTCAGGCCGAAACAAATCGTTCCCAAATGAAAAGTAAAAGTCGTATTGACAAAATTCTTTCACCGTGAGCGACAGCAGCTTCTAGTCTACCTAATTCTCAGTTTTCATGTCTGTGGAGTTTATTATATGGACGTGGTGACAGTGGAAAGACACCATGCTCTTCTGATTTTCAAACGAACCTTCTGAGCCATTTTAACATTAGAGTCTATGGAAGAGTTGGAGGGAGGAGGCTGTGCATTGGTGACATTTATGAAAGAACCGTAACACCTAGTACAATAGTAAACACATTGGATGAAAGAGGACAGCGATGGCTACGTTTTGAGGGTAAAATCATACCTGTAGAGCAAACGCTGTGGACACAGCAGCAGTTTTAAAAAAGATTTTAAGATTAATTTTTTTGCTCCTCTCACTCTAGCAGTTGAGCTGCCTCACTCTAGCCCCAACATTCCGTCCCATACACACCCATTATAAACTCTGAAACGGGTGAAAAAACATCATGAAACTTAAACTGGAACTGAAGAAAAAGTATAATAGATATTGAAAAGATAAATACAAGTTGAATAGTTGAATGTCTTGTCTTCGTTTTAAAGTTTGAATGGTGGCTCTATGTCAATGTATGTGGAAGTAGTAAGAGTTTAAAAATGAGTAAGTTGAATGAGAATTTGAAGGGTCTCCCCATTGAAATACATGGGAAATTTTTGTTGAATAAAGTTGAATAAAATTAAAAATATAAATGTTAAAAATGAGAAAATTAGAAGCAGTCATGTCCAAAATAATAGGAATCTAACGATGTTTGAATGGTTTTTCTAAGTTGAACGGTTTTGAAGGAGTAGGCTTTGAAAAAACGTACGGAAAAATAAAATATAATAATAATAATAATAATAATAAAGATTAGAAGAACAATACTGTGAATGCTTTTCAAGCATTCACACTAATAAAGATTCGAATAACAATACTGTGAATGCTTTTCAAGCATTCACACTAACTAGAAAGTGCATTTTCTGAAGAAACTGCAGTGTGAATGCTTGAATCTGAATGTATGCATTGAAATGAAATAATTACTGAATTTAAGTTAAAAATTTTGAATGAGATAAAAAAAAAAACCCCGAATTTAACCTGAAAACAAAAGTGCTGAACTGCTAAAAGCTGAAGGTTACACAGAAGAAGAAGTTGGAAAAAAGCTGAAAATGTTTTAATTGTAAATTAGAAAACCCTAAGAAATGAGAAAAGAACCTTTAGAGTCAGAAAACATCTGAATGAATATTAAAAGGTCATATTCGTTGAATCACTGAATGACTAAAATGTGATCCCTCCACTTGGATCCACACAGTTTAAAAAGTTTACATCTCTGAGCTTTGAAAGACACGGTGTTGGAAAGAGAACAACGATGGCGACGTTTTGAGGGTAAAATGATGGCTTTAACACTGTGGAGACAGCAGCAGTTGAAAGAGAAGTGTTTAAGTTGAATCTTGGCAGAGTGAGAGAGAGAGCTCGTTAAGCAGGCAGGTGTGAGCCTGGTTGCTATAGTGACTGCACCCAAGGGCTCCATACACACGTACACAGACATGCGCCTCACTTTTGCTGCTTAAAATGAACAGAAAAGTCAGGCCGAAACAAATCGCTCCCAAATGAAAAGTAAAAGTCGTATTGACAAAATTCTTTCACCGTGAGCGACAGCAATGTCTAGTCTACCTAATTCTCAGTTTTCATGCCTGTGGAGCTTATTATATGGACGTGGTGACAGTGGAAAGACACCATGCTCTTCTGATTTTCAAACGAACCTTCTGAGCCATTTTAACATTAGAGTCTATGGAAGAGTTGGAGGGAGGAGGCTGTGCATTGGTGACATTTATGAAAGAACCATAACACCTAGGACAATAGTAAACACATTGGATGAAAGAGGACAGCCATGGCTACGTTTTGAGGGTAAAATGGCGGCTGTAGAGCAAACGCTGTGGACACAGCAGCAGTTTTAAAAAAGATTTTAAGATTAATTTTTTTGCTCCTCTCACTCTAGCAGTTGAGCTGTCTCACTCTAGCCCCAACATTCCGTCCCATACACACCCATTATAAACTCTGAAACGGGTGAAAAAACATCATGAAACTTAAACTGGAACTGAAGAAAAAGTATAATAGATATTGAAAAGATAAATACAAGTTGAATAGTTGAATGTCTTGTCTTCGTTTTAAAGTTTGAATGGTGGCTCTATGTCAATGTATGTGGAAGTAGTAAGAGTTTAAAAATGAGTAAGTTGAATGAGGATTTGAAGGGTCTCCCCATTGAAATACATTATAAATTTTTGTTGAATAAAGTTGAATAAAATTAAAAATATAAATGTTAAAAATATGAAAAATAGAAGCAGTGTTGTCCAAAAGAATAGGAATCTAACGGTGTTTGAATGGTTTTTCTAAGTTGAACGGTTTTGAAGGAGTAGGATTACAAAAAACGTACGGAATAGATAAAATATAATAATAATAATAACTAGAAAGTGCATTTTCTGAAGAAACTGCAGTGTGAATGCTTGAATCTGAATGTATGCACTGAAATGAATTAATTGCTGAATTTTAAGTTAAAAATGTTGAATGAGATGAAAAATACAGAAATTTGTACCCGGAAAAAAAAAGTGCTGAACTGCTAAAAGCTGAAAACCACACAGAAGAAGTTGGAAAATAGCTGAAAATGTTTTAAATGTAAATGAGAAAAATCTAAGAAATGAGAAAAGTAATTTAGACTAAAAACAAAAAAGAAAACATCTGAAGGAATATTAAAAGGTCATATTCTTTGAATCACTGAATGACTCAAATGTGATCCCTCCACTTTGATCCACACAGTTTAAAAAGTTTAAATGTCTGAGCTTTGAAAGACACAGTGTTGGGAAGAGAACAATGATGGTGACGTTTTGAGGGTAAAATGATGGCTTTAACACTGTGGACACAGCAGCAGTTGAAAGAGAAGTGTTTAAGATGAATCTTGGCACAGAGTAAGAGAGAGCTCGTTAAGCAGGCAGGTGTGAGCCTGGTTGCTATAGTGACTGCACCCAATGGCTCCATACACACGTACACAGACATGCGCCTCACTTTTGCTGCTTAAAATGAACAGAAACGTCAGGCCGAAACAAATCGTTCCCAAATGAAAAGTATAGGTCGTATTGACGAAATTCTTTCACCGTGAGCGGCAGCAATGTCTAGTCTACTGAATTCTCAGTTTTCATGCCTGTGGAGTTTATTATATGGACGTGGTGACAGTGTAAAGACACCATGCTCTTCTGATTTTCAAACCAACCTTCTGAGACATTTTAACATTGGAGTCTATGGAAGAGTTGGAGGGAGGAGGCTGTGCATTGGTGACATTTATGAAAGAACCATAACACCTAGTACAATAGTAAACACATTGGATGAAAGAGGACAGCGATGGCTACGTTTTGAGGGTAAAATCATACCTGTAGAGCAAACGCTGTGGACACAGCAGCAGTTTTAAAAAAGATTTTAAGATTAATTTTTTTGCTCCTCTCACTCTAGCAGTTGAGCTGCCTCACTCTAGCCCCAACATTCCGTCCCATACACACCCATTATAAACTCTGAAACGGGTGAAAAAACATCATGAAACTTAAACTGGAACTGAAGAAAAAGTATAATAGATATTGAAAAGATAAATACAAGTTGAATAGTTGAATGTCTTGTCTTCGTTTTAAAGTTTGAATGGTGGCTCTATGTCAATGTATGTGGAAGTAGTAAGAGTTTAAAAATGAATAAGTTGAATGAGAATTTTAAGGGTCTCCCCATTGAAATACATGGGAAATTTTGGGAAATTTTTGTTGAATAAAGTTGAATAAAATTAAAAATATAAATGTTAAAAATATGAAAAATAGAAGCAGTGTTGTCCAAAAGAATAGGAATCTAACGGTGTTTGAATGGTTTTTCTAAGTTGAACGGTTTTGAAGGAGTAGGATTACAAAAAACGTACGGAATAGATAAAATATAATAATAACTAGAAAGTGCATTTTCTGAAGAAACTGCAGTGTGAATGCTTGAATCTGAATGTATGCATTGAAATGAAATAATTACTGAATTTAAGTTAAAAATTTTGAATGAGATAAAAAAAAAAAACCCCGAATTTAACCTGAAAACAAAAGTGCTGAACTGCTAAAAGCTGAAGGTTACACAGAAGAAGAAGTTGGAAAAAAGCTGAAAATGTTTTAATTGTAAATTAGAAAAACCTAAGAAATGAGAAAAGAACATTTAGAGTCAGAAAACATCTGAAAGAATATTAAAAGGTCATATTCTTTGAATCACTGAATGACTAAAATGTGATCCCTCCACTTGGACCCACACAGTTTAAAAAGTTTACATCTCTGAGCTTTGAAAGACAAGATGTTGGAAAAAGAACAACGATGGCGACGTTTTGAGGGTAAAATGATGGCTTTAACACTGTGGACACAGCAGCAGTTGAAAGAGAAGTGTTTAAGATGAATCTTGGCAGAGTGGCAGGCAGAGCTCGTTAAGCAGGCAGGTGTGAGCCTGGTTGCTATAGTGACCGCACCCAATGGCTCCATACACACGGACACAGACATGCACCTCACTTTTGCTGCTTAAAATGAACAGAAAAGTCAGGCCGAAACAAATCGTTCCCAAATGAAAAGTAAAAGTCGTATTGACAAAATTCTTTCACTGTGAGCGACAGCAATGTCTAGTCTACCAAATTCTCAGTTTTCATGTCTGTGGAGTTTATTATATGGACGTGGTGACAGTGTAAAGACACCATGCTCTTCTGATTTTCAAACGAACCTTCTGAGCCATTTTAACATTAGAGTCTATGGAAGAGTTGGAGGGAGGAGGCTGTGCATTGGTGACATTTATGAAAGAACCATAACACCTAGGACAATAGTAAACACATTGGATGAAAGAGGACAGCCATGGCTACGTTTTGAGGGTAAAATCATACCTGTAGAGCAAACGCTGCGGACACAGCAGCAGTTTTAAAAAATATTTTAAGATTAATTTTTTTGCTCCTCTCACTCTAGCAGTTGAGCTGTCTCACTCTAGCCCCAACATTCCGTCCCATACACACCCATTATAAACTCTGAAACGGGTGAAAAAACATCATGAAACTTAAACTGGAACTGAAGAAAAAGTATAATAGATATTGAAAAGATAAATACAAGTTGAATAGTTGAATGTCTTGTCTTCGTTTTAAAGTTTGAATGGTGGCTCTATGTCAATGTATGTGGAAGTAGATACAGTTTAAAGAGGAGGAAGTTGAATGAGAATTTGAAGGGTCTCCCCATTGAAATACATTATAAATTTTTGTTGAAAAAAGTTGAATAAAATTAAAAATATAAATGTTAAAAATGAGAAAAAATAGAAGCAATGTTGTCCAAAAGAATAGGAATCTAACGGTGTTTGAATGGTTTTTCTAAGTTGAACGGTTTTGAAGGAGTAGGCTTTCAAAAAACGTACGGAATAGATAATAATAATAATAAAATATAATAATAAAGATTACAACAACAATACTGTGAATGCTTTTCAAGCATTCACACTAACTAGAAAGTGCATTTTCTGAAGAAACTGCAGTGTGAATGCTTGAATCTGAATGTATGCACTGAAATGAATTAATTACTGAATTTTGAGTTAAAAATATTGAATGAGATAAAAAAAAAAAACCCGAATTTAACCTGAAAACAAAAGTGCTGAACTGCTAAAAGCTGAAGGTTACACAGAAGAAGAAGTTGGAAAAAAGCTGAAAATGTTTTAATTGTAAATTAGAAAACCCTAAGAAATGAGAAAAGAACATTTAGAGTCAGAAAACATCTGAATGAATATTAAAAGGTCATATTCTTTGAATCACTGAATGACTCAAATGTGATCCCTCCACTTTGATCCACACAGTTTAAAAAGTTTAAATGCCTGAGCTTTGAAAGACACGGTGTTGGAAAGAGAACAATAATGGCGACAATTTGAGGGTAAAATGATGGCTGTAACGCTGTGGACACAGCAGCAGTTGAAAGAGAAGTGTTTAAGATGAATCTTGGCAGAGTGGCAGGCAGAGCTCGTTAAGCAGGCAGGTGTGAGCCTGGTTGCTATAGTGACCGCACCCAATGGCTCCATACACACGTACACAGACATGCGCCTCACTTTTGCTGCTTAAAATGAACAGAAAAGTCAGGCCGAAACAAATCGCTCCCAAATGAAAAGTATAGGTCGTATTGACGAAATTCTTTCACCGTGAGCGGCAGCAATGTCCAGTCTACCTAATTCTCAGTTTTCATGCCTGTGGAGTTTATTATATGGACGTGGTGACAGTGTAAAAACACCATGCTCTTCTGATTTTCAAACGAACCTTCTGAGAAAGTTTAACATTAGAGTCTATGGAAGAGTTGGAGGGAGGAGGCTGTGCATTGGTGACATTTACGAAAGAACCATAACACCTAGGACAATAGTAAACACATTGGATGAAAGAGGACAGCGATGGCTACGTTTTGAGGGTAAAATCATACCTGTAGAGCAAACGCTGCGGACACAGCAGCAGTTTTAAAAAAGATTTTAAGATTAATTTTTTTGCTCCTCTCACTCTAGCAGTTGCGCTGCCTCACTCTAGCCCCAACATTCCGTCCCATACACACCCATTATAAACTCTGAAACGGGTGAAAAAACATCATGAAACTTAAACTGGAACTGAAGAAAAAGTATAATAGATATTGAAAAGATAAATACAAGTTGAATAGTTGAATGTCTTGTCTTCGTTTTAAAGTTTGAATGGTGGCTCTATGTCAATGTATGTGGAAGTAGTAAGAGTTTAAAAATGAGTAAATTGAATGAGAATTTGAAGGGTCTCCCCATTGAAATACATGGGAAATTTTTGTTGAATAAAGTTGAATAAAATTAAAAATATAAATGTTAAAAATGAGAAAAATAGAAGCACACCATTCCAAAAGAAGAGGAATCTAATGGTGTTTGAATGGTTTTTCTAAGTTGAACGGTTTTGAAGGAGATAGTCGGCGAAAAACGTACGGAATAGGAAAAAATAATAATAACTAGAAAGTGCATTTTCTGAAGAAACTGCAGTGTGAATGCTTGAATCTGAATGTATGCACTGAAATGAATTAATTGCTGAATGTTAAGTTAAAAAAAAAATTCTGAACGAGCTGGAAAATACAGAATTTTTAACCTGAAAACAAAAGTGCAGAACTTTTGGAAGCTGATGTTCACACAGAAGAAGTTGGAAAAAAGCTAAACATGTTTAAAATGTAAATAATAAAATGATGAGTAATGACAAAAGAAAATTTAGAGTCAGAAAACCTCTGAATGAATATTAAACGTTCAAATTCTTCTAACTGAAATGAACTTAAAAGATGAACAAAAATTCTGGAGAAAATACAAACTTTAATATACAGCATAATGTTTTTCAGACATGTACACATGTGTATATCATGTTTAATAGTATTACATACATCAATTTGTTTTGTATGTCATAGAAAATAACATAAAAATCTTAAGTCATATTTTAGAGCTTCTTTCTGAAAAGGGCTAGTAGAATAAATAAAAATAACTAAATTAAATAACTAATGAAATACATGAAAATTCAACTTTTAAAACCACAATCCTGAACCTTTAAATTGTGTTGGTTTCTTAGAACATGGCTGAACAGCTGTTTCTATCGGTCTACTTAATCTGTCTACACATCTTTTTATTACTCATTCTTCTTTATGTTTTAATGTAAACAGAGTCCACACAGTGGTAAAAGAGAACTGTATAGAGAATTTTGAGTAAACTCAAATGAAAGCGTAAGGTGGTGACACAGTTTAACACATGCAAATAATCAAATAAGCACATTAGTCCTTTTTGTGAACATGGATAAATAAGGATCAATAGTTTACAGCATTGTTCAGCCATGCCACTAAATGCTTTTTTACACATTGTTTTAACCTGGGCTCAGACACAAAGTCCCAAATTTAGTTAGTCCCTGACTTTGAGTTGTGGTTATGACTAATTATTATACACGAGGCTTTATCTATCTGAACTCTAAGGACACAAATATGAAAAACCTATACTTACCAGCTGATACTCCACACTACACACTAGGTGTGCCATGTGACCTGAAACTTTGGTACAAACTCATCATAATCATTCTGTTAACACTGTTTTTTAACACTGTTTGTGTTGCTGTTCAGCAGTTTAAAATGTTTTAGATTGGATTACATGGAATGAATTAGAATTTTCTTGGGGGGTTTTGTGTGTGTTTTGTTCTTAGCAGATTTTTTCATCCATAAAGTTGAATTCCAGTTACCACATTTCTGGTCATATGACATCCCGAGTGCCCACTTAAAAAAAATCCCCACAGTTAATTCAACATTAAAACAAAATAAAAATATGTTAAATAAATAAAGGTTTGCTCTGTGATGAAATACTAAATAAGCATACATTGTACAGAGCACTAACAATGAAAACAATCCTTTAGCCTGTTGATCAGAGAGAGGCCGTCATTATGTCCATTTAAAACCTGTAATCACAGAGCACAACGTTTCTGTGAAACTATAAAGTCCCATATGATCCTCATCATGTCCAGTGACTTCAGAGTGGATCCTCCCTGTCATCCGGCCAGTGTTTGATGTGTGGCAAGCAGCACAGAAGCAGGATAGCTGAGGACTTTAAAAGAAGAGCAGAAAACAGGAATATGTAGTTGTAAATGTAAATATCAGTGATACTTGTCTTGTCAAAGGGAATAAAATAATGAAAATGTTAACTTACACACTCATTTAGGGAGGATCTTGACACTGCACAGAGGAGGCACAGTCAGTCTGACAATGATGGTGATCTCCAGGGATGTTTTCCTGCAGCAACATTCCTGCCAACTGGCCGTATGATCCAGAGTAGTTGGTTTGTAATGAACAGAAAGGTGTATATGTTAGGTAGTGTGCACTCAGAGCTGGTCCTAAGAAACAAACACATCCTGTAATAAACTGAATACCTGTAGTAGTGCTGCTGCAAATATAAAGCCCTTCTATCATGAGTGGTTTCAAAGAAGGTGTTTTGGAGGCTCAGTCACAGAAACTGTGCAGTCTGTTCAGTCCTGAGTGTCGCAGCTCTGAAGGGGATGGATCACAGAGGGAAACACCTGAGTACAGACATTACAATACACTCTAACACTCCTAAGGTCAAGTGAAAACACAATTTAAACACTTTACAAAGAATGAATACATGTTTTCATGGAAATTATGTCATTAACCCTTTTTGTTGTGAGTAAATCTCACCGACTGCTTGTGGGACAAGCTAGAAGGAGGACTTATCACAGAATCTCTCCTGTGCTCCAGATGTGAAGTCTCACGCTCTGATCGTACGGCGATGAAGATGGTGATGATGAAGTTTCTCTGATCTGTGGCATTACAGTTTCTGGCTGCTATGTGCTTCACATTGTTGGATTTTACATGTGAAGCTTGGAGAAGACACAGGAGGACTGTGTCTTGCTTAAAAAAAAAAAAGAAAAAAAAAGGAAACCTAACAGGAAAGGAACCCCCCCCCCCCCCCCTCAACTCCCACCGTACCCTCCCCCCCCCTCCCACTCAACTCCCCAACCTCACACCATCAAATGTCTATACAAATGTAGGGTATCAGCTGGTAACAGAAAGCAAGTGCTACATATGTACTACATATGTAACACTGCTGAAACATTTCTGGCCAGAAATGTGCAGTTATCAACCCAGACCCACCCTGATGATTGCACTGGCCAGAAACATGATAAAAGCTCATAAAAATTTATGTTTCATAGAAAAATTTGTCCAAAAATATAATCGTATACTTTTGAAAAAGTTTAAAGTTTATAACAAACCAAAATAATAACATTTTTGTAAATAGTATTTCAAAATAGAGGCACACATAAAGTGGCTTAACTGTCATTATTGCTGTAATTAGGTTTGTTTGTTTGTTTGTTTGTTTGTTTGTTTGTTTGTTTGTTTGTTTGTTTGTTTGTTTGTTTGTTTAAAAAGCAACCTTTAGTCATTATTGTTCTCTCAGAAACAATGAAGAAGCTGTTGAACATTTATGTGTTGTGTAGGCAATCCTCTGGTCCACCCTCCCTCCCTCCCAGCCACAGTGAGACTGGGGCAGCCTGGCAGGATGTTGAAGCCTGGCTGCAGAGAGGATATGCCTACACTATTCATTTTAAACTGCTATATTTGATTTTTCTAACATTTATAGGTTACTGTTAGTGAATTTTAGATTTTCTGTGATAAATAAAATTGTCATCTTTTACTGATATCATTACTTAATTCATGTAATTGTATTTTATGTAAACAATTCAACCATTATACTGCAATGCAGAGCGTCAACTTTTAAATATCGCTCTACTTTCTTAAGTCATTCAAAAATATAGAAATTACTTACTGTATTCAAAGATCTAGATCATGAATCATCACAGGACAATACACAGTATACTGGGTCATGGTAACTATGGTATGTCTTCATGACTCCAGAATGGAGACATCGATCTGGCTGAGAAATGAAAATAAGGTCAAGCAGTGTGTTCTTCTCTGTGGTAGGGGCAGTGATGACCTGTGCGTATCCCCTAGACTCAAACAACTCCATGATTGGTTTGTTTGCACTGGATAAAACATTCTCATTAAAATCACCACAAACTATGATGGGATGACAGTCCATGATCTCCAATGAGTCTAATAGGCTTACCAGGTTTTTCAGGAATGGCCTCAGAGTGTAGTCTGGAGGTCTGTATACAACTGCAATCAGAGCACTGACTGGTGCTTCAACCTTTAAAGCCAGAAATTCAAGGTCAGTTACATTATGGATGTACTGTTTTTCATGCACTTGAATGTCACTTTTCACATAAACAGCAACTCCACCACCACTTCTGTTTGCCATCTGGGGAAAGTTTGTGTAGGACAGGTGTCTGTTGCGTTTGAACAAATTGTAATTTTCCAAGTGGAGACTCTCTGCGACAAAAGAGCCCCGCAGGTGTGTTTCTGTTAGGCACAAAACATCTGCTAGACACAATTCATGGTGACTTTTGATGTCATTAATGTGAGCTGGCAGTCCCTCTGTATTATGATGAACAATGGTGAAAACCTCTGACCTGCTGAGGGTTTGTCTCACGTGTAGAAGAGGCATCATGTCATCAAGGTTGGCTTGTCTCATGTTCTCAAGTGCTGCAGTGATTTCTGGGTTGGTGAATATTTTTTTCTCCTCCATATCAAGAAGATACAGTCCACTGAGAGACGTCACTCTACTGACAGCTACGTAGGCCATGCCGGGCTCAAAAATGCTCTTAAGAGAGACAACAGCTGATGTAGTTGTCATACCCTGTACCTTATGTATTGTACATGCAAAGGCCAGCTTCACTGGGAACTGTCTTCGTACCACTCCTTTCTGCTTCAGATTCTCCTCTGCTCTCTCAATGTACACCATGTCGTCTGCTGGTGTGCGGTTATTCTTTCCAGATGTCTCATTATCCATTTTAAGTCCAAGCTTGATGATGTGTTGGTCGTTTTCAGAGTGAACTACTCTAAGTAGTTTTCCAAAAGCTCCATTAACCAAACCATTTTGTATGTCAATGTTTCTGGTGAGCATGACACGAGCTCCTTCTGCAACTTTCAGTGTGTCTGGTAACTCGTTTTTACCTCCTTTCAACGGTCTGTCTTGAAGTGCCATTCTGCCAGTTCTAGGATCTTTTCTATAATCATCTGCATGGATGTCAATGATATGAGTGTGGAGCAGAGCCAGTGTTGAAGAGTTGTGTGCATCCACTTCTTTATTAGTTGCAAAAATGTGCAATGCATCAGTCGGACAATGGGCTGGTTCAGTTATGGCCTGTAACAACAAATCTCTATCTGCTTCGCAAAGCTCATCCAACTTTCCTTTTACACGAATTCTGTTCAGCATCTCAGCAAAGACAACATCATCTTTCTGACGCATAATCTCAGTCAGAGTGATCATCTGAAAATGCTCCCGCCACAGGTCGATCTCGGACGGGTCGTGCACACAGAGAGGTTTAGACTGTCGCACTGGGGGTAGCTGATAGAAGTCTCCGACAGCAATGACTGACATGCCTCCAAAGGGTCTCCGAGTCCCTTTGATCTGTTTGAGTCTTGCATCTACATATGCAAAGAGATGTCTTGACACCATAGACACTTCGTCAATGACGATTATTTCAGCATTCAAAAGTTCTGATCTGACTTCATCCAGCTGATTGCCAAGTCCCTGAATGGGAGGTTTTAAGCTTCTAGGCAGCTTGAGAAGAGAATGCAGTGTTGTTCCAGAAATGTTAAAAGCTGCAGTCCCAGTGAAAGCAGTTAACAGGACAGTGGGTTTTGATATGTCAACGTCGTCTGCATATCTGGGCACTTTGCTCAGTATCTTAGATGCTTCTGAGTAGATGCATTTGATAAGATGTGATTTTCCTGTTCCAGCACCACCATTAATATAAAAGAAAAACTGCTCTGGATTTAGAGCACAGACTCTTTTAATGCACCAGTCTCTAACTGCATAAAATATGCAGGCTTGCTTCTTGTTCAGATTCTGAAACATCTGACGTAACAATGTGGGATCAATAGTAGGGGGTTCCCTGATGGCTCTGACTTCTGTTGAAGCATCAGCCTGACGGCTGTAGTCGGGCACATCTTCCTGTTCATTTTCATTGTCTCGCTCTCTTTCTTGTTCAACAAGTGGCAACCTTACGAGATCTGATTCAGGTGCCAGATTACACCATTCGTCAGTCACACCTCTGTTCTGCTCATATTCCTCAACAGCGCTCTCGATCTCCTCACTGTTTTTCTCATATTTTTCTCTGTTTCTTTTGACAATGTGTTGCACGTACTCAAGACGGTCAGTACCTGGCAGCTGTACACAGCCAGCACCATAGAAAGCCTGATAGGTTGGCAACGATGGTGTTTTCAGTTCGTGGTCTGAACGATGAGGAAGGTACAGTTTAAGCAGTCTTCCGTAATATTGCTCTGGATGTTTTTCTTGTGAGCAGCGGTGAAATCTGATGATAGCAGGCTTATTGTTTTTGCGCCTTTGCACAAACCCCATCTCATTGAGAAGGGGCAAAACATCTTTACCTTTTTTCTGTTGGCCATAGACAATCCTGCAAGTAGCAGCAAAGTCTGCCATGCACATCTCCTCATACTCTGGTGTTTCAGGTCTGGCTTTGTATTTGTCATTCAAAGATGTCATCCAAACATTGGAAGACTCAGGTGTTGTGTTGTCCAGAACTGACAGGGGACGACTCATTTTCACAGGATTATCATCAGTTGGTATGAATATTACAGCACGTGAACATTGCTTCATGTGAAGACCACATGCACGAGCAACACACTCCTGTGCACTGATCTCTCGCTTCTTTGAATATGCCTGCATGACGGCTCTCATTTCATCGCACTCATTTACACTGTCCTTATTGGAGTTCTCAATGACAGTTTTCAGGTACTCAGATAGCCCGCCCTCTTTTTTTGATATATATTTCATTAAATAATTTGCAGCGCCGAAAGCATCTAAAACAAAGCTTATGTCGATATTACTGTTCCAGGCTTCAAGCAGATGTGGATTATAGCCATTTATCCAAGAGTCTTTTGGATCACGCTTTAGTATGATCGTACTCCTCATGTTCATTTTATTCAGGTATCTCTGATATTCTGCATGTGTCAACTTGCATCTTTCCAAGAGCTGCTCTAAACTCATGGAAGCAGTTTCAGGTTCATTCAGCAGCTGGTTCAGTGGTCTGAGCTTGTTCTTTGCCGTTTCTACTTCCAGTGCATCATCCTCACTGGGTCTTGTGATCATTGTCTCATTGCAGGGTGGTTTGGGAAAACCAAAACGGCACCCGGAGCTTAAACTCCTAAAGCACGTCTTTGTGTGGTTCTTACTGTGTTTTTGCACTTCTGTTACTTTTTTGTACAGTTCGGGTTGTTTATGTGGATCAGGCAGCTGAGCTGTGATGTATTTGTTTATAAAATCAACAACAGTTTGCTCATCATCCTCCTCAAACACAGGAGCACCTTCTACCCACAGGAGACAGTGTATGTGTGGGCTTCCTCTGTGCTGAAACTCAACTCTGTAAAAGTAGTCAATGACTTTGCCAAGTGGCTCTGCGGGAGATAAGAGTAAATCTCTGAATAATGCTTCAACTCTCTTGTCAAACATGCGCATTGTTGTGACAGGATTGCTTCTCAGGATGTCACACTTTGCTGACCAGTCGAGTCCTTCAAAATTCACTTGTTCACCTTGCTGCCTTGTTATTGCCTCGATCACTTCAGGCCAGCGCATTTCAGCAGCTGAAAATGTGCAAAAGAACGTGGGAGTTCCCAACTGTCTGATCATGGCAAAAAGATCTCTTGTTGTTTTCTCCCAATAGGCTGGGGTTCCTCTCAGAGGCTGCATGAATCTCACTGCATCTTTATTTCGCACCAGTTTCTCCACCTCATGTTTATCTTGTAACATGCCTGAGGTTATTTTTCTACCATCTCTGGTCAGAGGCTTTGCCTTCCTTAACTGTACTGTCATGCTGGATGTAGCCAAGTGTATTTCAGTCACAAACTGTGCAAAGAACAAATAGTTTGTGTCTTTGGCAAAACGATCATCAATGCAGAAAAGTCTTGATTTGAAATACCCACTGGGGGATACTTTGATCAGCCTTCTTTCATCAAGTGTGTTTTGGCCTGTAGGAAACTGCACAGGGAAGGCCATGGCCTCCAGTTTAGGTGTTTTGAAAAAACTTATTGGATTGTTTCTCTCTGCAGGAGCAACAGAGTAGATTCCTTCACTGAAACATAATATCTCCTCAGCCACATCAGGGGGCTGCAAACAGGACTCGAGTGCAAAACCACCATTAGTCAGTCCATCTGCTTGCTCTGAATCATCTCTCATCTGTTCATGCGATTGTTCACCATCACAGGGTAACATGTCAATGTCCTGTTCATTTATATTTTGTGCTTCACTCAGTGCATTTTTCTCACAGCTGTCAATTTCCATTAAATCAGCCTCATCATAATCGTCCTCATTCATGTTTTCATCATCATCATCCTCATCATCTTCATCAGGAAGAGTTGGATCACACAGCTCAGCATCATCTCTGATGCTCACATCCTTATACTGTGGATGAATCTGCTTGAGTTTATGCAGTGCTTGCACAAGTTTAGACCAGCTTACAGTCTGAAACAGCTGATGACCTTTGTAAGACAAGCGTCTCTTCAGTTTTATTCTCATGACCTGAGAATTAATTCTCAATCGAGGTAGTGTTTCAACAGTTTCCTGTACCTCTGATGGGACACAGACCACATTTCCTCTAATTGCTCTTTGTCTGCCTTTGGGAAGAGGAATGATCTTGGCAAATGGTATGCACTTGGCTATGAGATGTCTCTCCAGTATGTTGAGATCAGACAGTTCAGCTGGAATATCAGCAAGATCCAACTTATTGGCAACAGCAAGTGCTGGCATGGATCCATTTTTAAGATGATCGTGGCAGGTGTGACAAATCCACTCTCTCTTTCTCTCATCGGGAACATTGCACTGCTCATTTCTGCAGTTTTCATCACAAACATGAACAAACTTTCCTGTCAAACATGTTGTAACTACATGTGGGTTTTTGACATAATTTGACCTTCTGCAGGGTCGTACTTGGTTTGGAAATGAAGCCTTGAAACATACAGTACATGGGTATGATGGTCCAGCTTTGATTTGTGATTTGAACACAGATATGGCCTCGTTAATCACACTGTTGTCACTCTCTTGGGTTTGTCTGTTCACCCATCTGTATTTCCTTTTTATTTTCATTGCACATCTCATATTGTGCATAATCCTGAAGGCAAGATTACTTTGATACCTGTCTCGCATTAGTTGTTTCATTAGTTGTCTGTGTCTTACTCTGAATGCGTTATCACGTGCATAACGCTGAGTCACTCGAGATCTCTGTCTCTCTCTGAAATCTGGGCTCTCTTGATACCTTTTAGTGATATAGTTTTTTTGTTTTTGTCTAAATTCAGCATTGTCACAGTAGCGTCTTTTAATATATTGTTGTTGTTTCTTTCTGAATTCATCGTTCTCACAGTAGCGTCTTTTAATATATTGTTGTTGTTTCTTTCTGAATTCAGCATTTTCACAGTAACGTCTTTTAATATATTGTTGATGTTTCTGTCTAACTTCAGGATTGTTTTTATATGCCTCGCTTGTAGAAGATTTCTTCTTTTCTTTGTACTCTTTGTTTGAAGCATACTTTTGTCGTTCTTTCCTTTTTTGGTTTTCTTTTCTCTGATTTCTTGGTTTGTCTGATGCCATTAATCTTCTTTTCATTTTGCGCCTTTGCTGTTTATTAACTTTTGTCAGTTTATAGATTTTTTGTATAACTGTATCAGAAAGATCACAGTTAGCACCATTTTTTATTGCAGTCCTTGACTGACAGGAAAAAACATCATTTGATGGAAGGAAATTAAAGTCACTCGATAGTTCTTTGGTAGTTATAAAAGTAAATTCATTTTGAGGAGCTTCGTGTGATGTGAACTGAGTCATACGGACTTCTTGTTGTTTCTCCAGTGGTGTACAAACAGACATTGGAGAGATCTCAGTAAGATCAGTGGTTGTGTTTCTCCTTGGAGAAGAGGAGTTTGCTTCATCAACAGTTGTATCAGAGTGAGTAGGTGCCACAGCAGTGGCAGCTGTTGGTCTGCAGACTGTGTCTGTGATAGTATCACTCAGGTTGACTGTGCTCATACTGTAGAACTGCACAGGCTTCAGTTCATAGTTACAAGAAGGTGATATCGCCATCATTTCATAAGAATCCTGGAGTCTCTTAATCATGTCACTGAGGAGTGTGAATTTCACCATCACAGCCGTACCACGATCACGTGACCATAGTGCTAGAGGAAGACCACTGGCTGTTCTGGAGTGTGGATCAAAGAAACCATATTTGCCCGATGTGGATCTGAACACTGCGATACACAATCCACTCATAATCAGTAAGGCATACTGCACATCTGACAACAGGCAGCTCAGTCCTGCTTCTAAGCTCAGAAAGGTATCTACTGCCTCCTCTGGAGGTTCTTCAAATGTCCCATACCGGGAAGGCTGTGTCATGTCGACATGATACATAGACCTGCGAGCATCAACTTTGTCTGGCAGCTCATCGGTAGCCAAATGAATATTTTTAGGAAATCTTTTCTTGGCCTCTTTGTACATCACATCACCTTTATCCAAGACCAGATTAAGGTCAGCTGTAGTCATGTTATCATTCTCATGAAGGAAAGCAAGAAATGTGAGTGAGTTACATGTGCACTGCTTGTTTCTGGAGTCTCCATATTTGGGATGAGCCTGGCTGTGAGATGCACAGATATGTGTAACAGAGGGCTGGTTTTCAAAGTTCACTCTTTCTGCATGAGATGGTCCTGCCACATCACTGTGACGGCCTCTTTTTACAATATCAGCATAACCCACCTGTGGGGCACTTGACACCTCAGGTTGGTCTCTATGGTTTACCTGATGATCATTAAATTCATGCTGCAATCCAATCTTTACAGCATCTGCATAGGATACCTGTTGTACATGTGCAGGAACATGTTGACCTGCCTGTTTCACACCATCAGCATTGGTCTTTGCAGACACAAAGTCTTCTGCAGAGCTCTGAGGAAAATCACACTCAGCTTGTTCACATGTTGGTACTTCATGAAACTCATGGAACTTCTTCCAGCGTTGTTTTGCAGCTTGTGACTTTTTCTGCTTCCTTGGCATTTTTACACAAGTGTTTCTCTTAGTCTTTAGAAAATATGTTTATAAAATAAGAGTGGCACAGAGCAGGAGATGTTTTCTTTGTCTTTATATTTCAGTTTTTATTTCTCAGAAACAGATGTCTTTGTTTGTTTGACAGTTTGTCAGTCGAGAGAATAATATGCACTCTCTTTATTGGCTTGGCACAACTTAGCAGCAAGCGCAAAGTGAAAAACAGCTAGAGAGAAAATTTAGAAGAGAGAACAGACAGAGCAGGAGAAACACGGCTGGGAAATCACAATCAAACCGTGAATTAGAGTTTTCTTTATTTGTTCAGTTTGTTCTCAGGTAGAGGCAATATGCACTCTTTATTGCTTTAATGGCTTGGCATTTTTCAGCAGCAAGCCAAGAGTGAAAAACAGGTAGAGAGAAAATTTAGCAGAGAGAACAGACAGAGCAGGAGAGACACGGCTTTAAATCAAACCGCAGAGTTTTCTTTGTTTGTTCAGTTTGTTCTCAGGTTGAGGCAAAATATGCACTCTTTATTGCTTTATTGGCTTGTGCATTTTTCAGCAGCAAGCCAAAGAGTGAAAAACAGGTAGAGAGAAAATTTAGCAGAGAGAACAGACAGAGCAGGAGAGACGCGGCTTTAAATCAAACCGCAATAAGATTCTTGGTTTGGCAAAATTTCTCACAAACCACAGGGTGAAATACAGATGGAAAGAAGGCAGAGACAACAGGTGGAGTAGGACAGAAGATAGAGGGGTTGGGGGGTTGGGATGTGAGATAGAAGACTGGAGATCTGGTCCTTGTTCTTCTTCTGCACACTGTGAACAAAAAACAAGAAAAAATAATAATTTTAATAAAATTATATCACATGGTAATTGTATGAACTAATTGTGACTACTGAAAAAGGACAAAACAAATATTCAAGCTAAACTGTTGTCGGCTGCCATGTGCAAAAAGTTGCACAATTTGGCACTTTTTAAAAGAATAAATATTTAATTAAATTCAGCAATAATATTTTTAAATACAAATATGATTGAGTGAATTGTTAACTAATCACATGTAATGTGCAAAAATGTACGAAAAAAATATTTTAGCCCAATTGTTAAGCTGAACTTATGTGTATTTATTATAAAAATGTGTTTAAAAGGTCTAGCACAAAGTTTGAACCCATCACTTTAAAGCTTATATTAGTCAGACTCTTTTTTTAAAATTTTGGTGTACTTCTCTAACAGTATGTGCACACCTACCAGGCAAAGCACAGATGTGAGTCAAGTTCCTGAAAGTGTAAGACAAGAAATAACATGTTAGTTGTCTGTACAGTGTTATCAGACTAACAAAAAAACAAAGCCCACACGACATGATACACTGAACTTATAGTCAGCAGGGTAATTATAGAGTAATATAGCACACCAGCTGATACAGCAGCCATTTTATAATTCAAACTAATTAACTGAAGTATTTATTTAAGTACTTATATAAGGCTACTGTTAGACTGTTACTAGCCTTAGCATCGCTGCTAACGCTAGCATTCCTGCTAGCGTTAGCACTTCAGTTAGTGTTAGCACTGCTGGTAGAACTAGCACTCTTACTGTTAAAACTGAGGCACAATGGCAATAATAAAGCTCATTTGTTACTTTTGTCTCACTGACCGCCAATAAATATCACAGGAATATCACAGGAATATTCTTTTTGTCAGTTAAAAACTGCTAAGGCTAGTGTTGGCACTATAGCTAGCGTTAGCATTGATGCTAGCATTAGCATCGAAGCTAGCATTAGCACTGCTACTAACAGCAAAAGTCATAAAGTACTCTTACTGTTAAAACTGAGGCACAATGGCAATAATAAATCTCATTTGTTACTTTTGTCTCACTGACCGCCAATAAATATCACAGGAATATCACAGGAATATTCTTTTTGTCAGTTAAAAACTGCTAAGGCTAGTGTTGGCACTATAGCTAGCGTTAGCATTGATGCTAGCATTAGCATCGAAGCTAGCATTAGCACTGCTACTAACAGCAAAAGTCATAAAGTACTCTTACTGTTAAAACTGAGGCACAATGGCAATAATAAATCTCATTTGTTACTTTTGTCTCACTGACCGCCAATAAATATCACAGGAATATCACAGGAATATTCTTTTTGTCAGTTAAAAACTGCTAAGGCTAGTGTTGGCACTATAGCTAGCGTTAGCATTGATGCTAGCATTAGCATCGAAGCTAGCATTAGCACTGCTACTAACAGCAAAAGTCATAAAGTACTCTTACTGTTAAAACTGAGGCACAATGGCAATAATAAATCTCATTTGTTACTTTTGTCTCACTGACCGCCAATAAATATCACAGGAATATCACAAGAATATTCTTTTTGTCAGTTAACAACTGCTAAGGCTAGTGTTAGCACTATAGCTAGCATTAGCATTGAAGCTAGCGTTAGCACTGCTGCTAACAGCAAAAGTCATAAACCTATATAAATGGTAGCAAAGGTTATTCTTTTTTTGCTTTCTTTATTCTTTGAACTCTGTTGAACTTTAAAAAGACTTGATATGTGAGTTTAAATGTCAAACATGTATTTTTACCATCATAAAATTAAAACAATGCTGTACTGAGTGTATTGTACTTACCACAGCAGAGAGCAAAGCGGAATGACGGCAGTTGGTGCAGTGATTAGTTAAAGACTGATGAGGCGTTCAGGTGGTGCTTGGAAATTTGAGCATCAGTTTGAACATCAATAATGAGCATATATATTTCTCTGTCATAGAGAGACAGAGAAAAAAATACACAAGACTCACCAGCATACAAATTGGTACTTTTTCTCTTTATGTCACTCATTCGCTTATACTCAGGAAAGAGGGCAACTGGCATTAAATTAGCAAATAAAAAGTATGTCATCTTGAACTGTTTTATGGATTTTATTTTAAGACTACTTTGAGCGTATTCGTGGGGAGATAAACTATACAGACTAAAAACAGAGACATTAAATGAGATTCGATTATTTAAAATGTGGGAAAATACACTACAGACAGGTAGATGCTGTGAGCTTTAATTATCCAGTCAGAAAAGATTATTTTAAAGTCATCAACTGACTAAAACTGCCGAGGTATGAAAAACCTGTGTGGAGAAGACAAGTCCACCAATACACAATCAACTTGAATTTAACAGGGCAATAATTCAGGGCTCTATTCAGTTAGCCTATATTAACTACTGACATACTGTTAATCTGTGGCAAAAGCCTGTCAAACCTGTCTTATTGTACCTATTGAAAAAGTTAATCTTACTACAACTGCTTAGATGTAACACACATTTTTGATTTAATCTTGGCAGAGTGAGAGACAGAGCTCGTTAAGCAGGCAGGTGTGAGCCTGGTTGCTATAGTGACTGCACCCAAGGGCTCCATACACACGGACACAGACATGCACCTCACTTTTGCTGCTTAAAATGAACAGAAAAGTCAGGCCGAAACAAATCGTTCCCAAATTAAAAGTACAAGTCGTATTGACAAAATTCTTTCACCGTGAGCGACAGCAGCTTCTAGTCTACTGAATTCTCAGTTTTCATGCCTGTGGAGTTTATTATATGGACGTGGTGACAGTGTAAAGACACCATGCTCTTCTGATTTTCAAACGAACCTTCTGAGCCATTTTAACATTAGAGTCTATGGAAGAGTTGGAAGGAGGAGGCTGTGCATTGGTGACATTTATGAAAGAACCGTAACACCTAGGACAATAGTAAACACATTGGATGAAAGAGGACAGCCATGGCTACGTTTTCAGGGTAAAATCATACCTGTAGAGCAAACGCTGCGGACACAGCAGCAGTTTTAAAAAAGATTTTAAGATTAATTTTTTTGCTCCTCTCACTCTAGCAGTTGAGCTGCCTCACTCTAGCCCCAACATTCCGTCCCATACACACCCATTATAAACTCTGAAACGGGTGAAAAAACATCATGAAACTTAAACTGGAACTGAAGAAAAAGTATAATAGATATTGAAAAGATAAATACAAGTTGAATAGTTGAATGTCTTGTCTTCGTTTTAAAGTTTGAATGGTGACTCTATGTGAACGTATGTGGAAGTAGTAAGAGTTTAAAAATGAGTAAGTTGAATGAGGATTTGAAGGGTCTCCCCATTGAAATACATGGGAAATTTTTGTTGAATAAAGTTGAATAAAATTAAAAATATAAATGTTAAAAATGAGAAAAATAGAAGCAGTCATGTCCAAAAGAATAGGAATCTAACGGTGTTTGAATGGTTTTTCTAAGTTGAACGGTTTTGAAGGAGTGAGATGCCAAAAAACGTACGGAATATATAATAATAATAACTAGAAAGTGCATTTTCTGAAGAAACTGCAGTGTGAATGCTTGAATCTGAATGTATGCACTGAAATGAATTAATTGCTGAATTTTGAGTTAAAAATATTGAATGAAATTTAAAAAAAACCCAAAAAAAACCAACCAAATTTAACCTGAAACCAAAGGTGCTGAACTGCTAAAAGCTGAAGGTTACACAGAAGAAGAAGTTGGAAAAAAGCTGAAAATGTTTTAAATGTAAATTAGAAAACCCTAAGAAATGAGAAAAGAACATTTAGAGTCAGAAAACATCTGAATGAATATTAAAAGGTCATATTCTTTGAATCACTGAATGAAGAAAATGTGATCCCTCCACTTTGATCCACACAGTTTAAAAAGTTTAAATGTCTGAGCTTTGAAAGACACTGTGTTGGAAAGAGAACAATAATGGCGACATTTTGAGGGTAAAATGATGGCTGTAACACTGTGGACACAGCAGCAGTTGAAAGAGAAGTGCTTAAGATTAATCTTGGTACAGTGGCAGGCAGAGCTCGTTAAGCAGGCAGGTGTGAGCCTGGTTGCTATAGTGACTGCACCCAATGGCTCCATACACACGTACACAGACATGCGCCTCACTTTTGCTGCTTAAAATGAACAGAAAAGTCAGGCCCAAACAAATCGCTCCCAAGTGAAAAGTATAGGTCGTATTGACGAAATTCTTTCACCGTGAGCGGCAGCAATGTCCAGTCTACTGAATTCTCAGTTTTCATGCCTGTGGAGTTTATTATATGGACGTGGTGACAGTGGAAAGACACCATGCTCTTCTGATTTTCAAACGAACCTTCTGAGCCATTTTAACATTAGAGTCTATGGAAGAGTTGGAGGGAGGAGGCTGTGCATTGGTGACATTTATGAAAGAACCATAACACCTAGTACAATAGTAAACACATTGGATGAAAGAGGACAGCGATGGCTACGTTTTGAGGGTAAAATCATACCTGTAGAGCAAACGCTGTGGACACAGCAGCAGTTTTAAAAAAGATTTTAAGATTAATTTTTTTGCTCCTCTCACTCTAGCAGTTGAGCTGCCTCACTCTAGCCCCAACATTCCGTCCCATACACACCCATTATAAACTCTGAAACGGGTGAAAAAACATCATGAAACTTAAACTGGAACTGAAGAAAAAGTATAATAGATATTGAAAAGATAAATACAAGTTCAATAGTTGAATGTCTTGTCTTCGTTTTAAAGTTTGAATGGTGGCTCTATGTCAACGTATGTGGAAGTAGTAAGAGTTTAAAAATGAGTAAGTTGAATGAGAATTTGAAGGGTCTCCCCATTGAAATACATGGGAAATTTTTGTTGAATAAAGTTGAATAAAATTAAAAATATAAATGTTAAAAATATGAAAAATAGAAGCAGTCATGTCCAAAAGAATAGGAATCTAATGGTGTTTGAATGGTTTTTCTTAGTTGAACGGTTTTGAAGGAGTGAGATGCCAAAAAACGTACGGAATATATAATAATAATAATAAAGATTCGAATAACAATACTGTGAATGCTTTTCAAGCATTCACACTAATAAAGATTAGAATAACAATACTGTGAATGCTTTTCAAGCATTCACACTAACTAGAAAGTGCATTTTCTGAAGAAACTGCAGTGTGAATGCTTGAATCTGAATGTATGCACTGAAATGAATTAATTGCTGAATTTTGAGTTAAAAATATTGAATGAGATAAAAAAAAAAAAACAAAAAAAACCCGAATTTAACCTGAAAACAAAGGTGCTGAACTGCTAAAAGCTGAACGTTACACAGAAGAAGAAGTTGGAAAAAAACTGAAAATGTTTTAAATGTAAATTAGAAAACCCTAAGAAATGAGAAAAGAACATTTAGAGTCAGAAAACATCTGAATGAATATTAAAAGGTCATATTCTTTGAATCACTGAATGACTCAAATGTGATCCCTCCACTTTGATCCACACAGTTTAAAAAGTTTAAATGCCTGAGCTTTGAAAGACACGGTGTTGGAAAGAGAACAATAATGGCGACAATTTGAGGGTAAAATGATGGCTGTAACACTGTGGACACAGCAGCAGTTGAAAGAGAAGTGCTTAAGATGAATCTTGGTACAGTGGCAGGCAGAGCTCGTTAAGCAGGCAGGTGTGAGCCTGGTTGCTATAGTGACCGCACCCAATGGCTCCATACACACGTACACAGACATGCGCCTCACTTTTGCTGCTTAAAATGAACAGAAAAGTCAGGCCGAAACAAATCGTTCCCAAATGAAAAGTAAAAGTCGTATTGACAAAATTCTTTCACCGTGAGTGACAGCAATGTCTAGTCTACTGAATTCTCAGTTTTCATGCCTGTGGAGTTTATTATATGGACGTGGTGACAGTGGAAAGACACCATGCTCTTCTGATTTTCAAACGAACCTTCTGAGCCATTTTAACATTAGAGTCTATGGAAGAGTTGGAGGGAGGAGGCTGTGCATTGGTGACATTTATGAAAGAACCATAACACCTAGTACAATAGTAAACACATTGGATGAAAGAGGACAGCCATGGCTACGTTTTGAGGGTAAAATCATACCTGTAGAGCAAACGCTGCGGACACAGCAGCAGTTTTAAAAAAGATTTTAAGATTATTTTTTTTGCTCCTCTCACTCTAGCAGTTGAGCTGCCTCACTCTAGCCCCAACATTCCGTCCCATACACACCCATTATAAACTCTGAAACGGGTGAAAAAACATCATGAAACTTAAACTGGAACTGAAGAAAAAGTATAATAGATATTGAAAAGATAAATGCAAGTTGAATAGTTGAATGTCTTGTCTTCGTTTTAAAGTTTGAATGGTGGCTCTATGTCAATGTATGTGGAAGTAGTAAGAGTTTAAAAATGAGTAAGTTGAATGAGGATTTGAAGGGTCTCCCCATTGAAATACATTATAAATTTTTGTTGAATAAAGTTGAATAAAATTAAAAATATAAATGTTAAAAATATGAAAAATGGAAGCAGTGTTGTCCAAAAGAATAGGAATCTAACGGTGTTGGAATGGTTTTTCTAAGTTGAACGGTTTTGAAGGAGTAGGATTACAAAAAACGTACGGAATACAGAATAAAATATAATAATAATAATAACTAGAAAGTGCATTTTCTGAAGAAACTGCAGTGTGAATGCTTGAATCTGAATGTATGGACTGAAATGAATTAATTGCTGAATTTTGAGTTAAAAATATTGAATGAGATTAAAAAAAAACCAAAAAAAAAACCGAATTTAACCTGAAAACAAAGGTGCTGAACTGCTAAAAGCTGAAGGTTACACAGAAGAAGAAGTTGGAAAAAAGCTGAAAATGTTTTAATTGTAAATTAGAAAAACCTAAGAAATGAGAAAAGAACATTTAGAGTCAGAAAACATCTGAAAAAATATTAAAAGGTCATATTCTTTGAATCACTGAATGACTAAAATGTGATCCCTCCACTTGGACCCACACAGTTTAAAAAGTTTACATCTCTGAGCTTTGAAAGACAAGATGTTGGAAAAAGAACAACGATGGCGACGTTTTGAGGGTAAAATGATGGCTTTAACACTGTGGACACAGCAGCAGTTGAAAGAGAAGTGTTTAAGATGAATCTTGGCAGAGAGAGAGAGAGAGCTCGTTAAGCAGGCAGGTGTGAGCCTGGTTGCTATAGTGACCGCACCCAATGGCTCCATACACACGTACACAGACATGCGCCTCACTTTTGCTGCTTAAAATGAACAGAAAAGTCAGGCCGAAACAAATCGCTCCCAAATGAAAAGTAAAAGTCGTATTGACAAAATTCTTTCACCGTGAGCGACAGCAATGTCTAGTCTACCTAATTCTCAGTTTTCATGCCTGTGGAGCTTATTATATGGACGTGGTGACAGTGTAAAGACACCATGCTCTTCTGATTTTCAAACGAACCTTCTAAGCCATTTTAACATTAGAGTCTATGGAAGAGTTGGAGGGAGGAGGCTGTGCATTGGTGACATTTATGAAAGAACCATAACACCTAGTACAATAGTAAACACATTGGATGAAAGAGGACAGCCATGGCTACGTTTTGAGGGTAAAATCATACCTGTAGAGCAAACGCTGCGGACACAGCAGCAGTTTTAAAAAATATTTTAAGATTAATTTTTTTGCTCCTCTCACTCTAGCAGTTGAGCTGCCTCACTCTAGCCCCAACATTCCGTCCCATACACACCCATTATAAACTCTGAAACGGGTGAAAAAACATCATGAAACTTAAACTGGAACTGAAGAAAAAGTATAATAGATATTGAAAAGATAAATACAAGTTGAATAGTTGAATGTCTTGTCTTCGTTTTAAAGTTTGAATGGTGGCTCTATGTGAACGTATGTGGAAGTAGTAAGAGTTTAAAAATGAGTAAGTTGAATGAGGATTTGAAGGGTCTCCCCATTGAAATACATTATAAATTTTTGTTGAATAAAGTTGAATAAAATTAAAAATATAAATGTTAAAAATATGAAAAATAGAAGCAGTGTTGTCCAAAAGAATAGGAATCTAACGGTGTTTGAATGGTTTTTCTAAGTTGAACGGTTTTGAAGTTATAGGATTACAAAAAACGTACGGAATAGATAAAATATAATAACTAGAAAGTGCATTTTCTGAAGAAACTGCAGTGTGAATGCTTGAATCTGAATGTATGGACTGAAATGAATTAATTGCTGAATTTTGAGTTAAAAATTTTGAATGAGATAAAAAAAAAACAACCTGAATTTAACCTGAAAACAAAAGTGCTGAACTGCTGAAGGTTACACAGAAGAAGAAGTTGGAAAAAAGCTGAAAATGTTTTAATTGTAAATTAGAAAAACCTAAGAAATGAGAAAAGAACATTTAGAGTCAGAAAACATCTGAAAGAATATTAAAAGGTCATATTCTTTGAATCACTGAATGACTAAAATGTGATCCCTCCACTTGGATCCACACAGTTTAAAAAGTTTACATCTCTGAGCTTTGAAAGACAAGATGTTGGAAAGAGAACAACGATGGCGACGTTTTGAGGATAAAATGATGGCTGTAACACTGTGGAGACAGCAGCAGTTTAAAGGAGAAGTGTTTCAGATGAATCTTGGCAGAGTGAGAGAGAGAGCTCGTTAAGCAGGCAGGTGTGAGCCTGGTTGCTATAGTGACCGCACCCAATGGCTCCATACACACGGACACAGACATGCACCTCACTTTTGCTGCTTAAAATGAACAGAAAAGTCAGGCCGAAACAAATCGTTCCCATATGAAAAGTACAAGTCGTATTGACAAAATTCTTTCACCGTGAGCGACAGCAATGTCTAGTCTACTGAATTCTCAGTTTTCATGCCTGTTGAGTTTATTATATGGACGTGGTGACAGTGGAAAGACACCATGCTCTTCTGATTTTCAAACGAACCTTCTGAGCCATTTTAACATTAGAGTCTATGGAAGAGTTGGAGGGAGGAGGCTGTGCATTGGTGACATTTATGAAAGAACCATAACACCTAGGACAATAGTAAACACATTGGATGAAAGAGGACAGCGATGGCTACGTTTTGAGGGTAAAATGGTGGCTGTAGAGCAAACGCTGTGGACACAGCAGCAGTTTTAAAAAATATTTTAAGATTAATTTTTTTGCTCCTCTCACTCTAGCAGTTGAGCTCTCTCACTCTAGCCCCAACATTCCGTCCCATACACACCCATTATAAACTCTGAAACGGGTGAAAAAACATCATGAAACTTAAACTGGAACTGAAGAAAAAGTATAATAGATATTGAAAAGATAAATACAAGTTGAATAGTTGAATGTCTTGTCTTCGTTTTAAAGTTTGAATGGTGGCTCTATGTCAATGTATGTGGAAGTAGTAAGAGTTTAAAAATGAGTAAGTTGAATGAGGATTTGAAGGGTCTCCCCATTGAAATACATTATAAATTTTTGTTGAATAAAGTTGAATAAAATTAAAAATATAAATGTTAAAAATATGAAAAATAGAAGCAGTGTTGTCCAAAAGAATAGGAATCTAACGGTGTTTGAATGGTTTTTCTAAGTTGAACGGTTTTGAAGGAGTAGGCTTTCAAAAAACGTACGGAATAGATAATAATAATAAAATAGAATAATAATAAAGATTCGAATAACAATACTGTGAATGCTTTTCAAGCATTCACACTAATAAAGATTAGAAGAACAATACTGTGAATGCTTTTCAAGCATTCACACTAATAATAAAGATTCGAATAACAATACTGTGAATGCTTTTCAAGCATTCACACTAATAATAAAGATTAGAATAACAATACTGTGAATGCTTTTCAAGCATTCACACTAATAAAGATTCGAATAACAATACTGTGAATGCTTTTCAAGCATTCACACTAATAATAATAAAGATTAGAAGAACAATACTGTGAATGCTTTTCAAGCATTCACACTAATAACTAGAAAGTGCATTTTCTGAAGAAACTGCAGTGTGAATGCTTGAATCTGAATGTATGCACTGAAATGAATTAATTACTGAATTTAAGTTAAAAATCTTGAATGAGATTAAAAAAAAAACCCGAATTTAACCTGAAAACAAAAGTGCTGAACTGCTAAAAGCTGAAGGTTACACAGAAGAAGGAGTTGGAAAAAAGCTGAAAATGTTTTAATTGTAAATTAGAAAAACCTAAGAAATGAGAAAAGAACATTTAGAGTCAGAAAACATCTGAAAGAATATTAAAAAGTCATATTCTTTGAATCACTGAATGACTAAAATGTGATCCCTCCACTTGGACCCACACAGTTTAAAAAGTTTACATCTCTGAGCTTTGAAAGACAAGATGTTGGAAAAAGAACAACGATGGCGACGATTTGAGGGTAAAATGATGGCTTTAACACTGTGGACACAGCAGCAGTTGAAAGAGAAGTGTTTAAGATGAATCTTGGCAGAGTGGCAGGCAGAGCTCGTTAAGCAGGCAGGTGTGAGCCTGGTTGCTATAGTGACCGCACCCAATGGCTCCATACACACGCACACAGACATGCACCTCACTTTTGCTGCTTAAAATGAACAGAAAAGTCAGGCCGAAACAAATCGCTCCCAAATGAAAAGTAAAAGTCGTATTGACAAAATTCTTTCACCGTGAGCGACAGCAATGTCTAGTCTACCTAATTCTCAGTTTTCATGCCTGTGGAGCTTATTATATGGACGTGGTGACAGTGGAAAGACACCATGCTCTTCTGATTTTCAAACGAACCTTCTGAGCCATTTTAACATTAGAGTCTATGGAAGAGTTGGAGGGAGGAGGCTGTGCATTGGTGACATTTACGAAAGAACCATAACACCTAGGACAATAGTAAACACATTGGATGAAAGAGGACAGCGATGGCTACGTTTTGAGGGTAAAATGGTGGCTGTAGAGCAAACGCTGTGGACACAGCAGCAGTTTTAAAAAATATTTTAAGATTAATTTTTTTGCTCCTCTCACTCTAGCAGTTGAGCTGCCTCACTCTAGCCCCAACATTCCGTCCCATACACACCCATTATAAACTCTGAAACGGGTGAAAAAACATCATGAAACTTAAACTGGAACTGAAGAAAAAGTATAATAGATATTGAAAAGATAAATACAAGTTGAATAGTTGAATGTCTTGTCTTCGTTTTAAAGTTTGAATGGTGGCTCTATGTCAATGTATGTGGAAGTAGTAAGAGTTTAAAAATGAGTAAGTTGAATGAGAATTTGAAGGGTCTCCCCATTGAAATACATGGGAAATTTTTGTTGAATAAAGTTGAATAAAATTAAAAATATAAATGTTAAAAATGAGAAAAATACAAGCAATCATGTCCAAAAGAATAGGAATCTAATGGTGTTTGAATGGTTTTTCTAAGTTGAACGGTTTTGAAGGAGTAGGCTTTCAAAAAACGTACGGAATAGATAAAATATAATAACTAGAAAGTGCATTTTCTGAAGAAACTGCAGTGTGAATGCTTGAATCTGAATGTATGCATTGAAATGAAATAATTACTGAATTTAAGTTAAAAATTTTGAATGAGATAAAAAAAAAACAAAACCCGAATTTAACCTGAAAACAAAAGTGCTGAACTGCTAAAAGCTGAAGGTTACACAGAAGAAGAAGTTGGAAAAAAGCTGAAAATGTTTTAATTGTAAATTAGAAAAACCTAAGAAATGAGAAAAGAACATTTAGAGTCAGAAAACATCTGAAAGAATATTAAAAGGTCATATTCTTTGAATCACTGAATGACTAAAATGTGATCCCTCCACTTGGACCCACACAGTTTAAAAAGTTTACATCTCTGAGCTTTGAAAGACAAGATGTTGGAAAAAGAACAACGATGGCGACGTTTTGAGGGTAAAATGATGGCTTTAACACTGTGGACACAGCAGCAGTTGAAAGAGAAGTGTTTAAGATGAATTTTGGCAGAGTGGCAGAGAGAGCTCGTTAAGCAGGCAGGTGTGAGCCTGGTTGCTATAGTGACCGCACCCAATGGCTCCATACACACACACACAGACATGCACCTCACTTTTGCTGCTTAAAATGAACAGAAAAGTCAGGCCGAAACAAATCGTTCCCAAATGAAAAGTAAAAGTCGTATTGACAAAATTCTTTCACTGTGAGCGACAGCAATGTCTAGTCTACCTAATTCTCAGTTTTCATGCCTGTGGAGCTTATTATATGGACGTGGTGACAGTGGAAAGACACCATGCTCTTCTGATTTTCAAACGAACCTTCTGAGCCATTTTAACATTAGAGTCTATGGAAGAGTTGGAGGGAGGAGGCTGTGCATTGGTGACATTTATGAAAGAACCATAACACCTAGTACAATAGTAAACACATTGGATGAAAGAGGACAGCCATGGCTACGTTTTGAGGGTAAAATCATACCTGTAGAGCAAACGCTGTGGACACAGCAGCAGTTTTAAAAAAGATTTTAAGATTAATTTTTTTGCTCCTCTCACTCTAGCAGTTGAGCTGCCTCACTCTAGCCCCAACATTCCGTCCCATACACACCCATTATAAACTCTGAAACGGGTGAAAAAACATCATGAAACTTAAACTGGAACTGAAGAAAAAGTATAATAGATATTGAAAAGATAAATACAAGTTGAATAGTTGAATGTCTTGTCTTCGTTTTAAAGTTTGAATGGTGGCTCTATGTGAACGTATGTTGAAGTAGTAAGAGTTTAAAAATGAGTAAGTTGAATGAGAATTTGAAGGGTCTCCCCATTGAAATACATGGGAAATTTTTGTTGAATAAAGTTGAATAAAATTAAAAATATCAATGTTAAAAATGAGAAAAGTAGAAGCACACCATTCCAAAAGAAGAGGAATCTAATGGTGTTTGAATGGTTTTTCTAAGTTGAACGGTTTTGAAGGAGATAGTCGGCGAAAAACGTACGGAATAGAAAATAATAATAAAGATTAGAAGAACAATACTGTGAATGCTTTTCAAGCATTCACACTAATAAAGATTAGAAGAACAATACTGTGAATGCTTTTCAAGCATTCACACTAATAAAGATTCGAATAACAATACTGTGAATGCTTTTCAAGCATTCACACTAATTAGATTTGATAATCAGCTGTCGTGAAGCTTTTTTTTTTTTTTTTTTTTTTTTTTTTTTTTAAATAAGATGAAGACTTTAAATTGCTGTATATCCGTATAACCATCAAGACAGGATGCCTCGTACTTTTTAGGACATTAATAGTGTGTCACTGACATTAGTGTTGGAACATTTGGCCAATTAATCTTCTAATCATTCAACAGAAAATAATGAAATCATTAGTTTCAGGGCCTTAGTTGAGTTGTAATTACCAGTTTTAATGGTATAGGGTTTCTTGTCAGTATTAACTCAATAAATCCATCTAATCAAAGCCAGAGATGCACAGTAATGAGTCTGACCTCACCACTTCCTTTGGGTCAGTGGTGTTGTTCCAATTTAATTCTATTGATTTCTAACAGGGTAAAATGTGTATTTTTTATTTTTATTTTTTTTTTCACTTTTACTAGGATTAATATCTGATGGTGGGCTTATTGACACTCTGAATGCGAGATCAACAGCCAGGAGGCAGTATAGTGGAACAGAACTACATTACCATTTTACACATGTTTCTTCACTTCCTAATTACCCCACAAAGTGGAGGAAATGCCAGAATATAAATGTTTACCAGCATCGTGAAGTCATGGAAATGAATAGCTTCTCTCTTTGTTTAACCATCCTTACCCCCATTCTGTCTTTGTTGTGCTGTATTTTCTCTCTGTTTATATTTTTCTTCCACCTACTCTGTTTCCATTTTGGCGTCTTATCTTTCTCTCCGTCAGCTTGTATTGTCTCTTTCTTTTGTCATGTGATCTTGGGTCAAACCTAACCTATAATATAGGGGTGCAACGATACACAAAATTCACGATTCGGTTCGATACAAAAACAAATGTTCATGCCTTTTTAATTCATCATTCATTAAAATTATAAATATATATTTTAACTCAAACGTACAGTTTTTAAATTTAATGTTGCTGAAACAACAAAATAAAAAAAATTAATCTATCTGCTCGAGAAATAGCTCATCTTTGGAAAAGAGAATTTATTACAGAGAAATGGCTCTTTCCAAAATAAAAGCTATACTATACGCTTCTTCTGGGCTATATTCTCAGCAGCATATTAAACATATCAGGTCCCCATAAGGAGAATCATGTGCTAACGGCTGTCTAAATGACTCGGGTAAAGTGTGTAGCATGTGTGCTTGTTGTTTTTGTCTGCTTCCACTTGTCTTTGCACTAGGACGATGTCGGTGTAAATGTGGAGTCATATTCGTTGTGTTCCCACTAGTGCTGTCAGGGTTAATCTCGTTAAAATCACATTAACGTCATAACGCGGCAAATCTCCGTTAACAAGTTACCGCGGATTTCCCCGTGCTTGGGGCTGGACGGCGTCAACACGTTAACAAGCTAACTGCGCTATCGCACTAGTTCCCACAAATTGAGCATTGCGTGGCACATCCGACATACTGTTTTACTTTTTTCCATGGCACACTTACCATCAGGGTCACGCTTCACATGAAAACCAAGATAGTTCCAAACGCCAGATCTGAATGAGGGTGGGGGAGGTTCAATTTTGGGTAGCACTGAGGTAGTTGCCATGTTGCAACGAGCTTAGCTTCTGTCTTGCTAGTTTGCGCTGCGCTCAGTGGATCTGCACTCGACAGTACAGCCTAGGCGGAGTAGTCGAACGCAGATCCACTGAGCGCTCAACACAGACTGTATCGTCAGAAGAAAAGTTGATTAAAATAAATAAAAAATGTTGTATTGTTCGATACATATGCATACTGAACCGAAAGCACTGTATCGAACGGTTCAATATCGATATGAGTATCGTTGCACCCCTACTATAATAATCATGATAGTAATCGTTATTGCATGTGGGTCTGCCTCTTATTGAAGATTAGATAAGACTAAAGTATTATGCGTAGTCGTGGTTAGTTGGTGATTTGTTATTTTACTTTAGATCAATTAGTGCATATGCTTTTAATATCAGACGAACGAAGGCGACAGAAAGTTCGAGGATTGGTTAGTGCTTGCTAATAATTCCACTGCATTAGGGCTCTGCACATGTAAGGAAACCTGAGAAAACACTTATATCAGCAAAGACTTTATAGCAACTACATAGATTATTTGGGGGGAGTGGGGTGTTTTCTTTTATTATTTAGATACCTCACCAAGCTTTAGCATAATTGCTTCACACAGAGAACTGCAGTGTAGAATATTTTGCTTTTCCTGCCCAGAATTGTTAAAGTCCTACCCACCACATCTGCAGGTCTGAAAAATGATTATGTTCTTTTCTTCTCCTTTCTCTTGTTGACCTTTTAAGAAATGGTAGTTTGGCTTAATCACAGAGTTACCTCAACGCAAAATGAAAATGGTTTGTGAATCAACATATGCTGCCCTGTGATTAAACGCAAAGGGAACATCACAAAGGTTGCTGAAATTAGAGCAGTGGGGTTTTTCCATGCAAACTGGCTTTTTGGCAGTGTTTTGGCTTTTTCACTTGCTGAGGCATGTAACTGGTAGAGGGAGGTATGGTTTGGACTGATACTGATATTCACAGTACTTTTACTGATGCTGCTCTCCATATTTTGGGGGTAAAATCTAGACAACAGCAGTGTCTGTAGCCTTTTTCAACTCAATGGCAAGCACATCTGTTGTGTTTTTATTAATCACAGCTTCATAGCAAGCAGAAACGAGGACGTTTATAATTGTACCAAGTGCTATGCTAATTTTCCTACAATTCAAAATGTTAACAACCATGAGGAATAGAAAATTCATTATCTGTTGCTGTGAGGACAGCTCACACTAAATTCAAACTGACTTTGCAGAATATGCCTCATAGCAGAACAGTAGTTGGAGCAAGATTACTGATGTCTTCCCAATATAAGTTACCTACTGGTTTGCAAATGGAGCTAATTACAAAAATAAATAAATAATTTCCCCAAGGGATCAGTAAAGTATTCTGATTCTGAAAACAATGTGTGTATGTACAGAAATTTATTGCCATAGATCAGTGGCAGCATTCCTCTCAAAAACCTGTATTGGGCTCTTTCTGGCACCTTTTTTCTTTTTGACCCAACCCTTGGCACGAGTAAGCTGATCTAAAACAAATCATGCCTCATTTATGCTGAGCAAGGGTTCTTTGCATAAAGAAGCCACATTATGGTTTGCTCATAATAGGCTGGGATGGATGGCAGTAGCGTTTTTGTTTTTCTTTGGGGAGGGTAATGTTTCAAACTGTTTGCAAGGATCCATGATTACTATAAGGTTACATTTGGGTGATCTTGCTATTTGCTTGGTGGTAAAACAGATTTAGTTTTGACTCATCCTAGAGGACAGACTCAAGTCTAAGTGGAAAAAGGTGGGTGGGCGGGCGTGCAGTGGAGTAATCCTTGCTCATGACATCGTCATGTTTGACAGATTCGTGTTTACGCTAATTGTACACTTTTTAAATCAGACGATCGATCCTTTACCCCAGTAGTAAGGCTGAGCTGGCTCATTTCCCAGAATTTTCCATGTGGTGTCAGTGCCTCACCAGAAGTTTGGCACACTACTTTCTGAAGCTCCCCGAGTAGAGATATTGAGGTTTGGACATAAGCGTGTGTATATTTGTGTACCAGTATCATGATATAATGATTGGGGGGTGTTGTACACTGCTAATTTAAACAACATTGTCCTTATTGTGTGCAGAGACACGGCCAGCATTCAGAGGTCTAGCTTACCCAGCATAAATCATTCTTTCTGCTCTCTGGCTTAGCGCTGACACATCCTTCAGCCTCAGTTAAGCACACTGTAAAATGAGTGGGTTGTTGTCAACCGTGTTATTAGTGTTGCTATTGTTTGCGCTTCTGTGGTTAAATGGCTGTAAAGCTAAGGATGGTGAAGGAGAAAGGGCACAGACTCTGCTAGCCTCAACTTTGTTTTAATCACTGTTGCTCACTGACAGTGAGAAGAGCTGACAGTGGCTAATAAAGAAAAGCGCACTGTATTATTTTTGGAATGCTAATGCTGCTGCTCTACCAAGTTGCCCCAAAATGTTTGTCTGTAGTGGGCTTTGAAATATCACAGTTGCCTTGCTTGCTTTAAATCAGAAGCAATGAGGCTTGTCAATGTGCTCTAAAAAAATAAGGGGTTTTGAAGCGGCAGCAGCAAGGAGCCCATCTCACTGATAATCATGTGTCTTTACTTTAGGGGGAAACTATCTCATTGTCAGAATTTTCTGGAATTGATGAATAATTTAGTCTCAGCCACTGCAGGAGGCAGAGTTTGTATCTTTCTTTGATTAAGGCTTTCCTCCAACTCTCATGCCGTCCTCTTTGACTATTCCTCTCATCCAGTTTCACTATGGCAACTTATGCCATCTCCTTTTATGTCCTTGAGAACATAATCTCGTTGTTTGAAGCAACTTTTGGTAGTGATCCCAATATTTATTTATTTATTTATTTTTCATTTTTTGATTTTTTTAAAGGGAAGCAGATGGGCAAGTGGGGAAAGCGGAGCACCTTAGGAATGGCAAGTACTCCCCTAACCTATTTAGGTGACTGTGACAGTCTTTTGTTACCATTGCATCAGGTCTTCTACTGGATTATATTCTCACCTCAGAATGCATCTCTTTTGTTGGCATTTGTTTACCCTGTAGACCATCGGTGGTTTATCGGTATATTGCTTCAGTTTTGAATTTGTGTGAAGTCAATGTGTACTGGCATTGCCTGAAATATTATATTAAATATCAGTATTAGTAATCGTCAAGAATTTCAGTCTGTGCACCCCGTGTATAATATCTCCTGATAAAAGCTGTCATGTTTCTATTTATGAGGCTGAAAGCAATCTTTCAGGTCTCATCTGTCCTGTGTGCCTCCTATTGGCAGACTCAATCGGATTCTACCTCTGTAGAGCATCAGATCTATGCCGCCTTAATGGATGTCTGTTTTATTGATGCAGTGAACATGCTTACAAATGATTAGCCTCACTTGTTGTGGCTGGTGCTAATTGGTATCAGTGTCTAAAAGCTACAGGAAAACTCCAGTGCTGTTGACCCTCAGATCAACGGCTGGTTCATGCCAATCAGGTGTACAGTTGTTGGGGTGCTTATGGAATTAACTGATTAAAAAGCAAGCAAGCAAGCGTTCTATGTTGATATTCATTTTGTTTTCCTTGATTTAGATGTTGTTTAGAAAAAGGGTAGATAAATCACCTGCAGCTATGGTCTGACAGGCTGGGAGTGGAACCAGGGAGTCGAGTGCAAAAGGGAATTTTTACCTGTTCTGTATGTATCCTAACTACTCTATTAGATTGCCCCAAGTAGCTAGATTTGTAAGATCTTTGTTTGTGCCAAAAACAGCACAAATTGAGGGTTTTGTTCCGTTCAGTATTTTATTTTTATTCCTTCAAGGTTTAGAGCTGACATTACCTCCCATTGGCTCATGAGTTTTATTCTAAAACCCTAACCGTCACGTACTGGGTTCAAGAAGTCAGTAGTTGCTTTTGGTTGCTTTTAGTTGCGTCTTCGGAAATGCACATGAGCCTTTTGCATAGCTGGGTTGTAGAGAATTAATGCTGTGCAACCCCACAGTGGTGCTCATTGTGTCTGATGGAACAATATGAAATCAAAGCCGTGTGCTCCGAGCACTTCATGGAGTAAAAGTGTTGAGCATCGGGGAACGTCAGAACAGATTAAAAGCCTTTCCGCCCTGCTTCTCTCTATTTTCACAGTCTCTCTCCTTACTTCTCTCCCTCCTTATCGCCTGTGCAACTTTAGTTAGGCTATCTCCTTTTATCTGTTCTGCTCTGTTCCATGCCTTCTTCATGTTTCTCCTTTTGCACCCCTCCCTCCCTCCTCTGTCTGCGGGGCCTAAGATGGAGTGGCTCAGTCGCACAGAGCTCATAGTTAATTAGGCTTGGCCTTGTCACACATTGAGGGCTGGAGCCAGAGCTGTAGCTAAACCCAGTGGGGAAGCAAGGACAGAGATGGAGGTCTAGAACTATTGGCGTCAATTGCTTGCTGCTGACAGCTACCAATCCCTTGTTCTCCTAAACCCTCTGTTTGGCTTTCATTTATCACATCAGATTAGTATTATCTCAGTTTCATTGTGCTTTTTTTTTTTTTTATAAATTACCTCGGCGTCATTTCCCCCCCACTTTAACAGTGCAGACAGGACAAATTTAGTGTTGTAGACGTGTGAAAATGCAAAACATTATCATTGGTTCCAGTTTCTCTAATACGAGTATTTTGTATGCTATATATCAATATTGTATTTAAAAAAAAACAAAACACTTCAGTCCCTAACTGCATCAGTATCTATTTTACATTTCAGATTAGAGATTGTGCAATTCATCACAAATACTAGTATTACAAAATTACACAAGTCTGAATGTTTATACTAGTGCAACTGTTTACTCAGTATGATATTTGCAAGATGACTGTTACACACAATGATCGTCTGAGTGTTTTTGCTGAAGATAACAGTCTAGCATTTGGAAAGTAAAAACTTAATAGAAAAGTGGCTAGTTGGTGAATCTAAGAAAGCTGTAGAGGACGATGGATGATGCATTTTGCAATAAGTCAAAGATGTGTTTTTTAAGAAAAGGGCAGTTTGTGTTGCCAGCCATGTTTATGTTACCCTTTGGAGCAGGGACTCTGCATTATAATGGCGATCTGTAGAGTCTTTCCTATGGATTGTGGTAGCCTGTGTGAAATATCCCCTAGCTTAACGTTGTGCATAGCTATTCAGATAGAGAATCATTTTCTCTCTGCTGCTCTCTTTCTCTCTCTCTCCTACTCTCTCTATGTGCTTGACATAAAAAGAGAAAATCCCATTTCAGCCGTGACATTCTGCCTGTGTAGCAGAAACATACAGGGACTATACATCAAAGCAAGGCAGAGTGCACAGTGAGGGAACGGAGGTTTAATGACGACAGGGGTCTGGAGTGATAATATAGAGCTGCTAAGGAGGAGAATTGAAGTTATTATTCCAAGTATAAACCCAGTACCGCATTTATAATACAGCTGTGCAGGGAATATGAAGCTGGCTATGTAATATTCATTTCATTTGGCATTTTACCGGCAATTAATTCAGGCTCGTGTGTAAGTGGTTCATCATTCTGTCGGTGCTGTAAGTCTGACCGCATCGCTTTTCTTGGCAGGTTCCACGTACAGCGTTCTCTCCACAATGCCCTCCGACTCAGAAAGCAGCAGTTCCCTCAGCAGTGTTGGTATGTATAACGACCCAAGAAGCCTTTTTAAGAAGTTATTTGTCATGTCAGGTCACACTGGTTCTGTATGATGCCCACAGTGCACTGTTGGGAAGCTGTTTACACTGATATTGGCGTAATTCCTGTAGCGTTACAGTGAAGGATCTAGCGGTTTTATTTCTCCTTTAAACCCACCATTGGGGCACTCGCCACACATCTCCCGTTCCTTAAGCCATGTTTTCCTTTCCCTAGGCTTGACAAAGGTCCAAATGACTCAGCTGTGTTACATAAACCTCCAAAAGGTCCAAAAAAATGACTCAAAGATGAACATAATCCCCAGATTTCCTGCCCTGGTTCATGTTTCAAGGAAAACAACCCAGAACGTGACTTGTAATGGTGTATATATGATTTATGAGACTCGATCTATGTGGCACCACATCAGTGACACTCGGTTTAAAAAAAAAAAAAAAAAAAAATCTGAAATATAAGAACATATTTTCCATAAAACAAGATTTCAGTGGATTTGTATTGCAGGCATTTATGTAGACATTTAATTTGATTAAAGATAAATCTCTGGGGACCTTGTTAAGAAAATACCAGAGATACAGCACAAACCTTTCATTTTTTTTCTTTCCTTTTTTACATCTGACATTACCAAAGGTGTAGTCTTTTAAATCGAATGTAATTCCCACCAACTTTTATTGCACAGCGTCTCAGGAAAAACCCCTGGCATATTATAAAGGAATTTCTAAACAACCAGGTGCTGCCCTCACAGCTGGATGGGACTTTTGCTTCCTAATTCTAAAGTTGGGAGCACACTCTGACCAAGTATCCTTTCTGGATGGGTCATAATGTTTAAATTTGATGTTGTTTTGAGGCACAGAAAAGGGAATGCATTCAGTGACATCTGGACAGTTGTATGTCTGTTTCTTTCCTGGGTTGGAATTAACCATTGAGGGTGACACTGTGTGTAAACACGATCTGTGATCTTGCAGGAAATTATGTCTGTGTGTCTTTATTTGACAGAAATCTGTACATTTTCTTAATTTGGTCATAGAAAATCTATTATACCTGAAGAAATGAACAAAACTAGGAAGAACTCATTTTCACAATCCTACTCCTTCATGCTTTGTCTCTCGCTAAAGACTCTTGGGGGGCGAAAATAAATAAAATCCTCTAGGCAACTTCTTAATGATAAAACAAATTTATGAGATAAAACAATCCAGTGTGTGATAAATGGTCACGGGCTTCTCAGTAATGTGTTTACCGTTCCAGGTTCTCCTGTTAATGGTGAAGCATCCTCCCCACCCCCAGCTATCAATGACAACCGGCATTCCGGTGACAACCTGGACACCATCTTGCTGCAGCTCCGCCAGGTGACCAGGGAGCGGGATGAGCTTCGTAAGCGTCTGGCGTTGGCATCGCCTGGGACCACCTTCGACGACTGCAGGTGCAAATCTTGGCCTGTTTGCCAAATTGTTGTTGTTGTTGTCACTGTTTCTTGTTACCTCCTGGTAACACTTTTTTTAAATTTGCCTCATGACTATAAAAGTGTTGACATTCATGCCTCCCTTTTCTGCCTAAATGAAAGGCATCAAATCTGGGATTCATTGCTCTTTGAATCAGCAGAGCTCCACTGGTATTGTTTACTCTCTCTTGGCTGTCTTCAGTGCTGGCTGCCATGTTTAATAATTCTCACCTGTCTGGGAAAATGTTGACCTTGCCTTGCAGAGAGAGCACATTGACACTGACGGCTTAATAAAGTTTAATGTGCTCTAGAAACAAGATGTTTCCTTTGCAACACATGATACCAAGGCTAAAATGCCTATATCCACGCATAGTTTTAAAGTATTGTTATTAGGATTAAACATGCCAGTACTATGCATTTTTGTACAAAGAGAAGGTCAGCTCTTTTATCTGCGATGTGCTTGGGCACGCTATCATTCAAGGCTTGTGTAATAAAATTTTGGTTTGGTGCCTTTCTTCTTAAGGCCAAATTCCAAAGCCAGTCATGACTATGAGCGTCTAAAAAGTCAGTGCATTGGGGCCATGGCAGATCTGCAGTCTCTGAAGAACCAGCATACTAAAACACTCAAGAGGTGCGAGGAGGCTGTGAAGGAGGCTGACTTCTACCAGTAAGTCTTCCTTGCAACGAGTTTTGTCTTTCTTGTTGTTGATGAAGGACTCTGTTGTCATATGTATCTCTGTTATGCAGTTTGTGCTCATCAGTTGCTTAGATTTCCATTTGGTATCAGTGGTAAGTGTTGTTCAGAACCGTTGTTAAAATGAGAATATAAACAAGCTTGGGGTGGGATTCTGCAATCTGCTGCTTTTCAGCATTGAAATAATCAAGTTTTATTGCGTTGTTTTGCTGCAGCTGTAACAAACACTTGCGTGGTGTTGTAGTTAACCCGACTGAAAGAACATCGCTCGGAGCTACAGTCGGCTTTCACGTTTAAAGGGAACTGGCACTACAATATAACAACGTGCATGGTTTTAAAAGCTTGGAAAATGGAGCCATTTATATGATTGAATCATTCAGCCTCATAGCTTGTGAGCCCAGCCAAAATTTCTGGAGCACAGAGGCAGAACATGTGTTTCAATATTTTTATATTTTCCACACACCTAGATTACTAAGCAAGTAAATTAATATCATTAATGATTGTGTGCTTTTACCTAATACAATTTAACAATTCATTCACAACTTCTACTCTGAGTAAATATTTTTTATCAATTTTATTCTCAATCAGTTTGAACTTTGGTTGCAAATTTTAGATGATGTAGAATAAATAATATTTTAGTTTTACATTTTGCATGTACTTGCGTATCCTCTGTCTGTGTTTACCTAATCTAATCAAAGTTTGCTTTCTGCTCTGTATGTTTGCACGTCCATCTATGTTCACTCTTCCTCTTTTTAGCATGCTGCACAGCCGTGTCTTGGGCGACCAGACACAGCTGAAGGAAGAGATGGAAACACTCAGGAGGGACAATGCCCAACTTGTCCGGGAGCACAACCACCTAAAACAGAACTGTGAGGAGCTCAAACGACTGCACAGTCAAGACCAGAAAGAGTTGGCGGACCTTCGGCTGCAGCAACAGCAGGTATAACGCGGTCACAGACGCACCGCTGTTGCTGTCCAGATGTTATATAAGAGATTGAGTGACATGGCACAGATGGTGGGCCTGCATATATAAAACCGAACTGCTTTTTCATGTAAATATTTGTTCCTTTACTAAGGCACCACATATTTGTAATCTTTCTGAAAGCATGTGAGGCTGGCGTGCTCATGCGTGTGTTGCAAGGTGTGAGCGGCAGCTCTCCTAAAGGACAGTCATTGGTTGTGCGATTTGGGTGTACTGCTATAAACAGAAACTCAAGTGCAAGAGCACACACGTAAAGGCCACAGTGTGACCAAACCCGTGCTTGGTGCTGTTGTTGGCACGCACAGGATTGTACGCAGTGAATTAGTCACCAAGGGTCAGTTAACACAGTGTTCTACCTTAACATCCTGAGGCATTTAATGACAAATGTTTGTGCTAAATTACATGAGCTGTCCGTGCTCATAATGTGTTAATGTACAGTCAAAGTCTTTTTCCTGCACCAACACTATAATCATTCTCCCTAAACTCTACTGACCACACATGACTGTATCTTTTTTTTTTTCCCCCCTAAAAAAAAACCAGTGTATAAGAGAATGTGCACGTTGGAGATGGTGTTAGATGTGCTGGGAAAGCACGATTTCCCAGAAGTTCTTGCTTAGTGAGGAGACTATCTCAAAGTTGATAGTGATCAGATTTAAACAGGATTCAGTTCTTGCATTTCTAAGGGGCAGCCACAGATTTTTTATTTTTTATCTTTTTGATCGCACCTCATATATTTTGGGATGTCAGAAAGTCTTTCCTCTTGTGTTTTATGTACTGAATACTTTCTTCTAAGAGCACAAGGGGACAGTGTCCCATATTGTGAAGTAGTGTCTTACACAGTACCCATGGGGACACTGCAGTAGTTGCAAGCACAGGGCAGCCAAGCAGAGGGAAATGCACACAGAGCATTTCTGAAAAGGGCACACACAGAAGAAAAGGGCTTGGCTTGGGCAAAGGGCACTCTGACCCAAACAACGTAACGATCACATTGGTGCATTTGCAGTGTGTGCTTTCGCAGAGGTCAATACAGCCTTCGGGTCACAGAAGCTCTTCTGGGAATCTGGAAGACTATATCAGCAAGACCTGCAGAAATGAAAGAGAATAAGTAGTGCAGTCTGAAGGGCGCACTCTGTGCTTAAAACAGTTAAAGACAAATGACTGACCAGCACAGTTAACTAAGTACGTAACTGCAGTCCTAGAAATAAACTTGCCCTTATAAAATCTGTTTTGTTTTTGTTTGGTTTTTTTGTTTGTTTTAAGTGGGCACAGATTATCTTGCACTTACACTCCTGTCCGCACATTAACGCCATCTGCTGCTAAGGTGGGGTACAACAAGTACATACAGGTTTGTGGTATTAACATTTTGACCAACGCTAATTGCTTTGTATGCATTTTTGTTACCAGGTAATGAGCGAGAAGGGCTCATCAGAGGTATTAAATAAGCTGTACGACACTGCTATAGAGAAGTTGGAGGCTGTAAAGAAGGAGTATGATTCCCTGAGCAAGCGTTACAGTGAGAAGGTAGCTAACCACAACACAGACCTGAGCCGCCTGGAGCAAGCGGAGGAGGAGAACCGGAGGCTGCAGAAGCAGATGGATGCGTTGCTCAAACAGCGAGACTCAGCTATGCACTACCAGCAGCAGTACTCTACCTCAATGAGGAGGTGAAAGCATCATTACGTGACACAAAAAAGACACAAAAGGGTTAAATTAAATTGTCTGTTTGAGTCAAAGTAGGGTTAGTGCTGTACTCAGACTACATGCATTTCTCCCCTCTTCCAGGTTTGATTCAGTGCAGCAGGAGCTGAACAAGTCCTCAGCTCAGAACAAGGAGCTGCAGAGAGAGATGGAGCGGCTGCAGTCAGAGGTGACGCGCTACAAGAACTTGCAGCTGAAGTCGGCCAAGGACTGCGAGAAGTACAAGGAGGAGAGGGACTCTGTGTTTAATGAATATCGCCTCATCATGAGTGAAAGGGACCAGGTGATCAAGGAGGTGGACAAGTTGCAAACTGAACTGGAGGCAGCTGAGGCTCGACTGAAAAACACTTCATCAGAGAGGGTGGTGGCCAGTGAAGAGTTGGAGGCTCTCAGACAGGTATCGGGCTTTAAAACACGTTAAAACAACAGCATATCTTCAGGTGTATATGTCTTTTATAACTGATAGACTTCAGGACAAGAAAATTGGCACTGAATATGACCTGCTTAAAGAAACATGCCAAATCCATCAAAGAATTTGACTTGTAGTAGTCATTTTAAAAAAAACAACCCAAAAAACTGAAAGGAGCATTGGCTGTCATGGTAAAGCTGAAGCCAGCAACCATCTAGTGTAGCTTAAAGCCTGGAGTGGGGGAAACATTTAGCCAAGCTGCTTCCAAGGCTAACAAAATGCAACTGGTTTCTTATTGCAATACTGAAGGTCTTGGGTTTACTATTTGATTTTTTTTTTTTTTTGGAGATCATTTTGTTTTTCTAAATAAAACCGAATTGACTCTACTTTCACCATAACCTTCAAAATCTATAAATCTGCACATCTGCGTCATCGGTTGATCACTAGACACCTTCTCAAACTGTACACACGAATGGTTCTGCTTCTTTTTGGAGGATATTTCTGAACACTGCAAAAGGATTTGAAGCTAGTATCAGATCACTCTGCATTAGACCCCCAACAATATTTTCACATCACATTAATGACTCACTGTGCTGAGATGCCCTCATTCTATTTTGCCTTTTGTTCTGGGATAGGAGTTGAACTCGTCACTGGTGGACCGTGACAGGGCCATCTGCGAGAGGAATGAGCTGCTGGAGAAGTATTGCCATGAGGTGAAGGACAAAGCTGAGGCCCAGAAGGAGTTGAGCCAGGCCTGCAAGGACATCGAGACGGTCCGGGAGGAGAGGGATGTGGCCCGCAAGGAGAGAACAGAGGCCATCATTCAAAGGGATCAGCTGCTCAGAGAATACTATCAAGCCAGACAAGTAAATGTCACTGCTCTTTCATAAAATCTCAGGAAGCGTCTGTTGACGTCTTTGTTGTGGTGTCCTCTTTATAGCATATACTATCACTGGTGTAGCCTGTGAACCAATTTCCCAACTTGTTTTTTTTCTTCAAAAGGTAGCCAAGCACTTATATCTAGCCCTTTCTTCCTAGATCCATGATATGTAATTCAGTATAAACCAAAATGTATGATTAAAAAGCATCTCTTTCTACCCACTAAGCAGCCATTTAAATAGTCCTTGTGCAGGGTTATATACATGAAAAGTACTTGGTTTGTTGTATGGGACTATTGTTTAGAATGCTTAAGATGAAAAACGAGACGTAGTGTGTTATAAAATTAATCTTTTTCATGTACTCTTAATGTTCTTAGAAACAAGACTCTGCCACCTTGGACATGGAACGAGCCAATAAGGAGATCGAGATGCTAAGGAAACAGTATGAAGCGATGTCCCAGGAGCTGAAGGAGGCCACACAGGAAGCTGAGGTGGCCAAATGTCGAAGGGATTGGGCCTTCCAGGAGAGAGACAAAATAGTGGCGGAGAGGGAAAGCATAAGGTCAGTGCGTTTATGGGTTTTTAAAAGACTTTTAGCAAAGCTGAGAGGGTCTGTAGTTGATCTCCCTCTCCAATAAACTAATTACTCACAATCTCCCTTCTCTCCTTTCTGTAGGACTCTGTGTGACAACCTGCGGCGAGAAAGGGACCGGGCAGTCAGCGATCTGGCTGATGCCCTGCGTAATTTGGATGATATGAGAAAACAGAAGAATGACACATTGCGAGAACTTAAAGAACTAAAGTGAGTCTTCACCGTGGTTTTAAAGCTGCTGTCAGCTCTGAAGTCTCTTGTTTGACTCCCTCACTGCATGATATTTCCACATTTCCAACTTTATTCTCCATTTGTTTCATAAAAGCTGAATCCCAATAAAGACTCATAAGGAATAAGTGGAAAGGTCTTCTGCATTTCAGCAAGTGCAAACAACATGGCCTCTACTCACTCAGCTGTGTGTGTTGTGCTGTCTCTGTAAGCTGTTGTAGTCAGTGTGTGGCTTGGCTGGGCATAAGCTATGACATTCAGCCTTTGGAGACATGGTGTAGTGCAGTTGTGTTTCTGGCAACATTTCCACACACCCAGATTAAAGTGTAATCCCGCAAAGTGTCAGTGTTTTGAACACACACATTTTGTCTCGCTGTCTTCAAGGCCCTTCATGTGACTGTGTTTAGAATGCATGTAGAGGCTCCCTCTGCTGGCGAAAGTGTGTATGACAACCATTATGTGTCAGGTCCCTGCACGAGGGTTGCGATTTCCAGGCTGGAGGGTAGATTCTGGGGAAAGTCGAGTCTCTTTCCCCATCTACTAATTTAATCCTAACATTATCTAACTATAACCACTTGTAATGTATGGTGCTTGTATCCAATTATTATCAAACTAGTAATCTAACATTTTCCCTATATAGAGTATGCACCATACAGTGACTTTGAGTTTCTTCCTCTATCCTCATCAGAGACTGATGTACAATTGGGGTTTTAATGTCACTGCAACCCTTAAGGCATGCCTCAGTAGGACACCATATATCTTGCTGACAGTGTGGCATTGTGTGCAATCTACTTTTAGATTTTTTTTTTTTTTTTTCTGGGAATAAATTTAAATTGAACTCGTTGGACCTCTAAATGGAAAGTGTTCGTAAGAATGAGAGCACGTCAGATGTTTTGAAACAAAGCTCGAGACTGACACGAAGATTAAAATATGTAAAATTCTGCGCAATCTGTAGATGCAGCTCCCTTTTGATCCAGGCCGTATTTTTTTTTCTTTCCCTGCTCTTTCTTTTTCTCTCTGCCCATCCTTCCTCAAGTGACTAACCTTTGACTCTGTGTGTGTTATGTCTGCCTTTGTTAAGGGAGAAGATGGAAAGCCAGCTGGACAAGGAGGCGCGGTTCTGTCAGTTAATGGCCCACAGCTCTCATGACTCGGCCATTGACACAGACTCCCTGGAGTGGGAGACGGAGGTGGTGGAGTTTGAGAAGGACAGGGTAAGAGTAGTGGTCAGGTCTTATTGCTGAGATTGAATTGGTCACATGCTAATCTCCTGAGAGCCAGCAGACCCCTAAGATCTGTCAAAACATGATGGCATTAAAATGGGTTTTTCAGAATGAGCCAAGTGACACTTATGTTATTGGCTTCACAGGATGACATGGATTTGAAGGCGCTTGGGTTTGATATTGCAGAGGGGGTAAATGATCCATATTTACCTGGAGATTGTGGCATTTTTGTTACACGGGTGGACAAAGGAAGTATCGCAGATGGAAGGTTAAGGTATGAGCTGCCTCAAGAAAAGATCTGTTTATGTGGCTTTATTAATGCTTTATTAAATACCTCACCCTTTGTTCTCTCATGTTTTTTAGAGTGAATGATTGGCTATTGAAGATTAATGACATCGACCTGACCAATAAGGACAGGAAGCAGGTGGTGAAGGCTGTTCTTAATGGCGGAGGACTGATCAATATGGTGGTACGAAGGAGGAAGTCTCTAGGAGGAAGGCTGGTCACTCCTGTCCATATAAACCTTATGGGACACAAAGGTATAATACTGTCTCTATAAATGGATTGAAATATTTATATAGATGTCTGCATTTTCCTTGTTCATCAACCTCTTTTTGTCTTTTGTATCTTAGACAGTGGCATTGGTCTGGAAAGTGGAGTGTTTGTCACTGCCATTGTCCAGGGAAGTCCAGCAGCGAGGGAGGGCTCTCTCACAGTTGGAGACAGACTCATTGCTGTGAGTTAGTTTCAGCTTCTATGAAATCCCCTCTCTCTATTTTTTTTGATACTCTCTTCCTGTATGTCTGGCACACTGCAGTTCACAGAGGTTTCTTTGGGTTTCTAATCCAGCCCTTGATCCATTTCAGTATCCACACTCCAAAAGTAGATAAGGTGGGATTTGGCTGAGGGTGTGAAGTGGAAGGAGGGAAGTCTCCTCTTCTGATTAAATCCTCAAAATCTTGGAGCTCTGCAGTGGTAGGTGGAGCTGTCTCCAAGCACATAGCTGCAGTATACTCACCCCAGAGGGGAACTGAAGAGAGACGTGTCAGAAATCCTTCTTTTTAAAGGAGATGGAAACGCGGCCTTGTATTTAGTGCTAATCTTCCAGCAGCAGCAGAATTCTTAGGTCCCTGGTTTGTTTAGAATCATGAAACATGTGCATCACCTTTAAAGGACTTAACGCACGTAAAATCTGCGCAAATATTTAGTGGGTTAAAAATATTTTCTTAATGCACCTCTTCACTTTGACCATGTCGTATAACTAGATAAATCTGCAGTATGATTTTTAAATTTTTGAATCCGAATATACAGATCTGACCAATCAGACCACTCTATTTGGCAACAAGTCTAGCACTTTAATAACACAATTTTACTTCAGACACAGAGCAAGTCACCGCTCCGGGACAATCGGCTCTCTGAAATTATTTCTCTGCCTCCTCAGATGTGTTCCCAACTCTTCTAACAAGAGTTCAAATTGCCCCACTGACATCCAGAAATATGCATGAAAGTGGTCCGTTACAACACGATTGGCTCATGTTTCTCACCTTGGTGATTCTTTGGCTCTTTGTGGCCATGAGCAACTTTGATGTTACAGAATTCCCATATAGATTTGACTACCTTGTCTCCCTTTTTATATAATCTCTTTAGCATGACTTAATAAATGCATAGTTGCATTTGCAAAAAAAGAGAACAGCGTGCTGAACTGGAGGTGAAATAAGTACAAAATGCAAATGAATGCCCGCTACTGAACCCTAAAGATCAGAAGTGAAGGTTTCTTTCCCCTGCTTGTTCTAGGTTCAGGCATGATGTTCTTTCAGGACATAATTTATGTTAAATCTCAGCTGTAATAAAGTACGTAGTTTGCTCTTCAGTATCTTTGACCTTGTTTGTGTTTTGGAGAATCCTCTCAGGTCACGTCTGTTCTAAAGGAATGTGCAGACTGCAGTGTGAGGGGTTGTTGAGACTGAAATGTATTGGCCTAGATTTCTTGTGGTTTTCCCACCGCAGTAGCATATGACACATCTCGGAGCCTGGGAATCTCATGTTTAGGAGATTTGTCACCTGTATATGTTTGTAGATGTGTATCTGTTATAGTGATACTGCTACCCAAGATGTACAAATGCATCGGGGGAATATCAGGAAAGACAAGTGTGCATTGCTTTTGTGTTGAAGGACCTGCTTTTATTTCCAGTGTTTTTCCCCATTCTGCAGATAAACGGAATCGCTCTGGATAACAAGTCTGTGACAGAGTGTGAGGCTTTGCTGCGTAGCTGCAGGGACTCTCTCAGCCTCTCTCTTATGAAGGTGGGCCAGTATTCATCTCACTCTGTGAACTCTGAGAGCCTGACTGAAAGTTTTTAAAAGATTTCCTTTCTACTGCTGTCCGTCCTACATAGCAGGTTTACAAATTCAACAGTGTGGTTTGTGAGAACTGAGAAAACGGACTCATTTTGTTTGTCAGTGTATTCTTTTAAAAAACGAAAGTATGTTTATCAGGTGTGGTTAATCGCTTCCATTGCTCTCTCTACAGTTTTTCCCTCACAGCACATCAGGCCAGAACATTTTTGAGAGTCTGCGCGAGTCATCAGAGAAGTCAAACGGGCGCATTCACCTGTCGGAGATTCACTCCCGGAACAGTCGGAATCTCAAACATAACAGCTCGACACAGACGGACATTTTCTGCCCAGATGTTGGAAGCGCTAGCACAGGCAGCATTTCTGGGGAGAGGAGAAAGGTCAGAGGTGAATCTGATGACATGTATGGTGACATCAGCAGGCCCTTCTCCACAGGATCCCTCCATGCCACCAGCCTTCGGCCATCTTCAGACTTGGGAAATGGCCGGTATGGGCCCAGTGCTTTCCAAGAGTGCTGTCCCTACACGAAAGCGCCTTCCTCTTTGCCCTTTGAGCCAGTTTCACCTGCAGACTGCATCACCATGGATGCAGCCATGGAGAAGAAGCACAGTGGCGGCACATGGCCAAAAATGATAGTGGGAAGTATGTCGGTCGCTCCAGATACTAGAGACACTAGTCCAGTCTCTGCAGCCACCCAACTCTCCATCTACAAATCACCCAAGCAGAGGAAGTCCATCTTTGACCCAGACACTTTCAAACGCCCTGAAACACCTTCCACTAAGATGGAGTACATGGCAGCCAATCAGACTGCAGCAGTGGCTGCTGCTGCTGCAGCAGCTTCTCACTCTCCACAACCTTCAAAGACAGAGTCCCTCTCCTCCTCATCAACCCCTACCCCAACTCCCCCAACCCCACCCACTCGCAGCGACTCCTTCAAATTCAAACACAAACATCAAAGCAGCTCTGCCTCTGACTGCACAATCACCTCTGACGGCAAGGGAGAGGCTGCCATCTCCATGGCAGCAGGCGAGTGCAGAGACAGGAGTGAGCGAGAAAGGGACAGGAATGGAAACCACTATTTTGTGGAAGGCAAGGTCCTCACCTCACGGAAGTCTTGTGATGAGGACATTGGTCGTACCAGAGGGGAGGAGCCAGAGGTGAAGAGGCCGCGCCCTAAATCTGCCCCTGCCCTTCGACGTAGGATGACCCCTCAGACCATTACTCTTCCCACCTTCCAAGTGAGTTGAGGGGCTCAGAGGTGCAAAAGTGCATTTAGTTTGAGTCACATTTGTTTTTGCTTTTCCCATAAAATATTATTTTGCTTTCACCCTCAGTCAAACTGGGGTAGTTTTGATTAGAAGCCTCTGTAATGCAGAGAATATGATGTATTTGAGGGAAAATTCAAAATGGGACCTTTCAAATCATCCCGGTGGGCCAAAGCTTCCATTTTATAATAGAATTTACAGCCCAGACAGAGTAAAGCCTCTGGGATTTGCCTCTTGCCAGTCTGTCGGAGTGATTGATGCCTTGCACCCCGTGCACAAGCTGAGTCAGAATCGAGTGCTCAAATACCATACCTGGAGAATGCATTAAGGATAAATGTTATTTTCAGTGTTAGGAGATGTTCAGGTTGTCATTCTTGCCATATGGTACTTGCCCCACTGTTTAATTTTTAACTGTCATTAATCACAGAGCTACTCTAATGATGAGCATTCACCAGAGCCCAGGGACATGCTGCGTTCCTCCCCCAGCCGCTCTCATAGACACAGTGTCGGCTTTGTCCCCACAGTCTACGGTGGATCCCTACCTCCGAGTAAGTTTGCAGACTGCTGAAGCATAGGTCGGTCCCTATGTGCTCTCAGGATAATCACAGATTCCAGCGTCTATAAAATGGTCGTGTGTGTGTGAATGTGTGTAATTGGCAGATTCCACCCACCGTGGACTGTCACCTTGCCCCGCTGTGACGGCCGTGATGAGGAATCCAGTGTACACTGTGCGCAGTCACCGTGTTCATACCAGCAACTGTCCATCTGTCGCATCCCAGATATGCCACCAGCACACCCACACCAGGTTATAGCCTTTAAATGCCCACAGTTTCCTTGAACCCAGCTTTAAAACTGACGGTTTATCTTCAGGCTACTTTAACTGGAAGTTTAGTGTTTTGTAATGACTAATGATTTAAAATTATCCAGTTCCCCAAGGCAAACTGACAGTTATTTTACATACCTGCTGTTGCTTTGCCTTAATATCGAGATGTTGCAATTTAGCCCAGCCACTCACACAGTTTTCAAAGTTTTGTCATATACAGTAAAAAAACATGCTTCTCTGTACAAAAAAACAAACACATAAACTAAATAAATAGTTTATCAATTATTCTATTATTAAAAACATTAGAAATACAGTAGAAATAATAAGATTTATACATATGATATAACATTGAGTGTGCACTTGTGTGTCTGCAAAACTGAAGTAGTCCAAAAGGTAATAAACTCCTGTCAAGTGTTAGAACTTTAAAGGCAGTGGGGAACAGAGTTCTTTAGTCTACAGGTCTGAGTAAATTTGTAAAAATCAGCCTAAATAATTAAAAAAGAATCTGTGTTCAGTTATGATGGTCTCAAAGCTTGTTTTCTTTCCCTGTGCAGCCCACAACACCAGGGTCGTCTGAGCCTGGACCTGAGCCAGCAGAAACGCTCAAATGACTTCTCCGAATCCTCATCATCACGCAGCAGCAGAGCTTCACACGGTACAAACTCACTGCCATCCAGTGCACGGCTCGGTCAGTCTGACACGCACGCACGCACGCACATGCACACACCAGCAGTCCCAAAGCTCAACACCACTTTTTCTATTTGCATTCATTTTTGTGTCTTATCCTTCTCATGCTTCTGACAGGTTCTTCCAATAATGTTCACTACCGCACAGAGAGGATCAAAATCCCCTCTACTCCCCGCTACCCGCGCTCCATGCTGGGCTCAGACAGAGGTACTGTGCCTGCTGGTAAAATACAGTCAACACATCAAATGATTGTTAAAATATGACTATTGAAGTCTCTCAGATCAAACTCTGAGGGGGCAGAATTCCAGACTTTTTATTTTATTTATTTTGTTTGTTTGTATTTTTTTCAATGTCTGCTTTACTATTGTTGAGCTTGGTTAGTTCAGTGTTTTTTATAGAGGTTTAAACTAAGGTTAAACTGCCTAAGCAGAAAAATCTTTACCAGTTTGTGATAAGCAAACCAGTAAGTGGTTTGCTTATCACCTCTGGGTTCATGTGGATCAGTAGTCAAATTGTGTTAAGACACAAGAATAACATCTAGATCTAAGTGATTAATCCAAACACTCCTCAGGTTGCTAGAATAATTTTTCTTCTGATTCAAAATGTCAAACTAACATTTGCATGAGGCAAATAAAAAAATAAAGATTTGAGGAGAAAATTTAGGTTTTTAATGATCTTTTCTGGGAGGGAAAATGTTATGAAGTTGAAGTTTTCATATTTCAGTGTGTATTTTAGGAATGTCCTTATTCTTTTCTGCTCCTCTTTACCTAAACCCAGGCTCCCTCTCGCATTCCGAGTGTAGCAGTCCCAGCCTCATCACGCCTCCACAATCACCACTCAATCTGGAGACTTCCTCATTTGCCAGCAGCCAATCACAAGGATCCATTTCTACTTTACCTCGGATCTCAGTCAGCCCTGTGCCAATAGGGGAGCGCAGGAAAGACAGGTATGATGTAGAGAACTATTCCCACATTAAAAAGAAAATTAAATTAAAGGGAACATAGAAGATGCTAACTGTGTGTGACCATCTTGTTGAGAGATTTTTTTGCAGCGTCTGCTATCGGACTGAGATGCTGCAAAAATTTCCCTCCGAATGGTGTAGTTGTTGGCTGAATGATGATTAGAAGCTGGTACTATATAGCCTGTGTCTGCCCTCAAGGATCCTCCTAGGCTATTTCAAAAGGTGTTGCTAGGCAACAGGTCCATCATGGTCAGTTGTGCAATCCCCCCATTGAAATTCAGATTGAAATCCTATTAAAACTCCATATGGTAATATGGTTTGCTGTTTTTCAAAAAAGCAGTTTTTTTTAATGTTTTGTTGGAATCTTCTATCTTTTAACTTTCCTGCCACATATTTTATAACCAACACCACTCTTTTACATGTTACTATCTCTGTATGATATCTGTCTTCCATTTTCCTCTTTATCTTCCTCTTGCCTCTCTGCAACCCTCCACTTCCAGATCTCTTTACCGTAATCGCTCTTTTCTAAGGATTCCTCTGGCTGCAAGGCCGAGGTTCTCCTCTCTCAGGAGCCTCAGGTTTGTTCCTTCTCACAGTGATACAAACAAGGATATGCCCCCCCCCTTCCCCCAGCCTTCTCCCCAGCCCATGTTGTCAACATGTAATAGTTGGATAGAGAAAAAGGAGGACCAGAAAGGCTTGTGAGGTTTATGTGGACTATATGGAATGCAAAAAGAGGTTTTTATTTATTTATTTATTTTATACTTTTTTTTTAACCCACCCCAAGAGTTGTGTAATTCTGAGACAGATGGTTGTTTGCATGCAGCAGTGTGATTTGTGCCTGAGGACACAGAACTCTTGATTAGATACACTTTCAACTTCAAAGGTTTGGTGTTGTTTATGTGCCCCGCCCATATCTCTCTCCATGTCAGAAAGCCATTTGAATCTAGCAGGGTGCATGTAGCATCCGTGCTCTATGATAACACCATAGTCACTATGCATGTGTGCACTGCTGGTTTTTAAGCCAAGTCACCCTTTAGTCTGCAGTATGTATGTTATGCACTGGTATCATTATTATTCAGCCTCAAGCTTCTAGATCATGATCTTTTTGTTTGTTTTTGTACCGCACCACTCTCTTTACCCTGGTCTCTGGCTGCTAATCCACTCCCTCTTATCTACCTACATGAAACTGTAACCCATATCCAAAGCCACCTTGTTATGAAGACCCACAAAATTCATGCAAATCTTCTTCATGTGAAAGGATTTCACATGGCTGTGATTTCACTTTTGTGCACATTGTCTCTGTAAAGCTGCGGTTTCTTCTATAGGACGGTCACAATGTGGCACTCTGCAGAGATGATCCACTACATACCTGTGGGTGGGGGGTGGTATTGAAGCTTGGTGTTAAATATTCTTAAATTTGAAGATTAGCTTTTTATTCATAACTTATTTAGAATTTGAACCAGATGTAATTTTGTGTAACTTAAGGAAAAGCCCAGTCAGGAAGTAACTCCCCAGATCTGTAAGGAAACATATTACCCTCACTACCTTGTACTCCTGTGTGGTGACCTACTTATAACTGCATTTATGTGATTCTGTTCATTCATGTATATATATTTTTTTCCTCTTTTCCCCCATTAGGCCATACCTGGAGGAACCCCGCAATGTCATTGTGCACAAAGGTGCAGAGCCTCTGGGCATCTCCATTGTCAGTGGGGAGAACGGAGGAATCTTTGTGTCTAAAGTCACTGGAGGTAGCATCGCCCACCAGGCAGGACTGGAGTATGGAGACCAATTACTGGAGGTATGAACAACCTACTGTTGGTCAAAAAGGTTACATACCTTCAAGCAACATAAATAAGAGTTTACTGGCAGATGCCTGCAAAATAGAAACACAGTAATACAGATGCCACAAATATATTCAGTCTTCAAAGGCACAGTCATTTTGCTGCCTACCATACATTTATTCTGTTTGGCTTCACTTCCTGGAGGACTGTATTCATTAGTGCTGAAGCTGTTCCCAGTATTTTAATACTTGCTGAAATGCCTTTTTCTTTTTTCCCTCTACACAAGTAAAATAACTGCACAAGCTGTCACATCAATTGTGAGTTTACTGTAGCTGTAGATGATGCACAGTTTAGGTAGTAAAAAAGAGAAACACTTAGTAGGAATGTTTTTGAAGTGAAGAAATATACCCCCACTGCGTTTGCAGAAATTTAGCTGCGTGTTCCATAATTTTGATTTATTTCACCATCACATAAAGTAGTGGAGCCTTTAACAGTGCTTCGGCTTGTCGCTTCCCTTTAAGTAAGAGCCACAGCGTCTGGGCTGCTCCAGTGTAACGTGCCCTCTTCACATTTTTACAGGCATGCAACAGCATATGAGTGAGTCCAAAAAATATCTTTTTTTTTTTTTTTCTTTTTTTTTTTAAGCATATCTGTTTCGAAGCAAGATATTAATAGATATGTCACCGATATATTTATTATTAGTTGTTGAAGCTCAGTAAAAATGAAAGCAGATGCCTCCTTGATCTGGAGCTCTGACTATTATAATGTATTTTAAGGGCTGAGGTGCATGCATTCAGCTCTACATTCATGCATATGTACACTCTTCCTTTTTAATGACTAGTCAGCTCTCATAACTACTTTCTTCACCAATTGCTGCAAATAACTGAAAGCATAGGTGTCAAACATAAGGCTTGGAGGCCAGAATCGGCCAGGCAAAGATTCCAATCTGGCCCACTGGATGGCTTTGGAACAAGTAAAGGAAGGCATCTTGCATCTAAATTTTGGACTTTTAACTGTATTTTCATAGGTTTTATAGCAGTTCCTAGTGATAAAGACACCCCCCCCCCCCCCATTCTCATTTATACAACACAAAGTAATTAACTAATATATAAACAAATTAAATAATTTTTTTTAATGTTAGTGAACTTTTCTGTCTACTCTAGAAATTTGTCTGTAATTTTACGTATTGATTCTTAAATTGTAAAAAATAATTCTACAGCAACATTTCTTTATCATGTAGATAAACAGAGGTACTTCTTTTTCTTCGTTTCACTTGTCCTCCCCACTTCACATCAAAGCTATATGTGGCCCACAATTTAGAATGAGTTTGACATCCGTGACTTAAAGCATTTAATAGACTGATAATAGAATATATTCCCGTGTCTTCCTTCATTCCCTGTCCTAATCACACTTTTCTCACTTTATCAGTACAATGGCATCAACTTGCGGAACGCTACTGAGCAGCAAGCTCGTCTCATCATTGGCCAGCAGTGCGACACCATCACCATTATGGCACAGTACAACCCACACATGTACCAGCTGGGCAACCACTCTCGCTCGAGGTAATGTGGCGTTAGTGTAGGGTTAGTTTTTATCGGAATCTCAGCTGTTTCATTTGGCTAATTTTTAAATCGGTTCCAGCTGCATTTTAAATACACTGTGGCAGTGAGGCCAGGTGTTACATCTTATTGACTTGCACTTTTCTAGCTGAGTATACATAAAGTAATATCTGAAACAGCACTTGATCACCCAGGTGAAAAGATTAACTTTGTAGCTGTTTGTCTTTAAATATTAGAAATGTGCACAGAGTCAGACCAACACAAAAGGTTTTAGGCTCATTTCAGCATTGACTGTATCTTTTTTTTTTTTTTTAATAAGATCCTGACACATTAAAGTGGACCTATTATGCTTTTCCTTATATTCTGCCATGTATATAATGAAGTTTCAAATAATGAAGCAGTGTAGGTACAAGCTAAAAGCTCGGGGTTCATATTGCCCTTCTATTCTTTTTTTTTTTTTTTTTTAAATTGTAATAGGTCAGCTTTAAAGCATCTCCACATATGCAGAATATAGCAAAAAAAATACTAATACCTAAAATGATTCATCTGTTAGCCTGATGCTTTTCTATTATTTAAATTCTTGTGATCTTTCACCAGTTCTTAACGAGAGAAAACGCACAATATAAAGCAAGGAACAAAGTTACAAAGTCTGAGTCACTCTAATTAAAATTAATGCACTTGGCCAGTTTGCACTGGGTCCAATAAAAGTTGGTGTTAATCTAAATTTGGACTTTTTTGATACTTGGATTGGCTACAGAATACGTTCAGGTCAAATAAAACATTTGTGACATTTATGAAGCGCATCAATCATAACTCCCTTTTTAATGCAATCAGTGTAACCTATTTTGCACTGCAGCTCCCGTCTGGAGCCGGTCAGTACTCAGCCAACTCCGCAGGGCAGTGGGGCCGCTACACCTGACAATCACTCCACCATCGATACACTCAGTGAACAGGACGAGGGCACACTCACTCCCTCCTCCAAGCAGACTACGCCCACTACCAGCCCTCACAATTTTATCAGGTACACATGTAGGCAAAGATGGGAAGACAATTACACACACAATTACACTTCATTATCTCTGTAACTGACTCTTGTTGCCCTCCAGGATGCCGTCTGAGGGGGGCAGGAAAGCGGGTGAGCCGCGGCTCGTAACAGTACGCAGGCCTGGGGTGGAAGTAGGGGTCACACTCTGTGGAGGAAACCTGAGGGGTGTCTACATAGAGAGTCTGGATGAGGACAGTCCAGCTCGAGGTCCCGATGGGCTGCTTCCTGGGGACCTCATCCTGGAGGTAGGGACATATACTGTAACCCTACCCCACATTCACAAACAGACACATGGAATTTTATAATGGACCTGGATAGATTTCATACAGTATATTCATATTCAGTCGGATGGGTAACTGGAAAGATCAGTCATTTTAAATTTGTCATTTTTGCATGAATATTGTATTAGTAACTAGTAAAAGCCTCATTCATGTTTTGTTCTGTAGATGCAGTGTTTCCCTAAACGCCTCACTAAGACAGACACGTGATGTTACTGTCTTGAGAGGAGACATGTGATCTGACCTCGATAAACCCAACTACCAGCTATACACTACATGTCTGAGCAGGACAAGTTTGCTAACTGCCTATAGGTGTGCAAACCCAGTCATGTTGGCAATTAAATGTAATTGTCTGCAAAATGGTCCTCCAGCTGTTTGTGTTTAGTTCCACTTACTATTGTTGCCCATGTCCCAACCTCTTTTAGACATGCTGATGCCATCAAATTCATTGTATTCTATTGTGGAGAAAAAAAAATATGGGTGCATGAGATTTGCAAACCGTTGCATTCTGTTTTTATTAACATTTTACACAGGGACTTTTTTGGGAATTGGGTTTATATGCTCTTTTTGTAGTGGTTTTGTTTGTTTGTTTTCCTGCACATTTCCCACAGTTTGATAATCTGATCATAGCAGCATGGCTGCAATTTACCGTAATTGCCTGCCGTTCAGGTGGTTTGTGGTTGTGAAAGTGTCATGCAAAACTTTCATTCAAGATATGAGAGAACTGATCATCCAAATGAAATCATACCTGAAACAGCATTTTCAAACATAAAGATGTGTCCTTGTTTCCTATAGATAAACGGTAAAAATATTTAGGTGTAATACCAGCCACAATACTAATTTGTTGTTTTGCTGTGTCTTGTAACTTTTTGTGCTATTGTTTCTTAAAACAATAGGGGGTGGTGGTCCCCATCTTTAAGAAGGGGGACCGGAGAGTGTGTTCCAACTACAGGGGATCACACTCCTCAGCCTCCCTGGGAAAGTCTATGCCAGGGTGCTGGAAAGGAGAGTTCGTCCGTTAGTCGAACCTCGGATACAGGAGGAACAATGTGGTTTTCGTCCTGGTCGCGGAACACTGGACCAGCTCTTTATCCTCTCCAGGATACTTGAGGGTGCATGGGAGTTTGCCCAACCAGTCTACATGTGTTTTGTGGACTTGGAGAAGGCATTCGACCGTGTCCCTCGGGGTGTCCTGTGGGAGGTGTTGCGGGAGTATGGGGTGTCTGGCCCATTGCTACGGGCCATTCGATCCCTATACAACCGTTGCAAGAGCTTGGTTCGCATTGCCGGCAATAAGTCGGACTCGTTCCCGGTGGGTGATGGGCTCCGCCAGGGCTGCCCTTTGTCTCCGGTTCTGTTCATAATTTTTATGGACAGGATTTCTAGGCGCAGCCAAGTGGCGGAGGGCTTTCACTTTGGTGGCCTCAGAATCTCATCTCTGATTTTTGCGGATGATGTGGTTCTGTTGGCTTCATCGGGTGAGGGCCTCCAGCTCGCACTGGAACGGTTCGCAGCCGAGTGTGAAGCAGCGGGAATGAGGATCAGCACCTCCAAATCTGAGGCCATGGTTCTCAGCCGGAAAAGGGTGGAGTGCCCACTCCGGGTCGGGGATGAGTTCCTGCCCCAAGTGGAGGAGTTCAAGTATCTCGGGGTCTTGTTCGCGAGTGATGGGAGAAGGGAGCCGGAGATCGACAGACGGATTGGGGCTGCAGCTGCAGTAATGCGGACGCTGCACCGGTCCATCGTGGTGAAGAGGGAGCTGAGTGTAAAAGCGAAGCTCTCAATTTACCGGTCGGTCTACGTCCCTACCCTCACCTATGGCCACGAGCTGTGGGTAGTGACCGAAAGAACGAGATCGCGGATACAAGCGGCAGAAATGAGCTTCCTCCGAAGGGTGGCTGGCCTCTCCCTTACAGATAGGGTGAGAAGTTCGGCCATCCGGGAGGGGCTCAGAGTAGAGCAGCTGCTGCTCCACATCGAAAGGAGCCAGCTGAGGTGGTTCGGGCATCTGATAAGGATGCCTCCTGGGTGAAGTGTTCCAGGCATGTCCCACCGGGAGGAGGCCCCGGGGCAGACCCAGGACACGCTGGAGAGATTATATCTCTCGGCTGGCCTGGGAACGCCTTGGTATTCCCCCGGATAAGCTGGAGGAGGTGGCTGGGGAGAGGGAGGTCTGGGCCTCTTTGCTTAGGCTGCTGCCCCCGCGACCCGGCCCCGGATAAAGTGGATGAAGATGGATGGATGGATGGATGGATGTTTCTTACAACTTGAGTGCCAGAAAGTGCTGGCATTTCCCCCCCCCCCCCCCCCCCCCCCCCCCCTTGCCTGTCTTTGTTTTTCATTGATTTCATTGATCTCGTCTTCATCTGTGTTCTCTCCCACTTGGCAATTTCTCCAGAACATCACAAACTCATACAAGACAATTCCTGCCATTCTCCTGTTTTTTAGCTCTCTGCCACAAAAAGCCTGCAGTTGTGAATTGCCATGCGGCTTTGTCATCAGGCGGCACAGCATCAGTCTGTCCGTCACACTCGCATCCCGTTTGTTTTCTTCCCCCATACATGGCACAAATCAATACTGCGACGCTTTAATACAGCTGAAAGCTCGGAGGAAATCTTGTTTGCTTGTGCACCATTCACATGCCGATGAAATGATTACAGGAGTGTAAACATTCATCAGATTTCGCCCTTTTTATTTTCGTGATGTAACGAGAAATAAGCCTCCCTTTTTTCGCATTCTCCTTTCTTTCAGTACAACTCGGTGAATATGAAGAATAAGACAGCCGAAGAGGTTTATGTTGAGATGTTAAAGCCTGCGGAGACAGTCACATTAAAGGTGCAGCATCGGCCTGATGACTTCAACGTGGTCAAAGATATTTCAGGAGATGGCTTTTACATTAGGTATGTGCTTGTACTTGCCTTAAACATACGGTCACGTAAGAGTTTTGTGATCCAGGTTTCTAAAAAGAGACCGCTAATTTTCCCACAGCAGCCTCATCTCTTTTTCTTCTGCTAAATATAGAACCATCACGAGAGAGCCTTTGGACAAGCTGGACTCTTTCTCATCTAACCAGTTATGTCCCAGATCCACTGTATCACTGCAGCGAAGCTAATCACGCTACAGATTTAGGTTATCTGATCTCAGTACACACCAGATGCAACACCACATCCATTTTAGTTCTCAGTGTTTGCCAGGGCATTAGAGATTCACGGTGTATGAATGGAAAATTAAGTTCTATAATAGTCACTTTTATTGTTGGGTGTCAGTCTGGGCGTTGTTGCCGCAGCTGCTGCAGTCACTTGTCATATAGGCAAGTGGGCTTGTGATGTCATCTGCAGTAAATATACTCAGCTTCTGTGGCTGTCATAGACGGGCTGCTCGGGAGTGACTTACAAACCTCCAGTATGAGGAAAGCAAGGCTTATATTGAAAATGAAATGGACACTTTCTTTCTTTTGCTCATGTGTTACTGATTCTTCGTTTTGTTCTCTTCACACTTATCTTGTGTGATTCCTCACCTCCTTTCTCACTTTATCAACTTCATGCTCCTCTGCTCCTTTCGTTCTGCTCCGTTCTTCATAACTCCCCATCTATCTTTGTCTCTTCCTCCCACCAGAGCACTTTACGACAGGGTGGGGGAGGCCGAGGGGGACCTCAGTTTTAAGAAGGATGACATCCTGTACGTGGATGAGTCTTTACCAAAGGGCATCTTTGGGACCTGGATGGCCTGGCAGCTAGATGAGAACGCGCAGCAGATCCAGAGGGGGCAGATCCCCAGCAAGTACATGTGGGTGGAAACTGCAAATACACAATATATTTCTATCATCACCATTCATAAACAATTTGTACATCACCATTCATATTTACATTGCTGTCGTCACATTTACAGTTGTTGTGAGTACAATATTGACAGTTTTCCTTTTTTCTTCAATAATAATAAAAATCTAAAGAAACAATAAATGAAGGGAAGGAAAAATGCACACACATATTTAAAATCTAACAGACTTTAGTATTAACGTCTCGCTGTTGTTTAAAAAATAAAAATAGGTCTTTATCTCCAGAAAAATGATGTCGTTCATTCCATCAGATTTCCCAAATTCTATCCAACCACATATGTTGGAAGGTCGAGCTTCAAGCATCTAATTGCAATGCATTTAATTTAGTTGCTGCTGTCAGTGGTAATTATAACAGATATTTATACTCAGGAATTAACCCGGGACCTTGGGCTCTTTTGCGTGATTTTGGTGAAATACCATCTTGAGAACTTTGTGTGGCCATCAAATTAGGTCAAGAACAAATATGTGTAGAGAGCTTCATAGAATAGGTTTCTATGGCTGAGCAGCTGCATCTAAGCATTACATCACCAAGCGCAATGCAAAGTGTTGGATGCAGTGGATTACAGCACGCTGCCACTGGAACCCAACAGAACTTCTTTAGTATGAATTAAGGTGGAGACTGCAAACCAGCCTTCTCGTCCAACATCAGTGTCTGACCTCACAAATGTGCTCCTGGATGAACGGTTAAAAACTCCCATAAAAGCTTCTGAGCCTTGTGTTACAGCTGCAGAGAGTGGCCCAACATCATATTAAGTCCTATGGATTAAGAATGGATATCACTCGAGTTCATATGTGTGTAAAAGCAGAGGAGTGAATAGTTTTGGCAATGTAGCGTGTATGTGGGCAAATTTTTGCCATCACTTCTATTGTTCTGAAAAATCAGATTATAACCTTCCATTTGAATTCTCCATGAATCTGAGCTTGTTTTTTCCCATTTCTTACACATATTTTTAAGCTTGTAGCAGCTGTGACCATTATCCCTGCCATGCTGCTGCAATTTAGGAAGCACATTTAAAATCACTTACATTTGTTTTTAAATTGCACTGCAAGATCTTATTTTTGTCGTACTGCAGAGGTGTGGTGCTAAACAATATGCTTCTAGTTTGTCTTGGCATTAGGAACATTAGTCAATAACATTTAAATTCTGATTAAAGGTGATCCTGTTTTGGAAACCAACTCCTCAACTGCAGTCTAATATCTACAATAGGAATCCAAACTGACCTTTGGTTTGGATTCTCTTACATTAAAACTTTGTTTTGTGTCTGTTGTGTAGGATGGACCAAGAGTTTTACCGCAGACACAGCGTGACGGAAATGAAGGAAGACTCCAGTAAGACTCTCTCTGCAGCAGCCCGCAGATCCTTTTTCAGGAGGAAACAGAAACACAAACGCAGCAGCTCCAAAGACAGCAAAGAGATGGTGGCTTTGGACACCATCAGCACAGACTCCATCCCCTTCCTTGATGGTGCGATCAAAGGCTTAGATGTGTTGTTGTAGTAGTGGTAGTTGAACAGCATTTTTGATTGGCCTGCTTGTCCTGTTTTATTCAGACTGTGTGAGCTTGGCATACCAGCGAGTCCAGAAGGTGGAGTGCACCTCTCCCCGACCAGTACTCATCCTCGGGCCTCTCACAGACCCTGTCAAGGAGATGCTGGTGAAAGAATCCCCCGGAAAGTTCTGCAGATGTGTACTGGGTAAGGTGATGTCGTGCAGATGTTTCAGACCTGTAAATCTGGAGAATGAATACCTCATGTACATCAGTGAACTGCAACTAACGTTTTAGGAGGAAAGCTTTAGGGTGTAATTTAGCAAGCATTTAGTTTCTCATTTCAGTGTTTACTTTCTTTCATAGCAGGAATCTTCACTCTCGTACTTTTTCTGTCTCGTTTGCAGAGGTGATGAAGGCGTCCCAGCAAGCCATCGAGCGGGGCGTCAAAGATTGCCTCTTCATCGACTACAAGCGCAGGAGTGGACATTTTGATGTGACCACGGTTGCTTCTATAAAAGAAATAACAGATAAGGTATTATTCTGTGCTTTTCTTTCTCTTCAGATTTTATCGGACAAGATGAAACGACTGTCTGCATTTGGTCAAGATAAGCTATCACAGCTGTGGCTCTTTGATCTCTGACAGTGGACAATAAAAGGCAAGATCGCTGATGGTGAAAACGGTCGTCGATGATTGCCGTTATTTTTATGTCTTTTTGATGCAGGGCTGTCACTGTTTGCTCGACATCGCCCCGCACGCCATTGAGAGGCTCCACAGTGTTCACATTTATCCAATTGTTGTCTTTGTCCGCTACAAAAACGCCAAGCAGATCAAGTAAGTATCAACCTGTTTTATAACAAATTTGGACAGCATGACTTGGGGATGTCCCGGTATTTTTGTGTGTGTGTCTGTGTGGCTGATGGATGGATGGGTGGATGGATGGATAAATGGAGCAGGATAAGCCTTCACACTCTCTATCCCACCATGAACCCTTTGGCGCATCTGTAAAAGCACCACGCTCCAACACACACTTGCATAATCCGAAACAGCTGGTGAAACATCCTGGCTCCCGCCCCCCCAAGTTGAAGTGCTGTATGCCTTTTATCACTTAATATCTGTAGGTGTTTGTTGGACATTGTTGTTGTATTTTTAAAATTGGGACTTTAATACCTGAAAGTGTCAGTTTGTATTAAATGTTTTGAGTTATCAAAAGCTTAATTGGACACAATGGAAGAGTAGAAAAGATGGTTTTGTACACTTTTCCACGAATACGTGTTTGCCCCCTTCCTGATTTCTTTTTTCTTTTTTTCTTTTTTTTTTTTAAATGTGTTCTGAAACATTTAAGTGTGACTGTGATCTGAATGACTTTTTTTTTTTTCCTTCCCTCACAGGGAACAGAAAGATCCGATTTATCTGCGAGACAAAGTGTCTCAAAAACATTCCAAGGAGCAATTTGAAAGTGCACAGAAGATAGAACAAGAATACAGCAAATTCTTCACAGGTATGTATTCAGTCAAGTTATCTTTAAAAAAAACAACAACCCACAAACAGAAAAAAAAACGCTTGGCTTTAATAAAGTATTTTTGTCTTTTCAGGTATTGTCCAAGGCGGCACCCTCCCGTACATTTGCACTCAGATCATGACTATAGTTGATCAAGAACAAAGTAAAGTCCTGTGGACTCCACTCGGCTGCCCCTAGAGGAGACGAGCAGCTATTACAGCAAGCTTCGGCTTTCATCCCCATTCCCCGCACACTAATTAACCCTTTCACACTACACCATTAGGTACACTACATAGAGCTAGTTGTGTAAATTATTGCTATATTTTTTTTAATGTTGTCTTTTGTTATGATTCCTAATCAGAACCTCGTTTATTTTGTGATGTACTTGGGAGCAGGTTAGTAGCACTGGATATCAACATTAGAGTTCTTTCAGTCTTCCCTAAGGGTTTGTGGTGGTGTATTTGTGATGCTGCAATGTAAGCGTCCGTTTACAGTCAAAAGACGAGTCTGACTATTGGTGTTCAATATTTGCTTGAATGCGTGTGCCCTGCCCCCATGTACGCAAACCTCCTTACTAATGAAGTTCAGCCACCTCTGACCCGCCCGTGTACCAGATGACATTTGTGGTTTCCCTGAAATTATGCACCCATTTGATGATGACTGACAACTAATTGTATTGTGTGTGTGTGTGTATGTGTGTGAGTTTGAGTGTGGAGAGGGGGAAAAAAAGCAACATTGAGACTGTTGTACACAATTGTAATGACAATTTCAAATGAGTTGAATCACATTGATACTATGCTATAGAAATGTAATGCCAGGATCAGACATCACATTCGCGTGGTGTTTCATCACAAAACAGGAAAAAAAGAAGGAAAAGAAAAGAAGTATCAAACCTCTTGAAGTATGTAGCTGTGGTCTTACTGAGCCCATCTCAGCAGTGATGGCCATCAAAACTCTAAACACATTGATGTTTGCTCTATGCATTGTGTTTCTGTAGTAGCTGGGTGTGTGGACAGCTTACGGGCCTTTCGGAAGTGCCTTCGGAGAAAAGGCCTGATCTGAAACCAGCCCTTGATCACTTAGCCAGAAAGCTGAGGATTTTTTTTTCTTCTTTTCTTTCTTTCTTTTTTTTCTCTGAGTTTCTAATCTGGATCCGATGTATCATTTCACCCGTGGTGGACTAGATGATTCAGAGGCTGATTTGAGACCAGTACTATGTAGAGCGCATGACAATGGCGAGGTTTGGAGGGTAGGTCGAAGCGGCGACCAACGGGTCAACTCCTCAGAATGCACTCCAGGGCTAGACAGACCACTGTGTAACTATCATTCTCTCTTTAACATATATTTAACAACACTATAGAGTATACCTTATACAGTATGCAGATACAGAAAAAAAACAAGCAAAAATATATATATAAGTATATATATATATATAAATATATAGTTCATGTATTTTCACTAGGTCATATGCCTAGGAACGTCTGGCAGTCAAGTCACGTCTTTGCAGGTATTAGCATGTGTTTTTCTTTTTTAATGTTTCTTTTTAAAGACTCTTTTTCTCTCTCTGTGGTTCGTTGCCAGTCACTTACGTACTCATTCAGAGACACTATGAAGCAAAATTTGCAGGGTAATGTCTTATTGGAGTTTCCTCTGATCCGTTTAAATGTTACTGACTTTTCATTGTTATTTAATTTTTTTTTTTTTTTTTTTGTTATTCAAGAAGCAAAAAATATTGACTACAGATATTCTGCCCTTCCATCAAACCATATCCTGTATCTTGTTGTGCCAAAATCCACTAAGTCAACTTTATCCTTTATTTCTGTTTTGCACTTGTTTTTTCTGTGAACCTTAAACATGTCACTGTTCTTAGGTTTCCAGCAGATTATGAATAGGTACTCTAATTTTTGTTGTGGCTAATTCATGTTTTTATGTATCACATCAGTTCCTTACATTTCATTGATGGCCTTTTTATTCGTAATTAGGGGGAAAGGATCACTTCTTATTTGAAATATTAAAAAGGGATCTACTCTTGCACAGTTTTTCGAACAAAACAAAAAGGTCCACGTGTTTGACTATTGGGCTAAAGGAGTAAACAGAAGCAAACTGTAATGTTACTATTTTTATGAGTAGGTAGCGTATGTTTAGAGAGCAGGACACAACGTGAAGTGGTTGTACTTGTAGAGAAAGAGTGTAGATGCCAGGTACTGATTGAATTTTTCTTTTATTAAAAAGAATGTGATTTGTATGTTAAGACATTAACATGAGAATAAAGCTCATTTTCTGTATCACAACATGGGCTCATTGAGTCTTTTTTTTTTTTTTTTTTTTTTTTGGTTAAATGACTATTTATGTTTGGGAAGTATCAAAGAAAATATGTTGGTACAACATGTACGATTTTCAGCATGCTTCTCAGTCTCATCTTCATGTTTTGGATCATGGTTTAAAGGAGAGCTGAGAGCAAATGCGCCACTAAAAATGCAGCCATGTCCTACAGAGATGTTTAAGGACAAAAGGGATCTTGTTTTACTGAAATTAGCAGATGAAATGGTTTCAGAGATGAGAAAAGGCAATTGGAAAATATCTGCCTGGAACTTAAGAAAAGTATACAATTCAGCGTCATTTCAGTGGCATAAAAGCAGCAGTATGAGCAGCATGAGACAAGTCATGCAAATTGGTTTGATCCAGGTCATTTGTAAAGGCAGCTCCATTATATCCACCAATATTTTTTTTTTCTCCTAAATTTTGAGAAACTGGTTGTTTATCAAATACAGAAACATGAGGCACTTAATACGACTACCTGATTAAAACGGTTCAGAGACCTTTAGAGCTACATCAAACTTCTAGGCTACTTTTTTGACACAATCCAATGGGATTTGTGTCTCCCTGGGATCAAACTGTGGATCTTTTGGGAATGTGTAAATCACTACACGATGAATCAAACTGCTAAAAGTGATTTTTCTTAGATTACTACAAAGATCTCACCTTCTTTTGGACATAAGTGTGTTACATCATAATTTGGAGCGCTGATATTTGTATAGAATTGAACTTTATCACTGGGTATATTATGAACACCAGCTAGTATAAAATGATATTATTTATTGTAATTATCATTGTGTTACACTGTTAAGCCCAGTGTTGCCATCTGATTGTGACTGACCCGTGTAATCTTGATGTTTATGCTGGCCAATCTGGCACTGAATTCTTACATTCTACCAGCATCTTTTCTTTCATGTTGGATTTTTAAAAAATCAATCAGATTTCCATTAAAGACAAGTACCAAGACTTCACTATAATTTCTTTAACACAAACAAGAGTTTTGCTTGGAAAACAAGGTGTTCCTTACAAAAATGAACAAATAGTCCAGATCTATATAAGATATGAGAATCATGTTCCATGCAGCTGGAATTCTGCAGCTACTGTAGTCTGATACCTCTGAGCTCTTCATCCGGGTTCATGTGGCCCTCTAACCAATAATATCACAGCGAGTGACCACCCTACAGCTGCCTGTTGGATTCCTTGAGGCAAGAGAGCGCCCAGTGTCTCAAAAAACATCCAGCACTGATTCTGCATAATCAGCAATATAATTTCCCTAGAGATTAATAAAGTATTCTGATTCTGATATCAGGCCATGTGCTGTAGTTGTACAATGGTGAGAATAAACATGGCAGTGAAAATGCTCTCCGGAGAATGTTGTTCGAGATGTTGGCCTCAAATTACTCCCTAAATCTGATAGACTTTTATGTGCAGCTCTACTATGCAGTGCCCAAGATCTTTATGTCCTCCAAGTCTCCTCGTGCCTGTTTTAGAAAGGAGTATGGTCTCCAACCTTCCTGCTGGGGTGTCTGTTTCAAGACAGCTGCTGACAGCTCAACTGAACACGATAAGTCTGAAGTCTGACAGCGAAGGATCTTTGTAGTCCGCACTGGTGAGCCGTGGCCTTTCCAGGCTCACGTCACATCTCGTTGTTGAAGTGAGATGGCATGTTTTACGCTCGGTGGGATGGATTTGTTCGATTGGCCGTCTTTTGGTTCTCCGGCATGTTGACTTCAGCATCTCCAAAATGTCCTGCAGATTACCACCTGACTGCTTTAATGCCAATCCCATCGTCTGTCCGCCTCGTCATCCTTGAGTGAAAGTTCTGCTGGCCCACAGGAACCACTCACCTAACAGCTGGCCTTTCATCAGGAAAGACCAGTTGAAGCTCCCTCTAACAGTATAACCCTCAGCACTATTTATTATGGGACATGTGCTATGGGTGCTTTCTTTTTTTTCATGAGATTTGACAACCAGGTATTATAAAATGAGCATTAATACATATTTTCATCTGAAGGCATTTGAAATCTTATTAAAAGTTATTATCATTTCACCAGTCTACCCTGAGTTCAAGCAACATTTTTGCTTCCTGGCAGTGCATCATGATGGCAGACCTAATGTGGGGCAGCATCATTTGCCTTTAATGGGACAGTTCACTGTTTTACCAGCAGGAGGACGACTTCAGAGCTGTGGATTAATGCCTGTACTTGAACAGTTATGTCCCAGGCTGAGGACTTGCTGATCAAATCTTGCTTGAATAAAGGTGTGCTTTAACATTTGTCCTGTCTGATTCTCACCAAACTTGGTGTAAATAAAGGAAGGAAATAGGAAATCACAAGATTAAGAAAAAACAACAACAACAAAAAAACTTGGAGGTTGCTACTCTTTTTCTTTTACTCTTATTAAATATGTGAACCAAAGGTGGGTAAAGTGTTGTTCTGCAAGGCGCTTCTGCAGACAGTCATAACTCTGCAGTGCTGTCATTTACAGACAGCTTTGTCTTCAGTGTTTTACACCAGTTTAACAGATTTGTAGCATTTACAGGTGCTTTTGTTTTTGAAACACTGATATTTCCAGTTTACCACACGTCTTCTTCACATGCATCGGCATGTTTACCTTTTCAAACAATCTGTGCTTGACATTAGGTCTCATACCACCAGGCTTCATGAGGGATTTGTATGGTGAAACTCATTCCCTAAAATGACTGGCTTAGAGCAACACTTGTTAATATTCCTTTCCTTGATCTTTGCTAATCCGGGCATTGCAATCATCGCAGTCCAGAAGAAACCTTTGGCTGAGCTGTCAGCTAAAGTTAAGTATTATGAAAGACATTTTGATGGGACTTCATTGCAAACGATCTCTAAGAAGTCTGGAGCCTTGTGACACAGGTGGCTGTGTGCACCTGCCTGTCTGCTGCTCATTAGAGAGGTCAGTGGTTATTCAGGGCCCTAAGCCAGCTGTATCCACATATCCTTTGCTCTGGCTGGTTACTTGAGGGCAGCCATAAACTACTGCTAGTCATAGCTTGCCGTCATCACCAATCCACACCTGTTTTTGACCCAATATGTGAGCTAAAAGCCTAAGCATATTACAGTAATTGGGAGGGGCATTTATCCTGTGGCCCAAGTTCAGTTTTTTAAATGGGAACCATGCATAGATGAAAATCCACAGACTCAGTAATTGAAAAAGGAGCACTATCCTTAATGAACACTCATTACAATAATATCCATACAGGCTGTTTTATGCTGCCTTGTATAAGAACCCAGTGGGGATGGGGTGGGAGTGGTTATCGTTGTTTTTTTTATGTTAATCAGGATACTGAAGTTTGTGGCTGATCAACACAGTCCCTTTGTTAAAATCCCTGCTTGTTTTGCGACGTGCGTCACTGGCGTGCAATAAAGACGCAAAGGCGCAACTGTAGCCCACTTCTTCTTTATACGTCCGAGCAGCGGACTCCGGTCGGTACTTGGAATAAACGGTATTTCTGCCCTCTGTCCGTCTTTATTATTAGCGCTTCGCTCCGCCCTCCTACCTGTAAATCTCCCCGCTCTCCTCTGGAGCGGATCTGACAGGCGCTCTCAGCTGGCCGCTCCGTGCCAGGGCTGCAGGGGACCGAATGGAGACAGCGATAACCACCCGAGCGCCAGCCCTTTTACGCAGAATTGACAACGAAAACGCCCGCAAGAAAACAGTCTTGTTCTCTGCAGTGACAGCTACACACCTCTAGAATTAAATTAGATTCATGTGCACTTTCTCCCCAGCTTTTCCAACCTTTTTTTTCTTTTCCAGTCCTCTCACATTCGATTAACGCTTCAAGAAAATGAAATCGATTCTCCGCCTGTGAATCGACAGGATACCTGAATGGAAGACGGCTAGAGGTCGACTCGCTGAGATTGGGCTGCAACAATTTTCCCCGGCGCTGTGTTTACATTAACCGAAATATCAGTGGCAGCCTCGACGGCTGCAAACGATGCCGTCTCTGCCATGGCATATTGCGTGAAAGAGCCAGAGAACCCCCTCGGAAGGAGAAGCGCCTAAGATTCGTCATTATTGCGGATTTAAATGCCTCTCGCCAAAGGCCACCGACCCGCTGTTTTGGATAGGTTCGCGTGTGCCGTGTCTCCTTCTGTCACGAACAAACAATTCACAGGCTTGTGAAAAACGGAAAGAGACTTTATCGGGTGGGTTAACATAATCTACAGCAAAGAGGGAGATTTGTTTTTATTTTTCCCAAGCAATATGGCTGGTGAGTGGGGCTGGGGACGCTGGCACAGGCTCTCCAAGGCTCCTAAATGCTAGCTGAGGCAGATGGCACGGTTCCCCATGGAAGCGACAGCTCTATGAGGACAAGCAATATCAATAATAACATAAATCCGGACTCTTCGATCTTAATATCGAGGATGGCAGACGTTGTCATCCCGTACTCGTCCGAGGTGCCCTGCGACAATAATGGCCAGCGCATGTGGTGGGCATTCCTCGCCTCCTCCATGGTGACGTTTTTTGGGGGTCTCTTCATCATTCTGCTATGGAGGACCCTCAAATATCTGTGGACTGTTTGCTGTCACTGCAACATTAAAAACAAGGTATGTCTGCTGGCCCATCAACAGTCTTTCTTTCTGAATTTGCTCGTACATAATCACTGATGCACATGCTATACACATCCTTGTGTATTTCTATGGCACTGACCTGACTTCTTGTTCTATAATGGCTTTCATAACGCAAGCTGCATTTCCCTTGGCTGAATCTGATGGTTTCCTTTTTATGTACATCTTCTGCATACCCCGGAGTGCTGTGCCGATTGAAGCGCCTTTAGAATGAATTCAGCATGATTGTTATTGTCCTTTGGCTGTTTACTACCTCCCACTCCTGAATGAAGGGGGTGATGTTGCATGACAGCTATGGGTGGGATGAGAGGAGAGCAGTTCCTTCATTTTATTTAGCTTTAGCAAAACACAAAAGTATCCTCATGCCATGTCAGCTGCTAAGTTCTCAGGTGAAAGTGTGGATTTCACATGGCATGCACTAGTTTTATGTAACCACGCATATGATCCTGCACTCCTAATGAAGTCCACTGGGACTTCTCATGGACATTAAGATTGAGATAGCGTGCCCTCTTCAATTTTGGATCCTTTCCCCCCTGCATTTATCCTCCTAAATGTTTACACTAGGTGTTTGTGCTGCACATCAAATATTTTCGTGGCATGATGAAGGTAACCTGTCTGCAGGACTAATATAGAAACGGTATAATAAGGGTGACTGCCCATTACTTTGCTGGGGGTAGATGAATCATGGCTGATTCACATTTGTATTAAAGGCAGCTTCATACGTGACTCACACACTTGTGTATAGTCCAAGTGGTCCCCTGAACAGAGGGGTGTTTTAAAAGTAATTCGCAGAGTGTGCAAAACACGGCTTACAGTATTTTATTTTACGATGCTTACTTGCCATGGGAGATATGTTAATATTAATCCAAAGAACAAATACAAGAAAGCAAGTGCAGTCATGCTGCCGATCTGTCTTCAGCGGTTTTATAGAATTTGGGGGGAAAGAGGATGTTTTTGTGTTGATGGACAGATAGAACAGAGAGTGAGAGTGATATCCTTTGTCCTTGATATTCAAATGAATGACCCTTCTCACTCCCACTGCTCTGCTATCATGTGTTTTTGGTGGACTTGACCCTTTCCTGCCTGTATCTCTTTCTTATAAGGACTGGTATAAAATGGGACATAAAGAGCTGCACCCTTAAATTCAATTAATGTTTATTTTTTTTTTTTTAAATATAGAGCCAAATCACAATCACAATACTGTTGGGTTTCTATTTATTTGGAAGCAAATTCCAATAATCAAATGTCTGATGAGCAAGGGCTTTACGGGGGTGGAAAGGAAGAACTCCCTTTTAACAGGAAGATCTCACTTGTGGAACCAGGCTCAGGAAGAGAAAAGTGTGTTTTACTCCTATCTGCTCCAAGGGAGAGAGAGGACAAAAATGTAATGATATGCGTCAGTGGTAAATAAATCAATGCTCAGTGTCTCACAGGAGTTGGAACCTATTACAGCATATCTAAAGGATGTCTCAAAGACAACCGATCCAGCCTTAAATATGTGCTTTATCAAAAAGGAAAGTTTTAATCCTAATCTTAAAAGGTGTCTGTCTCCCAAGTCCAAACTTGGAGCTGGTTCCGCAGAAGAGGGACCTGAAAGCTGACGGCTCTACCTCCCATTCTACTTTAGGAATCACAAGCAAGCCAGCAGTCTGAGAGCGGTGTGCTCCATTAGGATAATATACTGCTATGAGGTCTTTAAAATATGATGGGTTCTGATTCTTAAAAATTTTGTATGTGGAGAGAAGGAGTTTAAATTTGATTCTGCATTTAACAGGGAGCCAATGAAGAGAAGTCAATATGTGGAAAAAATATGCTCTCTTTGTAGTTGCTGTCAGTACTCTAACTACAGTGCTTTGGATTAACTGAAGGCTTTTCAGGCAACTTTTAGAATAATCTGATAATAGTGAATAACAGTAGTTTACCTTAGAAGTAACAAATGCATGAAATAGGTTTTCAGCATCACTTCAAGACAGGATATTTCTAATTTTAGAGCTATTGCGATGGTGAAAGGAAGCATTTTTAAATATTTGTTTAATGTGAACATTGAATAACATATTCTGATCAAAAATGACTCAGATTCCTCACACTGTTACTGGAGGTTACTGCCATCCACGATACGTGAAACACCATGTTTCTAAGATGTTTAGTTCCAAATATAATAACCAGTTATGTCTGACTTGAGAAGACAATTGGAGCTCATCCAGATGTTTGTCTTTAAGACACACCTGTTGTTTAACAGGTGTTAAAACAACTGGCTTTATAGAGAAATAAATAAAGCAGTGTTTTATAATTTAAATAGTATTGGTCCCAGTACAGAACCCTGTGGAACTCCATGACTAACTTTTTGTTTTTTACATAAACAAATTGGAGTCTACCAGATAGATATGATTCAAACCATTATAGTGTAGTTCCTTTAATACCTATAATGCATTCTAGTCTCTGTATTAAAATGATATGATCAGCTGTATTGAATCCTACACTGAGGTTTAACAACACGAGCATAGAGATGAGTTCACTGTCAAAGGCAATCAGATCATTTATAACCTTCACTAGTGCTGTTTCTATGCTACCATGTACTTTAAATCTTGACTAAAACTCTTCAAATATACCATTCCTCTGCAAATAATCTGTTTACTGTTTCCACTCTTTCAAGGATTTTAGAAATAAGAGGAAGATTGTAGAATGTTCTATAGTTAGCTGAGACGGTTTAATTACAGCCACCTTGAAAGCCTGTGGTTCGTATCCTGTTAATAGAAATACATTTTCTACACCAGTATTAGCTGTCAGGATTCTGTCATTTAGTTGTGCTCATGGATCCTGGTGTAAGAAATGGCATCAAACCATATGTCTTCCCTCATACTTCTCACCATCCCGCTGAGAAAGTGATGAAAACAAACCATGCAAATATAATTAGGTATCCATCTTGTGACTGTTAGTCAGTATCTGTTTGCATCTTATATCTTGCAAATGAGGAGAAATAGCAAAAAATGAGAGCGTGTATCTTAGTTAGTGCTCGTACTTTCCCTTTGTTTTTGTGTTGCTGTGTGTGGAAGGCAGAGTCATCCCGTTAGGTGACTTTGATAGGCTTGACACTTGGCTGCTGAGGGAAAAGGCTTGTTAGGGGTATTAAGAAGGGGAAACTGGATCTGTGTTCAGCTGACTAGTGCAGCAGGCTAAGTTGGCATATGTCAGAAACAGGATGCATAGCTGGCGTGGTGGCGGTGGTCAGCTTTCTGTGGCGGTACTGGGAACCTGGAATCACGGGCAAGGAAACAGAGGTGGAAACTCTGAGAGAGACACAGGAGGAAATGGAAACGGGGGGTTTGAGGGTGACGAAGGGTTTTAGAGGGGGTGTTGTGTTACATACCTTGTGTAGTGTCCTTGTGTGCTCTGCTGTTGATACACAGCTGTATCCTAACTCTTCTCTGTCAGGCTTATAAGATAGAAGTGAAAGATCAAAGGATCGTACTGGAAGTAGGAAAAAGATGAGAAGATGTAGCGAAGTAAAACGTCAAGTGCAGTATTTTGGATTTTTGGAATTGGGGCCATTTCAAGTCTGCAAACCTGCGCTGTGCTGTTCTTAAAACGGCAAAGCTGATAGATGCACCTAAGAGTTGTTGGAAAAATGATCAAAACTCCGTAAACAAGCGATGTTTACAGCATTACCTCTGCCTCTCTAAAACAAGGCAATACGCTTGTATTCCACACTACAGAACCATACTTTATAGGTCTGGTTCTTCCTCCTATGTGGACTGAAAAAAAAAAAAAGCCCAACATAAGATAATAATAATAATAAAAAAAAAAAGCTATTGATGTTTCTGGCATTGTGCTGTAATGGCTATATTTATGGAATCATTTATCTGCCAGGCATTTCAGATTGCCCAAATGCCATTTTTAAACCACATATTTACTACATTTCTAATTTGATTTGCTTCAAGTTATCCTGTAAACAGCCGTTCTCTCGCTGCCTGGGTGAGCTTGATTATTCAATTCCCTTTTTACAGTAAAGACTTCACACAGTCTAAATAAGGGGTTTCCTAAGAAGGGAAAGTCTCACTCAAGAAAATTATAATGAATATGTATGACTGAGGGGAAATGTAAGCATACCCACTCAGAGGTACTGAAGTGGAGGACACTAAGGCCACGCTGACAGGCTTGTTAATATATAAGCCTGCTCTTTATTTTCCTCATGTAGAGTCCTGGACCGTTTTTTGTGGTGTGATGCTTCAATGCAGTATGGTTATCTAATGGTCTAGTTATCTACTCTGCATCATGCCACCTCCAGGAGTTCTTATATGACGCCTGTGTTATTTTGAATGTGTGAGGAGGAGGAGGCGTATAGAGGCTTTGCATTTGTGGCACCACTTTCTATTCAAGCATGAATGGCGCCATTGTCCTCTGTAGAAAGTGGCTCAGTGAAAACTCTGAGAAATCCTCGATCAGGTCTGTTCTACAGGTGAGAAGCAAATAAAATTATTCGAATGAAGTTTATGAAATAATCAAAATATTTATCGATTGATTTTGTGGTTATGGGCATAAATTTTCCTGTCTTTGAACAATTGTTGCTTCAGTCTGAGGGCAGGTTCCAAATGTGTCTCTTTTTATTTACGATCATAGTGTACTCTTTCCAGCTCCAGCAACCTAGGTCTGCATTTAAGAGGCAGAACATGGGGGCAGTATAAGTCATTCGCCATTCTTTTACAGAGTACAGTTTAAAACCCCATCTGTGACTAATGCATTTTGCACTTTGTTTGCTATTATTTTAACACTCGGGTTATGTTTTTATTTGCTGTTTGGATAGATTTAAGTGTAAGGGTGCACAGTGAGGCTCTAAATCGACCTGGTCACACTTTGAAAATAACTGTGTTTGCCTTAAAGTCCAGATACCAAATGCTTCAAAGCTCTTTTTTGTAGATTGTCTCCATGACCTCTGCAGGAGTCTCGTAACCATACAAGTGCAGACACAAAGCATATACTGTCACTGTTGGTCTGTTTACACAATCAGAACATTTAAAATTTTTAAAAATCTTTTCCCATGAGGTCAACTTTACTGTTAAACTGCTACTTCATTTACACAAGACTCCACAGATGTTCAGAAGAAACCTGGCGATGGACTTTGAGATGTAGAAACAGGCTTCTGTTACAATGCGGTTTCACATCAGCTACACACCGGTATGAACTGACAGTACACAGCTGCTGTACGAGCAACAAAAGAGTGAACTGTCACGTACTTCAGTCCAAGCACCACACCACCCATTGTATCTCTGTGTTTTGATGAGACATATACACCAAATGAGGCTAAAAAAATACACCTCCCACCTCACCTCAGTACAACAGCTGATGCAGCTACCTTCAGCCTCCCCCTCATCCCCCTAAGGTGCAACATGCAGAGTTTTATGTTCACTTTAGAGCCAACAGCCATCAGGACTGTGCAATTGTTTCTGTCTAAACAGCCCAACGAGAACAGCGATGGAGCAGTGCTCCTCGCTCTGCATGTACACTCGACTCTGTATTTGCTTTGCTGTATCCAAATCTGATATATTTGCATGCTTTTTTTGTCCTGGGTCTACACTCTATATTTGTCTTTGTAGTAATGATGACAAATATTATACACTATTGTTTACTCATTAAATTACACAGCAAATATAGCTGTTTTACATTTGTGGTCTGACACATAAAATTTGTTTGACCCTCTCCGTCACCAGTGTTACATTTTTCTCTATAAATATAAATTCTGCTTTATGTGATACGGCATTTGTTGCTCATTTTTACATTACCGTGCAAAAATCTTGAGTCACCTGCTATTTCTTTAAATTTTGTCAAATTTTCTTGCAAAATCTTTCATGTGTAATGCTGCTATTTTAAAGGTCATCCCAATTATAGGAAATTGTAATACTGATGAATTACGTGTTGAAGTTAAATACTGTGCAAGTGTTGGGTTCAGCCCTAATTTATATATATTTTTATATTTTGTTTTCAAGGAGCAGTTCTTCAGACTTTCTGAAGCGCTTTCAAAGTTTGGACATTGGCTGCTTTTTCAGTCATCTTTAGTCCACTCGATGTACCTGGCCATCTTCAGAGGAATGTATTTTTTCATTTGTTAAGCCTCTTAATACTGACCTCTGAATCGTTCACACATAAAACAACGCACCGATGGACCAGTGTTGTCTACACATAACAGACGACTTTGTAAAAAACCAAATGCAAATCTTTTCATGCATTTTGTAACTAGCACACTGTAACACAAACACTTTAGTTGAACCTTAAAAAAGCCAAAGATAAAACAGTTTGCGAGGCATAAAATAGCATTTTTCTTTCCACTTATTTTTAAACCAACAAGATGATTCCCAAAGAGATGCTATGTGCTATTACCCAAAACTTGGCATATGTTGGCATGGTGTGCAGTGTGTCCTTGAAAAAAGTGAGGAAACTAGATAAGTGGAGGACAAAAAAGTATTGTCAATGACAATGATTGGCAATGACTTTATTTTTCAGAATCACAATAAAAGTGCTCCACTGTGTGTTTTTTCTATCAGTCATGGATTGGCCTCCCCAGGGTCCAGACTTCAACATTATAGAAGCAGTGTAGGACCATTTTGAGAGAGAAAGGAGCAAAAGGTAGCCAACAACAGCCAAAGAAGAGCTGTGAAGAAGCCTGAAGAACTATTCCTGAAAACTACTTAGGGAAGCTTTCTTGTAATTTCTTTAAGAGTTTAGACCAGGGGTGGGCAATCTCAGTCCACGAGGGCTGGTGTCCCTGCAGGTTTTAGATCTCACCTTGGGTCAACACACCTGAATCACATGATTAGTTCGTTACCAGGCCTCTGGAGAACTTCAGGACATGTTGAGGAGCTAATTTAGCCATTTAAATCAGCTGTGTTGGTTCGAGGACACATCTAAAACCTGCAAGGACACCGGCCCTCGTGGACTGAGATTGCCCATCCCTGATTTAGACTGTATTGTAGTAAAAAGGTGGTCATAGCATATATTGATTTTCAAGCTCATAAGAATTGCCCAAACAGTTTATGCCTCATATACCGCATTGTACTTCCATGTATGTTTACATGTTTCAATAAATAACTGCACCACTTTCCTAGCAAATTGTAATGAATGGCTCAAGACTCTTGTACAGGACTGTACAATGATTCAAATTTTAGCCTATTGTAGTTTCTTTTTTTAAATTCCTTGATATCAAAATCCTAACCTTCAGCAGGAGTAATAAATTAAAATAATTACATTTAATTTAAAATAGCCCATTTATCGTTGAAACCTTGAATTAAGCATGTGCTGTTTCTGATGTTTGCAACAGACAAGTGTCAACAGGGCAATCACAAGGCTATTAAAGGTTTGTTTTCCTCAATGGGAGTTTGATGTGTTGGCCAGACTGTGCTTGTGCATTTTCACTAATAAAGTTAAGGTTGAGAACGTATTTGGTCCTGAGGCTCCATCTTCTCTGACCCGTGTCAGTGTGTGGTTTAAGTTTTCGTGGTAAAAACATGATCAGAGTCTTAATAACTAACACTTGGTTGTTTAACGGTGGAACGGCAAATCTGTATCGTTTAAATCTGCTTTCAAACTGCGAGGAGAAATCAATCCAATGAGCCTCTCTAATGAAATATGGCAACCCTGGTGGATTTTAAATCATCCCAATGCATTTTCCATAATTGAAGATTGTTATTGATTTTTATGCACTAAGGCTTAGCTTTCATTCTAAGGAATTGATGAAAGATGAGTCCGAACCCCACCTCAGTGTTTCCGTGTCTTTGGCAACATTTCCCCGTATCACAAGGAAAAAAATATTCCACGGCAGAGGAAATGAGGTGCGCTGGTGCACTCTTCGGTGCGCCTTTAAGCAGAATAGATTGTTGAGGTGCCTGCAGAGAGGAACTGTTGTGAGCCTGTGTATCCCTTGCTCTTGGCAACAGACCAGCTGCATTTTGCCAGAACAGCATAGTGCACACACCCTGCCATCAGCTGTCGCTCTCACTAACCCCGGCCTAACTTGGCCCAACTTGGTCCCCTTCAACCCAAAGCTTATGAAAATCCAGAACTAATTGAAAAAATACATGAAAAAAACAAACCCTTTCCTAAAGAGCTGTATATCTGCACACATGCACAAGTGCACTGAAGGCATGCGTGTAGGTGGACTATGTTCTTGTGGCAAGTAGCTGAATTGCACGCGTCTTGTCATGTGTTGTTGACACTTGCGGGAGAGAGAGCATGCCTCACAGCTGTCCCAGGGCAGAGCGTGACCAGTTTCCACTCCAGCTCACATGCCTATTCCCAGCCCTTCTTTTCATAATCATTAGCTGGCTACTTATTTAATTTGAATTCTTTGTTCAGTCTATAAGAAGTCAGAAAAATGCTTCAAATTGGCAATATTTTCCAGAGCAAGGATGACCTCTTCAAAAAAATATCCAGTCAGCTATGTTAAGAAGGAAAGCAGAAATTTTCCTTCATAGCTCACTTAAAACCCATTAATCTATTTTTAAGATCCAGCCAAAAAGAAAAAGACATAAGCTGTGTGGAGTTTAGTAAAAATGTCTCACAATTTTAATGTGCTTTTAGATTCTGAGCAGATGGAGAAATAGATGTTGTACTTGAGCAGCACACACTAGATTTAACAAGCTTTTACAAACTGGCTATGTTCGGTATCACTGATTAACCTTCTTTTCTCATACTCCTCTAATGTGGAACATGTGACACATGAGTTATTATCTAGTGAAGATCCTCCCTGGGCCTGAAATGATGGCCATCTAGGGACAACTGTAGTTTGCCACAGGGATATATGTTAATCCACAGACAAGAAGTGGCCATATATCAGGCTGGACTATGTATATCATGGGATAGACAGAGGTCCCCCGCCCCCCTACACCCAGGGCCGCCACTATGCTACCCTGCTGTCAGGCTGTTATGTCTTCTTTGGCCAGTCTCTGAACTATTAAAAGGACATCCGTGCCCCAGGAAGCATTCAAAGGTGAAAGGTTAGAGGGGCAATGCGTACCTGGCTCCACAAGGGCGAAGAGCATTGGGATGATATTTCTAACATTTTCAAAGTGTGTGCGATACTGTCTTAAGCCACCTTATCCTCCTCCAGTCAAACTGGCAGTGGAAACGCATTTGCATATATCTCTGCTGGTTGAGACCTAAGCTGGCATGGGAGGCCTGCAGGAGGGAGATAGCTAGCTAGTACCTGGCTGTCCTGCTGGTTTACAGCTTATGGTTTCTAGTGTTTGACTACAGCTGAAAAAGAGAAGTCGTTAAACGGCTCAATGTCAGAGTTTGCATTGGTTGGGTCTGCACGACCTATAGTCAAGTCGTAGAAGTCAACGTTTAAAGCTTTTTTTATGCCTGACAATTTTTCACCTGAAAGGTTGAGCTGGTTTTTATATTTGGACGTTCATAGAGGGATAGCGGCATATAATCATCCCTCGTGCAGCATGTATTGGATTTAGTTTTTCTTTTATAGCTTAATTTAAAAAGTCACTTACATGTTTGTATGTTTCTTAGCAGTGGTAAAAAAGGAACTGTCTCAGAATGTTTTTGACTGTTTAAACTATGAAATATACTCTGATGTTCTATGTTTGCCATACAGAGCTATTAAAGTACTAGAAACAGCCTAACCTTGCATGTCGTTGCATGGAATCACAGCAGCCAGACAGACCAGCACATTCACCGCCATGGGACTCGCATTTTCTGGTGCTGATTATCAGGCAGAGCCAGCCATTTCCTAGCCTCCCCCTCATCTTCGTTCCACTCCCCTTAGCCCACCACCCACCTCGGATATCAACAATGCCAGTGGTGCACTGACACATGGACATCAAAACATGGTTAACGTTATAATTGGTGCTTTGAGCTGTGAGCGGTGATGCACAGAGAGCGATAGAGAGAGGGAGTGCGCAGAGGACATGGCAGTGACCTTCACAGATCCCAGCAGGCGGTGATTCTGCTTTAGAGATCCAATCTTTCTCTCTTGCTCTCTCTCTTAGCAACAGAAATGACTCTGTGAGGCCGAATCTGTGGGTGAGCACAGAAGCAAAACTTCCATTTTCTGAGAAGGTTGGTAAAGTGTTAGGATTACTCGTCTCCACCACCACCACCACCACAGCCGCTGCCCTCAGCAACCAGTCTCGATTAACCTCCTAGGTAGCCAGGCTAATATGCTAATTGTTTTTCTCCTTGCAGGCTAACAGCAGGATCAGGTTTCTCTGCCTTCATAGCCAGCATGCTACATTGCTTAGCTTGCCCCTCATATGGCAGCAACCCAGTCCGTTTCTATTAGTAAACAGAAGCGTAGACGCGGATTAAAGGGAATATTATTGAAGGGTGAATGCAAACATGAATGACAGCAAAGGGCAGCCTAGTAGCTGAACCTTGTTCAGGCAAAGTATGCAGGCCTGCTTCACAATGATTTTACCTCTTGACTTCTTCTGACATTTTCCAGAGTGGCTGCGCAGAATGAATAGCCCAGCTGTCAATTACAGTGTTGCTTGATGCTTGCAGAAGTGAAATCCCAGAAGGTCTTGTCTCACTCAGGTTCCGTCTGTTGCCCAGCGTTGCTCTGAATGCTGTGAAATGTATCTAGACATGAACCAAGCGATGCAGACCAATTTCAGAGTGACATGAGCTTTGTAAGATGATCCCCGTAGTGTTGAGCTCCATATGACAGCATGTGTAGACATGATGTACAGATGATGCGCAGAGTGCATGGCTTCGCTGCTGCTCTCATTAAAGATGGATGATAATGCAGAGTTGCCATACTTCTCCCTGACAGCCTCTGCTATTGAGATTAAGCAGCATTGTATATGATGATTGTTAGTCATCTGTTAGCTTTTAATCTGCATTAAGCAGTGTGTTTTCTATCAATTAAAGCCATTTTAAACATGGATCGGTTTAAACTTTAATGACACAAAATGCATACACTATATCTCCTGCTGTAAGGTGCCTTAAACGCTGACGCCCATACACAGAGTTGTATATCTCTAGTAGGTGTCTCCTCTGAAGCTGCTGGTTAGGGCGTCAGCGTCAGATGTAATGCCTCACTCTTTACTCCCATTGTTTTACACAGACTTGGAAAAGCTGCTTGGGGGTATACATTATACATTATGCATATGTGTGACATTGTGGATGAGTCTGTACAAAGTGTTTTATGTGTTGGCAGGGCCAGTTTTCTTTAGGAAACAGTATGGTACTTACAGTTAAAGAAATGTGGCTCTGCTGTAATTATTGACACTCCGCTTGTTTGCTGCTGGCGGGGGCTGGCGGTTCGATTCTTCTGTCTACAATTTGAAGTGTCCTTGGGGAAGATGCAGAGTACTAAGTTGCTCTCAGTGGGCAAACCAGCAACTTGAAATATTATTTGTTGATGAGGAGAAGCAAATGACTAGATAAATACCTTGTACAGAAAGTGCTGTTGATCATTCACAACAGATTCTGAAAGGCAGGCTGTACATTCACCACCATGGGACAGATCCAGCCATTTCCTGGCCTCCCCGTTAATCATATGTAGGTATGATAAGTAATACATCTATGATTTTCATTTTTATTTAACTATTTATTTCACAAGATAGAATAATGACATGCAAAAACTGCTTCACTGGGATTCGAACCATGGACTTTCTTAGAGTATTAGAGGCCATGTTGTACATGCACTATCAAGTTGGCTATGGCATTGCCAAAGTTGTAAATTAGTAGTGCTACCACAATATTTTTCTCGTTATTAGCATCATTTAGAATGAACATCCTGAATCTTTAGGGGCCGTTTGTGGTCTGTTCTGAAATTTCTATTTCAGTTATGATGTTGTCCACGGGAGCAGCGGGGACTAGTTTTAATATTCAGACTACGTAATTCTATCAGTGTTGCTCATCTAAGACATGACATCCATTGGCCACAGTGACACACTGCAATTGTGCTCCATCTCTGTTGTGTGTTGACAGGGCTTATTAAGCATGATCGTTACCGGTCTCAGTTATTTTACACAAGTAGAGACTTTCAGCACCATGGAGAGCGCAGGAAGGGAGCATGAGCGAGGCTTCTCGTGCTCATACATTCCTGACGGTGTCAGTGCTGGTGAGCACTTAAAAAGTAGTTGTTAGACATTTTTGTGTCTTTTGTTTAAATAATCAAGAACCTTGTTGTTTTGTAATATAAAAATAGAGCTGGGGAAGATGAATGAGCTGATGTTAAATCATCACTTAGCCTTAAAATTTATGTCTAGAAAAGATGCAGAAGTAAATTTTCTCATCTTTCAGTTTGATCAAGTTTCCCTTTTCACACTCAACACATGGAAAGAAAATTCTTCAACAATTTTGCATACAGCTAATTGCTAATGAAAATTTTAACTTAATTTAGACTGATAACCTGTTATGAGCTCTCGGTTGTCTATGGAGCAACTCTCTGTTGCTCACTGCTCTTTACTAAAGAATGAAGTTGGAAAGCTCATGGCCCAAAAGCAGGTTTAATTGGTTCCACAGAAACTAAAAAGGGGTGTGAATAGGTTGTTAATATAGGAGTGTTGGCCTCTCCATCACACTGCATATCAGTGCACGTGAATAACTCATCATACGTAAGTGAGCATCTGTTTCTGTAAAAGTAGATGTTGTGAGTTTGCCGGTCTGAAGAATTTAGGTGTGTGTTAATGCACGCAATCTTCTCAGGAGTGGATGTCCCAGGAAATTCAGCCCAAGGTCAGACCATGGAATTCTGCATCTCAGCTGCATCTAGACGCTACAGCAGCTTCTCTCTAAAGAACACGGTGGGGGAGGGGTGATGATTTGAGCTTGTTTGCAGGCACAGGACCTGGGCACTTTGCAGTCATTCAATCGACCATGAACTCCTCTTCATAGCAAAGTATTCCAGAGTCAAACGTGAGGCCATCAAGAGAAGAATCAAAGCGCAATGGGCCAGTCAAAGACCAGACCTGAACTACAATGAAATTCTGTGGTGGGCGGGTCAGAGCTGTGCATAAACAATTGTGTGCAAACTTTAATGAATTGATGTGAAGTGTTTTAGAAGATTGTGCTAAAGGTGGTTCTACAAGCTACCGAGTCATGGGTTGTACTCAGTGTCTCACAGTAATGCACACAGTACTCAGTATTCAAATGTTTAGTTAATTAAACAACTGGTGTGCAACTGGTTAACATTTAAAGTACGGTTCTTCATGCATTGCACAACTAGTTTGTTATTGTGCCTTAAAACATCACAGCATTCACATGTTTTTAAAGCTAAAATTTGGTGTATAAGAGCAAAATGATAAGAGAAGAGGTCCAAATTTCTGCAAGTCGTTAGCCGCAGGGATAATGCTATTCTTAGACGCTTACCAGCTAAAAAATTTAAAGTTCATGAAAGTCATGAAAGTGGGGCTAAAGAAAAGGGGTTATTCCCCTGGGAGCATTTCGTCAGCAAATTTCATGGCAATCTGCTTATTAGATTATGCATATTAGATTGCATTATGTGCAAAGCTGACATTTTAGCCTGAGGGTGCCACTGGGAGGAAGCTCACAAATGTTCAGAATCGACACGGTTCATTCTTTGGGGAACAAAAATGCACTCAGTGAATGTCAAGGATCTCCAAACGGTTGTGCAACCGCAGTGTCTAGCCTGCAGAAATCAAGAAGCAGAAATATTAAGGTTGATATGATGCAGTTAGTTTTAGAGTTGTTTAAAAAATGGATGGAAGGTTCTCAAATGTCATTTTTTATTAAGGTGCACCTTAATTCATAGGTGCTCTGTGGTGAATACACGAAGCACAGATGGTGCTAACAGCATTTCTGAATTATTTTGGCTGATCTTAGTCTCTGTTGGAAATATCTCTACTGACACGTCTTGTTGATGATCAGTCAATGTATTTTGTATAACAATGCTCGATAAGCTTATTTCAGCTGATAATTTTGATTATACCAAATACCATTCTGGCGCTTGACACTTTGTCTACAGAAATGTTAATATTTCATCATTATAACTGTTTATTGTTTGTTTTTTCATCTAGAAGGAACATCACTGCATTGCTTCGAGTTAACTAGAATCTTTTGCTCCTTGAATAAACCAGTAAACGATTGTTTATTGGTTCTTTTATTCATTATCTATAATCTGCAAAATGTTTCTGATCTGTAAATAACATACAGTTATTACTGAAATGTGCATTCCAGGTAAACAGTGGATTTTCAGCAAAAGATTTGAGGGCTAACATGGCAGGGCTGAGAGCTTTTATTTGTGCCAGGAGGAGTGACTTAGTGCATTTGCAGGAGCAGACACTAATGGTCTGAAATCTGTGGAAGGGGCAGGTGTGGGATTGGGGAAAACAGTCCAAGGCAAACCTTTAAATTAGACATTAGACTCACATAAGACTCACACACACACTTCTGAGTGGAATCATCCATTGTTGTTTTGATCATTTTAAGAAGCGGTTATGTTTATAGATTCTCTGAAAGCAATTTTGCTGTTTTGTACATTTTGGCAGTTTTGTGAGATGGTTGAATTCCTCTCTTGGTTTACACCTAACCGCAGTCCGATCCTATGTGGAGACACAAATCCCTTTGGGGTTGCATCAGGATGAGCATCCGGCATAAATATCTGCCAAATCAAACATGCGGCGCTACCCGCTGTGGCGACACCCTTGTGAATAAGGGAGCAGCTGAAAGTAGCCTTAAATAAATCAAATATATGCAGTTTTCCTCAAGGACTGAATATTGACAAATTTAATGCATTATAAGATTTCGCTCTGTACAAGACAGCCGTGTGTAATGGCAGTTACATCAGCCACTTCTGGTTTTCAGATTTCCATCCATGTTTCAGGGATTCTGGGCACAGTAAACACTTCCTGAGGAGCTCCTTTTTTTTTGGAAACACAGTAGACTGTTTGCATCTTTATTTTCCGTCACACAGTAATTTCATTTTTCCCGAGAAGAGCCAACTACCTGGCTGAAGACTTGGAGGCTTGGAGCTGCTTGTAAATAATTAAACTCATTTGCTAAATGATGGTTTTAACCTCCGAACTCTAATGACCAAAACGCAGTAATTGATGTGACTACCTCACAATAAAAGCTACCTTTGCAATATGAGCAATAATGGAAAGCACAGTTTTAGACCCTAGGCACACTAGTGGAAAGAATAAGCAAGTGAGCAGCACGCAGTGAGGCTCATGTCAGTGAGATAAAAATGAATGAAATGCACTCCTAGTTTTGTGTGAATCCCTTGAACAATCGGAAGCATTTAAATCCAGCTTGTGAATAGCACTTCATGCTACTACAATGCAAATTGCTATATAGAGAGGTAGTTAAACAGTATAATGAATAATAATGGATAAAACTGTGCACCATAAATTGTAATAAAAACATCTTGTTGTCATATTCATTAACTTCCATTTTTCATCTTCAATAATCTTCCATGTGTCGTTACGCATGCTACAGCTTATCCTGTGCTTTGTGTCCTGATAATTAAGTGACTGCGATGGTCATTCCTGATGAACAGCCCAGGTACCCATGAATGGTTTTGCCTTCCTGTGCTTTTCAAAGCGATGCAATAGGAGACAGCTGAGCTTAGCAGCTGCTCTGCTGCACATTGTCTCAAGTGAACATGAGCAACAGAAGTACTCTGGCAAGTGTTCAGAATGCCACAGGCTTTCACCTTCTTTCCCTTTATTCATCTGTCCTCTTTAGTTTGATCTGCTGTTGATCTTGTTCTTGCTTATCCTTATTAGTTTCCATACGTTGGGCTTTCCCTCTGTTTGCATGTTCTCTGCTCCCCTTGCGTCGGCCGCCATCTCCCTTTCTCCTGTCCTAAAGCATCGTCATCGGTCATTGTCCTTCGGGTCTCCCTGATGTTTCCCCAAAGGAGCCACGGTTTGTGAATTTTGTAGCCAGGCAAGACTGGTCTCTGGGAAGCCGTTGTTGCTCAATTGGTTCCCTGCCCTGGGGGGGTATAAACAGATCGTAACTCAAATCACAGATGACACGTGAAAACATACCAGTGTTAAAATATTAGGAAAGACTTTCCTTCACCAGTCACTTGCAATTAAAGAGTATGACAGGAGAGGGTTGAAGTGGAGAAACAGTCAGCAGGAAGGGAGAAAACAGACGTCTGCTGTCCGTTTTTAACAATTTGTGAGAATAACTCCTCTGCCTTCTTTTTATTTCATTGTGATTTTGCATTCAAACTTAAGGACTTAACCTTTGCTCCCGGGATTAGAAATGGAAACCAGTTTCCAGTTTGTGTGCGACTAGAGAACGAGCTTTTCACCTGTTCCAAAAGGGGTCAGAGTCAAAGTTGACAAGGGTCGCTGGAGAAATTAGCCTAAGTGTTCTCACATGTCAGTCCAGGCAGTGAACGGTACAGAGGCGAGCTGACTTTTAAGGTGAAACCCTACCTATGCGAGTTGTTTCCTCCTCCCGTGGGACCAGTTCTGGCCTGCTAACATGGCTGCTCTGTAATTACTCTGACACGCAGCCTCTGACCATCGCTGCCACGCTCCCCGTCGATCAAAGCACCCCATTCTTGGCGAGGTGTGCGTGTGGGTGTGAGAAATACAGGGTTTATGCGATTTAAAAATGCATGCTAGGCGATAAGAACAAAGACACACGAGTTGGGAAATACATCTCCTTGTTATAAATAGATAAAGAGGATCTGTCTTAGCCTTGTTCAACCTTCCAGAGTCTAGTCATTACGTCCATTTCCACGCACTGGTCCAATAAAGAAAAAGAGCTTCTTTGTTATACTTGAGATGAGGACATTCTGCACTTTCAAACGATGACAAAAAAAATTTCATTAAAACATTATGAAGTCATCACTGTAATTCCGAGATAGCTCGAGTTTTAGCAGTCTGTTCAGAGGCATGAAATATAGAGAGGGGACTTGGAACAGCAGTCGGAAGCCAGTGGGCAGAATGGCAGCAGCTGTGATATATAGAGACTGTGCTGGATAATATGATTTACTGCTCTCTCAAGGCCTGCCTTGGCCCTGCTGTTTTTACTCACACATAAAGTAAACACACATATAAAACACACAAGCGTGCTCGCTTGCACGCCATTAGCAGTATCGAGAATCTGACATTTAAGCACTGTATGCCGTGCAGGTGGTGGTTTTGTTTTTCCGTGCAGCCTCTGTGTCATAGCAGAGCAGTTAGGGCACAGTGGGGGAAAAAAAAAGAAAACAAATAGGATAAAATCTAACTTGAATTGCTATAAAGTTGCTCATCCACCAGATGTGGAAGCTGTTACTCCAAAAATCGAACGTAAAATGTAATTTTTTTTTAATGTAATCTTAATATTAATGATAACAATAGCTTCAAAATACAGGCAGGCTACTTGTAGGCATCATGGCAGTGATCTTATATAAATACTGTCTGCTTGAATTATGGCAGTACAGTTGTCTGACCTAGTTTTAACCTCCTGGCTGTGACCTCTTGGTTGTAAGTTCAATAAGGAGCATGGGCCATTTGCTGTGACACAGTGAAAGTGAGAACCCTGCTATGTTATAGGCCTTACAGCAGAACAGCATTCATAGATATACATATAAAACTACATGTACTGCAAGATGTATTTGCTGTTTGTCAGCAGGATTATGTAAAAACTGCCACGCAGAATCCAAGAATTCATGATACTCAATGGCACAAGGGAGACAATCTTTCCATGGATCTGATTGCCTCATTTAGTCTTCTGGGACAGGACATTGTTCTTGGTGAGGAATGACCTGTACAAGCTGAAGAAAGGGAAAGTCACAGAGTTATGGAAATGAATTAGAAGGACCAGGGCAGGATCAAGCCTGGGCCACTTGCAGTGAGGGCTCTACCACGTGAACCACAGGGCTGCCTAATGACCTTCCAGTTTGAAAAGTTATTAGAATTGTTTCCATATGCCAAAAAGTAACAGAAGTCTAGATTCAGATTTAGTTTTACAGGCACTTAAAAGCAGCTAAATGGGCTTTGGGAATTGAAAGTGGAAGAAAAATCAAGGCAATTAAATTCTTCCAGCCATTTGGTCCTTTAAAGTTTCTCCTTTCTGCGTCAGCAATGTTCTTAGCCAAATTGCATTTTCATTTGTTGTTGTTGTTTGTTTCATCTTTCCAATTACTGCTGTGGATTGATGCTTTCTGTCCTCTGTGTTAGGAAAGCAAAACAAAACAGAAGCACTGGGAACTCCCTCTTTTAAAGGTAGCTCTTGTTTATTGTAGCAGAAATCATTAAATATGAGAAAAAGTAATCCAAATGGCATCTTTTTTTGATTTTGTTGATATACTGTTGTAGTATTCTATTTTATTTTTTTAATAGAAATGACATAAATATGGGATAATGTGTGTTACCACATGGATCTTAATTATTAGGGCATTTCCTATTGGTTAGAGGTTATATAAAGAATATGTGTTATCTCTACTAAAGCACTATGGTGTGTAAGCTCCTACAACATAACGTTTATGTAGTGCCACTACAAATACTGCATCGAGTGGTTTCCACTGAGCTCCTGCACGCCTTCCTATGGGACGCATATAATACAGCTGAGGTGCTACAGGTGGAAACGCTCATGAATAATGGAGACGCCGATGTGTTGTGCATTTTTTGTGTGGACACAGATAGTGTTGCTGCATTATTGATGGGGCTGAGACTTACCTGGAGGTAGCGTTCTTTACCCTGATATTCATAAATCAATAGCAACAAAAGGCCTCAGGGTGTTTTTCACAATAAAGCATTGGCCTTTTGTGAATGACGAGGAAAAAAAACACATTTGCTGTACAGAGGAAAAAGAAGGAAGCATAGGCCTAGCCTGTAATGTCTGCGGTTGTATGTGTTCTCCTTTGTCACGTGACTAATTTTCTTTCTAGCTTCGTGGCTAGAGTGCAGATGAGGAAATGGCCTTGAGGCCATTAGGCAGGAAATGATCTGAAAGACCCAGGCGTTCTGATAATGACCATGTGATCAGTGACATCTCCTGGAACTACCCAGCAAAACTTGGCCCTAATCCTGCTTTAATAGTAAACAACAGCTGTAAGGCTCAAGTATGCTCCGATTAAGAGGCAAAAGAAATGACTTCAATCTTGCTGGAAATCCTTTCAAATAGGTCCTCCTTTTATAAATTAAGCCTTCAGAGATGATCCAGAGATAATTCTGATATGAGAATTGTGTTTGAAAAAGGGAGGAAAAAAAGGTCTATCAAGTGTGCCTTTTACTTATATACTAATATAATGGGACATTGAGGTTATGCAGAGGCATTTATCCATGCACATACTCTGAAATGCACATTAACACTTGACAAACTGAGAAAAGCCGGCGGTGTATGTTTCTTTCCTTTTGCGTAATGTTTTTACAGGCATATTGGGCTCTTCTTGGTCTATCATTGTTGAACAGGGTTTAAAATAGATACGGGTATTTGAAGGCAGCTTAGCTGCAACTGCAACACGTGATTGAATTAGAGTGCTGTCAGTTGGGTCCATTATTGAGGTCCCTGGGATGTGCAGCGTCTTTGCTAAGAGTCTCTCTTGTTACGGTGCTTTTCCTGGAGCATTTATGGTGCCCCGTGATGATCGACGGGAAGATGCTACCGCTAAACGTTTATTTAGTTTGCGGCCACAAATCTCAGTGGAAATGTTACCACTAATGGGTTTGTTGAATTGCAAATATGGCATAATAGTGCACAAAATATTATTTGCTTGATCATGCTGTGGGAAAAGCTAGCGAAGTTAACTTGACTGACAGGATGAAAGCTGCTGCTGAAACACTGAAAGAGTGAATGACAGAGCATGCAAAGCCTGTGATAGGTTAATATTGGCTGCGATGACCACGTATGACCACATTAAAGCTTAGTATGAATTAGGGCAACCTTATGTTACCCCAGCACAGCACTCTCGTTGTCATTGACATTTCCTTGAGACTTGGCTGCTGTTTGTGACATTAGGCCACACAGGAGAATATATGTCTTGTAAAGCCTAGGCAGCGAGGACTGAGTGTTTACCAAGGTTGCACTTGGGCTATTTTTTACTGTTCACCAAGCTAAAAATAAAGTGATGGTATTTTAGTATTTTGCCACCTGCACTAAGAGAGCATGCTTCCTTTGCATTGCACCTTTTAATGTGGAAATAAGAATTTAAAATGTGTAAGCTTTACTCTTTCAGTTATGGTTAAAAGTATGAAATGTTATGAAAGAAATGTTGCTTTTTTCACCTGGAATCTTGACTTTTTTAACAAATATTGTAAAAAGACGTTCGATATTCCTGTGCTAATATTAGTGTCAAGCTATTGGTCCCACTTTTGGCTCAGGTTTTGTGTTACTGTGAAATGAAATTTTCTGCCAAAACTGTTAGACTGTATATAAAAGATGGCTCTGAAGCCAATGCAACCCCCTGCTGGACATTTGAACAGCCAGAAGGAGGTCTTCCAAAAAAAGTCTGGAGATGGCTGCAGTCACCACGTGGTGTGGTGGCATATGGCTGCCCCTCCCCCAGCCTGGTTCTGCTAAAGGTTCCTTCCTGTTAAAATGGAGTTTTTCCTTCCCACTGTTGCCATGTTGTCTAAATGCTGGGGTTTTCTTTCTAATTTTGTTAAATTATAATACAAAGCCTCTTGGGGTGACTGTTATAAATATATAAATGTATATAAACAAATTTCAGTTACATTATTTTTCACATTTTATATATGACCTCCATTAACACTTAGGCTTTTATTGTAAATTACAGTCAAATAAAAAGTAGTATTATAGTTAAGCAGGGTACACTTTAAACTTAGCCTGACAAAACTGAAAAGAGTGGGCAGTGGGTTTTTTTCTCCATACACGTGAAAACACACATAAAAATCTCAAGCATAGTCAAGAGCATACCAAACTAACAACGTAGCAACCTAACCCCAAATGTATAGAAGTGCTGGCTGATCAGAAGTCACCAAACAGTGACACAGCGCACAGTCTGACTTATTTTGGTCTCCATCAAATGCAGAAGCAGAGTTTCTGATAAATTTTCACCTGGAAGCAGTTTTTTCTAAAGCTCCAACTTTCAGTGATTTAAATTGCAGACAAAAGGCCAAAACACACAGAAAAAGCTAAGTTTACCAAACTGCCAGTTTACATGTAGACAGGATCTCAGTTAGATCTCCATTGGATTGTGATGTCCAGTTTCAAACATGATAAGTGGCTTTTTGTATAGTTAAAATGAGCATGTATCTTTCATACCTGCTAATTTCTCAATTTCAGTCCCAAATCATAAAACTGTAGATTGGATTACCCAGGGACTGTTGGATAAACACTGTGAACACGTTGACCATACAACCGAAGCTATGCATTTTTGTGCAAACCATAATTTGATAATAACAGGATTAATGCTGTTCTCCGACTATTGCATGTCAATTCCTTGACCAGATTACTTTAAGGCTAAAATTGGAGCAAAGATAATCTTATCAAAAGGCCCTACGGTGCATTACTTATAAGCCTTTCCATTTATGGCATTGCAGTGTTAGATCTAATTTCTGTCAGTGCTTTGATTCTGAGAGCACATAAAGCAAACTAAATCACGGCGTGAACTGAATAGCTATAAACAGAAACGTGGTCAGCAGTGTAAAAATAATTAATATATTCCTGTAACAACAAAACTAAACATCTTGCCTTAAGGTGGCCTGCAAATGCACAAACAACACAGGTGCCTTATTTTCCTTCGCTTCCCACTGTTCATGACACGCAATAGTTCTGACCGTCAAGCGAATGTGAATAAAGAAATAATGTAAACGGTGGACTGAGCCTTGAACATCGAAACTAATTCTGCAGATCAGCAAATCAATGCTGACATGTTTCACAACGGTGAAACCAAGAAATATGAATGAACTCAAAAAAGAATCAGCTGCTTATTATAAACACCACTGCCTGTCTTATGATTAAGATGCACACCAGTGTTTATATCTACTTCTCAGACTGAATTATCACTTCTCTGATTACGCCACACAATCCTTTATTGACACTGGTCAAATCTCTCCCACTGGCGTCTTGCATCACACCTCCTATCTGTCTTTCGCTCTCAGCCTGGCTCTGTGTCTTTTTCTCCCTGTTCTCTGCTTCTGTCCCTCTCTCTACCCCCCGCTCCAAACCTCCCCTTCCCACGCACTCTGTCTCACACACCTACTGTCTGCCTGCCAGGTCTCTGTTGCTTAGCGACAAGCAGCGAGCGCTGGACTGCTCTTATGAGAGCGACGTTTGTCCATCATGATCTCATCCTTCCCTGTGCCGGCCGCACGTACGCCGGACCTTCTTTAAAGAGTTGAAGCGGTTTTCGGTGAAAAGAAAACTGTGGCAGAAGTGCATTTAAATCTAAGCATGCGTTTGAGGTTTTTGTGCTTGTACTGAAGCAATTGATAAAATGACTTTTAAAATGTCATTGATTAAATTTGCGTAGTTTATTGGAAAATGAATGCAGAGGCTTGGAAGAGGCTGAGATACTTATTGAGGCAATAATGAAAAAATACTGCAGTTGGAGCCGATGTTGGGATAAATTGTGACTTACAAATTAAATCACTAAGTGTATTTATTCAGCAATCAAACTTATTCCCATATCAGCTATTAAGTTTTGTAGACTTTCACTGTAGCATGTGGTACTCTAGATCAAATCTGAATTATGTAATTTCCTCATAATATTAACAATTTGAATCAAGTGTTTCCCAAACACAGTGGAAGTTGTAACTGAATTTATTGGTGTATTACTGACATCTTTATTTAGCTTCCAGTTATATTTTGTTATATGTATGTCTCCACTTATTCCAGATTCTCCCATATATATTTTCTGTTATTGTGTGATTAACCGAGGCTTGCCTTATTGCCTGTCAAATGTATCTAATTGTCATTTCCTGTCTGTCTTAATTTGAAGAAGACCCAAGTCCTGCAAGTGTGGAGACTTGTGTGGGCAACTGGCCACCACTGGTTGCAAGGAAAAAAATGTATATTCCCCCTCTGTTGGTGAGGGGATGGATGAATTTGGGCGCACAGAGGTATACAGTGCTGTACCAAAAACCTCCTTGCAGTTGCTTTGGTCACTAGCAGCTGTCATACATATTTTGCATGTAAAATATGAACTTCTGCAAACACTTGCCCTCTACTTTCTGAGCAAAAAATGCAAAAAGAGCAAACCAGAAACTGAGAACTTTTGCCTTCGTAGTGAAAATGATACCGTTTGTTTGCATGAGTGAGGTACAGCTTTTAATTCTAAGGTGAATGCTCTCCATTTCAGACTTGTGTCTGTGTACTTCTGCTTTGTTAGCAGTTGACAAGTGTTTGCAGACAAGTTGGAGTCTTCCATGTAAATTATGGGCAACCGTGGCAAGCTCATAAAGCACTCGCAAGATGGTTTTTGGAGAAACACTCTCCTTGTCTCTCCTCTGGGGCTAATCTCCGCACATATATACAATTTTTGATATGTGATCATCAAAGTGTTGAGTCTCTAACGACACATGTGATACAACACTGTTCTACAACAGCCCCAAACAATGCATTAATGTGCAAAGCAAATGCCTGATATCAGTCAGTTTGCTAGCTAGCACTGATAATATCGACCAAGTTGTTAAAAATTACTTGGTGGCCTCTTCCTTTCCATTACTTAGCCAAGATGGTGACCACTGCAGATGAAAAAAAAAAAAACCATACCGCATTTCATACTCAGCTTTAGACAGCATCATCTCAGTACTCACAGTAATCTGCGTGTAGCAGTATTAGGCAAACCAGTGAAATCAAAATAGCATGTGTAAGTGGAGAAGTCTCAAAGAAATGTGATACTTCTGCATGAAGTTTCCCAGTGAGTCTGCCTTCAGGTAATTGCCTTCACTCTCCCATGTTGGACTTGTTTGGCTGTAATGAGTCATTGGCTTTGAATTAAACCTTTTTTTGAATCTCGTTTTGGTCAGTCTTCTGTTCTGGGTTATCAGTTGCCACCACACTGTATGTTGTAATCTAAAGCTGTCTTTGAACATGCTTCAACCACTGCTACACCCCTCCTTACACGTCCTTGCTGCTTTTCATGTTTCCAGGCTGTGAATTTCTCTGTTACTTCATTCCTTTTGATTAGTCCTTTGGGGCCTTGCGGCTTTTATGTTGACAAATGAGCCCAGTGCTGAGGACTAAAAAGTACTTACAACAGTATTGATTAACACTGGCTATTAGCCAGTGGAAGGGGAAACAAAGACGTTCTCACAGTAAACCATAAGATGATATCCAGAGCGGGTTAAATAAATGCGCTAAGGCTGAAGATTAGCGATGCGGATTTACTCACTACTGCGTTTGAAGAGAAGCTCACAGGCTTGAGGTCACTTCACTTTGACGGGCACTCTAAGTTATCAAAACCTGAAGCTGTCTTCTCTATAACATAATGCACAATGTGTCCTTCACATAAACTGTTTGCATAGTTCTCTACTTGCTAGAAGAGACTATAGGTGCTTTAATTGCTATGTGTATTGGACATTCTATTTTAAAAGTGACCACCTTTATTAAACACTGACTCTCTCATTCCCCCTTATTGGGCGTATTGTTGCTTCACTATAAATTAAAACCCCCTGTCATGCAAATGTAACCGCAACACATTTTATGTCACTCTCAGTGACTTGTCCTTGGTTTTAAAAGTGCTGCAGTGATCAAGTGCAGACTGTGTGGACAGTGAAGGAGAGCTGATTCAGTCTTCACATCATCCCCTGTGAAAGCTGTTGCCAACTCTCCTTCTAACGCACCCTGACACATTTTCATTTTTGTGCTGAATTTTCCGTGTTGTTTATTCGAGCTTAACAGTGCAGCCTGTACCAAGCCTGCAAGGGTCAAATTGCTGAGTCTGGGGAGGTGGTTCTCTCCACCCCTACATGCACCAACCACCCCCACATCGCAGCACCATCACAGGGAATGCCTCTGTCGACCTCAGGCGAAAGGCAATCCCGCAACACTTTCTGTCAGCTACTCAAATCGCAAACCTGTTCTAACAACAATGGCGCTAACAGGAACGGACAGATCACAGTGGAAACCAAACCCCAATGCCCGTCTTACACTGAGCACAAACAAATGTAGTTGGGCTTGGGCACATAGTGGTTCCTCTAAGCTCTGTGTGCCTTGTCTGTGGATGTTTGATTTGATTGCGAAAATCCTTTGATTTGGTAAAGTTGGTCACCACGCAGTCGGAGCTAGACCGAGCAAGAGTGCCTCAGTCCTCCCCGGCAGCATGCTTTACACTTGACATCACATGGAGGCTTAATGCTGTGCAATGCATTCCAGCGTTCCTCCAAAGGCACTGACCTTTCTTATAAACGCACAGATTGGTTTGCCGTGCTGCCATCTTGCGTAATTACACTGATTCTCTGTAGGCTTAAGAATGTGTACACAAACTTGATGCAGTGTTTCATCCAGGCTTCGTCTCTCCTTAATGGATCTTGTTAGCTAAGGTCCTCTCTGTGTGAGGTCACAGTAAAGAAACGCAATCTTCCCCGTGGAACACATCGGGGGGCCTTGGTGTTGGCTGATAAGAGCGCACAAGCCATACCAATCTGCGCCATGTCCTCTCCCCAATTCCTTTTCCTAACTTCAGGCGTAAAACATGCAAATTCTGTATGAAAGAAGCTGATTTCTTTTCCCCAGTGGGAGGCGTGAGATCTAAATTTAAAATGATTAAATGAGCCTAGAGTAAGAAAATCATTTGCACTTCCATTTGTTAGCCTCTGAGCTGTTCTCAAATCAAGGTCACGGCTCTGAATCATTAGGCTCAGATGACTGCCTTTTTTACTGCCTTCAACAAGAACACTTCCCAGATAACATTGTTGACCTCTATATTATGCAATACAGTTTATGGACCTGATCAAACACTTTTCTTTTAGAAATCAGAAGACAAACAAGCTCATCTTTGTTTAGTGCTTCGCATTAGACAAGGAATCAAACAAGTAAATAAACAGATTAAATTTCAAACCTTTACTTCTTTTGCTGCTGTTCCACATCCGATGCATACCTACACCTCATCTTTAAAAAAACAAACAAAAAAAATCATATAGACGCGTGCACTCACTGGCATTAGTGAAAGATTTTAAGGTATTATTGCATCAGGATAAGATAAAGATACTGAGATCTGTCTCTCAAGTAAAGAGAGCCTAATCTTCTTGGTTTATTCTGACTTTTCTTAAGCTGGTGGAGGGGAAAAGTGAGTATAGAAGATGAGAAAGTGAAAAGAAATTAGGAGGAATTGGAAGGAAATGTGAATAGACAGGATAGACAAGGAGAGATGACACTGAGAATAGATATGGGGGGAATAGAAAGAAATGGGTACATGTGATTATACCTTTTAAAGGGTCTTTTTACGTGGCTGTTAGAGTGGAGAGGACAAAAATGCACAAATAGGGGGTAACGAGTGTGAAACTGTTGACGGGAGCAGTAAAAGCGGTGGCTTGACATGTTAAATGTGATAATGCATCAGAGAGGAACATATTATTAGGGATAACTTGAGCGGGTGCTATCCAAAAACCTGTTTTAACGTTTGAAGTTGATTTTGTAATCGAGTGAATCATAGCTTATCGAGGACATGCTGTTGCATATATGCAAATCTGCTTGCTGGGTGTGCTGAGAGACCGTGTTCGTACTTAGTCATTCATATCGTATGCATAGACTGCAGGACTCCCACCATGCAGCCTTTCCTGCTCACTTGTTGTTCTGTAGTTACACATTTTCTGGAATGACTAGTTCTTTAAATATCAGAGTTTTTTTTTAATCTCTTGTCGGCTTAAGCCAAAAACAAACGACAAGATAAACACCGAAGCTGTTTAATGCTTTGTCAACAGTGATTGATTGATCCAGCTGATTCAAAAAGTACACTGTTCCTGTTTGCTGATTTAAAAAAATGTGTATGTGTGTGTGAGTGAAGGTTGGTGTCCAAAAAGGTTGGATCGCTGTGTGTTTCCATTTAAGGATGCTTTGAATACTGACACATTTGGACTGCAGGCAGGTCCGTTTAGCACTCGTCCTCTTCTGCAGCAGTACAAACAAACAATATGTTTAGCATTGCCTTGTCAAATCAGTGAAAGTCATACACAAACTTGCATTGCTCCAAAACGAATATAGGCATCAGCCTTAATTCAGAGTCAGCCTTAACTAAGCCTTTGCATGTGTCCTTCCACTAATAATGCATCCTTTATACCATCAGGGATGCTGGCTTTTAAACTGTGCAAATATAAGAAGGCAGATGTTTCCCCGCCTCTTACGTACCGAGGACCAGGCACCCATATTTCAAAGGAAGAATTTCAGATATGGATTGGTTAGACCAAAGAACACTTTCCCATTTCCTCTCAGTTCTATCTTAAACCTTTTGATCGAGAAAGTAACGGCATTTGTTTATGTTCCTGCCTGGTGGAGGTTCAACTTGAATTTCTGGATGTAGCAAAGATCCTCGTAATATTTTCAGTCTTTCCCCTTGTGTACGGAGATTTCAACAGATTCTCTGGATTTTTAAATCAGATTATGTTTCATAAGTGACGAAATGCCAAACTTCTTTGTATTTTTCAGCTGAGAAACATTTCTTTGGAAAATGTACCCATGCGATCTTTCACAGAAATCCTGATCTTACTTGCTTAAGGGAGGCCCTCTGGGATGCTCTTTAAACCCAATCATGCTTCTAATTAACCTAATTAGTTGTGAAACATTTAACTTTTTTTCCTTTCACCATGAAACAAGTTTCTTGTTGAAATTCAATAAGCAAAGAAAATATCAGAACTTTTTGCTATTTACTGTTAAGTATTTGATTTAAATGATTTTCAAATCACATTTTATTTTGATTTAATTACTTTATCACAAACTACAACTACAAACTGTTAAAAAGAGAAAAGAGTGAGAGGTTGGCGGCCTGTTGTTTCCTGCCTTGTTTGCTTTCAACACTGAACGTCACTGCTTAGCACTACATACCAATCTGCTGCTAAAAGATTCATCTGCCAGTCATATCTGGATGTTGGTCTTTATAGAGCCGAGCCATTGATCAGTGCAGGTTAGACAGCAGGGAGCCAATTAGGGCAACAGCTACCATTTTGATTGTTTTCCGCTCCTGGGAAACACCTAAGCGGCCTGTTCTGCTCGGGATAATGGGGCCCCGATTTCATCTGTCTGTTGAACGCTGAGTCACTTATTGACAGAGAGCGAGCCGTCTGTCTGTATTTAGGGAGAAAGCTCGTTAAAGTGTTCCGAGGGCAATAAGAGATCAGGGCTACGACAGGTGGTGGCTGTTTGATAAGGCTGCTGTTGTACTGCTGTGTCTGTTGTTGTTCTCTGCACTGTTGAGTTCAGGTGTGACAGGTGTGGAAGAAACACAACTCTTACTTTCAGTTTAACAGGTTTCAGAAAACATTTACGTAGTACTTTGAAGCTGAAGTTACACAAGGAAGTACAAATTTAAACTCTCAAATGATCAAATACTGCAAAAAATGCCGGTCTGAATCTGTTTAGTACATGTAATTAATACATGGATATAACATACAATAGATAATAGTAAACAGCCTCCTTTAAAAAAATAAAAAAATAATTTAACTGTCTTTTACTATTCTGTAAACGCCATGCCTGACTTGCTAATTAGTGAGTCTATTAAAGACACAACACAGTGTGGATACTGTAATTCATGTGTGCCTAAAAACTAAAGAAAAAACCCTCCAACATCACTGTAATTAAATTGCTCTGGTAAGTGATTAGTTTGAGGTAATCTACCAATAAAATGCATTAAAGCTGAATGACTAGAATACAGGTTTAGACAGGAGAGTGTTTTTACTGAGTCTTTGATTTTGTTTGCTTGTTTTTAACGAGGAAGGAAAATTCATTTTCCTTGCATTTTTTTAGTAAACATTGCCTGTACAGCATGTAATGCTTTTCAGACCCAGTAAAAAAATGTTATAGTCTTTAGGAATCGTTAACTAGTAGGTTTATACCTTTATTAATGATGATAAAATTAAAAACTGGCCTCGGTTGTGTGACACAGTTATTGTGTGGTGTGCGCCTTAGTTTGCTGTGAGCTCACTTCAGGCTCTGACACAGGTTACAAACTAGGAGAAACACTATTACCTCTTGATTCATAGGTGTGGTAAGCGACGTCGACACAGACTGTGGTCCAGATGAAACAGAAATCAGTCGTTGGCCTGAGCATACATACACACACACACATAGGCAAGCAAAAATGTCCATCGCCCTTGAACGAGCGAAAGTCCAGATTCTGAGAGCAATAATAGAAAACAGAGTGAACCTTCACAGAGTGGCAGCACAGATATAGGTTGGAGGTTTTAAGCGGCAAGAGCATCACAAGGACAGTGTCATTTCAAGTAAGGGTCACAGTAGCGTTTAATGCAGAGAATATAGTATAAGACTACGGCGGGCCACGAGTGCCAAAATGAATACTTTGTTAAATATTTAATTAAATCTGTCAATAATTAATGAAGATTTGAAATAGATAAAAAAATGTATTAAATGTTATACATGAAATAAATTTAAATTTAATTTAATTATTTCCAAGTGTAATTAATTAATGACACAGTTAATTATTTAATGAAGTAATTATTTAAGGAATGTTGACACTCTACATAGGACAGAAAGTTTCTATTTCAAAAATGTGGACTATATGGGAACATGTAGATGTCTAAATGAGAGTAGTTATTATAGTTGTCATTATGTTTTTCGTTACCATTTTTTAAATTTAGTTTCCAGAGCAGCTTTTCTCACTGAGTTTTGTTTTGATTTTTTTAATATTTTGTTGTTGGTTTTTCTTTTTCCTTTTACTAAAAATAGGTGCATTGTGTTTTTCCCTGAACAGTATCATTTTTTTAAAGTTTATATTATTTATATTTTTTACTTTTATTTTGTTACAATGTTTTGGGTTGTTTTCCACATCCAGTTTATTCCGTGCACTTCATTCCTCTTGTGTTTCACTTACTGGAAAAACTAATCTGAAACCGCCTGGAAAAATCAAGTCCGCATCCCAAACAAGAGCACAGCAGGTCGATTTAACATTTCTTTTTGGTTAACTATAATAACCTCAGTCTAAGTGCTTTTAGGACCTGTTTTTGGCCATGTTTTGTTGGGCTTTTCTTCTATTCACTGCTTGTAAATTCATTCAGGCACACTCGTGGGCTGCAGTACAAAATGTCAGAATTTAGCCTCAGGTCATTTCTTCACTGATGGCTGTAGTATGATAAAAGCTGATGTCACTCAAGCATGTTTTCTTATTTATTTATTTTTATTCCACCTACTTTTAGGTTAAGCTTAAAATGCTATGTAACCAAATCTGGGAAATTATTGTGGGTTACTGTCTGGCCCACAAACATGTTTTGGTTGTGGTGTTTCTTACATGTCCACAATGTAAGAAAATAAAAATAAAAATCCAGATGCGTAACTCTGCAGTAACCACTGTCTTTTAATTTTCAGCATTCACACTGAATGGATTGTTAAATTGACCAGGAAATAAAAAAGTGTTTCCATTCAGATCTAATTTGCACTGAAAACGAGAATGTGAACATGTGTGGATCGCCATAGTAACAAGCCATCATCAGATTGATGATTTAAAAGAAAGAAAATATAGATGATAGCCTGAGCCTGCTGAGAATCAAATGACCAATTATTGCAAGGCCACAGCATGTGGAGGAGAATTTGTGGTTGTCTGTAATGATTTTACATTTGTGGTGTGTTTTCTCCTTGCACAGTAATTTGTTAAATTTGCACACCTCCGTCTAGATCTAAGTTATTATGCTTTCTCACATTCTGACATGATCTGAAGTCGCGGGGTAATGGAGTGGAGGCAAAGCTCTGCAGATGAGGCGACAAGCTTTTTGTGGGAGGCTGACAGCTTGATTGACAGTTTCTCGCCTTGTTTAGGTTGAATTAAGGTTCGCAGACGAGAGCAGAGGTGACTGATGGGTGCAAATTCCAGTGATGTAATCTCAGCCTTCTACTTGGTTTAGAGTAATGGAAAGTGCAAAGAAAATTATTGTATTGATTTTTAGGGTCTGAAACTGCTGTTATACCATTTATTGCCCAGACACACCGAAAACTAAATGAAACCAGCAGTTAGTGGTATTTGTTTTGTTGTCCTGACTGAAAAAGGCTCTTTTTTTTTTTTTTTGTTACTGCCAAACAACTTCACCTTAAGGAGACACAGCAGGCATTTGTTAATTTTCTCTGCTCTGTAGCAGATCAAATGGGGAAAAAACCCCAACTTTCATTCAGGGTATTTTATTATATACCCTACAACTTTAGTATGCCCTCATTTAAGCCACTGGCCTTCTATTATCCGCTGACATTAAGATGATAAAACTCAAAGACGTTACGGATGACAAGTGCTGACCTTTCAGTCTTGCAATTTACTGCATCATCTATTTTTATCCTGGACCACTGGGGCTTAAAATGTTGTATCAATGGGAGAGGTGCAGTACAGTATTATGAATCGATCGGACTGTACATTCAAGATATTTCTTTCTGTCAGCCTCCCTCCAGTTATAAGGCAGCGCTAATGTGAATGTGTCTTTATTCTGTCTTCTGCTGTATGAACAGAGGGACGTTTTAGTCAGCATCAGCTGCCATCAGATCATATATTCATGTCTTATCATTTTTCTCTAGCTAGCTGAAGAGACGTTACAATCGGGACAAAGAAAATGTGCACTTGAACAGCAGCCATTAGTAGGACTGAGTTCATGCCCTGTTGTGCAGATGGGCATGCTGTCCATCAGAGATGCAGAGAGATGTAAACCGTTTGGCTTGTCTTCCTGTTTTGCCGATATTGTGGATGTTATTTATATAGTTCAGTGTCTACAAATCGTCTAATCCTTCTCTGGCCTGCAGTGCTCAGGCACAGAGGGGCAGCACAGGGCTAATGTGCTTCTGGAGATGGACAAACTTCTCAGCGGCACTGATGGTATTTTGTTGATTGATCACACTGTGATGACGTATTTGAAAGTGTCTGCATAGTTTGGAGTTTTGACTCACAGCATTGTCCTAATTTATGAAAAGCTTATGATTTTTTTTCTTTTTCTTTATGAACCTAAACCCTTGAGCTTCAAATTTCAACAAAAACATTGCTCTTTTCTATAAATTTTCACATTTAATGCTTTACACAATGTAGAAAAAATTATAATGTATATTATTGTTTTTTGATTAAGATGAATTACAGTTGTTTTCTTCCATTCCTGAACAGAAAAATGAATTTTAGTGTCTGAACATCCTGCTTCATTAAGTTGTGAGTTTTGAGTTCAGTTTGTTGATTCAAATTTGGACATAAAAAAGAGAATTCTGATTATTTGCCTAATAAATTATAATATAATTTGTCTTACTTTAGTTTTAAAAAAGTTTTTTTTTTTTTTGTTTAGAAGTTTCTAAAGTATTTTCTTGTTTTTATGACAGGTGGTTTAATAAATGTATTAAGCTCTGAATAAATATTTATCCTATATTTAGTGCTTTGGTTCTCTTGACTTTGCCCCATGTTTTCATTGCTAAGGCACTTTTAAAGTACACTTCTGCTGTTTCTGTCTAGTTGCTAGTAGACTTTTCTCAGCTGGAATCTGGAACTTGACACTTTTTAGATGCAAATAAATCAGAATCAAAATACTGTAATAAGGAAAATTATGTGTCACAGTTGCTCCAAGACAGTAAAAACAGTAGCTGAGTAAACTAACTAAATTATAAATGTACAAAATCTAACAAATGATTGAAATTGATTGAAATAACCCACATCAATGTTATCATTTTATTATTAGCTATAACCGCTAGCCGTTACCTTAAGACATAGGTGTCAAACTCTGGCCCGTGGGCCAAATTTGGCCCGCAGCCTAATTACATTTGGCCCGCGAAGCCATACCAAATTACTATTAGAGCTGGCCTACTGGTATTATACAGCTAATATATATATTGTTTAGTATTAAGCTTTGCTTGTTCCATATTCAGTTTTTCAGCTAAACTTGTTTGAGTCCATAAGAAAAGATTCATTCTTATATCTGGAGGAAGATTATTTTTTTTCGATAAATATTAATGTTAGCCCGCGACTTTGTTCCATTTTGAATTTTGGCCCACTGTGTATTTGAATTTGACACCCCTGCCTTAAGATAACAGATAGCTAATGTGGCTAGCAGCTAAGGCTAACTACTAATAATTAAGCACCTAAAGTTAATGTGGCTCTGGCCAGATTTACATTCATGATAATTCCTTATTACTTTAATGGTTTTAAGACAGGAGCTTTTCTGACCTCTTGAAATTCAGCGCTATGAATGTGAAATATTACTGCATCCTCTTAGTGAGAGCAGGGACTGTGTGTCAGCTGAAAAGCGAGGCACTGCTGGTATTCATATTGTCGCAAATGAGTATCTAATCCAATAGTGACTTTTAGTATCGATTAGTATCTGAGTGGGAATTTCTTTTTGACAACAACAGATAGGATATTTGTGCTGCCCATGGCTGGGAAATTAATCAGATATTATTTTCAATTTCAATCTTTGCTTCCGGGGATTGTGAAAGCAAGATCTTGAGAAACCCATTGTGCCACTCTCTTTCATAATACTCTTGATACATCTTGTGTTAGGCCCCATAAAGTCACTTTCCTCCAGGCAGATTTAGTACAGAACATATACATATTTGTAATTTTTTGGGGGCATAATCTACAAATATGGGCACCATCCAGATTTTATTCCAGTCCGTACCTGAATTAAACACGTTAGCATAACAAGCCCTCAGCCTATCATTTAAAATCAGAACTTTGTGAACTTCTTTCTCTGCGCTTTGCAATAACGGATCTGGGTTCTCAAGGGGCAACTATGAAATAAATACATTTATTTGATCATAAAAACCAACTGGGACAATAACTGAGCTCATTTCTTTGTTGCAGAGATTTGCATATCACTCGGTAATAGCCAGTCTGTAACATTTGGCCTCCATAGTTCTATATGATTCAGTAGGCGTGGTTTTTACACAGGAATAGCTTTTCTCCTCACGGTGTTATCATATCCAGCCTTGCACCTGTCTATGTGGGCTTTTAAACTGGTTACTAAGGAGAGTGTGTGTTCTTCCTCCGTGTTCCCTTCTGCTATGACCCAGTGTAGGGCTGTAACCCAGGGACACTGGGTAACTGTACCGGCATTTAAATAGCAAACAGGGGGAACGAAGCATGTTATGAGATTCACTAGTTTCTCATCTCCCAGGGTGAGGCTATAAATAGCCTCTCACAGTGGAATAGAGTTTTCCCCAGCAATGCGAATGAAAGCCAGAGGAACAGCTGCGTTAAAGCCAAGTCCGGTTAGATCAGCCGAGTCAGACGGGCATGGTCCTCTCTCTCTTTCTCTCTCCGTTGTCTATTCTTTCTGTCTTTTCCTCTGTCTCTTGTTCTCTCACTCTCACTTACCATTTCTCTTGCTCCTAATCTGTGCCGCTGTCTGTCTTTCAGCTACTTGTTTACCCCCCTTGTCTTTCAGTATCTTTGTCTCTCTGTCGCTGTCCTCTCCTTCTCTGTCAGTCGTGTGTTTGCTCAGTTTTCCTGTCTCTCTTGATGTCTTTTAATTTCTGTCTCTGTCATTATCTCTGCTCCTCTTGCTTTATTGTTCTGGCATTCTATCTCTCTGCCTCCCTCCGAGTCTTTGTTTGACTCAGTGTCCTCTTTTACCCCACAGTCCCTGTGTTTTTGTCCCCGTCCTGTAGACTTCTCACTGTCAGTTCCTCTCTTTGTCTTCCTTCCTTCCTGTGTCATATTTTTTTTCGTGTTCTGCCACTCTCTTGCTCATTATTACCAGCCCTCCCCTGTGTACTCTGTTAATTGGTACAGTCCTAATATTAACAATGTTCATCTATTTTTGGAAAGAAGATTCTTGAAGTAGGTGAACTACATATATTTTAGGCCTTAACGTGACTCATACTAATGCTTCTGAAGTTCATTTGCAAATGCTTTTATGCACTGATGCAATACTAAAATTAATAATGTTGATTTATCTAAAAGACTGTAACGCAAACTGTAATGTGATTGGTTGGCATATTCGATACCAATTATGTTTATTTCTGCATGCCGTAACCACTGACACACCATCATCAATTTGAGGCACCAAATTGAAATACCCACTCAAAATGAGTGAAATAATGCCGGGATTCCAATATACAGTCGCCGACCAGTTTGTTAGGTGCCCCTGTTTGACTGCTTGTAAACAGAAATGCCAAAACATCCAATCGTCTGGCAACAGCACGAGTTCATTCAGGCATTTAGATATGCTCAAGATAATCTGCGCAAGTTCAAACCAAGAATCAAAATGCTGACTTTGAACATGGCGTGGTTGACCAGGCTGGTCTGAATGTTTCAGAAATTGGTGATCTGCTGGGATCTTCCCGCACAACCATCTCCGCGATTTAAAAAGAATAGCCTAAAAAAAGAAATAAATCCTGGGAGCGGTGGTTCTCTGGGCAGTAATGCCTTGTTGATGTCAGAGGAGAACGTCGGACTGCTTTGAGGTGATAAGAAGACGACAGCAACTCAAATGAATACTTTTTATAACAATAGTATGCAGAAGAGCATCTTCACCGAACCTTGAAGCAGATTGGGCTACAGTAGCAGAAAACCATACTAGGTGCCATTCCTGTCAGTTAAGAACAGGAAACTAAGGCTAAAGTTCACATAGGCTCTGCACAGGGTTGCAAAAATGTTACAATAAGTTACAACACTTGTGGTTCCAGAAGTGTTTTTGTTTTTTTTGTTACAGCGATGGTCAGGGGTGGTAATGGCAAGGACAGGGTTAATGCTCCAGCAACCTCTGTTTAAGCAGATGTTTACAGTGTGTTGCCTATGTGTCATGTGACAGCTCACTGTAGAAGCTTGAATTGTTTAATTTGCACCAGGAGGGAATTATTACATTTCATATATGCCTGTGGGGAACTGAATAATAACACCTGTTAATAAGATGAACTGAAAACAATAAAATGTAATATGATATATATATATATATATATATATATATATTATATACATCATGTTTCTGACCACCAGGTGAGCATTAGCATCCAACCATATATTTTTTGTTTAAGTCTTTGCTTTTTTCATTATTATTATAATATTTACTTTTTTTGTCCTTTGTGGACTTTGGTTGTAAACACATTTACTGACTCCTGCGGCTCCCTCTCTGAATCCCTCTCTCTCTCTCTCTCTGTCTGCCTGTCTCGCCCTGTTTGACATCACAGATGTGTTTATATATAGCCAGCAGATGGATTCTCCCATAACAGTCTGCTTCACTGGCTTTCTGTGCGTGAGCTTAGCCCACCGCCGGCCGCTCAAATAAGCTAGAAGAAATTCTTTGTTTACATTATGTCTCCTGATCTGCCTAGCCTTTAGTTCGTGACTACATCCATTATTCATGTATTCTCATTCACCGTAAACGCACTCACATGCATAGAGAGAATGTTAAACGTCAGTGCTGCTCAATATGCTATCGCTGTTCAGTGTGCAATACAGGGAGTGCAGAATTATTAGGCAAATGACTATTTTGTCCACATCATCCTCTTCATGCATGTTGTCTTACTCCAAGCTGTATAGGCCCGAAAGCCTACTACCAATTAAGCATATTAGGTGATGTGCATCTCCGTAATGAGAAGGGGTGTGGTCTAATGACATCAACACCCTATATCAGGTGTGCATAATTATTAGGCAACTTCCTTTCCTTTGGCAAAATGGGTCAAAAGAAGGACTTGACAGGCTCAGAAAAGTCAAAAATAGTGAGATATCTTGCAGAGGGATGCAGCAGTCTCAAAATTGCAAAGCTTCTGAAACGTGATCATCGAACAATCAAGCGTTTCATTCAAAATAGTCAACAGGGTCGCAAGAAGCGTGTGGAAAAACCAAGGCGCAAAATAACTGCGCCTTGGTTGCCAAGATGCCACTTGCCACCAGTTTGGCCATATTTCAGAGCTGCAACATCACTGGAGTGCCCAAAAGCACAAGGTGTGCAATATCAGAGACATGGCCAAGGTAAGAAAGGCTGAAAGTCGACCACCACTGAACAAGACACACAAGCTGAAATGTCAAGACTGGGCCAAGAAATATCTCAAGACTGGTTTTTCTAAGGTTTTATGGACTGATGAAATGAGAGTGAGTCTTGATGGGCCAGATGGATGGGCCCGTGGCTGGATTGGTAAAGGGCAGAGAGCTCCAGTCCGACTCAGACGCCAGCAAGGTGGAGGTGGAGTACTGGTTTGGGCTGGTATCATCAAAGATGAGCTTGTGGGGCCTTTTCGGGTTGAGGATGGAGTCAAGCTCAACTCCCAGTCCTACTGCCAGTTTCTGGAAGACACCTTCTTCAAGCAGTGGTACAGGAAGAAGTCTGCATCCTTCAAGAAAAACATGATTTTCATGCAGGACAATGCTCCATCACACGCGTCCAAGTACTCCACAGCGTGGCTGGCAAGAAAGGGTATAAAAGAAGAAAAACTAATGACATGGCCTCCTTGTTCACCTGATCTGAACCCCATTGAGAACCTGTGGTCCATCATCAAATGTGAGATTTATAAGGAGGGAAAACAGTACACCTCTCTGAACAGTGTCTGGGAGGCTGTGGTTGCTGCTGCACGCAATGTTGATGGTGAGCAGATCAAAACACTGACAGAATCCATGGATGGCAGGCTTTTGAGTGTCCTTGCAAAGAAAGGTGGCTATATTGGTCGCTGATTTGTTTTTGTTTTGTTTTTGAATGTCAGAAATGTATATTTGTGAATGTGGAGATGTTATATTGGTGTCACTGGTAAAAATAAGTAATTGAAATGGGTATATATTTGTTTTTTGTTAAGTTGCCTAATAATTATGCACAGTAATAGTCACCTGCACACACAGATATCCCCCTAAAATAGCTAAAACTAAAAACTACTTCCAAAAACATTCAGCTTTGATATTAATGAGTTTTTTGGGTTCATTGAGAACATGGTTGTTGTTCAATAATAAAATTATTCCTCAAAAATACAACTTGCCTAATAATTCTTCACTCCCTGTAATGAGAACTACTGTCCTGTGATTAAACTGGCATCCATGGAGGTCTTCACATAATATATTATTGAAAAAACAAAATAGTAGCAGTTATTTTGTAACAAGATGGAAATCCTTGTTTCATTTGAAATGAAATCATTGTAAAGTAAATGTAATGTGCAGTTTGTATTTTGTATGAAATGTAATTCATGAAGGTAAAGCCACAACTGTGACCAAACAGATGACTGCAGGGATTTTTAACATGCTTAAAATAAATAAAACAAAAAAAACAGCAACACTGCAAATGGCAAAGAGAGCCAGAAACAAGCGATGTGACATTTGCACGACACACTGTAGTCCTGGTGTGATGTGCTGTGCTCCTGCTGTGGTATAATTGTGCAGCATGTGAGGTTTTGGGGTTCTTCTGGGTGAGAAGTAACTGGTGGGCATAGACTAACACACACCCTGTCTGGAGTGCTATCAAGTGTCAGTCAGAGTGAAATCGTAGACATCCCTGTGGATGGTGACATGTGTATGTGCATGTATACAAATTTTCCTGGGTCTTTGCCGCATGCTGGCAATGCAATAAAGTGAGTGGATGAGTGGGAGTGGGAGAAATTCAGTTAGATGTAAGTACCGGTATTTAACTGTTTGCAGTGTGACATATCCGGTAAGCTCTTATACAATAAAGTTTCATGGTGGGAGCTTGAACTTTATAAAACGTTGATAACTTTTTCAGATATCTTGGTTACGGTGTGATTAGTGGAGGACTTAAGGAGGAAAGAGAATGGGATGAGACGGGGTAGTAGCCCCTGCACATGCTACAGTAGCCTTAAATACCACTGGTATGCTAACAAATGGGTGAATAAGAAACCGTTGCAATGGGTTTTGTTGAACCACTGTGTTTAAGAATGCATTGTAATATTAATTTATTTTAATTACTTTTAAGAAAGTGAACAACAAAACAGCAATAGCACCTCTTGTGTTGAACAAAAATATTGAACGCAGGCTGGTGAAGTGGACGATAATTATCTATTAGAACAAACACAGCACTTAACTTTGAACCAGGCTATATCTGTCTCAGGTCAATGCCTCATTCACTTTTTCTGCCAAATAAAATGCCTGAACCGGCTGTTATTTATTTAAATGATATTAAGCTAAAGTTTCTAAATGTTAAATGTGCTTGATAGCAGCCTGTCGGAAATACTGAATTCTTGTGGTGCTCAAAAGCAAAGCTGAATGCTTCACGTCACTTTCACGATAGGTACTTCAAAAGTTTGTGAGTCTCCAAACGCTGAGTCATTTAATGAGCATATAAACCATAACTAACCGAATTACCCACTGGAGTACTGCGAGGCCCAACGGCAGAGCTGGATAATAATCTTATGACTAAGGCAGGCTTTTTTAGGGTCAGTTTATTGGCATTGTTATGGGTTAGAATGAAATTAGGAAAATGGCAGCTGTGTCCATGCCATATCATTATCAAATATAATCCAATTTAACCAGACAATCCTCTTGAAATGGACAGAGCACTCTCTTGGGCTCATCTGCTCTTTAGCCCTGCAGAAATACTCAAGTTGCAGTCTGGTTTGTTTTCGTATCACATGTGGGTGTGCATCGGTCACCCCAGTGGTCAGCTGGCTTTTGGTTGCATGTCTTTATTGCTTCATAAAGTTCTAGGAATTATGATGTATTGGGTTTTAAAAACAAGAATAAACTCACTGTAAACACTTATAGTTTTCACTCGTCACCATTTTTGAATTTCATGGGGTCATCACAACAAACGTCCCACACTTACACAACAGGGACACTAATTTTACTTTGTTGACATAGCACATAATCTGCTCTGATGGCTACTTGTCAGATGTCACTGTGAGAAGGGACATGTAAAATGTTTTCCTAGTGCTACATGTGCACTATGAGGCTGTTCCCACAGAGTGGACCGATGCCACATAATCCAGGGGCTTTAAAGTTATTTCAATTCCAGGCATTCTCTATGGACTCCATTTATTATGCCTGAATATAGGTTTTTTTTCTTTGAGGAAGACAAAAGTGGAGGAAATCCACTTGCTTCATTTTCTGGCAGAAGGACAAGGTAGCAGAGTGCTTACTTGTATCAAATCAGGAATGAGCGAATTTCTAGAGAGGAACAGCTGCATGCAGCGACTGTGCCAAACAAAGCATGTCAATGAAGTGCCATGCAACTCTGCTCACTCAGCCAGACACGAGAAGGCACATTAAAAGGGCTGCATGAGAACAACAGTTTACCCCGAGGAACAATTATGCCATATGCGCAATAAAATTAGAGTGGCCTCATACACATCTTGTTATTTGACTTGAACACACATATTCACCATTAATAGTAGCAGATGGATGCTATGATGGCGTGATGGGTGCAGTGACACCCTTTTTTTTTTGTCCTAAAGAAATGTGTAGTTTTTTAAGGGTATACATAAGTTCAGAAACTTATACTACGTACAGTACATGCTCTCCATCTCCTACAGTCTTTTAACATGGCTGCTCTTTTGCAAACTTTCCTTGATATATATTATAGAAATAGTTCACCAAGATGTGTTTGAAAAGTGGGAAGCCATGCGGGCTGTTAAGTGTGCCATCATTTTAGATCCACAACAACCAGTTTGAAAGTTTTTATCAGGTTTTTTTATTTTTTATTTTTATTTTTTTAGAACTGTTAAGTTGCAGTATCCCCAGAAGTATTTTAGGCTCATGCAGGTATACGGTGAGTAACCCGAAGTTCTGCCACTCAGAAGGAACATGAACATGATGCTGCCAGGATGCATAGGCATTAAATGGGAAGTGTGGAAATAATGGATTATGACAAATTGCCTTACTGTGGGGGATAACGTATAATTTGTTGTTGTTAAACAAACTGACTTATCTGCTTATAATCAACAATGTGTTCCTGTCGGTTTCCTTAATTTGCCTACTCAGATTTCGTTTCCGTTTTTTTTCTAGGAGGCTCAGAAGGTGAACAACCCCGCCAACAATCAGGCAGCCGACAGAGCACCAAAGGGCCCTGATGAGAAGGAGGAGGCGCCAGCCAATGAAGTGGGATGGATGACTTCAGTCAAAGACTGGGCCGGTGTCATGATCTCCGCTCAGACACTCACTGGCAGAGTTCTTGTAAGTTTTCGCTTTTCTGATGGGGATGAACATGTCAGATACCAAACCCAGACACACATACATCAGGTCTTTTTTGACATTAATCGTTTGGCCCAGCCACCGTTAACTAAGTGCAACAGTTTGGTCTTTCCTCTGGCAAAAGGACTGCACATAGTGTTCACAATCAAGTTGGCTTTTGGATAAATCCACTGCACAATCCACTGTCGTGTACACGTTTCCTCACCTTATTTATACAAGTCCCACTGGAGACATACTGTAGGGCAATTCATTTTATCCTAGCAGAGGCTAGTTGAACATCAGTTGGCTATTTGGCTGGCACTGTCCGGCCTTTTTTGTGCTACAGTGTCCTTTCTGTGGCCCACTGCAGCTCACTCTGCTATATGAGTTTGCATTTATTTTTGTGTGTGGGTGTGCATGTACATACTTAGATGCATATGAGGAAGATTTGTTAATGTTTGTTAACAATGAACTATGAAGTAAACAAACTCCTTGTCCTGTGTTGCTTTTAGTCGCCTTTTTCACCCTCAGAATTTCATTGTTTAGATATTGCAAGTTTCCATAGTTTGGCACAGAATTAGCTGGTCTGTGTAGTGAGGTATCTGTTAAGTTGGATACATATCCTAAAGGATGTCAAATTCTCTTTCTGTTTCTCCTGTTGTTTGATTTTTACTATGACAAAGCTTTAGAGAAACAGCTTTTAATTTTTAAAAAGAAAAAAAAAGTCTTTCCACCAGCACAGTTGCTGATGTGTTCTCCCTATAAGCATACCCATATGTCCTCCACACACAGTCTAATGTCTGAGCACAGAGAGTTAACTATGAGCAGCATGCTACCTCTGTTACCTTTTAGACTGGCTGAGTTATGGAAAGACTTCACAGCACTTGATTAAAATTGAGGCCCATTTAAGTGTTGGGCAACATAGTGTATACACGGTGCTTAGACTATTTATTAGTCCACCATCTGGTGTAAGGTTTATGCCACAGCTGCCCTAAATTAACAGTACTGGTTATGACCAAAAATCTATTTTTATGTTTCTGTAATGGCTAATCCACAATTATGCATAAGGTCTTTAATCGAAATGATATTTTCAATGCTAAGACATAATTATTACTATCCATGAATTTTTCAAATGTAAAGTTTTATAGAAAAGCTGAAAAAAACCTAGAGCACATTATTTTATTTTTTTTAGATTAACATGCCAAATTCCAGTTTACTTAGTATTTACTTATATTTCTGAAGACAGAAATGTGTTTTAGTAGTTGAATGTTATGCTTGATTAGTGTATCAGCTCAAATTTGTGTGTAAATATTTTCATTGCTGAGGTTGTTTTTTTTTTTGGTTTTTTTTGTGGACTACCACAGTTTCTTTTTCTGGGCTTTTGTAATCATTTGTGATAATAATTATGTTTTCCTGCTAAATGTCTATTAAGGTTACAAATGAGCAACATTTGCTGACTGGCTCTGACGTTTACTTTATAATTTTGCTATCATGCTTGACTAATTTGACTTCTCAGAGACCAAACTCCTGAACTCGTCCCTACATCATTACATAAAACTGACTGATTCTCTGTCCAGTTCTTGTGTAATTGTCTGTTAAATGGTGTCTGTTTGATATATGTATATATGTATATATATTAAATTCAGCTACAGAAATAGGAGCAAATGATGTGTTTTTTGCACAGACTGCTAGCAAAATGTCTAAAGATATAATTTAAAATTGATTCTTTGCTAAGTTGTCTTTCATGTGTAGACTGGATGGATTATCCCTGAAGTTAGATATCTTTTCTATGCCTGGATGATTCATCAATGTTAAGTTTCTTAACTACCAAAAAGAACACATTTTTCTAAAAGGACAGACACGGACTAGACTAGATGTACAAAGAAAAACTTTCAATGACCTTCACAAAGCCTGGAGAACTATTGCTAAAGACCATTTAAAAATACTGATGGGTAGCTCAAGAATTTTACGACAGAACTATAATAATAATAATAATAATAATAATAATAATAATAATGAAACACATTGCATTTGTATGTTAGTCAGGGAGCATCTAGTGCTCATTTTACATCTCATTTTACATCAGCGTATGAAAAGTAGGTGTGTTTTGCACAGACATCTGCTGTGCATCTGTGGATTGAATGGAGCAGCAGTGGGAGTGAGGAGAGAGATGGATCCAAACTAAAATACTGACATTGTTAATGTTTGCTGGAATATGACATCTTCCTCATGCCTGGTGAGAATAGCTCGCAGTTGAGAAAGATTCAGGCCTTTCATGGGGAAGAAGATAAAGAATCCCGAAGGGAACTGTCAATTTACTAAATGAGCCTCTCTTTCATCACTTCCCCACTCACACAGCTCCATTGGCATGGACACAGCTCCCTCTTCCCTTTCATCTCCTGCTCTGACTGAGTGCTCCCAATCTGCCCTGTATGTACATTGGTGTGTGTGTGTGTGTGTATATGAGAGAGAGTGAGAGATAAATCAAAGAAACATATAGGGAGACACGCCAACAGAGAGAAAGACGGGCAGATTGAGAGTAAAACAGAGTGGTTGTGACAGTCAGGGAGAAATAAAGCACCGGCTGCTTTAGAGGGGTTTCTAGCCATAGTGATATCCCAGTGTATCGCCTACTGCGATTTGTGCTACTTGTGCTGGGGCTGATAATTCTGCCCAGCAGGCTGTGTTTGCTTACTTGCTCACTCTAATGATATGCAGCACAACTGAGTATTTACTCAAGTGAGTGCTACGTGAAGGTGAAGTGAGTACAGTATCTTCTCATGTGGGTGGAATTAACATTCGTGGGTGCATGTATGCAAGTATTTCTCAACATGTACTGCATACAGTATAAACATGATTTGTGTGTATGTATGTGCATGTGGGTGGGTAGGTGGATTCTTATGTTATTAATATTATTTAGTTTTTCTTTTGCGGGGCTCTTGCTCTGCCATCGGTGCTTCACTGCAGATCGAGATTGCGATGAGTATCCGTGTACACAGAACCTGGCTGGTAACCATAGCAACTGCTGTGTAGTGGCGCTCGGTCATTTGACATTAGGGGGCCGTCTGCCTGGGCAGAGCAGAGTAGAAATACCATGCACATTCAGTCTCTCTCTCTGTGTTTTACACTTACACACACACACACACACACACACACACACACACACACACACACACACACACACACACACACACACACACACACACACAGACAGGTGGGATTACATCTTGATGTAGACCCCATTCGGTTCTATCCAGATGGAAAAGGGACAAAAGCACACTGGGAAGGATGGTCTTTGGTAGGCGGAGCCCTCCATCCCCCATTCATTTGTCTGCCTTGATGACTTCCCTGTTTGTGAACAATCAGCTATACCCCCAGGCTTACTGAATTACTAGAAAAATTTATATGTGCTGTGCAATAATGAGTCGCATATATTATTTTGGAAGTCTCAGTCAAATCCTCCGTTAAGGTTAGAAACTGACTTTCATGTTCAGATTCGTTGCCTAAACCTAACCACAGATGGGAGCCTGGTTGTCTCCTTTGTACTATTCATGTGTTTTTTACAACAGAGTTCACCCCAACAAATTCCTGCCAACTTACGGTGCTACCTTCATTCAGAAGAAAAAGTTACCTCTGAGCACCTGACCAGTGGGAAAGCAATTGTAAAATGTATTTTGGAGCTTAGGAAACTATGCTGCTCCATACTGTGATGAAATGCCAGCACGAGTAAGGCAATGCCTGTGTTTTTTTTTGTTTTTTTTAAAATGATGTGCAGTGACTTTACCGAGCTAATTTGCTCTGATCAGAAAGAAATGTTAATGAGCACACATTCGCCTACGCTGCATGGCCATCAGGACCGGACATGCTGCATGGGAATTGATCATTCTGGTTGTTGGCGATCATGTCTTGAAAAATAATCCCATTGGTGAGCCACAGGCTGCACAAGTAGAAAATTGCAGAAGAACAAAAAAGTGTGTGTGTGTGTGTGTGTGTGTGTGTGTGTGTGTGTGTGTGTGTGTGTGTAAGGCAAAGGTGCTGATAATACATTTTTTCCTCACCATAGCTTTTGTGACTTACCCAAAAGACCCCCCCCCCACCCCCAACAACCCCTCACGTAGTATATCCAACATGTCACCAACAAAAAAAGATGCCAGTGAGATGAAATGTTGCCTGCGTGAGCCAGTGTTGTTCTGCTGTATGGGTTAGTAGTTATTGTTGTTTAGCTCTTTTTTTTTCTCCACACCTTTGTAATACCGCTTTATCAAATACAAACACTAAGTTTGCGTCCAAGGGAAAACATGTATTTTTTTAACACAGTGATTGAAATTAGAAGAGAAGAAAATCACAGCATTTTTAGCAGGTTCCAGTTTGTGATGAAGTTTTTTTTGATTAATCGACAGGTGGAAAAAGGCTTATGCAGAGCAGCAACTAATTGACTGTACTGTGCACTCAGAAGAATGTGTCTCCCTGAGCCCTTATGAGACAGCTGTCCACGCAAAGGGACAGCGTACGGGAACATAGGTGGAAAAAGAGCGCACCTCCCGTCAGGCTGTGGATAGCTCATCAGTTACTTCGACAACTGTATCATCCCAGTTGTTTTTCCTGAAAGACCTAATTAAGCGCTCAAGGGCACAACGTCTGAGGAAGCAACTACTCGGACAGCTGGAAATATGAGTTGGCTAACTTCTTGTGCTACATGAGCCCAGCGTATCATGTAATAGATTCCTGCATTATTGTTACAGTGACAATGTGTGTAATCCCATAATGTTCAACAAAAACAGCGAAGGATTATAACCACTGAATGTAGATATTCCCCCTATCTCCCGGTGCAGTGGATTTGCCTGACACGGTGGGTCCAGAAATAGGTCAGTCCTGCCATCTTTCTTAATGGGATCTTTGGTGGCAACCAGAGACCATCTGTTCACATGGCACGCTCCCTAAATCCTATGGTCATCCCTCTGCCTACCATCCACCCACACACTGCACGGCACTCTGCATATCGACCCCTATCATCTGAAAATACAACACATCTGTTTCTCTTTACAGCTAAGTGATAACACTTTCATTTTAACTAGTGCTGTGACAAATCCACACCTTTTTTTCTTTTTTAGCCAGCTCCTTTTATTTAAACACTTCAGTAAAATGATAGAAGTCAACAGGACAGGAAGCACAAATTTCTTTGACATGCTTGCTTTCCTGCTACGTAGCTTTTCCCGTGATTGCCCCTCTATTATCTCATTCTTTTCAAACAATTTCTTACTGTGTGAGTGTGTCTTTGTGTGTGCTTGTGTGCGTTTCTTGGCAGAGACCAAGGTGAGATTGTGCGTAGTGTGTAAGGTTGCTGCAAGTGTGTTTCACCACGTTTCCATGTGTCCTCAAACATCCTGTTGGGGAGAAAATAAGTGTTCGCTCACACTCCCCATGATTCCTGTGCAGAGAACGTCTGTCATTCACCGTGCTCTACAAAGTACTTTTCAGACTGGGATTGTTTATGATGCTGGCGCTGTTTGTGTTTACACCCATGTATAAGTACATTTTTGTGCTAGAGGTCCTTGGGCTTGTGCAAGCACTTCTTTTTTTTCGTTTACAGAAGACGTTGGGCACTGCCAGAGACTGTTTGCCTCTGAATGTATGTGTGTGCATGAGAGACGTGTTTGCCTGAGTAGACACAGTATGTTTCTCTGTGCTATATGTGCGTGTTTATGTTCGTGGCGACAGTTTCCCATGTGTTGCTGTTTGTGCTTGCTAATTACACTTCCCTGCATGAATGCAAGCATATGGTTTTTACAAAATTATGTTTTATTTCCGTTCAGGGGGAGCAGTTTACTTCATTGCTGTAAAAGCTCAATGAGAAATCTTTACAAGAAACACAACCGCCCACATATAGACACAGATACTCAGCATGCAGAAAGACTAGTCAGTATTTTGCAAATCATTATCATAATCATCATATTTTTATGTATTTTTTAATTCATCATTATCAAATATAACTAAAAATCAAATGCACATGACTGAAACTTATTACCCAACTCTGCCTTTAAAACAACAATGCTCACAAACTTGTAAATTTCCTCAGTGGGTGCCAAAAGGGGCCGTCAGACATCATCAGTTACATCAATGTTGGAAGATCCAGAGAGGCCATCTCTGCAGAAATCACACACATTTAACAAATTAGTTTGTTTCTAAATTAATAACAGTGGGCTCAGACACATTTTTCACCTAACTCCCCCAGTTTGGTGATATGACACTTTGCCTCAGCATTGTGTTCCACCATAATGAAACTCAGTTTCTGAGCCAGTCTGCTCCTATTCCCCTAACTCAAACTCCATGACCTCTGAAACCTCCAGGCTATCACCTTGCCTTGCTTCCATTTCTCTCAGCTGTTGGATTAATCAGGCTGCACAGTGTATTAATTTGTCTTTTGCCGCAATTTATCAGTTTGATGGCAATCAAATTGGCATTGACGTAAATCCTCTGAAAAGTGATGAATGACTGTTTTTGGCAAAAGCGACCTCGGGGGATAAACACGGTGGCAGAGAGATTGGTGTGGAGGGAGCAGAAGGAGTGTGATGTGTCTAGTGCAAGACAAGGTCTGTACATAGGAAAACAAAAATCCTCAACTATGCCACTGGAGAAGTAATGAATGCGTTCTCTGTATAGAGAAACATGTATAAGATGGCTACATGGTGAATAAATGACTGAAAATGGTATGATTGTGATACTGGAATTTATGGTCTTAAGAATATTGACTGCTGATTCCTTGACTTTTCTCCTAGTGTCACCACAAGACTGATATTTTTTAGTTTAAATCAAGTATTGAATGGACTGGAATGAAACATTAAGTCATCCTCTAAAACAGGAGTGTTAAACATAAGGCCTGAGGACCAGAATTGGCCCAGCAAAGACTCAAATCTAGTCCACTGGCCGACTTTGGAGAATATTAAAGATGGCATAAGTTTTAGACTTTTAACTGTTTCACATCTTTTCCTACCGATGAAGACCTTCTCCATAGCCAACAGATAAACCTATGAATTACCTTATCTACTAAAGAAATGTGTTATTTACAATGGATCCATATGTAAATAATGGACATTTTCTATGAATTAACAACAGTCTGGACAGACAGCTACCAGAAGTTTTCTGTAATTTTATAGATGTATTTCTTACATTTGAAGCCCAAAGATGTGCTTTCTTTCATTTATTTTCAATTTTACTACAGTAGAAGCGCCTTTTTACTGTATGTGTGTAGTTAAACTTCTTCACTTCTTAAAAAGGGGAGTTTCACTCACATTTCGCCCACATAAAATGAGTTTCATTTTCCTGCTCTAAGAATTGCAACATTTTAAACTTCCCTCAAGTTTTTTCATCTTTATCTCATTTCAAAGTTTTAATTTAGCCAAAACTTTAATACATCTCTTCAAAACATTTGCTTAAGGCATCTGCCACACAAGCGTAGAAACCAGTTGACTAACAGCCACCTTTCTCTTGCTAGCTGGCGAGTGGTTGCTGGAAGTTGGCTGGCTGTTGCTAGGTGAAACTGGTCACCAAGAGGCACCAACAACCTCCTTGTTATTGCTCCAGGCACCAGTGGACTGCCATAGCCGCCTGTAGTTCGCATCAAAGATGCCAAATTGTCTCCAAGCACTTGTCCCATTTTCCACTGTAACTATGGCCGACCATGGCAATCTGCTCATGACCAAAGCTAGGCAAGCATTTACACCTAGACTAGCAGTGACTTCAAACTCTTTGGCAACTGCTTCGGGAATGCACATTTTTTTTCCTTAGCAACCACTAATTACCAGGAGGTCAGACTGTTCTCTAGGCTTTTGTGACTGGGGCTTTACATGAGCATTTTTAGCAGTGTTGGCATCCTGATGTTGGCTTTAGCTCAAAGACTAAATACAGCAACATAGAATGTGTTCACACACAAACTCATTATGAAAGGTGATCTATTTTTGTTTTCACTTTGTTATAATTTTAGCCTGCTAGATTTTGAAAATAGATAGCGCTCCTTCTGTAGCTCCCCTGACTGTCCTAAACCCCTCCCACCAGGCAAACACAGGCAAATTCACCTGCTTGATATGTGCTATAAATAAGTTGTAGTCCATTATCCCTGGTGAGAGTCCATTGCAACACAAGATCTATGGATGCGTTTGCTCTCTATATTACTGACCTCATCTGATTTGAAATAACCTGTAATTATCCACAGTCAAAAGTCAGCTTAAATCCTTAAAGTGCCCAGAGGATGTGTGGCAGACTCGGTCCCTTTCAGAGAAATTAAGCTGTATGCTGAAAGAGTATTATGTCCAGTGGTGACAAAGAACCATTTGATTATTTTACCTCTCATGCATACAGTGTTTAAGGCAGCAAACAATTACAAATTAATTATTTTGTAGGTACCTTTGTAGATAAGAGACACTATTGTATTTGATTTAGATTTACAATGGTGAGATTTAGCTGTGGTTCAGAATTTGTGTTCATACCATTGCCACTGGTCAGCAGTGTGAAGTCAGGTCCTCCTGGCTTATTTTTTCCTTTTGGGCTGCCGCCACATAAAAAACATAAGCCTTGTATTGAGTAGTAGAGGAGTGTAGGAGGAGGAGGTGGACGGGGGATGAGAGGGAAAGCAACGTGTCATAGGAGGAAAGAAAAGAACAAGGATCCCTGCTATCATGCTCTATATTTTCTGATAGTAGACACATTGGTTTATTTAAGAAGTGTACACAGTGCTGTTCATCTGTGTTGAACTTCTTAAAATTGCAAATTTACAGAGGATACATTTATTAAATTGTTTAAAATGTACACCGGGGTAAAATTTCTTTTATACCATTCAAATTGGAGTATGTAGTGTAGTTATAATTGCTCAATTTCTCCCTTGGCTTTTACATTTCTAGAGCACTAGGGAGAATTTTACAACTTTGCATTAGCTTGTGTCAATTTGTCCTCATGAATGGTTTTCCCTGCAGCCCCCCCTTTAGGCCTATCATAAGGCTTTGTGCGATGACTCATCCTTGCTCGTCCCTCTTTTTTTTTTTCCCTCTTCCTCTCTCATCTATTAACCCATCCATTTGCCACCTGCGCCTGTGTTGCTAAAGAGTCGGTGACCTACACCCATCGTTTTGTGCTGCAGTCCCTGCGACCTTTGTCTGTCCCACCTTCCTTCAAACTGTTTTGCAGAGGAAAAGGTCAAGAGAGCAGACACTAAATGTCTCATTTATCTGGGTGCCCAACCTTTTCCCTATTAGATCAAATTTGTCTGTGACTTACAGGCCACAGTGTCTGAGACACTGTGGCGACAGCACACATTCATTTTGTCTCTGGTTATTTTTAGTCTTTGTTTTTTAAACACTCTGGTGACATTGCCCTTGAAGTGTGTCATAAGGAAATCCAAAATCACTTAGATAATTACAGCAAACCCACTCTAGCTCTTAAACAAGTGGTCCATGCTATTAGAAAATTAAAGCCACAAGCAAATGACTGTTTACTTTTTACAATATGATTATTTATGCTCTGCTGAAGCCTCGGGCTGAAGAGTGACAGGGTAGTCAGAAATGAGATTACATTTAGAGTCACAAGCAGATTAGACTGCAGGCGAGAGACAGACAGGAGTACACAGTCACACAGCAAAGAATCAACACGGGAGGAAAACAGACAGGCAGAAAATTACGTGGCTATGGACAGAGACCTAAGCAGGCAGTCAGAGAAGATGCAGACATTCTCGTGTTTGTTATTTGGAGACCCTTGTCAGATCTAAGACTGCGCTTTCCCCATCTCATCTTTGTCGTGGCTGCCTGGTGTGGTCTCAGGGAGGAGTGCTGAGTGACTCAGTGCCTCCAGGATGACGCATATCTAATGGATCAGAACTTGCAGCATCACAGTGATCCGACCAATTTAAACAACCCTCTTGCTGCCAGACACATTTATTAATTTTTTCTGAAAACAAGATTAGGGACAGACGATGTTGCCAAAATGACCAAAGAAAGAAAATTCCTTTGCTTGCAATACTACTGATAAAACAAATTGAACAAGAGTGAATGATCTCTATTTTAATGTTCTTTTTAATAAATCATTTATAGCTTATTTCGGTGAAGTATTAAGAGTCCTTCAGTTATACAAATAAGTTCTCTTTAAGTTGTAGATATTTAAGTTAAAACACAACAAGGAAGGACCTACAGTAGGACCTTCTTGCAGTGAGGTGACAGAGCTAACCTGGATTTTCTCTATATTGTGAAAAAAAGCAATATAGTGAAAAAGGTCAAGTTATAACTACAAAGTGAAGTTGGAGCTAGCTGAATGCTCTCATGGACACCATCTTGGCTGTGTAGTGGAAAGAAAGGCTCAACCAAACAATTTGGATTTTCTCTATATTGTAAAGCGGCTCCATAGTTTATAGGTTAAGGTTAGCATTTGCTAAACATGCAAAAGACCAGGAGGTTTGAGACTGGGAGGGGAAACTATCTTGTTACTGGACGAACAGCTGAAAGAAGAGCAGAAGGATGCATTGTCAACAACTTAACAGCATATCTGCAGAGACAAATCTAGATCACCCTTAATTGAGAAGTACACTCAGTGACTTGGAATTGACCTGGAGATGGATCCAATCGTGTTGCCATCTAAATCACTTCATGCTTCATGCCCCAGTCTCCCTGGAGTGGGTTAAGCATTATGAGAATTTCCCAGTGGGCACTGATAAAGTGTCACATTATTAACATTCAACATTTTCTTGGTGCAGGCTTATATGCCGCATGTCAATTGCTCTGTGGAGCTGGAACTGCCTCCTCTTCTCAGCCTGTCTCATCTATACATCAGCAGGTCTGAGTCACACAGAAAGTTGGTGTGGGAGTGGAAGGATCAGTAGAGATGGGGCTGACTGATTCCCAACCTCTGCTTTAAAGGGTGGACAGGTTATTATTGCAGCAACATCCATGGTGGAAGATGGATGATGATGGTTGTACTCCTCCTAAAACTGACCTACATAAAAAGAGGCCGTCACATAATGGGTTTATTTTGGCGGGAAAAACACCTCTTGTGCTGTGCAGAGCTTTAGAAGGTGCAGGATTAAGTGTGAGATTTCCATGTGTAGCCTCTGTATGACATGCTTCCTTGTTTATTTTAAAAAACAACAGCAACTTTCTGACCCTCCTTTGATTCTCATAAAAGGCCTGGTCATATATATGGTTTCAGGTTCATCCTGAATATGCTGTTGTCACTCGTGTCATGTTAGTGCTTCTAATTGCTTATTAGAGGAGTCAGCTCAGTGGGGACCATCTGCTAAGCCAGGTTTCAGATCCGTTTACCCCCACTGGGATTCTGTTTCCTGGGACGGGACGGCCACAGAGTGTCCCTAAAAGACATCACCTCCAGAGCCCGCCACTTACTGCTCAGAGTTTCCATGAGATCATTAGGGGATGATCATAGTTGATGTAACAAACACAGGAAAGAAGGGAGGGAGAGGAGTGTTAAGGGGCAGGTGAAAATGAGACATACAGGGAAAGGGACTCCCTCTAAAGTTTTTAGAGGGAGAAAATATTCTTTCACATATATTACATAAGCTTTATTTGGATGATTTATATGTTTTTTTTAGGTGTTATTTTAGGCTTTTTATAGAGAATTTATATTTAAAAAATATATAGGACAGCCTCTTTGCAACAGAGTAAAAAGCAGTGGTTGGTGAGAGACTGCATTCACATTTTTTTTTTTTTGGTGTCTAGTACTGATTGCAAGTGCTTGTGGTGACCAGTTGGTTGCTCTGTCCTGTTGCTCTTTACTTGGTCCTGGGTGTTTAGTGCAGAGCCCTGCATTCCTGCTTAATTCAAGAGCAGAGAGGTTCCAGTGTTTAAAGCTTTTAGTCACATTTCTACATAAAAATCAGTACACAAAGAAAACATCTCTGCATGTCTTTTCACAGCAGTAATCATATAGTTGTTAAACACAGATTTCAGGTTTTTATGGGGAAATAGTTTGTACAATGTAATAGAATAATTTGTCCCCAGAAGAGTTAAAACTAATATTGTTAACATGATTTTTCTTCAGTCTCTTGCATTTTATTTGAGAAGAGGTCGGCCCTTAGCCCTAGGATTTTGCCCTTCTCCTCTGATACATGTCGACACTTCTGATTTAAATTTGCAATTTATCACATTTAACCATGAGAATCTCACAAACAGACTGTGTGGGTTGAATATGAACCACTTCAGTTGAAAAGTGACAGCAAACTAACTCTGTCTTATTGTCGTTTTCTTCCTGTTTTACCGCCATCTTCACTCACTAAAGCTGACTTGAAGACAGCAACTGACTGAAGAGTGGTCTAAGACCATGTCTTTGATGCATCCATTTCAAAGGCAAAGGTTGCACAGTCACAGTCATTTCGGTCAAATGGTCTCCAACCACTGTTTTCCTTAGTATTTTTTTCGTCTTTAGGAACCAAGGTGTTAATTTAATTTGTCGCCTCCTCACCTGGCAAAGACACACTTGTAATTGACTGCATGCATGAATAATGTAGGGAGATATTTTCTGTTATCATTATTATTATTATTATGATTGTCTGATATGTGCACAGTCATAGTGAATGTGGGGACAAAGTATCCTTCAGGTAGATCAATCTCCGTCCATCCTTCCTCTTGTGCTTATCCAGAGTCACTTATGGACAACCTTATATTAGAACATTGTGTTTAATATGGACAAACTTGCACAGAAGTCCGGTAACACACACCACTCAAGTTCAGATCTGTCAGGCTGTTCCTCTCAATAAGGCCCCTCCATGTCTCAGAAGGCTGTGTGGCAGGTGAGGGTAGGGCCCAAACGCAGAACTCAGAGGCAGCTTTATTCCTGTGATTCAACAACCAAAAAGATACAGAAAACACACCAAAACAAACAAACAAAAGATAAACTAGAAACTTGGACTTTTGGAAATGAAGAGCTGACAACTTGGCATAATGAGGGAACCTGCAACAAACATGAGAACGCACAGCCAATGTGGATGACGTGACAACGAGCAGAGGAAGACTGAGGGCTTAAATGCACAGAGGATGATAAGGGGATGGGAAACACAGCTGAAACTAATCAGACATAATGAGACTGGGAGGAAGCAATACAAACACACTGAACACAGGACTAGAGATTATCAAAATAAATATAAATAAATAAATACATTTAAATACCCACCCGAGCCTGCCGCCTCTCAAGGGCAACTTCAGACTGAGACAAAGCCGGACTCCCCTGGGATCCCTGGGACACACAAAGCCCTCCACCACGATAAGGTAGTGATTCACAGAGAAGTAAACTGGGATTGCCCCTCTGTGAATTCATGTAGTAAAAATCATATGAAAAAAACAGGTGGGAATAAAACAAACAAACAAAAAAATTTAATAAGCAGACACAGAGGAAGAAAAAAATTACGCAGCAGGTCTAAGCTGTTATCAGTGAAAGCTATCAAACCATATTATGTACCATTTTCTTACATCTATCTAATTATATAGGTATGTTAATTTAAAACTCTATTAAATGTATTAAATTGATGTAATTCTGTTCATACCTGTATTAAAAAGTATGAAAATTTCTCCTCAAAAAGATCAATTAATTAGAAATTACATCCTCTTTTTCCTCCAGTTACGTCAGTTTCTTTGGAAATATTCTTGTTGATAAATTGACTGCAAACCAGAGGCTAGGGAGAGATCTATCACTGGTATACTGAGATGAAGTAATGAAAGCATAAAACTCCCTCTGAAAAAGGGGCCAAAAGGGCAGACTGTCCTAGCCTCTGAAGACTGAATAATGCCTTTGTTTTGTGATCCCTTTTTATTACTTTGCTGCAGCTGCATGCATTTCTCTGGCACATTGCATTCACAGTTATTCCCACAAGTGGCATATCACCGTGGCAACATCTCACATCTCTTATTCACAAGAATGAGCTTTGTGCCCTCCGTCTGTCTCTGTTTTTATTTCTCTCTCTGTCTCTCTCTCACTCCTTACCATCCCTCGGTGCCTCTGTTCTATGTATCCATTTTTTTCAATGGGCTGGAAGGGGCATTTCAAGCAAATTAATAATTATGTGTAATTGCTAAGTGATTTCTGCCTTTTTGCAAATGGGTACATCCTTTGAGTTTATCATTAGAAACTCAAAAAATATTCAGGATGATACAATTAACAGGAGCGCAAATGCTCAGTTGGTAGATTCCATATGCAACACTGAATGTGGGGTTTTTGCCAAAAATAAGCAGGATTGTCTCTGTCCTCTTTAGCCCAGAAGACTCTGTGTCCATAATTTATATTAAAGTCATTCATTTCTCTCAGGTTCGAGTTTTCCATCAATCTCTCTTATATGCACGTGGGCCAAAGAAACAAGGTGATGATTGGTTATGTGTGCGTTCATTTATTTATTTATTGTACTTTTGAGCTGGTATTTGAGGATGCGTGGACAAACTGTGTTCACTGACAGTAGGTTTTAAGTTTTCCTGTGCCAATGTGGCGATTTCCACTGCAGAAACATGTCTGTTTTCAATGCTGTGCTGAATGAGAGCTTGAAGATCACAGCTATTCAATATTAGATTCTTTGGGCTTGTGGCTCAGTTCTAGACATTTCTCTGGATTCTCTGACTCTTTCATTCTTAAATTATTGAACAGTTTACCCACACAGCCTTTCATGGAGCTGTGAAAGCTGGGAACACCTCTCCACTTTTTTTCTGAAAACCCATCTTTCTTTGGGATGCTATTTTTAGCGTCACTTTGTGCGATTGCCAGGCAGTGCATTAAATCTGTGATTTGTTAAGGGAGACAAAACCTTTTTAATTTTTTCCCTAATTTGTGATGATATTTATTTGAAGTATGACCTCTACAGTGATAACATTCTTAATTTGTTGTTGTTGTTTTTTTGTGTAAGGATATTAAAGAAAGGTACCTTATAAGAAAATGGCACATAATATAGTTTGAGTGTCTTTTCTGTCATTTCTTTCTTCCCCTCTTACTGTTTATGGAAATATATTTTGGTTGTATTTCTTTTTTCTTTTTCTTTTTTTTTTTCAGATTACAGGACATCAACTCTTTCCTCTTTTCCCTCATCTCCATAATTTTCCTTGTAGCTGCTCTGATCTTCTGCTTGTACTCAGGCTCATACTGAGCCTGCTGGCTTTGAGTTTTAGCTTTAGCCAGTTTGCCTTTGTTAGCTTCTTTAAAATATCTGTGATTAGGCTTGTTGAGATTAATATGCTTGTGCTGTTATTTTGGCAAACTTTGTGTCCTCATTTATGTTGAGGAGCTTCGACACTAAGGACAAGTGTGCATGCAACTGTTTAGCTGAGCTGCTGTATACATGAGGTTGACTGGCCGAACACAGAAAATGTTCGCTGGCCTGTAGATCGGTGCTTGTGTATTTTGAACGTAACGCTGACAGCTCTCCAGGTAGCACACGGCTGACTGTTTCCCTGAGAAGCATGTTGGATAATGAGTATTGTCATGATGCAAATTAATAGTTAATGTAACCAGTGGCCTATGTTCAGAGGTGAAAGGTGAAAGTTGTACCAAGTGAATATTAAGGTATAGTTTGACTTGAAGTGTATTCTTAATGTTGGGGCTGCAAGAGAAACGGCAAAAAGTTAAAAACATTATATACTTTCTAAATTAAATAATTAATGGTATTTCTTTGTTTACTTATGATTATGGGGGGGAAAAAGCTCTCAGTATTTTTAGATAGTTCCTGTGAAAAACTGTATTTAAATTGAAGTTTCTGAAATTGATTTTCGTTTTCTTAGTTGGATTAGCTCTTTTCTGTAGAGAGTAATACTTATCTTAGGAATAAGCACAATTTAACTAGAGTGCAATTAATAAAAATACCCCAAAAGGGAAAGAAATAGAAACCATTAGCAAATTAGCCTTCTGTTCATCCCTCCACATATCTTAAGTGTGTATATAAAAGTGTGAGTAGTACAAAAATTCAACAGTTTCTAATGTTACAAATCTATTTGAAATATTATATGACGTTTTAGGATGTTTTGGCTCTCCAGACACCTCTGTTTGTTAAAACAGCTGCCACCTTTATCCCTCCTGCTGGTGGGTGAAGGTATCAGAAATGTGTTAAGGTCATACATGATGGTTCCAGGCATCCACCCACCTCATTTACTTAGCTGGACAGGTGTATGTAACCCTTGATCTTATGTGGCAGAAAGCAAACATGGGTGGGATAAACTCAGAGACTGCTGCTCTGCACTTTATACCTGCCAGCAAACACAGAATACTAATGCAGCTTTCCCTTCTCTGTGGATCCTAGTCTCATCTTCTTTTTGCTGAGCGTGAGCATTCTGCCTTATCACAACCCGCTACGTTGTTAGCAAGAAAAAGTGGATTTTGTCGCGGATGATAAACTTCTCATTAACCTTCAGGAAATTAAATAAAACCTTTTTTAAATTAGATAAAGATCATGTCACTGTCGCGTTTCTTCTGAGTTGAAACCTATGTACCTGACGGGGGGTTGTTGGTGTCATAAAAAGGTGAATTTAAGAAAAGGAAGAAAAAAAAAAAGGTTATTGAGTATGCATATATCTATATGGTTTTATAATTTGGTTGGTAGTTATTCCATTTGCTTTATAGGAAAGGAACATAAACTTTTAATTCCACATTTGGCAGGAGTTGACTGTCCCTCTGGCAGCGAAATGCGGTATGACATTTTTGGAGGGGGATAAAAAGGTTCTGCTGGATTCTGCATTACACATCAGACACAGTAATTGCTCTGCACGCATTGTAACAGAAATTGGATTGGTGTGATAAAGTTTTGATAATATTAACTGTGACAGGGATAATTTATGCTGTAATTTAAGGTACATAATGGAACTGTGTGGCTGTAAGTGGTGCCTGGACAAGTGTCTAGTGACCTGCATATATTTTGATGAGACCACAGGGAAAAGACTTTTAGTATTCACACAGGGAACTTTATTTCTTGTGATTTGAGAGCGATCTATTCAGTGGTACGATGGGAAATCATACCAGTTATGTAAATGCCACATTAGCTATGAGTGGATACGGGGCACAGTTAGACTCTTAACAATGCTGAAATTAATAATTAAGGGATACCCATACATTTCTGCTCAGAGATTATGCTCAACAAAATCAGTCATTTCACTTTCACCAATTAAGATTCTGGTAACACTACACTACTGATGCATTTTAATTTGTCACACCACCTGCTCTTTTCTGTCAGACTTTATTTTCCTTTTTTCTGCTGTCTATCAAGCTACAGATCTACTGGTAAACTACCTCCATGCAGACAGTAAATCTGGCTTTGAATAGAACATCTGCGAAGGGATGAATTAATAGCAGTGACATGTCACCGCGCTTCTCGACTGCTCCGTACAAAACCAGGGAAAATCCCCTCAGATTTGTGTCTCATTTTCTGGTTATTGTTTGGAAACAAACACCGAAAAAGAAGAGACCCACTCTGTGTCATGTTGTCACTTTGAAAGGATTCCCAGTATGAAGAGAGGTCTTGCGGGATATTAAGTGTTTCCTTTTGATTGAAGCTGCAGGGAGTGGGGAAGAAGATGACTTTGACAGGATTCAGTCTGAGGCCAGCAGGGGTGCACGAGTCACCAGAAGTAGAAATCTTATTCAGTGGTGATTCATAAAACTTTACTTGTCTTCATTTTCATGAATGCAACGACCTTAAAAACTAATTTATTACACATTAAATCAGAAGGATTGTAAGTGGTCCAGGATCAAGCCCAGACAAGCGGACTAGTTGATTGATAAGTCTGTACTCCAACTCCCCATTAATCTCACATAGCACATCTTAAATATGAGGTGTGAGCAAAAAGTCCTGAGAACAGGACCATAAGAGTCAAAAGCCAAAAAAAGCAATGACCGCAGTGACTCCAGCTCAGGGGCATGTCCAATAAGGGGTTGAACTTTACTGAGGATTACTGATATACTTGTACTTAATATAAGTATTTCCATGCGGTGCTGCTTTCTTTTACTCCACTACACAGTAGTTTATCCTATTTATTTGAACTTAAATTCTTTTGCTGACAAATTGCAATATTATATCTCAAGCTACAGAGCAATACATACATTAAAATCACCAGCAGCTCCAACATTAGCGAGAGATAAATCAGTAATTATGATCCAATAATATCCTGCATATATGATTCATAAAATAGCCATTCTACATGATAAGTACATTTACTTTAGGTACTTTAAATATATTTTAACTATACAAGCTTTGCACTGTTTAGCTACTTGAGTATGTTGGTAAATGTTTACTTAGGTAAATGCTTCTTTTAGCTTGGTCGCCCCAGCGAGTGGATACTTGTACTTTTTTTCCACATTACAAACAATGATCAAACATAAGAGACTGGTCTGGTTGGTTGTAGGTAGTCACCAACCAGTATCTACTGTAGGGCCGTGTGACTGGGCCCCAAAGAGTGAGGCAGGGAGAATACTTGTCATTATTCTGATCATTCATCAGCTTAGGCACAGTTAATTGCTCCACAGGGGAAGACTTAACGTGAACTGTGATGTGTGCCATCTTGAGCCATCTTAGAGCACATCAACAACGCAGGAATTTTTTAAAATATGAGCACAGTCTTCACTCATCACCTGCACCACTTGCCAGATTTGACTAGCTGCAACTTTGTCCTCCCCTTCGCAAAGACATTCTGCTGAAAGCCCTAAAAATAACCGCAGTGTTGATTAAAATGGTCCAGAGGTGCATGAGCTGACGGCATCATACTTGAATTTGGGCTCATTTAAATCAAACAAAGAACTTCCTTATCAAACCTCCCTGCGTTACTAGTATCAGGTCTTCTGTAGCGCACTCAGCCTCCCTGCTTGTGTTGCAATGAGTCAGACTTGCCACCTTAGACATAGTCATGACAACTATTCTTGTTAACCTTGCAATTGTGTGTTAAATTAGTCTGAACGTTTAAGTGCCCTGTGTAGCCTAAACGGTTATAAGTCTAGCAACAGTGGGGGAGTGTTGTCACTGTGTTGACTCAGAAAAAACTTGGCTGATTAGACAGAAAAGTAACAACTTCAAAGGCTCGGAGGTGTTACTAGAATAGAAAGTGTCGCAGCATCCACCTATCCATCTATGTGTCTGTGCATCTATTGAATGTGCTCTCTCTGTCTATCACCATAATTCACTCCTGAAACAGAAAACAAGCCTGTTTATGTTTGCAATGATTTCAGAATGAGGCAGATCATTCAATAACCTTTTTATCATGTTATTTAAACGTTCACGTATGTATTTTTTTTACATTTTTTGCAGGCTGAAGTACTGTATGATGACGAAAAATTGAAAATTCAGTGAGGGAAAAAAATTTAATAAGTTTCTTCCACTTTACCTGTCACAATATACCCAGAATAACTACAGTTTCTTGTTGAGTGCTAACATTGTGAAAGCTGCTTTTTTGTACTTGCAATATCTTGTGCTTCAGGTGTACAAACTGAGTTTGTTTCTGGATCGTGTCCTTGCAGTGTTACCCTCCATGCCTGAGGCTCTGGCTTACTCGTGGGCTGTTGCACATTTACGGACACTCGACATTTCCCAGGGGCTCGGGGAGAAGTCTGTGGACCTGTGATACCTAGCAGCAAAAAGCCAAACTTAACCTAAAATATATCAGTTTGTTATGTTTTGTTATTTTTTTTGTAGTGTCAGCTGAACTATGACCTGCCACTCAGTTAGCGCCGCTGTAAGAGCTGAACAGTCACATTTTGCTGAAAATAATATTGCCCTCTAGCTGCCATACGTATGTATGGTTACGATTATGGTAACGCTCACACTGTGAAGCGTTCAGATGGAACCACCTATAGGTTAATGTCGTAGACTAAGAAAGGATATGATGGCTGATTGAAAAATATCCCCCAACCCCACAAGAACACTGTCAGCACCTCTTTGCAGTCCGGTCACATGCGCTCATCTTCTCTGTGCTGGCATAATCCCAGTAGGGCTCCTACCTTCTGTCTCGTAGACATACTCAAAGGTTGAATGCTTGGTAAGGTTGAACGCATGATACACATGCACCCTCTCACACGCACACATCCACACAGGTGAAGACGTGCAATGACACGTACACGCTGTGGCATTTAAGCTCTTGCTGTGCCTTAGAGGACATGCTCTATTATTCTCCATCTCTCTTCAGCTGCTCTCGCTTGCTCTCATTCTGTCTTTGCTACAAGCCATTTTCTGCCACCTCTTAATGTTCCTTATGTCCCACAGGGGTGAGGAGCTCTCTCTAATATTTTCTCATCCTTCCATCTCCTGTCATAATCACCTCCATCTATTTTCTCTCCTTTTCTCTTTTGTCCTTTTGATATTCTCCGAGAACATACAAGGTCATGGTCACTCCCGAAAAGGCTGCGATTAGACATAAGAAGGGTGGGGTGCCCTTCCAGTACCTAGAACATACTGTACAACTCACATAAGCTAATCTTTGTTAGCGCCGTTTAATTTTGCAGTTGTCTGTCTCTCATAGTACACAAGTAACACCTCCCCCAAAAAATCTCTTTTTATGAATTAATGATGCTGTAAAAGCTTTTAGGGAGATTTTTCAGAAAGGTTGTCCTGTGAAATCTGTAACGGATCCCCACGGGCCTCCTCTTCATCTCCCACTGACAGATGCTCATTTTAGGATCTGTCACCCTGTCAGACCTGAAAGGCTTTCCTCCATAACGACCCCCTTCCCACTCTCTCCCCCTGTCAATCACTGTTTCTGTTGCCTAGGTACGACAGTTTGTGGACATCTGTCTCTTAAAGGACACAAAGGTTGAATGAAACCAATTCCTAGGGTTGTATACTGATTTATGAGAGCGCATTTGTTTTCGGGATTTGAAAACAAAACAAAAAAAACATTGTGGGGGTGAGCAAGTTTATTTAGTCATTTCTTGGTGTTATGTAAGATGAAATAATACACCATATGCTGTCTGAGGAATAGGTAGGATTTCATATTAGAGCATTAGTAGTTAATTCTCAGAATTAGCAGTCAGTAGCTATAAGCATTATTATATAAGCATTTCTGTGTGTTCCAAACCACTACATGTGCCTCACTGAAACAATTGGGCCAAATAGAAATATAAAAATACCGGAATATTTAGATACAGCTAATACTAATTTTAAACTTTGATTTGTGCGCATTTATTATCAAAATGGTTGACCTGCCGTTATTTGTGCAATCCTTGCAGCTCTAGATGGCTCTAAATCTGTGTGATCGGGTATTGCAAAACATGCCAGCAACAAATTAAGCGTGACTATGCAGAATTTGGAATGCAGAAATCTAACTCTTCTTGTTGTGGCTTGTTGCGGGCTTGCACCTGTTCTGTTGACATCGCCAGAGTTCATTTTAAACAGAGTCAGCGCTCTGAAAGTGTTACATTTCACACCGTGTTTGTATTTTCATGCGTCAAAATCGGGCAGAGTCCCGTCAGTGTCACATTGCCAGCTTTTGCAATGTTAAAATTATTTTTTTTTTTATAGCTGAAGACATTATGGCTTTGGCAGCAGGCAAAAGCAATAATGGAAGAAAAAGTAGGAAGTGGGAAGAAAGTATCGTTAAATTCAGGGATGTGAGGAGAGTGAGATGTAGATTCTAATCTGTAATTTCACCACGCACTGCATTGTTTTCAAACTTTCCAGTGATTTATTGGAAATGGGCTGAGTCATCCCCATTTCTCATGCTTTTCTCTAAAATCACAATATTTGAGACTTCTGCAAGGAGTTTTTACAGACCCTACGATGTTATCTGCGTTAGTGGGCGACGTTGTTGCCAGCATTTTGTGTCTCTGTGTAGTGCATTATGTGTTGATTACCATGCAAAGTGCCCTGGTGGTTTACATGCTCTTTTTTTGTGGTCAGCTTGTTGTGATTTGGCGCTATATACTTTTTCTGCTTATTCGTACATTCCCTCACGTCCATTCTGACAGTTCTCCAGACATAAGGTCTTTTTCCAACATTGCTTGTGATAGTGTATGTAACAGAATAAACATGTAAATGCTGAAAATCCAACTTTTTTACTTTTCATGGCTTTAAAAGCAAAGTTTTTTGGTGGATGAATGATAATGATTATTCTTGAAGGACATGTTAATGTCCTCCAACCAAGTCTCTATTCAACTGTTCCCCAGAGACCCCAGAGAACAGCTACTGTGTGACCTTGGATGGTAACACAAATTGAGCTAGCTGTGAGAGCGAGGACGAGATATGAGTGGAAAGAAAGGAGACAGGATTGTGTTGCCTAGCGCAACATTTAGAGCCAGCAGTATTTTCACTACTCGATTCCAACCAGACAATTCAACCTCATAAAACCTCAGATTCTTTTCTTTAAAAAGGAGCTAAGATGTATAACAACTGTTAAAAAGAAACAGATGTACACTAGACAGATGAGAAGTATAAAACATTACCGAGATATTCTAACAGTAGTGGTAGACATTTCATTACAGGGGACTAGATGTAGTTCAGTACTCAACTCCTCCATCTCCTTCCCCAATAGACTTGACTAAAATAAACTCAGTCTACAGTGGATTCAAATAATGGAAGAAAAAAAAAAACAGACACACTGATGCACAACTCACTCGAGCTTCAGCTCGTTTGCTGCCTGCTTTTTGTCCTCTGTGCCTCTCTTAATTTAAACTTATACAGTGGAGAAGAGAGTATTATAAAAAAACAAACAGAGCTCCAGCTTTAGAAAAATAAGAACAGTTTTGAAACCGCATTTAATCAGTAAAATGCTTTTGTAGTGAAGGTGGCAATTAGCAATCAGGCCAAGGGAAAGTCTGTTCAGAGGTTAGCTATCAGCAGACTGATCATCAGACAGTGTGAAGTGGACTTTCAGTCCCTTGAAAGCCTAGAAGTAAATTGCTTTAATTCAAGGTTGCCTCAAAAGCAAACCAAAAAAAATTGGACTTTTGGTTTATATTTGGATTTCAGCAACGTGCTGCTAATTGCATTGAGGCTCTTGGGTCTCTTTCCAGTCCGCTGGTCATAATCTGAGCCTTAGAATTTGTTTGGCTCCTGTTGTTAATAATCACGTACTTTCCGAAGCTGCCGGTGTATTCGATAGGAACACGCTGGCGTGAATTGGTATGCTTGTGGCACCTCTGTTCAGTCTCACGGAGCGAATCAGTAGTCTAGGTTGAGTTATGCAGTCTGTGGCTGGAATATAGAGTGCGGCGTTCTGACAGGGGATATCACAATGTGTGCTGATGTATGGGTGTATGCCATCAAAGTTTAATGGAGGTTTCCTTTGCTGACATTCCCTCAGAGAGAGGCTCACACTTCTGCCTCACGGTGACATACGATTCTGTTTCCTAGTGCATCTCAATCTGCATTGACACCATAGACCCGTGACTGATAATGTAGGAGTGGATGTTATGAAAGCAAACACTTGGGATTGATGCAAATGTTTGCTCTGCAGTGCAAACATTGTGACAAGTTGATGAGAAAGGGAAAGCTATAGTGTTGCATCTCTTTTCTGTTTCACTGACAGGTCAATTATTCAGAGAAAATCTGTATAGAATATGAATTAACACATAATGTTCTTTATTGTTTTGAAGTCTGTTGAAAAAATACAAACCATATATTGTATGTGTTTGGGGATTAAAACCATAGAAAAGCAGAAACTCTACACTGGATTGGCCAGAGATTTTCTTGGCTGTGGACCTCTGAAATCCTTTCTGGCTGAGGCATCAATCACACATTTTGGAGCTCTTCTTTCTGGCTAACCCAGCGAGCCAGGCTGGATTAATGAACAAGCTTATCCTGATGCCATACAGTACTGATGGGCATTCTTGACTTCCCAAAGATGTTTCCCACTCATGTAATCTTCGGAAACAAATCAGGATTCCTAGAAACCCTTCATGACACCCTTTATTGTTTCAATTATCTCTAGAAGCTTACTAGCATACATAAATACATGCATGCACACATTTGTATGTACCAGCAGCAGCAAGATACATAGTAGGACTGCCTCTTTTGTCACATGCTGCTATTATGTCTATAGCAAAAGCTTTTAATAAATGAATTAGCATTTCAGCGGCTATGAAAGTCATCTTTAACCCGTGAGAAAAACTTCCCTTAAATGGATGACAAAGTGGATTTCTAATTTAGCAGCTAATGATAGCTAGCTTGGTTAGAGCTTTGTCACCCAAGCCTTGAGACTGGTAGTGCTTTTCCGTAGCAACTGGCAGTAGCTAAGGGATCACTATCTGGTCTCTGGGCTTGTGTAAAGAGGACTTTAGCAATTGATTTCACAGTGGTTTCCAGCAAACACTTTCAAGCAGTTGGGGAGTACTAATTTTTTTCTTTGCAACCAGTGGCTGCTAGATGGTTGTTAACCAGTCTCTTGGCCTGTGTGACTGAGGCCTTAGTAAACTGCATCTGTAAACAGGCATAGGTCAGACTGGCTTTTAAAATATTGTGTCTTAATCAACATGAGTAAAAACTACTTCTGTCAAATTTTAGTTGGTTTGTCCACTGTAAAGAAGACATTCCCACATTCTGGTTATTATAGGCAGAATGTCTTTTTAAAATTAATTTTAGTGAAATCTAAATGTGTGTAGGCATGTCTTTAACCCTTTCTCAGTTTACCATGGAGAAATGCATAACTGTACTCTGTCTTGATCACTTAAAAGAAATATGGTAGAAACAGAGGAGCTTTGATTCACTGACCTCTTGACCTCATACTTGGCCTTAATGTGAAGTGATTTCTCTGTATATTGCCACCCTACATCACCTGCCTTCGGGAGTCCGCTGTCTTCTTGTCACAAAGTGCAGTTACAGGACAGAGGAAGTCATTAGATAGGATCCTTGTTGGGGAAGGAAGTCATGTGTGAAATTTTGGCTCAGTTTTAGGGCGCTTCCGATGGCGAGCTGTGATGGGCTCTTAAAATTCTTTAGACTTACAAATCAGCTCAGTGTGTCAGACTTGCATGTGTGTTTATATGTGTAAGTTAGTGTTATTATGTGTTTACAATTCTGATCGTGTCATTTGAGAGCTGCCGCCTTTAGCCTGCTTGCAGTAAGAGAACCTGAAACCCTAACGCTTTCAAGTTCACACACAAACACATACACCCACACACACAGACACACACATCCACAATTTGTTGCTGCCCTGTTTACACTTGGAGTCTTCTAGTGTGCCTGCTGAAGTGCACCTCGGAAAGCATTTGACAGATTTAGCTTAGCACTTTAAATGTAGAAAGGGGTACACCAATGAAAACCTAGACATCATGTCCGAAAGCTGTTCCTCAGACATGATGCTGGCATATTCCAGTTGATAAGAAATGTGACTCACCGATGTCATTTAATCACATGTGAATCACTGAATGTTTACATAAATGGCCCCCCGAAATAATTTTGAGGTATTACAAATGCAGGAGCTATACTTAGTAATCTTTGTACTGCTGCTGAGGTTTCTGATTAAATTTCTTTTTGGAAGTGGAGGAAATGCCCCTTCTGCTATTACTGCTGCTGTAGTTTGTCATTGCATTTTCCTTGATTTGAAGTGGCGGATGCTCAGTTGGTTGCCCTTGGTAGATTATGGTTTTGAGGTCAACAGTTAGCCCTTATAGATGAGAGACACTGAGAGTGAGGAAAAGTGTAGTGTATGGGGTGTGGGGAGGGGTGGGCTGCAAAACACAGTTGAATAACTGGGTCATTTTAAGATGATGACGTTTCTCATCTCTTCAGCTCAGAGCTGGGTATTCACTGTTAACTGCTTTGTTTTCATTTTCTGTGTATTTTCTTGTGTTTTCTTTATTGCTTTAATTCTTTAATGCATTTTACTGAAAAACTGAGATATTATAAGATTAATGACTTAACTCAATTTTCATTCTTGCAGAGCCAGCAAGCAGTGCCCACCAATTTATTTGTTTGTTTTTGTAATTTTGGTTATATCTAGAGCAAAATAGTTGACAAAATAGGGTGTTTTATTAAAGCATGATGATGTTTTGGAAATTATTAGTGATTTGCCATTATATCAATATCCGCGTTATAACGGCCGATAAATGAAAATTTTAAAAAGTGATGAACAGAATGGAGAAACACTCTTTGACCATGTTATGAGTACTTGTGTTACATAGTTTTTCCACCAAAGTGCCCTCTCTAAGCAGCACAACGCACAAACTCTGTAAGTGCTGACAACATATGTGCGTTTAAAATGTCACAAACACAACCAGCTAATCCGCACAGAGTTGGGCAGAGTATCATATTATATAGTATATTATCTTAGTGAGAACTCATGAATAATTACACATAACAAATGGTAGGAGAATCTAATTATGTTTTTGTGGCTGATATATAATACCAATTATCGGCATCAGAATTGGTCTTAAAAATCCAATATCTGTCAAGGTGTATATGTTACAGGGTATGGCTACTGTAACTGAGAAGTTGGTTATGGTGCCTTTGGTGCCTAGCCAAAGTGCCAGAATCGATGCTTCATATAATGGTAGTCCATCTCGATGGGCACATCAGTATTTTACATGCAGTCTCTGCTATGTTTGAAATGTTGATTTTCCACCATCACAGCCATCAAACTTCCAAAGCGACTGACACTAACTTTCATTCTAGTCACATTTCCTGAGACTTACAGATCCATTCGTGGTTTGTGGAGAACTAACATTGCACTCTCGTAGTATTGTCAGATTTAGAATGTACAGTAGATTAGATTCTCCTGTATTCATTGTATTTCTGTCATTCTCTAAAATTTACAGGTGGATGTGGTATTAGACCAGTAGCCATGCTACTATTATGAAGTGTTGGCATACCAGACCACAGATGATTAGGTGTCTGCTAATGCAACATAAACACCTTGTCTACTATCACCTCCTGAAAGTCTGAACATTGCTTAAGAATCAGTTCTCACAAGTAGTGAGAAAAGATGTCCTGACTATTTATTGTTACAGAAATTACAGAGCATCATTACAGAAATCAATGTCATTTTAATGCATTTTCTTTTACATAAGCAATAGTATTCCAACAAACAGGTTAAAGTATAACATTGATTAGATTCTCTTAAGAAAATACAAAACTTGTGTAAGATTACTCAGTTTGGCTTTGATACTCAACAAGCATCTGCCAAAGACTATCTATGACCATCTTTTGGGGAAAAACACACAACAAGGCAGCATTAGAATGAGATAATGCACCATAATGGACTACTACCTCTTCTATTTAGAGTAGTGGAGTGCCTTTCATTAAAAAAAAAAAACCCCAAAATTGCTGACATTATGGTAGCGTTTCAGCTTGTGCTTTCTCTTTGTGTCTTTTATGCGGAACCTCATTGATGTCTTTGGCTTGTTTAGTTATTCCTTCCCTTGACCTCTCTGGGTTCGGAATTGCCATCATCCCCTGTTCAAGCAGGGAGCTATTAAAAATGCAATGAGGAGTGGGTGGGTGGGAGGTGTTTACCTCAGCCACAATGCGCTGGATCAATACAAAGGACCCATCACATGAAAGTTATCAAGCTCCCATCATCAATAATAAATGGGCCAATCAGCAGGGATATTGAGCTTCTATTGTGAGATGGCTGAATGGGAGAAGGGATCATCAGAGAGGAACTATTATACGACGCTACATTGGTCAGCTGTTGCGACGATGATTGTGATGATCACAGTGAGGATGATGATGATTTGAGCCCTGATGTTGCTGCAGGGGGTTATTGTGGCACTTTTTAACTGCTGGTCTGGAACAAGAAGAGACATGCATGTGCTTACAATAAGGTGTTTTCAAGCAGCTTCTGAATTTCTTTTATACTACATTTGAAGAGACGGGAAGAAAATGATACTATTTTCGTGTTTATAAGATCCGTATCCACTTAACTCATTTATAGCAATGTTTTGGGACTCAAATCTTTGCAAGATATAAAAAAACATGAATAACTGCAGGGTTCTGGTATTGATGTTATTAATGGAAGTGATAGATAGTCGCAGTAACATTACAGACCCCAGTCTAGCATAATACATTGTTTCAGTGCGGTAGCTTGGAAGCACATGTCAACACTTGATAGTTGTGGTCCTCTCTAAGTGCTTCCTCTTAACCCCCTAAAACACACACTGTTGTTGCTCTTCTCATCAGCTTGCCTATGTGCACCCTTCCTTTGCTCCCTGTAATTGTGCCGCCTCCTTTTGTACACTGCCTGTGTTCAATACGCGGTATTTGCTGACATGAGAGTTGGCATTCATTATTCAGTGTGTGCTATTTGAAAATGTCTACCCATTCTGCAACCTGCAGGAGGCAAGCCACTATTTAATTACAGATGCTGTAACTAGTGTTGCAAATTGTGTCCAACCCAGATGAGTGCAGTGTTTTGTTTACTGTAAATTGTATTAATGAGCATAGTGGAAGTGCATGAAAGTAATTTCTCTTTCCCTTGTCTTTTCTCTCTCTCCTTAGGTGGTGTTAGTCTTTGCACTCAGCATCGGGGCCCTTGGAATATACTTTATAGACTCCTCAGAGTAAGTGTCAGTCTCATTAGGGTGTAATTTCACTCATGCTCCACCAGCGTTACCGATGACAACTTTAGATTAAATTAAATGAGTACAGTTTTTTGTTACATGCATTTATTTTGGCCTGCGCGCTGTATCTGAATGATGGGCGCACATGTGTGCTTACTCATCTTCACAGAGTGAAATCTCTGAAATGCAAACGCACATATCAACACCCCCACAAGCACTCAAGAAGCAGCGATGCTCACGCGTACTGTATGGACACACACGCACATACACACATCTCCATCGGAAGATTTGTCAATGGGAGGCCTGTCAGTTTCCATGGTAACAGAGATAGGCAGATACTGTATGTGTTGGGGAGCTTGTTCTGTGTGCGAGTACGGGTGTGTGGGTATTGTCAGTTTATGTGTATCCCTGGCTGGCAGTCACCCAGAGACAGATTGCAGGCCTGGCATCTCTCCGACATCTATTGCAGCTACTTTCACACCATTCAGTCTAACTGTACCTTTTGAAGGGATAGTTTTCTGGTTCTCTCTAGTAAAAGATATTGTGTTATTAGCTCTGGCAGCACATCCCATAGCCAGACTACACTCGAGATACAAAATTATTGGCTAAAAAAATATAGCAGCTCAAATGGAGAGCCAGAAAACATTTAATCAACCTAATTCTCTTTGTCAGGAGGTGTGATAAAGGGTTCCAGTGTGTATATTATTACTGCTCAACAAAACCTGTAATACGCTGTATGTTTATATGCTGTATCAGAAGTGTTATTTTGAGGGGCGGGGAACATATTTTTGTATCTTCCTAGTTTCCATATGCATCCTTGTAACCATGTAATTGTTTGTTAGAGGTTGATGCTGAAAATCAAGATCAGGAATGCATGACAGTGCCCTAAAAAACACACAGTGACTTTGACAGCACTTACTTTTATGTATTAGTGATTAACCAAAATAAATCTGCAGTGGCTGCGGGTAAGGGAATGTTGACTGTAGTGTTATCCTAACTTACTGATCATACAGGGAAGAAACCGGGTGCAACTATTTCACCATAGTTATTTCTTGCAGTAATGCCTTGCTTCTGTAGTTTATTTTTGCTTTATTACTGGTGTTAACTGTGAAATTGTGTCTTGAGGGAACCGAGTCTGAAACAGGAATAGAGATGCAAATTTCTCAAAAGAAGTAAATCTGAAATGCAATCCAACTTATTCAGTCTTATCTCTTAGCATCAGATGAAAATTATTCATGGGATGAATCCACTCAGTCATTTGCACCTCAGGATAAAAACCTTTACTTCTTCCTCCACATCTTTTCGTATATATTCTGTGTTCCCCCCACCCCAACCCCAGGATTCTTTCTAATCAACGTTTTTGGAATTATTATTATGATTCATTTATTTGGACAAAAAAAGGGGGATTCAAGATACAGTTTTACAAGTAAAAATCCTTGCTGGATGATTAAAAAATAAAATAAAAAATAACAATCACAGGCACCTGGTTGGCATTCATCACATGATACTTGAAAGTGAAATGTGGTCTCAAAAGTCCTTTGGCAGCTGAGCCATGCTGTTACATAACACTCATGCAAAAATGATCATATTTGGAGACAATATGTGTAGCATATTGCATCACACATCCATATAACTGATATAACTGTGTAGTCTGCACACACATTGGTGTACATTCATCATGTACACCAGTTTCAACCCTTAATGTAAATTAAGGGATAAATTAATCAGGCACTAATCGGGTTAAACTAATCAGGTTAAACTAAACGTGGAAGTAACTCGTTGCATGATCTGTTGAAGTTAAAACTTAGCACAAGGACTGGTAATTTAAGTAAGTTTGAACAAGTTGTTGGCTGCTTATCTCCTGGGATTTTCCCGCACAACCATCTCTAGGGTTTGCAGAGAATTTTCCAAAAGGGGAAAATATCCACCGAGTGCCAGTTATCTGGGTGAAAATGTTGTCTGGTCCGATTTCTGCTGTGACATTCACATGTAGGATCTTAAAACAAAATGACAGCATCCGTCCATCCTGCCTGTATCAGTTCCTTGGCACACTTTGAACTCCTGAGTACCAATTGAGTAACGCTTGAAACCACAGCCTGCCTGAGTATTGTTGCTGTCCATATTTATTTCTTTATGACCACAGTGTTACCCAAGTTCTAGCGGAATAACATGCCAAGCTTAACCAATCTTAAAACTGGTTTCATGAACGTCACAGTGAGTTCACTGTACTCAAATAGCCTAAACCGTCACCAGATCTCAAACCAACAGAGCACCTTTAGGATGTAGCGGAACAGGAAATGTGCAGCCAACAAATCTGCAGCAACTGTGTGATGATATGATGTCAAACCAAAATCTCTAAGAAATGTTTCCAGGATCATGTTGAATCTGTGCCACAGAGAATTAGGGCAGTTCTGAAGGCTAATGGGGGTCCAATCCCCTATTAGTAAATTATAAATAATAAAGTGACTGGTAGGTGTAAGGTTTGGATACTACACTCAATTATACTTATCACATAGTAATAAAGTATAGGTTATACTCAGTGTGCTTAATGTCTGAACACCAAACTTATAGGGTTAAAAAAGAATGTATAGCTGTAGCTTTCTTTAGACTATTTCACCTTTGAATGTCATAATGCAAACTTTAAGTGTATTTCTTTGTGACTCAACTTCTGAGAGGCACTGACCTGATGTCTCTATGCTCGCACTAACCTGAGGCTTTCTCCACCCTTACTGTCGTCATTAGCTCAAGCTTGTCATTTATCACGTGTGTACTTCCACTCAGGGAGGGGGGCTACTAATCAACCCCAAGGAGCTCCACTTGACGCTTTAGCATTTCACATCGTAAATAGGACCAGCCTTGTGTTATGGCCATACTTTCACTACAGCAGCTGAAGCCTCTTGCGTGCTCTGCGCCATTTGTTACATGTCAGCTGACCACATCCTAATTCTTTGTCAACTGTCTTCTAAGAAAGACATCTTTGTCTCGGCACCAATCTGCTCTAACATCTAATTGCAAACAATATCTGAAAGTTGCAGCTGCTGACCTCAAAATAATCCAAGGCGTGTATCGTGCTGGCCATTGTGCAAATTACACGTTGCATCTACGCTACCTGTCACTTGCACCTGTCGCAAGCTTTACATTTTACTCCCCGTTTTTGGCTATGATTAGCCCACGCAGTCCAACAAGCTTCTACACAAGGGCACAGTTGTGGACACACATTCTTTCTCTCATTATCACCCTTTGTTTTATGTTACACACGCATGTATGTCGGATATAAAAAAATAAATTCATACATTGCAATGGTGACACTCGCATTCTTCTCCTCCAAATGCTTGCGTTTAAAAAAGCTCCCCAGATATGACCTTCTCTCCCACCAGCATCCCTGCCACTAAATGTTAATGACTGAGAAATCAATGAGCGCAGATTTATAGGTCACTCTTTTAATGGCAGCAATTACTCCAGACTCATGGACTATTCAGGCTCAGTGCCTTGCTTTCCCAATCTGCTATTTTGGCCATGGGATGAACTGAACATCCTTCTGAAATTGTCTGTGAAAAAGGCAACAGTAATGGGAAGGATTATGGTTCGTTCCCTGTGGTGATGGCAAAAAGAGACATGCGGTGGAGTAAGTGCATGTGGGTTGGACCTCGTGAGGCTGGAGCTGCACGATGGGCTTTTATATCTACTTCAGTGATGTAGGGAAACCCCGTGAGGCCACATAAGGGTAAAACACTGAAGAAAATGTAGCGTTCTGGAGGCCCAGGTCAGTCTCCTAGGAGCCGTGTTGCTTCTACCTTTCGGCAAATGGGACTTTTCCTAGCAGGAGTTATGCTGGCCAGTATTCTCCACAGATAAAAAAAACAGCAAAGTCTTCTGTGGAAGCAGGTAGACAGAGTTCAAAGCTGGGAATTGGTAATTGGATGCCCTTCCAGTTGAACAAATATATTACTTGTCACTGACTTGGAAACCATGTTGTTGTTGTTAAGCAGATTGCTTCTTATGATTTTTCCCCCCCGAATGAATGGTAATGTAACTTTAATGAAAAAGATTGTCCATCTGTTTATTTTCTCAAACTGCTTGTTTACCACAGTGCACATAATAATGGATGATAAGGCAATGCCTTTTCTCTTCCTCTGCGGCAGACTTCACTTGCCAAACTGATGCTATTTTGGGGATGTTTTCAATGGGAGAATACTGCGTCCTCTCCCGCCCACATCTGAATCTGTTTTAATACCTTGGCCCATTCCTCGTTCTTCATCCCTTTTTTCCCCTCCCCTTCCTCTGTGCTCCCATGAAACAAAGAGGAATGTAGGACAAAGTCTCTGCAGGCTGCTCTTAAAGGGATGCCCTTGTTCCTGCTCCACTTCTGTTACTATTCTCTCCTCTCTCGATCCCTCCATGTCACACATGCATGCTTCTGCATGCGCATGCTTGCACAGGCACGTTAATGTGAAGAGGTGCCCGTCTGTATAAGCATACAGACTCAATTTTGCCTCAAAGAGGCTTGAAAAGCAGCATCTGGTGCCCGTAACTCTATCATTGGTGTGTGATCGCAAAGAAGCAGTGCCTGATTATTCATTAATAGGGTAAGGTGAGAAATATGGCTGAGCACTGAGGCAAGCACAGGAGACTGTCACAATGAAGGGTAGCCTATTAAAGGACGTTGGGTGTTTGCAACACCTGATTGTTGTGTCTGGGTGGAATAGCTTTGTTTCTGTATGGATCAGCGAGGACTGTGTAACTATGAGTATGATTAAGTCATAGTTAACACCATTCCCAAGTGGATTCAGACTTAATCCACAACTTGCAGGGTAAAAAGAAAAATGACTCCCATCAAGATGCAATTTTCATCAATTTACCAAAATCTCTCCCACTTGAGACAAAAATAGCATTTCAATATTTTTATCCAAACTCTTAGGGGGATTTTCTCTTGCCCGATAACTGAGCGATTATCAACACTTGAATGAAAAGGAAAAACTATGAGAAATGATTAAATGTCAACAACATTTTTGTGAATGTTGTGGAAAGTAACAGCACTGTTTGGTCACAATGGAGCCTCTCTCCTACACTGCTAAAATTAGGCTATTTAATTGCCTTTGTCATCTGCGTGTGGCCTAAGAAAGAGTCTGAAAAATATTCCTGGTTCACTTTCGATTAAGCTATAGATGTGACAATATAGCATAACAGTCCTAAAGCATTATTATAATGACAGTTACCTTGTGAATCCCGTGCATGCACTGCATCATGGTCAAGGTCTAATGAAAGAAATGACTGGACACATGATTAGCCAGGTCACTTGAAACTTTGTCAGTTTGATTGTTAACCCTCTCCAGGCAGACATTGCTGATTTGCAACAGTTAGAAACTAACAACCTGATTACCCCACATACATATTTTATGAGTTTTTTTTACTCAGAGGTACCACTGCAGGACTTGGTTGTGCATTAGCAACAAAAAACTTAATTTGAGCTTAAGAGGCTTAAAGTTACCATGGAAACCTGCTGTTACAAATGGTTACATCTTGCCATGTTGATGCTAATAAACAAAGATGTTCTTTTTTCTTCTCCTGATGTTCTATAAGTGGGCGTGATTTTAGACACAGCATGGGAGATACCCCAGAAGACAAAAATGATTACTCTATATCGGAAAAAAATGTTCATTTTTCTTGATTGGTCCTCATCTAGAAAAAACTTAAAACAAACTGGTACAAAATTACACATACCATGAATTGCTCTCAACAGTTCCCATGACTATTGATCGTGAGCTTCTCCCAGTTGACCTTTGGTGACACCCAAGGTATTCTATAGTCTATAGTCTATTACAGGGCTAACATGGAGAGACAAGAAATTGGAAAAATTGTAATCTTACCTTTTCAGACCATTAAAACTCTCTGAACACACAAAGTAAGTTTTCTATCACTTACTGTGAATGATCTGAAACTGAATTAAACTATGATAGAATTAAAATAATAGTTTTTCTCTCTAATGGATAAACTATTTTAAAGGAATCTTACTTCTGAGTTTTAGGAGAAATGTCTTTTTGATAAGAATATTGCAATAAATATTATATATGTGTTATATAATAAACTCAGTGAAATAATTCCCTGACAATTCTTGATAACCATGTGACAAATTAATTTTTTAAATATTAATTTTCATTTTTTTTGTGATATTTGCTATATCTGGCACTTTTCTTAATACAATTTATTGCTCCAAAATGTTTTGTGCAATTTATATAGCCCTTTCAGGGGGAAAGAAAATCACACTGGTGATGTAGAAGCCTCAAAAACGTGCAAAATCTCGTGCATTAAAATTGACTAGGCATTAAGGAGTTAATATTGTGTCCTTAAAGAAGGTTATTTTACATGAATAGGTGATAATGCCCTGATTAAATGACCTGAAATGAGACCAAATAGGAGTAGGACTCAGCACAGCCGACTTAATTGCTTGACGACTTTCATCAGTGAGCTGATAAAGACTTACACTTTCTGAATAACCACAGTTTATTATCTCTTAATTAGTTTGTGTTCAAAAGCAGAGTTGCTTGTTTCATGTATTTTAGCTTTTGTGGCTTTGCAGTATATTAAAAATGCACTCACCTGTTGATTTTCTTTTTCTTTTTGCTGCTTGCATTATATGAAATTGTGCTTTCTTTTAAAGGTGAGCTATTTTCATTCATAGGCAGCTTGAGACTAAAATAAAGTCTTAATACAGGATACGCCTGCAGCAGGAGGCAAGTCATTTGCACTCACATTACAAAATTGAGATGTCTATTTTTAGCTTCCCTGGAGGGATTTTATTTGTCCGTTGCCCTTGTCGTTGCTAAAGTATTTCTCATTTTAGTAATGGTGCCTTGACCTAAATCAATCAGAGTACCAACCTGGCCTTCTTTCAGCTTCACAGACCCCCCCCTGCTGTGCCGCTTCCATGTGCTGTCCTCTGGAGAAATGCTGCACCTAAGCTATTAGACGTTTGGGTATTATCCCCGACACATCCGTATTTTTCAGCCCGAGCACATTTATTAACACCTGATGACTTTTAAAAAATGAGACTCAGAGAATGCAATAATCTAAAACAAAGAGTGCGACATTTCTCGTCTATGAAGAGTGACTCAGATTTGGTGTGTGTTGCACGGTGATTGTAAGCATTAGTCATGTCAGCAGTAGCGTGTTGTTGTTGTTTCCTCAGGGAGAAACCTTGCTGTTGCTCCTGCAGCTAGCCAAGGTCATGTGCAGGCTAACGAATGACTGGGTCCTGCTGACGGACTGAAGGTGTTCGGGACTATTTTTAGATCATCATCATCAACATACTCTGTTGCCCTTGAGACGCAAATGACTTTTTGCCTGTCTGGCCCATGTTGCGGTGGGTTAGGTGGGGATCAGAGGATTTTGATGCTTCTACCTTTAATATCCTGCGAGATTTTGCCCCTAATTGTTATTCTGCGTGTGTCTGCGTGTGTATACATGTGCATATCTAGTCCTAGTTTAGGTAATAAGCACAGTGGGGTTGGAGATGAAGAGTTTTTCCGCTGTCACTTTTACATCTTCGGCTCTTCTCCCTCTTATGTCACAACCTTTCTTCTCTCCTTGTCTAATCTCTACATGTCTTGCTGCTGTCTTTCTTTCTCTCCCACCACCCCTGCTCCCTCCTCTTGCTCCGTCTCTCTCTCGTCTCCTCTTCCTGTCAGGCACGATGGTGTAACCCCAGGCTGTGGCAGAGCTTAAGGAGTAATAAGACCTGTGGTGGGCAGATCTATTTTCTGCAGGACACTGGCAGCATGTGGCCAGGAATCCCTTGTGATTGCAGAGTGTGAAATGACATTGAAAGCAGGAATCTGGATTTTGTCTTGTCTTACACACTCTTTGTGTGGGAAGGTGACACAGATAGTGGGGTTCAATAACAGAAGCGCCCATCCTATTGCTGGGCAATGCATAACAGAATTAAAAGGCTTATCATCTTTTTGAATAGTTGTTCAGGTCAATAATGAGTGAATTCATGGGCAACCCACTTTTATCCCATGACAAATTGATAACATGTGACGTTGACGAAGGCATATGCAGTGGCACCTGGACATGGCTGCAGAATTCTCAAGTATGAACCCATTTTTAAGGGATTTTGAATTGAATTTTGTCAGGCCACAGTTGTTGCTAATTATTTGCTTTTGTCCTTAACATTTAACTTTAAGGCTTCATTAACTATTTCATGACTACTTTTGAGCTGTGTGACTAAAACACTCATCCAAGAAGTCACTTGGATGAGTGACGAAACGTTTCTCCCACAAAACGCTACGTCCAGATGAACAGAATCAACTTTTGGAGATGTAGAATAGAAGAATAGATAGAATAGAATAATCCTTTAATTGTCTCACAAGGGGAAATTTGGTTGTAACAGCAGCCAGAAAGACACATATACAACAAACGGTAAACAGGACACAGAACAGAAACATACACAATTTTTCTTACATATTTACATTAAGGACAATGGTTACTATAAACAGAGTACTGTACAGTTATTAAAATTAAATAAAATTAACTACAGATAAGAGGCAAACCAGGTTGTAGTGCAAATCGGTTGATTAAATTATTGCAGTTACAGCGCAGATGTAAACATCTGTTTGTTGGGAGCAGTTCTGATTGTATGTGTGACTAAAAGTGTTAACGTGACAGTAATGTCAACTTTTAAAGTTTACATGTTGTCTCCAGGCTTTCATTGGTTTCCTTCTGTCACAGGAAGAAACTTGCTGGGTTAATTTTTCTTGATCAAGGCACAGTAACTTGGAGCTTGTTCTCAGGTGTCGCCCACTGCTCTCTTACTTAGGATTATATGCTATGAATGAATTTTGCCTTAGGTTATCCTTTATAAATCCCCTAACTTAAAAATGCCATGTCTGAAGAAATTTTTGTTGAGTTGCAAGGGGTCAGTTTGAGGAGGGGTGTCTCAGAGTTCACTCATCAGAATCAGTAAATGGTAAATGGACTCTTATATAGCGTTTTTCTGCCCTCATGGAGCACTCAAAGCACTTTATACGACATGCCACATTCACCCATTCACACCAGCACTTTTTTCTATGCTTTTCAGTGCTTTTTAGCTAACATTCACATGCATTCATCCTCCGATGGATGCATCTGAGAGCAACTTGGGGTTAGTATCTTACCCAAGGATACTTGGCATACAGACTAGGGGAGCCAGAGATCGAACCGCTAAACTTTTAATCAGTAGTTGACCTGCTCTATACCTCCTGAGCTACACCCAGTAGGAATATAATGACCTGGCATCTGTTTCTGTGCCAAGGACCTACTGAGTTCCTTAAATCCAAGTTTAGCAGGAGTAAACTGAATAGTAATGCCATCTTTTTCTCGCAAAATCTGTCTTGTGTAAATTCTTGTTTTCTATGGTTGACGGATAGACAGAGAATTGTAATACAAATGAATTGCTTGTTTATGCATAATACATACTGTGCTAAATTCTTGGGTCAGCCGTAATTTCTTTCCATTTCCTTTCATACTTTCTTGTAATTTTTAACATGGTCTCCATGCTTTGTTACTAGTAGCCAGTCGCAAAAACACATAATATATTCCCATCTCTTTACTTGAATGTATAAAGAAAACACAGTTTGAAAGGCGTACAATAGTATTTTGGTACAAGTAAGATGATTTCTAAAGAGCTATTAGCTCAGCTATCTCACTATTGTGCTCAGTGTGCGGTTACAACAAAACTGAGGAAACTGGAAAAGTGGAAGACAAAATATCGGGCCTAAAAAAAAAAACTAAAAAAACATTAAGATTTCATCCAGTGGTGTTGACAAAATGCATGTAATTATGAATGCAGACAGCATCCAATTCATTTTTCAGCATGACAATGATCCCAAACACACTGCCAATCCAGTAAAAGCATAGTTGGAGAGAAAAACACAAAATTGAACACTGTCAGTCATGGATTGGCCTCCCTAGAGTCTGGACCCCAACATTATTGAGGCAGTGTGGGATCATCTTGACAGAAAGCAGAACAAAAGGCAGCAGACAGTCATAAAAGAGATATTTGCATGTATATTTGCACGTTTCAATAAATAACATTTTTCTAGCAGAATTCTGGAACAAATATTTCTACTTAACATCGTCTGAATATTAAACCTGGCCTCACAATATAAAACAGTCTCTCTGGCCTTTTAGCTTCTAAATGTTCCACTTAGTTTGTCAAGTAGTTCCTGCTTTGTGTATCTTTCTGTGAGGCTCAGGTACTGTAGTGCACAGTCAGCTTTTTTTTTTTTTTTTTTGGCTGGGAACTGCTTTCTGCTGCATTTAGTGCAGCTTTAGATTAAATTAAAGGAATACATTATTTGAAAAAATGTTGCTTTAATGTTAGCAGACAAAACATAACAATTTGTACGCGTGTGATGGCACTCAACTCTATGACTGCAGTACATCGAATCCATTTATTAGCACACCTGTATTAGGAGTGTGGCTTCATTTTTATTTGTGCTTTTAAAAATGTCCACAAAAGAACAGCCAAGGTTGGCAAATCTAATGCAGGGAGAAGGTGGAAAAAACAGTGGACTTGAAAAAAGTCACCTGTCTGTTCTTGTTTTTCTTCCTTTGTAGTTCACATTGCCGTAATATGCAGTTTAAAATTCAGCCGCTCTATAATTGGACTGTACCCATGTTGTACTGATGAAATCATCTCACTGTGTCTTCCCCCTACTTTAGTTAATGATGAGCTTTGCTTTCCAATGATGATTATAAAATGACTAAACACGAGCTCTCTGTGTAACCATTGTGTTGTTTTTCTAAAGCGAATAGACGGCAGATTCAGTGAACCACACGAGCCCTGCTGCTGCTGCCATGCTTTCTCTGTATTGTCAAGAGTCAGTCACATGACTTTAGTGGTTATTCAGAATTAGGCCAGAGCTGGGCCCAAGGGAAAACTCCACAGTGACCGCTCCAAATGGTGTCTTCAGTATGCACCATCTGCATGTGTATAAATGTGTGCTTATGATCATATGTGCTTTGTTAAGACACTGACTTGCGCTTAGGTCTGCAAACATTAGCTAAGGTTGAACTTCTAAATCATTGTGTGAGTTTCACTGTGTAGATGTTAGAAGATTTGCGGATGAATATTTTGGATGCCAAATACTTATTATTTACTTATTATCTGTGAGCTGCTTCAATTTGATCTGATATCGCGTAGAGATACTTCTGGTGGTCCATTACTTTAGCTCTAAGGATTAGATTTTTAAACAGTTGCTGCATAAATTAGACTAATCCATATCATCCTAGCTCTCAGCATCAGTGTCTAAAAGATCGCATCAGTCTTTAGGATATGCCCAACAAGGCCACGTATTAGAAGTTGGATCATCCTCTTCGAGCAATCTTCCTTCTCTACTTAGTCAGCCATTATAAAAAAAGCATCATGTGATCAAGGGTCTGATGTTAACTGGAAGATGATTAAGTTTCACTAATCATTTCCTTTGGGGGTCTCATTATGTGGTAAACTCCATTCTGATTCATACACTGCATCCCCATGGGCCCCCTACATACACATGTAGACTTAAACATTTAACTTGACTTTGAACTGTGTGCTGTGGTAATAGCCCAGTGTGTCTTCCCTCACCGCTCTATACATTCCCAAAAGGTCGCCTATAGTCAGCCACACCGTAATGCATATTCATGCTTATCCCCACAGTGGGATTTCCTCATTACTCAAGAGCAAAATACTATAGGCCCATGACCAAGTGAAGAATGGGGTGGGCACAGAGCCTGTTATTGCTTTTGTTGCGAGCACCAACTCGCTAATGGTTAATCATCACGCGGTAAATAAGAAAATGGATCATATGACAGACCAGACAGTTAATAACTCATTTTTCATCATCTGCCTTTTTGAAGAGTATCACCAGCCCAGTGATTGCAGTCTCCACACATTCTCTTCAAATGAGGGACTATCTTTTGGAACATTTGTGTGTGACAGACGAGGAATAATTTATGCGCGTTGAAAGTACTGTCACATCAAAGCAAACTCCACTTTCAGTATATTTTTGGCCGTTTCATCTAGATGCGATTGACTCTACAGCTAAGCTAGAGCCATAAGTCTTTCATCTTGCTCTATGACCCGCCCCTCCCACTCACTCCTCGGACTCAGTCGACGTAAAACACCATCATTGCATTGAGCTCAGTATTACGGGAGATTTCAGTTTTATTACAGTGGTTATAACTCCATATTTTGATCAAATTATTTCACATTTACTGACTGATAATTGCTGTTAACTGATAATTCTCTCTGTCTCTAGTCCTATAGAATCCTGCCAGAACTTCTACAAAGATTTCACGTTACAGATTGATATGGCCTTCAACGTATTCTTCCTTCTTTACTTTGGCCTGCGGGTAAGCTGGTGCATGCACACACCCATTTTTTACATGCATCTGCTGTGCAATGAATGTACTACAAAATACAGCCATATAGCTGTTGTTTTATCTTCAAAAAGGCTCTTTAATGCATCTGACTTCATTCATTTACTGCTTTTTATTGATTTTATTTTTATGATGGCATAAAAAACAGTTACTTTGAGACACAGTAATCTTTTGGACATGCATGTGCAGACTTTTACCTTAGTCACCCATTACTCAAACAGCGTACCTTTAGTTTAAGCTGACATTGCTGTAACGATGTTCCCAGCATGGCTGTCATGCAAGAGCAGAATTCCGATGGTGCAAATGCTATCCGGATGCTTGACATCCTGAATGAATGAAAAAAACAAACAAACTCATAAGCTGCTTACACCAACAACCATTACTGCATGACTCAGCAAGTAGGGTGAAGCTTTTGTCATTGTGTATAATAAGTCAGCATTGTCAAAAGAAGACACAGCAGTTTGAAGAGCGGGCTGTGGCAAAGTCAGGATGTTTTGTGCAAAATTAACCTTCAGTTGTCACCTTTTTTCTTTTTGACAGTTTATAGCAGCCAATGACAAGCTGTGGTTCTGGCTGGAGGTCAACTCAGTGGTTGACTTCTTCACTGTTCCTCCTGTGTTCGTCTCTGTCTACTTAAACAGAAGCTGGCTTGGTAAGTTTCCATATCCATAAACTTAAACTTATAGCTCTCACTCTATCGACCCTATTGCTTTTCCTTTCCGCTTATTTTTAATAATTTTCATCCTCACATTTGTGTCTTTCTATTCCTTTTTGCCCTCTGTCATTGAATGCCACCCTTCTTTTTTATCTCCTCCTATCACTCCCACCGTCTCCCCATCACTGGGAGCAAATCTCGGAGGCTCTCTTGCTTGCGGCTACAGTCAATGTTCCCTCGTCATTGAAAGTGACAGGGCTGGGTTCCTCTGATGTTTCAGGGAACACAGACACAGCAGAGTGGATCAACTAATGGGAGTGAAAGTGACTCAGAGTAGGGCTGTGGCTCGGTGACTCTCCATGTTTGTGCTTCACATTCATTAGTACTTGGTCTGTTGAGGCGTTGCACCTGGGGTACCTCACAGTGCTGTACCATCTATTAGACTCATTCACATCCATGCGAACAAAAAAATGCACATGTAAAAGCATGTGATATCCCCATACACACTTATACACACTCTCGCATGAGCAGACTGGAAAATACCCTAACCTGCATTACATAACGACCTATTTTTTCCCCACCGTGTTTAGATGATGTGACCTAAATTACATTGCAGTTCTTTGTAGGTGTGTTCTTTTTTGGATGCTCTGCCTCTCTGCTTTTAAAAACCTCAAAAAAGAAGCTCGTTCGTGCCGACACTATTCCAGCGTTGGTCTTATTGTGTCACTGGAATACAAAAATTGCTGAGCGACAATGTTAATGCAGTAGTCACACTAATAATGACATTTAGCCTTCCTTCAAATTGCCATTTTTGTCGAGTTTGTCTCCAACACTCTTTATCAGTAACAGTAGGAGTGCTCAAATATTACAATTAATTAAATGTGACCGTTTCAGGGTGCTCTTGGTGTTCACTGCTACATTTTTAAGGATTTCACTGAGTTTTAAAAGAGTAGAGCAATCGATATTGCCATTGGCAAGGTTTTTGTTAAATTTGAGAAGAAACACGAGGAATCACTCGATAATGCTGGTTTTCCTCAGGTTTTTTTTTTACATGCCCGCCAGAATCACTGACTCTGTGAAGTAATGTGAGGCTGTGAATGTTTGATCTCTGAGTTGATGAAGGTTTCTTAAGAAGCGCAGAGTGGTTCGCGAATTTCACACGGAACAAGCTGTGTAATGAATTAGACGTGGCCAAGCCAAGTAGTCTGGTTTCATGATGCAAGGTGTCCTCATCTCCTCCCCAGAAGACTGTTGGCGTTAGGCCCTTGATGAGGATGATGAAAGATTGTGAAATAGTGGTCTGGCTGCTGGCTGATGTTCTGTAATGATTATTAAATATCCTGCATGTAGACCTGATGCAGGAAAGAACAACACCTTAACATATAATCCAGCTTCACTGTGAGCTGTTATCCTTAAACAAAATGTGCCTATAATGTTTTTTTTATTTAGAGATGCCCTAGATTCCAGGGCTCTTCATTATTTTTAAATGGGGAGACTCAGTGCGTTTCAGTTTCACAGTGGTGACACGAGAGGTGGCATCTCCACCTCATAAAAACGAAGACATTTTTTATTTTAGTGCTGGACTTGTCTAACAGCAGCACAGTAAAAGAACAGAAAACCCTCTGTCATGCGTTGGGATGGGTTTATTTTTACCGGGCGTTGTGTTTAATAGCAACATAAAGTGCATGTTATAAAATTAACAGAGCGTCGATCTGCAGTAGGATGTGACGGTCGATTTTAGAATACCAATCATGTGCTGAAAGTGTCTTCATATTCAGGTCGAGAACCTGAGAATAGCAGTCATTATTAACTGCTTATATCCTGTATTAATAAGGGAGTTAATATGGAACTCTGTGGTGGGAGGAAAATAAGCACAATTAAACGGTATCAGTCAGAACCTGATCTGCTTTCTGATGGTGACCTTTGCAATTCACTGTTAAATAAATGAAATTGCCCGTTTTGCTTTAGCTGTGTATGTGGTTGTTCACTTCCATCAGACAGCTTAACAGGGCCAAAACGAGCTAATGCACAACTGCTGTTACTTTCATTTAGTTAAGTGTCCATACTGTTCCTTAACGCAGGCTTTGTTAGAAGCCATGGTGGCTGTTAAGAGTGCGTATTGTGCTCTTCAATCCCCTTGGATTGGTTCATCTTCACTTCAATTAGCTGGTAGGGAATACACACCACACACCAGCCAGCATAATATATCACAATTATACTACCTCTCGTTTCAGTCCTGGAGAAGACCAGTGGAAATTCAGTGGAGGTGTGCCCAGTTAATAAAAAGCCCACTAATAAGGGCTCTGCCCTGTGCTCTGTGGTAGAGTATTCACCCACTTTGCACACAAGGCAGTGCCTGTATACGCTGTGCACATTTTAAGTCATGTTCTCTTTGGCTTTGCAAATTGGACATTGATTAAGGGGAGGAGAATGATGTGAGGCTAATGTAAGAGTGCATGTAGAGTTCTTCCTTGGAAAAAGGAATTAATCTCCTTTAACTACTTGAACTTAACATTTCTCCCAAGAGTCCTGACAGTGTGGGATTTGCCGTTTGAAAGATGCTCATAGATCTTGTGGCTACTGAGCCTTAGCTTTCACACTCTGTAAGTTAACTCCATGCCTTTCCACCACAGCCATTACAGAGGACTACCTTCCCAGTTTTAAATATTTAAGGAATAAAACAATTTTTTAAAGACAAATGGCATCATGAAAATACCTAAAGACAACTGCAAAGTCTATTTTATTTCTATTTCATTGTATTTGATTAAAGTGTGCTGTTTTTGGATAGCCAGTAAGAAATGGTGTCAATCTAATGTTATTGAAGCTTCACTGGCCTGAAGAATGTGCAGTAGTTTGTAGCCTTCAGACGTGCCTTATATTCTGACATGCTACTGCCTCCTAGTGGTGGGTTAGTTTGTTGGTTTCCTGCTGAAAGAGGCTTACAGCACCTGATATGGGCATGATCGCTTTATATGGCCCTTCAGCCCATGGTAGGGAAGGGAAACTGTTTCGAGGGAAGTTTAAGCCTCTTTGGTATAGCCAGGCTTCTCGCGTGTTGCAGTTTGAACATTTTTTTTTTTTATGTATTGATAAATATGGACTGTTTATCCTCCATGAATGAGCAGGAAGAGTCAGTGCTGTGTACACTTGCTGAGGATCTGTGTGTTTAGATTAGCGTAGCATCATATAATCTAATCCTGGCTTGGTTTACTGTCAGTGTTATCCCAGATGAACTGCTCCAGCCTGCCGATTGATAAAAAGCCCCAGAAAGCTGCCCGTCCAGGACATGTGACACAGAGTCAGTGCTTGGGCTTGCAAAGCCTCAATTAAGTAAGAGCGGGCACAGAACAGAAAACCTTTTTTTTTTGAATGAGCATCTGGCAAGCTGACACATGTGTGCAAGAGGCTTTGGCATGTGCGGGAAAGAGATTTTCTCATACATGAACACAGCAAGAGAATTTCATTGAGGTTTTTTTTTTGGTTTGTTTTTAACATGATTTTTACATAATACACATTTTTTTTTATAGAAAAGAAATTATTGTGTGTTATAATTGTTGTAGGCCTTTGTGGGGCTGTTTTTCTTGCTCTCACTCAGTGTAGGTGAAGTCTCAGATGTGATAGCGTGAACAGATATTTCTCCACAAAGTCTCACAAAGTGTTAAACGCAAGACAAAATACCACACGCACAGATGTACAGCATAACACAAACACAGATGCTTCACACTAATTGAGAAAAATGTGTTCTGCAGCCACCTGCATCGCAGCATCACTGTGTGTTTGGTGGCATGTCTGATATTTGCAATCTGAACGCCAAATTTGCGAAGTATTTGTTGATGTTGTCACATCAGTTTTATGTCAAAAAGCTGGCTGCTATGTTTTGTGTTGTAAGTGCAACACAGCATTTCTGTGTTTGCCAGTCGAACAAATATACAGTTTCAGTTTGTGGAGCGTAGACATTTGTTTTTATGTACAATTTTGTTTGTTATTGTTAAACAGGTGTGAATCACTGCATCCAAAGCCAATGCGAAAAGGCAAAACACAGTGAGGTCAGTTAGGATTACATGTGTGCAGTATGAATTACGATCCACACCATCAGTTGGATTTTTTTTTATATACTAAAGTAAAATTAGAATACTACTTAAGTAGGCTAGCAATGATATAAACAAAACATATTTAAAGTAGTTGAAGTAAAACTTTCAAGAATCATCTGTATAAATGATATCATAGTATAATACTTATGAATTTATTGATTCATACATTTAATGTTGCAGCTGTTGTTGACCTGTTGTTACACCATATATGGCTAGATTTCTTGATATATCAGCGAAATAATACACATCTAAAGCTTTAAAATAAATAAACTACAATAATTGCATCCATCATGTAGTGGAGTAAAAACAGGAAGCAGCATAACACCAAGGGGAGTATTACATTTTTTCAATAGGATATCAGCGTCTATGAAAACATGATTTGTGGTCATTAAAAAATATGAAATTTAAACTTATGTTGCTAATTTATTTTCCTTAATTAATATTAAGTTTAATATTGTACATTTGTTCAACTGTTTTATTATTCATTGACATTATTTATAGATGGTCGTTGTTACAACTAAAGAAAACTAAAAATAAACTAAAAAGCATTATTTATATATACATGTATCTGTGTTGCCGCACGACATGACAGGGTGAGGCAGAGCCATCATGGACAGGAGAAACGCAATTTTGTTTGATATAATCGTTCAGCTGCTTATCACAAAGATCTAATCAGCCACACGACATGACAGTAACTCGGTGCATTTAGACATGGTCAAGAAAACCTGCTAGTAGCAACTGATCATCATTTAAACACCACAGTCTATCTGAGTATTGTTGGTGAACATGGCCATTCCTTTATGACCACGGTGTACCCATCTTTTGCTTATCTGCTTCCAGCAGAATAACGCACCATGTCACAAAGGTTTCTTGAACACAGCAGTGAGTTCACTGTACTCAAATAGCCTCTGCAGTCACCAGATCTCAGTCTAATAGACCACCTTTGGGATTTAGTGGAAATAAAGATGTGTATCTTGTGCAGATGACTGTAAATTCAACTGTGTGATGCTATCATGTTTGTATGGCTCAAAAAGGAATATTTTCCAGCACCTTGCTAAATTTGTGCCAAGAGGCATTAAGGCAGTTATGAAGAGAAAAGCGAGTCCAACTCAGTACTAGCACAGAGTACTTTACAAAGGAGCTGGTGAGTGTACTTATAATTTGTTGTTGTTGTTTGGGTTTAAAAAAAACAAACAAACAGGTTTTTGCAAAAGTACAATATCAGATTTCTCTTTCAGATTTCAGTCCCATTCTGGGCCATAAACATGAGAAAAACACAGCTTCAGTTGCCATAGATACAAAGTGATTACTGAGGGTCATGACAATATAATCTGGATTTTATGTCGTCTTGTTGCTTCCAGCTCCAGAGGGAGTCTTTCCTTTGATTCTGCTAAAATACCTGGAGCTGGAGGATTCATTTGTGTCTGTTTAAAAAAAAAAAAAAAAAAAAAGTTTCAGGAATTTATGCCCTAAATACATGTTTACATGGAAGTGTAGATTCCTTATCTGTAGTCCTAATCTGACAGAGATGGGTTTTGTTTTTGTTTTTTTACTTTTTTTTTTTTTACTGTCAGACAGAGGTGTTTGAAATTTCATTGTGAAAACAGGTCTCTCATTTTATGTACGGATTATTGTTTTTGTTCTGCTTTATTTTCATCTCTGTTAATCCCTGGCATGGTTCAGACTTTTTTGAAAGGTTTGACACAGCTGTGTTGATGGAGACGTGGCTTTATAGGGGTTAGTAGTAAATCACTAAAAGGGGCAGGAGAAAGGTAAATCTGTTTGGGTTGTGGGGATTAAAGGCACTGTAACAAAAAATGAGGAAAAAAAAACAATTATATTAGAGCTGACATTTTGCTCACAGAGACACTCTCTGATGCGACTGACATGGAAAACCTATACAACTGCAGCTGAATGCACGGAGACCAATGATTTAACACCAACAGAAGCAACATTGTCCTATCAAGGAAGCCTTTCTTTTTAAAGCCTTTTCTTTGGTTATTTTACTAGGAATACTTAAAGACCCTAAATATTTGAGGATTACAGACTTCTTGACCTGAAGTCAAGTCCCAAGTACTGGATTTGGTCCAGAAACAATGATTCCTCCTAAACTGCTTGTGTACCGTCGTACACACAGTGATGTAAATTTGCAAACCCTCCAAGAGACATGGAGGCGAAAGAAGTCTTGTGGCGATCTTTTTCAGAATGGATACAGGGTGAGGCAGGGCCATCATGGACAGGAGAAAAAGGGAAGCCAGACAGGACTTTACTATTCTGTTTGGTCCTGTTTACACATTCTCTCCAACTGGGGTAAGAGCCTTAGGTTAAGTGTAATACGTGAGATTGCTTCATCAGAATCATTGATGTGCCTGTGACAACCTTATATTTGTGGGGTCTGATTGTATAATTTCAGTAGGAATTTTTATCACTGACATAAATCCATGTATGCTTGTTCTATGGGATTGGACCTGTTATATAAAAAGACAATGTGTCATGAATCGCTGTGCGGCAGGCAGGAGTTGGACCCAAAGTGCAGGACTCACAGACTCAGGGAGGTGAACTCAAAACTCAGCTTTATTTGCTGGCAGGGAAAAAACATACAAACTAATCTAAACTGGGAACTTGGAAAACTCACAGAGAGACACACAGGGAGATCCACACAGCAAGAGGGACAACGTCACGCTGAACAGAGGGAGACGCAGACAGAAATACACAGAGGGTTAACGAGGAAAGTGGGAACACACGGGGAACACAGGTGACACTGATAATCATAACGAGACAGGGCGGGGTGAACTGAACATGACATGTACGGGCGTGAGAGTCACAAAGTAAACAGGAAGTGCACAGAGGTTCAGACAGGAGGAGAGAGAGCACGGGGAAAACACAGACATAACGGGCTGGGAAAACATGAAACAACCACAAAGGGAGACGAGGGCTCATAAATACATAGAGGGCACACAGGGGGAAGAGAGAGCACGGGGAGAACTTAGACATAATGGGCAGGGGAAACATGGAATAAAACATAAGGAGAGACGAGGGCTTACAGATACGCAGAGGGGCACACGGGGTAAAAGCCATGAAGGGAAAACACTTAGGGAACAACACAACAGGGCAACTCAGAAAACATGGCCTAAGCAAGGAACAAAATACAAACATACAAGAAAACTAAGAACACTGGGCCAACATGGCCCAGGACCATGACACAATGAGACAGTTGCCACTTTGCTCTATAATCCATGAGGGACCTGCTCTTTGCACTGACACTCACGGCTTAAAATGTTCCTTCTAACTTGGTTGACACCATAATTATTCAGAAAATGTGCTATTTATTTATTTATTTATTGATGTATTATTTTTGTTTTGTTTTCTTGTATGTTATAAGCTACATTTGATGATTTGGATGATGTTGCTCTGTACTGTGCCTAAATGCTGTGGTAACATGTGGGCTGCATCACTAGCTGATCTGCCAACATGCAGAACCTCATGTTGTTTGAACTCAGGACAATGTCTGCACAGGTGTTGTCTCTACATTTCCCTCCTGTCAGTGCATGTTACATGTTGATACGTTTCTCTGTTCTTCTCTGTTCACGCAGGTTTAAGATTCCTGAGAGCACTAAGATTGATACAGTTCTCAGAGATTTTGCAATTCTTAAATATCTTGAAAACAAGGTAAGAAAAGTGTTTTCTTTTTTTCATTTACAAAACACACACATACCCTGACAACAGAATTTTTAGTATTAAGACCAACCTATCACCTAGAGTCTTAAATAAATATGCTTTGGTTATCAGGACATAATACAAATCATCTGGTCCTTATCAGTTCTTAAAATTTAGTAAATATCTTCTCAGATAAACAACAAGTCATATATTATGTATAACATAATAATATAGCCATACCATAGTTCACACAAATTAGGCCAAAATACAGAAGCGGTGTATAAACAATTAGGTAAATACTTCGATATATATATATATATATATATATATATTAAGAAGGTAAGTGGTGACCAGTTGCCGCTAATCAAATGTACTTGATTAACTCATTAACTTAATCATCAGCAAGTGTGAGGACCTCTATAAAGGCACGTATTTTGGCAGTTTGCTGGTCTGGAGCATTCGATGCCAAGACATCAGCAATGATCTTAAAGAAGTAATCCAGTATTCTACGGGGGATGAAGGTCATTCACAGCTAGACTTTCAAGACAGTTGGCAATCATCCCAGGAGTGAACATCTCAGCAAAAAATTAAAAAAATAAATAAAAAAGCTACACCTCAGACTCTACAGCCTGCTAAATGTTGAGGTTCATGTCAGTGCAACTGACTGAACAAGAGTGGCTTGTTTTGGGCAGAAAGCAAGATGGACATGTTTGGGCATAATGCACAGTGCCACATTTGAAAACCAAACATCAGCTGTCAGCACAGTGGAGGAGAGCTGATGCTTCGGGCTTGTGTTGCAGGGACAGGACCCGGGCACCTCGCAATCATCGAGTGGCACATTAAGCAATCTGTATACTCAAGTATTCTGGAGTATAATGTGAGGCCACCTATCCAGCATATAAAACTTGGCCCAAACTGGCTTATGCAACAGGCCGGTGATCCCAGAGCACAGAGGCAAACATGCAACAGAATGGCTGAAAAAGAAACAAATTCCCCAAACCTCAATGAACTGAAGCAATATTTAAAGAAGAGTGGGCCAAAATTTCTGCACAGTGATGTTTGTGAAATAAATGACGACACAGTGTAATATAAGTGTTCTTCATCTGAGGTTGCATTGACCTAATTTTAAAACCTGGTGGGGATTAAATGATTGTTTTTATTATGTTAAACCTTGAACTGAAAGATTGGGGACTTTCTTTTTACCATGAGTGTGTGATGAACACTGTGGTTGATTTGGAGTAAACAAAAGGAAACAATAGATAATAGGGAACAAAATTCTGACATTTTTATTCAACCTGATTTCCTTTCAACTATTGTAAGATGTAAAAAAAAACAAAAAACTTTGTTATATATATGAATAAAACAAATCTCTTTTTTTCTGTCACTGGTCTCGCCGCCTTAAATGAGTTTTATTTTTTTTTCACTCTGTGCAGCAATTCCATCAAGCTGGTGAACCTGTGTTCCATCTTCATAAGCACATGGCTCACAGCTGCTGGATTCATACATTTGGTAAGTGGACAGATGTGACGGCCAGTGGCATCCAGAGTTAAATGTTCCAGAAAGAATGATACTGTAGTGAACTAACTGTAACTACCTCACTGACACAAGTGTGACACCTAACACTTTCAGTGAGTCTGATAGTATGAATAAAGAGCCTAAATTAATGGTATTTGCTAGTAAAAAATTAAATTTCTCCAAGTTTAAAACATTGCTGTGATGTCATATGTGGATAGGGCACTATCTGCTGTGCCACTAAAACTTAGGAGGCAGCATAATTAAAGACATTTTAGTGACTTTAACTTTAATGTACATAAAATATATCAGGGATATTAAAGCCAAGCCCTATCTGTGTAAATATCTTGTGTTTATTCTGTAGGGCAAATTTTAACTAACTGTCACAAAGCAAATAACCAGCATGTTATGTGTGTGAATCATCAGTATTTTCTGAAAGATCAGCTCAGATTTTTATATTAAATTTATGCCTGGAATTTCCATGTGATCTGTATTCAGATTTATTATTTAGACCTGTTATTGAAATCTACTCTTGTTATCTCGGCTAAACTCTCACATGAATCCCATCTGAATGGAGAAATTGGTGACACGTGTCACATTCCAGGACAGGTGAAGCGTTCCTCTTTTCTTTTTTGCACTTCGTGTAGTTATTATCAGGCTTACTTCCAGTGGCGGGAAAAAGTAGTTGTGTTGAACAAAGCAGATTTTTTTCATGTGATCACGCTGCATGACTTGCTTTTATTCCTGCCTGAGATCATTTCTACTAAATTAGATTTCTGCATATATGTAATTTTAATACTGATCACATGTAGGATGCGTGTAAATTGTAAATAGGGTTTTTAACCCTTGGAACTTTCCTGTGAACCAAAATTAGGGATGTGGTATTTAATATTACAAACACATAAAATGGAGCATAAAACTGCCTCCTCCTTCACCTTCCCTTTATTCTGATCAAAGTGTTGGTTTCAGTTAAGCCAGATGCTTTTAAAGTGAAAATCCGTACTCGTGAGGTATTAAATGATTTTACCACTAGATGGTAGTCAAGGCTCACTAAATGAAGACGATGTCACAAAGTGAGATGAATGCTGGCACACTTGCAGCTGGATTTAATCAAATCTCAGGAAACTGTTTCTTTTTAGAAAAACTCTGTTTACAAATTGGTTGTGCGAATTGTATCTAATGATCCTTCTGCATCACTCCCTTGTCAATTTTAGGTGGAAAACTCAGGGGATCCTTGGGAAAACTTCCAAAATTCCCAGTCACTATCATATTGGGAATGTGTCTACTTGCTGATGGTGACTATGTCTACAGTGGGCTACGGGGATGTCTATGCAAGAACCACCTTGGGGCGCCTCTTTATGGTCTTCTTCATCCTTGGCGGTTTGGTAAAATCAGACTTTTTATTCTCCCTATATCCCATTTTCCCTATAAATTCCTGCCTGCCCCCATCAATAAACTGTTTAGAACTGTTTAAAATGTCTAAAAATAAAATAAATAAAATGTGATGTTAATATTTAGAATGATCTATACTGTATAACATGTTAGTGTAGTGTTTTTATATTGTTAGAACTATATTGCCTAGACAGTACATGCTATATCTTTGTCACAGTGTAGTTGTATCCTCCTGTTTAGCCTACTGTATCTTGTCTCCTGGAGTCACAGATCATTGTGCTCCTTTGTCTTCTTCCCCCTATGTGTCCTCCCTATATTTGTTTGATTAGATTATAAGCTTTTGTCTGATGATGTTGTTATTCTCTTAAAAGCAGTTGCGGTTTCAGGACACCCCTCCTTCCGTGTCTCTTCCCACAATTCCAACAAACACAGGGGCAGGGAGATGAAGCTTAGGCCAGCCTGAATGTTACCATAGCAACGGCAGCTTCCCACAACCTGCCCTCTTACCTTCCTCTGATCTAACGTCCCGTTGGGCTGACACTAGTACAGTAACTCACATGTAAACACGCATGAACGCAAACACCTGTAAGCACTCGAACACACGGTCGCATACAGAAGAGCGCGCACGCCCTTCGTCTTCGCTCGCAAAGACTGGAGGATTTAGCCAAACTCTGTACAAAGACAGCTATCAGTATGCACTGATGACCTACAGCTGTGTGGATGTGTACCATATTGTGACCATGGTGATAGATTGCAAGGTTTTCTTAGTGCTGCGAGTTCTGGAAGTCTTTAGGCGAATACCTCCGCCTGCTTCCTCTCAGCAGCAGTGGCTTAGCAATGACTCCAGGGTGAAGGTATGCTAAAGCCAAGGATAAAATCAAACTCACATAATGTCACACTATTCCTGGTAATGTAACAGTACATTTTTTCCAGGCACGAGTGAAGTATGCTTTTACCGAGCAAGGGCATCTCTGTGTTGCTAACTGCAGATGCAAGCCTACTCGAGTAACGCCAGCGAGTATACGCCACTGGTAAGCAGTGAGCTTAAACATAACTCTGTGCTGGGACGACAGGCTGTCAACCTTTGCAAAATGCATCCAGCTCATTTTCTAGCCCAACGAATGAGTCTTAATGTGTTTTGCAGCTGTGGACCATCAGGTGTGCCTATTCAAATCAACCTGCCAGGTCATCTGTGTTTGTTGGACAAAACATGGCACATAGGTTTTTATTCTTCCTCAGCTTTTCTCCAAAGAAAGGTTTTGGGTGTTAATTGCAGACTGACTAGCTGTCAGCTGTAACAAAATTATTGCCCACTAACCAAACCCGTTCTGAACTTTTAAACACTGGGGCTACTTCTTTTTTCCCTCCACTGATTTTTGTGAACTTTAGGGAGTCTCTCCAGGTAATGAGAGCGATGGGATTTACAGGCTAATATTTTTTTTATATCCTCAGAAATCTGGATTCACGCACCAATCGCTCCACAACCCACTCTGCGCCATACTAGTCTCTTTTTTAGTCTCTTCTTCTGTCTTCTATCTTCTCCTTAGGCCATGTTTGCCAGCTACGTCCCTGAAATCATAGAGTTAATAGGAAACCGCAAGAAATATGGTGGTTCCTATAGTGCGGTTAATGGGAGAAAGTAAGTATTCCAGATGGTTCTGCTGTTTTTCTGTGTGCGGTAGAACCCTCTCTGCATGCTTTTTTCTTTTTTTTTTCTATTCCATGCATGTAGGCCATGTTTGCTCGCTACGTGCCAGAAATTGCTGCTCTCATCCTTAATCGGAAGAAATTCGGAGGGAGTTATAACTCGACACGAGGCAGAAAGTAAGTTGAAATCCAGACAAGGTGTGGTTGTGTGACTAAGGTACACCTCCAGAAGTTGGTAGTTACTGGGGGTTAGTTAACTTGACTTTTTTAGAATGGTAAAGTTTAAACGCAGTTAAAGTAAAGGTACATTATGTCAAGTCACACTGCGTGACTGGAGACCTTGGCCAATAGGACACACATGTCCATGCCCTTTAATTCTCTCTTTCAGTCTTTCTCTTTCTGTCTTCTTCCTCTGTCTGCCTTTATCTATCCTCCATTCAAAGCTTTCCTAAAGTCATTTGTGTGCTTTTCATTTTCTTTCTGTGTCCTCCTTGAAACATCCTGTGTTGCGCTTTAATTTAATTTGGAAAATAGAGCTTTCATGACTATTACACTTTAGCCTAACAGGAAACTAACCTGTGGTGCTTCTATTTAATGTAACGTGTGCCCAGTGTGTCTCATCAATACAGGCTAGCCTACAGGGATTAATTAGAATCCAAATCAAAAAGCAACAAAACAGTCATGAAATCCCTACTATCCGCTTTTAAAGCATTTTCTCACAAGAAAATAGAAAGATTTAAACATCTGCAAGTGCATTATTATTGGTGGTCTTTTTTTTTTTAAGAATCATCAATCTCAATGAGCATTGCAGGATACAATTTCTTTTCTTGTTTTTTTGTTTTTCTCTTTACTTTTGCTTTTTTAAAATTATTATATGCATTTTTTTCCCTGCTTGAATTCGTTTTGCATGCTTTGTGGAATTACTTTTTTCCTTAACTGCATCATATCGGGCATGTTCTCTATGACCTGCAGTCTTGTGGCTTTGTCATTAATTGCTAAATGGATGATAAAGTCATCCTTCTGTTGTCTGTCATTGCTAGCGCATCGCATCATCAATGCCTGACATTACTCTGGCCCTGATCTTCAGTCAGCTCCCACACCCTGAATGCTGGATGCCTCGTTCCCATTGGAGGCTTTCAATTGCTTTTGGCTTGCTTTGCCTGCTTGGTTCGTTGATGCCCGCCTGGCTCTTATGTGTGTGTGGTGGTGGTGATGGTGGACTTTATCTCTGGAGGCTCTCATATTTATGTAAATGTGCGACTGCCCTCTCGCAGCCGAGGCTCCAGTACACTGTGAAGTATATGTGACACTGTGGTTATTATAGTGTTTGTACAAACGTGCCACAATACTTATTGTGAAGTTCTCTTCTCCTCTTCCCTCCTTGTGGCTCAAACCTTGAAATATTCAGCACACAGATTTAAATTAATCCAAAAGGAGCGTATACAGAACAGGGAAAGTGCTCTTTTCATTGTCCTCCGTCTCTTTTCTTCTAATTTTGTACGGCAGCCAGCATCTGCTACTATCTGCTGTCTACTCTTTCTCACTCTGTTTCTCTTTCCAATCTCACCCCCACCAGTTTCAGTCATTCTGTTCAGCGGAGCAGATTCTGAGGAGTCAGCAGTAGAACAAGACGTTAGGGGGAAAAAAAAGCCTTTGTGCAGTAACATTTGCCTGTCATTGAGATAAGATTGATGAAATGTTATGTTTGGCCAGTGACCTCAACCCAGGCTCACAGATGGGTGCTGAGAGAAGCCCTTGTCAAAATCGTGGATAGTTTCTCCAACACACTTTATTTTCTCCATCCACACCCCCCTTCCATGTCTCCTTCTGGTTAGAGTGCAAACATATTGTAACAATTGGAAGATATTCATCAAAGACTCAAGAGTAGCTACATTCTTTTACATTCTCATTTGGATATGTGCTTATAGGATGTAATGCAAATGAAAAAGTGGTTTGCCATGTGGATTTAGGATTTTCATTGGGCTTCAGTGCATTATCACTTCGCAGCTATCAGCCCACAATCCTCCAAATCTTGGAAATAAGATTAGGGGATTACACGTATCTGCCTGATTACAGAGCTCACAAACAATGAAGTCATGATACATAGTGAAGTTTATTAAATGTAGCCCTCATTTCATCTCTGGGCCTGGCTGCTGTCATTTGAACCAGGCCTTCAAAACTTATTTGGAAGTGAAAGGTTGGATTGGATCTGAACTGGATTTCTGTTTCATGCTAGCGTTGCTTATAGTACTCTGTGTAGTGTAGCATACACCCGTGAGCGTAATGACAGCTCTCAGCCTGTGTGCGCTGATATAATAATGACAAGTGTTGCGTTCTGTTGGCGCCCACTGCACTCGGGGCTCTGTGGTTTCCATTATGACTCTATGGTTTCCATTAGCCCCAACTTCAAGAGAGGACTTGGCATGAAAACTGGCTTCAACCCTGGCTGAACTCTGACACACAACTTTGAAAGTCCTCCATCGAGGCTACAAACTTGAAGCGTGCAGACTCGGAGACTTTCAGTGTCAGGAATTAACACGTATTTGCATATTCACAAAACATGCACCTAGTTGAGGTTCCAACACAATTTCATGTAATTACACAATGACAAAATGCACTAAGTACGTTATGTCTGTGAGCTTAATTTGATTGGCTAGTGTTGGTAACATTTCACCTAGCTGATTCTTGGCATTAAACACAGGAGATGGTGTTTATTCCTCCCTTTCTTTAAGTTCCCTGAAAGGTGATACACCAAAACAGGGAACACAGATTTTGAAACTGCAACATTTTCATAAAGATGATTCTTGCAGTAAGTTTCGTCACCCTAAGGATTAGAGCAGTACCAAGTGAGTGACCTCTGTTGCTGACGTTTGAGCTCTGTGTTTGTTCGCTGTATTAAGTGTATCCCCAGTGACATCCTGAGATGTTTCCTGGCTGCATGTTCTTGTGTGCATGCTCTGTAAAACCCATTGGATTTGATTAATGTGACTCTGTGCCACACCTTTTTTTAGTTTCTGAGTTGTTGTCTATGGTTTCTTGTTAAAAGAAAGAAACCTGTTCCCTCTAAATGCTATGTTTATTTGTTTTCCTTTGATTCTTTCTGTATATGTCTAGCTAAAACTGTACTGCACAATCAGGTTGACTAAAAAGGGAGATATTTAGTTTTTGGGTAATTATAAATGGTTGAATTATCTTTAATATCTTCCCCCCATGTCCTGTTTAACTAGCTTATGATCTTGGTATTCAGCTTGATGCCTTTTTTGGCACAGAGATAGAGAGGGAAACTAAGTAGAAGTAGGAAACCTTTAAGGATATCAAGTGAATATTTCCATCTTAAATATAAGGACCTAAATTAGTGGCGTGTTCAAGATGTGGAAGAAAAGTTTGCTTCCCTGATTAAAAACCTATTTAGAAAAATGCACATGTCACGGAGATGCATTTACACTTCCAAGTTTGTGCTTAAGATCCACAACCTCCATTGAACCCACATGAATCAAATAATTTGCCTTATAAATCTTTAAACTTCCTCTACCCTCGGACGAGCATCGGGATACTTGAATAGGAAAACATGACTGATTGTGTGTGTGTGGGTTTTTAAAAAAAATATTTTTTTAACATTTCATAAAATGAGAGACTTCTTGTGCCAGATACTGCTGGCTGCCCACAGACATCCCAGCTCATCAGCTTGTAAGACCACACGGCCCTTTGCTCAGCTCTGGCCAACCATGCAATCACGACCGCTCATTAGATTCTCTTAAAGGACAGACGCAACATCTGCGAAGAACATTATATCCTGTAACATCCACAAACTGTCATTCCCTCAATATGCCCGTCGCATTACTTTGCCAAGTCCACATCAGTTCAGGTACAGGGCAGAAGAACACTCAATGATCTGGACTATGGTTCTCATCTAACATCAATAAATATCTTTGTTCCCTTTAAACCTGCCAAACTGATTCAGGTTTCAATAATGCTTTATACAGCTTTAGACATCAACTTTAAAGGCCAGTCTGTTCACCACGACTCCCTTCTTCTGTGTAAGCACTTGATAATAGAAATCTCTCCTACAAATGTACACGATAAGAACTTGGACTTCAAACAAATATGACCACCAATTTTTTTTCTTTATTTTTGGAAAAAGTAACTCAATACACCTTGTGTTAAGTGCAAAGCTGTCCAGTACCCAGGCACTCAAAAACTAAAGTGGTTCAATTGTCTCTTGGCACATCAAGTGGTGGATAAGGCCATTGTCATTACACAGATTGCCTTACAGGTCTCCATAGGGTAATTAGGGTGTCTGCCGAGTGTCCACACTAATCTATGTCAGTATTAGGTCTGGGTTTTACTGTGCAAGGCTTGGCAATAAGACTTCACAAATGACATTTAGCAGTAAGTCCAGCAGAGTAGCTCAGCTTACCATAGTGCAAATTAATCTTATGAAGGGTTTTAAATCCACATTAGCGTGATTGAATTAAATCAGAATTATTGAATGCTCGTGCTTAAAGTCCCTTTAATACCAACAGCCATGACTATGACTTTATTAGGAAGAAAAAACGAGATAAAGTAGTAAGATAACCTAATATAACAGGATAAAATGCAATGGAAATATGTAAAATAAAGGCAATGTTTTTTTTATTAACACCAATATTTGAATTCTTAGATTTAGGATGTTAAAATATTCGAGTTACAGAAGCACCACAAGTTTATTTGCTGGAACAATGTCCATCCAAACTGCCCCGAGTGTCCATAAAGTTGGCATAAATATGAAGTTGACCTGAACTTGATCACTTTATATTGTCGTCAGAAGATAAACAGGGACACAACCTCAAACCTCAAACCGTTCCAAACCTTTCTCACTCCCTTACGGCTGTAATCAGCCCCGTACAGCTTCTGACAGATCCCTCTGCTGTAATGCACTACCGAATCTTGCCAGAGACCTGTCAAAAACTCCGAGGCCCTGTTTACAATTCTTGTCAACCACAGGCCTCCAAATCATTTTGAGAGTTTTAGTAATGCTCTGTGTAAAAGCACAAGCATATTGATGTACATGTCTTTGTCAACATCTATTCAGCTCACAAAGGGGCGGTTTGGCTGAAGGGACAAATTTTTTTTATTGAGGACAGATGACAGTCCAACCACTGTGGGCTGTGTGATTATATCTTAGATTTTTTTTTTTTCAAGTGGTCGCGAGTTGAGTGTTTGATTGTACTTGTCGTGCAGAATTTAACCACTTTCATTGCATCGAGGAAAAATATTCGCTTTTATGGCAAAAATGATAATTCGGTTAGTTGTTTGCTTCGAAAAGACATTTCTTGACATGTATATATATTTTTTTCAGTCTTTATTTGAGTTAGATGTTAGAGTGCTTTGGTTTGACTGATTATCTCTGGGAGACATGCCAGTGTCTGCAGTGATTTATGTTGCCCACTCAAGATGATTTCTTCACCCCCCTCCCTCTTTCAGGCACATTGTGGTCTGTGGTCATATTACCCTCGAAAGTGTCTCCAACTTCCTCAAAGACTTCCTACACAAGGACAGGGATGATGTCAATGTAGAAATTGTTTTTCTCCATAAGTAAGTTAATTTTGTCTTTCTCACCCTTTGTAGCTTAGCAACAAACGAACTATTGCATAGGAGCTATATTTATGTGCTAACCCATCTTCTTTTTTTTAGTATTTCCCCTAATCTTGAGCTGGAAGCCTTGTTCAAACGCCATTTTACCCAAGTAGAGTTCTACCAGGGATCGGTTCTCAACCCTCATGATCTGGCCCGAGTGAAGGTACCGGCTGGTGGCGAGACTCCTGGAGCAATGAAAATCCTTAACATTTTTGACAGCTGTTGTTGAACTTAAGAGTAGAAACATTTTTCACAGATTAGCTGCAGTTGTGTGCGTCACTGATTAGCAGGCTATAAACGTATTACTGTATAAATTCAGCTGACAAAGAGAGTAAAGAAAAAATGCAGAAGAATGATAATCTAATGATATCCATTTCAATTTTTTAGCCAAAATATATCAGGACAGAAGAAAGAAAGAAAATACTTTTTTTGTTGTTGTTGAGCAGATTTAAACCATCTGGTATATTGGATACTTTTTTATTAAATACAGACGTGCACTTTAATGTTGTCATATTTGTTTCTTTGGTACTCTACACATAGATCGAGTCAGCAGATGCCTGCTTAATCCTAGCCAACAAGTATTGTGCAGATCCTGATGCTGAAGATGCCTCCAACATCATGAGGTATTCTCTCTTCTGGACAATCAGTAACAACTGGCTTGCGGAGGTGTTATGTTTCCTTGCTCACTTTATCTGCCTGTTTTTCAAAGGGTCATTTCCATCAAGAACTATCACCCCAAGATCAGAATAATCACACAGATGCTGCAGTATCACAATAAGGTGAGACGTCTCGGTGCCCTGCATTGTGTAGTGTATGTTTGCTTCACTTCATCTTGGCCGCTCTCCAACCTTTCCTCACAGAAAGATTATGGCTGCAGTAAAATGGCAATCCTGTCAGCTTGAGAGCTATGTGGTGCTTTTAAGGATTCATGGTAACTTTGACATATAAGTGACTTTTTAAAGCATTCACTCGCTCAGCTGCTTACATGCTGTGCATGCTCCTGAAGAATGGACCTCACTTTTTTAAATGAAGAATTAATAGAGCAGCACTTAGCATGGTAAATAGTATTACAGGAGAAAATGTGAGCTTTTGAAAATGTGTCTTTTATATTTAATAATTGTGTGTCTGAATCACTGCATCTGTCATATGACATGGCAAGGAGATATGCAAATATGTATATATTTTTTTAAATTGCTGTGAATGATGCCCTTTATGTATGGAAACTGGTACACTAACTGAGACTTGTACATTGTAAGGGATTTACCCAGGATGCTAACTTTTCTAGTAGTTAGCTGACTTTAGGAAAGGAACAGCTCTACATTTCTAGGATAAGCTAGTTAGTTTTTATTTATTTTATTGTATGCTAAGCTAACTGGCTGTTTATTGTAACTGTTTAATTTAATTTGCATTCACATGTTTGCATTTCAGCTTTGAACTAATTGAGGTAGATCATGTTAATTAGTGGACTTTTGTTATCCTGAATGTTGGATTTCAATACCACCGCATAAAGCCAAGCTAGCTTACCCCAGTTTCCAGTTTTTAGGCTAACCCAGTTCCCAGTTCAAGCAAATATGAGGGTTGTATTAATGTTATCTGTTCCAAAAGAAATGTGACTCATATATACAGTTTTCTGTGTTTCTGACCTCTCTAACTTTCATGTGATGAAGGCCCATCTACTGAATATTCCAAGCTGGAACTGGAAGGAGGGTGATGATGCTATCTGCTTGGCAGAGCTGAAGGCAGGCTTCATTGCGCAGAGTTGTCTGGCCCAGGGTCTGTCGACAATGCTAGCCAACCTCTTCTCCATGAGGTCCTTTATTGAGGTAACAGAGTGGACTATTGACGAATGATTTCTCACATTGCATTTTTTGCACATGAGGTGATTTATTAAGGGATTATAGGCTAAATAAGAAGGTTCTCTGCTGACACATGGACTAGGTCTGTCAAACAGTGCATTCCCTAAAAAAAAATTGACATCTCTGTCCAGAGACGGGCTTCCATTAGTGTGTTTTCAGTCATTCTGGCACATCATATTTTATTGTGTGACATGTCATGTGGAATCTGTTCAGTGTTCTCTGCGGCTTAGAATTGAAGAGGTGCTTGCTTCTATCAAAAAACTGTTCTCATGTCATAAAGATGATAGATCAGCTTATAATGACCAGGCTGATGTTGTGCAGTGGGACATCTGCTGACCAGATTAGGCTGCTTTTGGAAGGAAAACTGTTCTTTTTTTTTTCTTACTTTTTTTTCTTAACCAACACATGTGACATTTCCCTGTTTCATTTTTTTTTTTATCAGATCGAGGAGGACACATGGCAGAAGTATTACCTTGAAGGAGTGGCTAATGAGATGTACACAGAGTATTTGTCCAGTGCCTTTGTAGGCCTCTCCTTCCCCATGGTCTGCGAGTAAGTATCACTCTTTGATCAACACGACCACTCTCAATGGTAGGTAGCTTAAAAATATATATAATGCAAAGTAAGAATGACAAAAAAGAGGAGTGTTGGGATGTAAGGCTGTGGATTTTAACGGTTTTTGAACACATCAGTCATCTGCTTATATCCTGCTCTTCTCTAATGAGTGCACTTGTTTTACAGGCTGTGTTACGTGAAACTGAAGCTGTTGCTTATTGCCATTGAATTCAAGTCTGAGCAGAGAGAGAGCAGGTTGGTATAGCGGATCTTTCCGGAGCATCTGATACAGCTGTGATAACAGTGAACTGCACTGTACTTTGCTAAAAGTAGATCTTCTAATAAGATATCTCGATTTTTCTTTTCCTCTCAAGTCCTCTTTGCAGCTTGTTATCTATGCAGTTGATATTCATTTTTCAGATCAATTTGGTGAACACTTGAGCATTATTGTGTCACCATGAGGTACTCCCTATAATAAATAATTCAGTATTTATTTTTTTCTGAGCTATTACCCTCTTTAAAAAGCAAATAAATGGGATTGATATTGGCCAAGGATTCGGGTCACAAGCTTTTAGGTAAACCTTGCAGGTATGCAGGACAAAAAAAACTTGAAATGTGGTTAAACTGTGATTGGTTTCAGAGAAGTACTAGGTACTGCACTGGATTAACTTCATGTTCACGGTCCTTTTTCAGAGACAAACTTTACACCTAAATAACAAATTTGCTTCACGTTTAAATTTCACATAATGTGTCTCCTGCACTTTTTACTGTGCTCCTGCTCTGTCTTTATGATTATCACTAACTCTACATGAGTGCTGGTTTTATCACCAATAACGACACAAAATGCATTTTTTCAGTAGTCTCAATTTGCCAAATCCCACTCACCCTTCCCCATTCACCTGTGTCAAATGTTTGTGTACTAACGAGGTTGCATGGTTGATTTAATATTAATTAAAGATGATGTAAATTCTAGTTGATACTAATTGAATACACTTTATATAACCCAGTGGGCTAAATTGTGTCCATGGTCCAATCACTTTCAAGGTAGTTGAGCTTTTTCTTTTACGTTTTTTCTTTTTGTACATTTTATAGTGACACCCTAGAATATTTTATTTATACTTTCAAACCTTTTATTAAACATATTCTCTGCCCTCTATGTACTTTTTGTAAAAGATGAATAACTTCAAACACTGTTTTTTCTTCATTTTTATGACTCTGAGTTGCAAGGCCCTCAGACAAAGACAAAGTTGCATCACACGCTGCCATATAATGAAAGCATAGCTTGTAAATGGGCAGAGAAGCATTAGCAACAGCTATATTCTCCTCTTCTTTTATATTCATGATAACTGTTTGATTTGAGATTTTTTCTTGTTGTTTGCAGAAGCCGAAAGCGGTATGCCCTCTACCTTATCTTACTTCCAAAGTTCCACCCAATCGTCACCACTTTAAAGCTTCTGACTTTGGGAGTTTCCCCAAGGATATTTTTCCAAACACTATCTCACAGGCCTCTTTTTCTAACTCCTTTTTATGGTGTCCCTTGTGCTTAATGCACTAACTTCTTTGCAGGCAGAGAGAGGATAGATAAATTGGACATGTTTGTAGAAGTGCTGTTTTATTTTCTTTTTTCTTTTTGTCTTTGCTGTTGTCGCTGTACCAAGGCCAAACACTCACCCTCTCCATATCTACCTCTTATTTGATCTTTTCATTTTTGTCCTCAAGCAAACTCCTTTGCTCCTTTAGTTTCTTTCTCTCACACTTTCAGTTCTTTTTCAGTGTCGCTCAGTCGTTACCCTACTGTTTCTTAGCTTTGACGAGCCACGTTTTCCACTCATCGGTGTTTAAAAGTCTTCACCAGAACAGTACAGTGAGGAGTTTCTGTATGCATATCTCAGACATCAGATATGGTGTTGATAGGCACTGATATCCTACAACTTTGGATATAATCTTTAAATAAAATGACTGATTACACGCCACTGCTGTAGGCGGTGATTGATATAGCAGTATGTTTTTTGTTGTTGTTTTTCATGGTTTTATTATACCAGCAGCACCTCACCAATCTTTGTTTTTTCATGATTTTTTTAAGACACTAGAAAAGGCATGGAGCTGTTGATTTTGGATAGCATTGGGTTTATCCAAACTGAAGTTTTATTTATGTGGCCCACATTTCACTCTTGCATCCCATCACCCTCTCATGTCCTCATTCCCAAATGTGTATCCATCTGTGCATGTATGCGCGTCTGCGTATGTGCAATCACCTCGGAAGGGAGAGTTTGTGTTTTGAGTGTGTGTGCGTGTGCGAGTGCGGAGTTTTGTGCGTCTCAGCCACCGTGTACAGTCATGCTCGTGCGTCTCTCGAGTAGATGTTCTTAAGTGAGGTCACTTCCTGTCAGTTTGGTGTTTGAGAAACAATCCAACTGCACAGAAGTTACTGCAACCGTCTGCATCTACGTACCTGTCCCTATACCTGTACTGCAGTGGCTATGCCTTTCTGTTTTATTATTGTCCTCCTCATACTGTTTGGTAACTGCATGCTACGACACTATCACATAAAGTGTTTGATGCTTGCCTTGTTGCTCACAATATGAGGTTTTGATGCGTCTTCTTGGCTTTTATTCACCAGTTTGCACACGACTCAAGAAAAATGTCTTGGATAGTTACACCTGTAAAATCTCAGATTTGGGCAGCAATGTTTGTGGAACTGTCTTGATTTGATTGGTTTCTTTGTTTTATTTTTGACTAAAAAAGCATGCCAGGTATAATGCCTGTTAACTTCTCTGGGGGCCATTCAATCTGAGCGTATGTTAGGTGCTATTTTACTTCTTGCAGTATGGAAAGAAAATTCTGATCTGCATGACTGGTGCAATTTGATCACATCCCAATATGTATATGGATTCAATTGCTCCCTTAATAGTTTTTTTTTAATTTCCTCCCTAATGTAACCTTTTTCCAGAGCTCAGAGGAAAGATGTTGTGCGATAATATACTTGTTCCCTTCTCCCCCGAATCTAGACCTCACATACTCTTTCAAAATGAATGACTAAAATGCCGTGAATAGTTATTACACGCGTAAGTGTGAATCAAGTTGGTAACACACAATCAGTCGAGCTTTTCTCGTTTATCAATGTTGCAAATTTACAAAAGCTTAAAATGTAAACAGAGCAGCGAATGAGACAAAAAAAAGAATCAAGATCATCTTTCATCTGGGCTTGTATTTTGAAAGAGTGACCCTTAAAGGTTTGTGGGTACAGTGTTTTGATATCTTACTTCACACTCACTTCATTGATGATTGTTGCCCACAGGTAACCATTAATGACCGGGGTGTGTGTGCGTGTGCGTGTGTGCATATTTGTGTGTGGCGTCTACTTTTTGTCTTAGTCTAATTAATGGGGAATGATACAGCCAATCACTTAAAGTACCCTTGACTATTAAACCAAATCCCACTTTATCACAAAAGAAGCGAGTAATTATTATTTATTACAGTAACACATTTCTTTTAAATCAAAATATAATGAAAATGATTAAAGCAGTTTGTACTTAACTAGACATGCATTACAAGTATTTGTAATGGAGCAACACATTTGGACCAGTCTTATTTTCCCCTAGCAGAGTCTAGAGCAGACTCAATTGTAAGAATTAGCTCAGTATAATAAGCAGAAAGAGCTGTTCATTCCCTTGCATTCCACTGTCAAGTACTAACTGAGATACACCTACTGGACATTCTCTGTACGACAGCCGTGTCTCAGTGGACATCATAACATCTGTTCTGACTAGATGACTGCATTTGAGTGCTGAGACTAAAACCACTCCATGGCCATAATTTTAATTCTTTCTGCCCTCGTCCCTCTACTTGTATCTCTCTGTCCTTCTCTTCCACCCCCGGGGCAATCCAATGCCACTTCGTAGAGAAAAGAATTAAAATTCAATGTGCGATCATTACTGTTGTACATTTTTGTCCATCCGTGTGAGTATCGCATCAGTAAATTGCCTCAAATCAGAAGGAGCAAGTGTGTTTGTGGTAACTTACAAGACACACGTAACAAAGGGAAGGATAATGTGTTTAAAATGATGCAAAAAAGGAAGCCCGGCAAAGTCCAGATTCAATTTTAGGGCTTCAACAAGTGTGTGTACCATTCCTCTTGATTAGCATGTTGTGTGCATGAATTTTGTGTATGTCCAGATGTTAATGAGCATTATTTGTCTGTATGTCTTTGATTACCCAGCATTCTCATCAACCCGGGCAACCATGTCAAGCTGCAGGAGGGAACACTGGGATTTTTTATCGCTAGTGATGCCAAAGAAGTAAAAAGGTAATTGGGCCATCCTGCCAAACGGCGGGGTCACTAACCGTGTCAGTTGACAAATGAATAGGAGCGCTAAACATGTTTACTGTGTCACTTTTAGAGCATTTTTCTACTGCAAAGCTTGTCATGATGACATCACAGACCCCAAACGGATCAAGAAGTGCGGCTGCAAGCGACGTGAGTAGCTGTGCCTTTATTTTGCCCCACTGGCACCCTTCCTTCCCTTCCTTCTCACTCCAAAGACCAACCTATGGGTCTCGTCTTTCTCTTTATTCATAGGTGTGCACATGGTTATTATGCCTTTCATTGTGTTGTTGTTCTTCTTGTACTCTGAATCTGTGTTTTAAACATTATATTGCCATTATACTCTTAGGGAAAGTGTTTGTTATTGGTCCCATTTGAGCTTCCATAACCTCCATTATAGTATGATCATAAGTCAAAGCACTTTTGTTTCTTTGTCAAAATGTAGCTGTTGCCATCTTTAAATGTCTATTCATCTTGCTTTAACCACTGAATCACCACTTTATTTGCACAAACTGAGACTGTATTGCAGTGAATGAAATGCAAAGTGCTAACATGTAAGTAGAAAGCGTAAGAGTCTAAACCAGGCTTGTTTCTGTATTGCATTTGAAACATTAGAAAGTAGAGCAGATCCACCAAGTGCCCTATGTTGCAATTATAAAGGATGGGTTCAGGTTCTGCCAGTGCTTTACCTGCTTCACCTAGTTTAATGAAATTCAGCCTGGTAGTTTCTGAGTACTGATCACATGCTGTGCCTCAGCCTCAGCTTGGTGGAGGAATTAGGAAACATATCCTCTTACTTACATATGAATGCTCTCAGTGAAATATTTTAAGGCTGTTTCATTCTTCTCAATTGTTTTATAGGTCACAAATGTTATGGATAGGGTTGCTAGCTGTTAATTTTCTAATTTAGCTATGCAAACACCCACATCAAATCAGTGAATGTTTTATGCAGATACAACATTACCATTAAGGCAGGAAATGCACGCAAATACATCCTGACCTATGTGCAGGCGACACTTGTCAGAATGTGTTAGCTGATGGATAAATAATTCAGGTTAATATTCTATGTTTCCATAAAAGGTCACAGGCTGTTACGGTGAGCAGTCCGTTACAGACATAGCCTGGTTTTAAAATAGGTACCCTCCAGTTCCTTCTTTTGTCTGTGCCATTTCAATTATTCAGACGCTTTCTGCTCTGTCAACTCAATAGAATCAACAGGTTTTTCACACTCTAGTTTTATTTACCACAACTATTTACCTCTGTTTGCTTTCCTACTATCTTCATGTCTGAGACTCAGCTGATGGCGTTATGTTTTATCTTATTACATTTGTTGCTGACAAGAGAGTTGCATTAAAAAGATGACAGTTCCATTACTGTAATGGGATTCTGTCCAACTGTATGTTCTGTTCTGTCATGTTTTGTTCTCTTCTGTTGTTTTTTCCCATGTTTTTTTATGACCAGTGACACACTTTTGATGTATTTCCTTCCCTGCTGCCATTGGAAAACACCACTTTATTTTAACTACTCACTGGTAGTGATTTATTGTGAGTAAAATGAAAATGGGTGTCTAATTACCCAGAGTGCAGTGCAAGTGGTTTTTTTTTTTGGTTTTTTTTTAATTTCTCTTCCTTTTCAGCAAATAGTATATTGTATCTATGTTGCATGTTACCGGTGTAGCTTCTGCATCCCTCTCCTCGCCTCCCATTTCTACACCGTGCTCAGAACAAACTGAATCCAAAACAGCAGATATTGAACTCGCACCAGCATCAGGCCTCTGCTCCTCAGAGGCTCAGCCAGCTGATGATCTGATTTGTTGGAGATGACAATTAAATAAAGCGCTACACGATTGGATGCGGCCGATGAGGTGTGCAGTTTTTGCTCACTCTTTGATCATCAAACCAAACACGTATTTGGCATTTAAAAGCCAATCTGCTGCGAGTCTTGTGTCATTACATGTGATTAACCTCTTTATAGTGTATTTGCTCAGAGAAAGAACAGAAGAATAAAAATCTGAGATGTCGTACATTAAAAACAGATTTAGAGGAACCAACACACGGGGGAAAGATCTACTGCTATTTAAAATGATCTGCTTTCTGTCAAAGGTAGTTTTGTGTGGCAGAGAGCAGAAAACGTCCTTCTGGGATGTTCTTCAAATCCTGTTAAGCTACGTTGCCAAAACACAATCAAAACAATCTGGTCTCCCCTTTTACCCCCCTTTGCTGTGATTTCAGCCCCTTTATAAACTCCGGGCCCTGGCCCAGCCTGGGCTGATGTTTCAGAGATCACTGGTTCTTTTCAGAACTGCACGAGCCTTGTGCCTTTCAAACACAGACTGTCGTTGGGCCATTTTGTTTAACTCGCTTTACTGGGAGACAAGTCTAGGATTAATACGCGGCATTGTCATAATTTTCAGTTCCCACTAGATGGTAGTGCCGTGCCAGAGTCTTGTGCGGTAATAGATATCCATAGTTAAATGGTGATGTCTGTAGAGGAAACTCTAATCCCCTGAGACCTGTTCAACAAAATTGCAAGGATCAGATGGGTGCCTTTTTGTTTTAGGATAATAAATCAGTTTGTACGGCTTTACAGATTTATCATCCTTAACATGTTATTTCACATTGCTTTTATATCTATATGTTACAATATAAAGCAGGGTATGGGGAGGGGTGTGCACTTGTGTACAAAGTTGGCTTTTTCAAGCAAAAAAGTATTTGTTTTGTCCACTTTTATGTGCCCCACTCTGACAGGATACTGCACTCTCTGTTAGTTATTGCTCAAAGGTTCACCTCTTGAGCCAGCAGTAATCTTTTTCCTTGCACTGTTGCTGAATAAGGAGGCTTTAGGTGGATATCAGAATGTTGCTTTCTGTGGGACATCCTTCATATTCAACGTAGCACCCTGATAGCTTCTGTTTACAGAATATTAGTGGTTTGTAGGCAGTAGTAGCCAATCAAGCCCACACAGACAGTTGATCAGGGTCGCTGTTATGTTGAATCTTCAGTTAGGAATGCCCTGAAATGGACACCTTGTCATCCTAAACCAGAATCTAGGTATTTGTGAAGTCAGAAGTAAAATACATTGTCTTTGTGTGTGTGCGTGTGTGCGTGTATGTGTCTTCTGTCTTCCATTGCTCCCCTTCCATTTGTCAGAAGTCTACATTGTGGTATACACACTCATGGGCTGCTGTTATTAGGTACACCTGTGACGCTAAATGCAGACCAATACAACAGCTCTGCCATAGAGTCTACTTTTATTTCAATTCTTCATCTTACTCCATTTGTCCACTTGATTACATGCAAAGAGGGTTAAAGACTGAACATGTTTACAGGCCAGAACGTGACAACTCACGTTTACTTAAAAAATAAAGAAGCCTCGTAAAAGCAGAGTTTACAGCAGAGCTGTTGTATTAGGTTATGTTAGATTTCACATGTGTACCTAATAAAGTTGCCAGTGAGCCCACATAATATGTTCCAAGCGCCCAAACAAAAACACCGAAGCAAAGAAACTTCAGCATGACCTGACGGCCTCACTGCACTTGTCCGCCATGTTCCCAAAACTGTTTCATTACTGTGAACAGTTATCTGTGTACTTCTCCTTGTTGCCAGGACTTAAGCTACATTTCCTGCATGCTTTCCACATGCTAGTAAGGCACATATGCATGTCACAGGATACAGCAGTCCCTGATGCATTCATCTTATGGGATATGATCTGTGTTTCCCATTCTTTCCTTGGCCAGGAGCTGAAAACATATTACTTCATTCAAGGTCTTATTTTCCAATGTGAGTCAGAGTCAAAGATGCTGAAAGGTGCCAGACAGTATTAGTCTGCTGTCTGTTTACACCTTGGCAATGAGAGAATGGGGACCAGGGACTGTTTCTGTCCAGAGTCACAGCAATCTAGAGATGCTACTCTGGGGACTTTCACTCCCGCTTCCCTCAGGGTTCAAGGGCTTCACACACCACTCACACATACACTTGGCTGTAGGCTGACTTTTGTAGCTAAAACTTTTGTCTGGCGTAATACTACTTTTACATCCTTTTTTACTTAATTAGCACACCAGATCGTCATCTTGCCTGTTTTCTACTTGGGCGATGATTGAAAAGAAACATAAGTGGACTGGAACCATTTGAAAGATTCACTGGGCTGTATGTGCTGAATTGATGCACACAACAGCGAGCTTGAAAAAAACAAAAACGTAGGTGTATGTAAATGCTCAAATGCTTTTATATTGTATGTTGGAAACGCTAGTTGGGAACCAGTTTTGCTGGTTGGTTGAAAGACAAAATTACATGTATTATAATGGCCCGTGAATGGTTACAAATTTATGGTATACGGAGAACATTAGATAAATTCTTTAAACGGAAATTCAGAATTTCCCAGGTACAAACTAGTGTTTAAAATCAGGCACACTGCAAACAATTGATAATTTGGGGATATTAAGTAGAGGATCAAATTAATGGTTATTTCTTCATTTTCTTGTGAATTATACTTCCCATTTGTATCTTCAAACATGACTTCAAATTACATCAAAACAACAACTGTGTAACTAACACTTTAGCGTGTAATAATACCGTTTAAGCACATGCACATCAGAGTGAAGTCCCTTTGGGGAGTGGAGCAGTGAAATTGCAGGTTTTGAATATAGCATGATTTAGCCAGTCTAGCCAGTAGACTAGTGTGATGCCTTGGACAGAACCGCTACAGCTGCATGATGGGATACAGGTACGTGATCCACTCCTTTAGCCAAATGGATAGAGGATGTACAAATGTATGAAACATTGTATGAGGTTTGCTGCTGAAGACATTGCTCATGCCTTTCTTCCCCGAATGCCTCCCTACCCTCTTCCCTTTCTCCCCACCTCTCTTTCCCACTGTTATAATTTTGCCTTTTTGACTTGTTACAGCCTTAGCGCACAGCTTGAACTCCTAAGAGAATCACCAGCATTATGACTGTTGTATTTTTAATTGATAATATTATAATAATAGATAATGTGTCCAATTTAGAGACACTTTTAAAATGGCAAAATGAAATGTGCCGGCTGACTTGTTAAGGTAAATGTAACTCTTGGAGTTTGTTAATATAACTTGGGGCTCAAGCCTGTGGGAGCAGGTGACTAAGGCTTGCACTTTCTGATGAAGTTACCTTCCGACTTCCCCTAGATGTATATTTCTCCTTTTGCCATTAACCTGCTGCTTTTCCTCTCCTCTCATCCCAAAACATGACTGTAGCCAAGATGTCCGTCTACAAACGAATGAAACTGGCATGTTGTTTTGATTGCGGCCGTTCAGAGCAAGACTGCTCTTGCATGTCAGGCAGTGTACATAGTAACATGGACACCCTTCAGAGGGCCTACCCACTTTCCTCTGTCTCTGTTCATGATTGCGCAACCACTTTACGTGCCTGTAAGTTACACCGCCCAACACATGCTGTTACGTGTCTGTGGTGTGTGCTCTGTGTATCGTACCGTGTACCATACCGTACGTGTGTGCGTGCGTGAGGTGTAATTTGTTTATTGTGACCCCATTGTTTGTGTACCCGTGGTCTATGTGTTTCTGTGTTGTTTTACATTTTTTTTTCTATATTGATCTTATTTTTTTTTCTGTATCTATCTCTCTCTTTCTCTATATCTGGTTAGATTTTCTTTGATTTATAGTATGTGTGGTTGATAAGTGGTGACGTGGCTCAGTGGTGGTGCTGTAAGTACTGTAGATGTTAGACATGTGGCTCCCGCATGCGGCACCAGTCATGCAGTCGTGTGATAATGTCACTGGTGGAGCGTGGTGTTTTATGTCTCTTTTTAACTGTTTCAGGTAAGATGTCTGAATACACAAAAATGAAAGATTTTATTCTGCATTTTAATGATAACATTTGTTAATTGTGCCTTTTGTACATTTACTTTGAAGACTCTTTCAAACCTCTGAGTTAATCCTTTTTTAAGTTTGTACACTTTTCAGTTGACGTAGGTTTTGCTTTTTTCTGCATTTTCTTTTAACCTTGATGAGAAACTATACTAAGATTTTGGCTTTGCTTTCATGTGGATTTTAAATGAATCATAAATGAAATACCGTTTAAGCCTCTATCATCTTGCCAGGTCTTAAAAATGATGAGCAGGGCACAGATAATAATGGAACTGAAATCAAATTTTACTTATGCAACGGTTAAGAAAACATACATGCATTTCCCCCCCACATTAATTGTATTGTTCAGACTTGTATTTCCTGCACTTCATCTGTCCTGCAGCCATTGATAGTTTGTCACATTTATACGGTAGGAACGTGGCAGTGAAATAGGAAGGAGGAAAAAATCAAATGAGAGAAAAAGAATGCTTTATGTAGCTGGGAAGAGTACAAGAAAATAGATAAAGGAACAGCAAAGAGAAGGAGAAATTAAAATCAAAAAGGAAACTATAAAAAGTGCTTCTGGCTTGATAAAGGAAAGGTAAGAGGCCCGAGGCTCCTAGAAGATCGCCTTAAATCTGTTTTCCTTTTGAGTGGATGGGAAATACTAAATTGTTTGTCAATTAGACATGGCAGCAGTAGGCCTAGCTATCAAAGCCTTGGGTTCAGACATACAGATCTGATTTCCTTCTCAACATTCTCCCACCGTCTGCCGACTCAGCCTAGATTAGTGTCAAACATGCCATGATGAATTTGGCTTGGCCTCTTGTAGTTGGGCCTGCGCTGATATCCCTCGGTACCAATTACTGGCCATTACATGGTTACTGATCTCACTTCTCCCTCAACCCCCTGTAGGATTTCAGGAAAGCCTCCTCTGTCTTAGATTTCTTTCTCTTTTTAACCCTGACTTCATCTGAACAAAGTGAGTTTAGTGAAGGAGCGCATTGGGCTTTGTCAGTCAGGGATTGTTGGATTTCCTTTCCCTATTTCCTCTTTTTTTTTTTTCCACCAGGCTGAGAGGATAAGACATCTTTATCCACGATGACTTCATATGCTTCTGAACTAATTTTTTTTCTTGCACTTTGATTATTGATCTCTTGGATAGCACTGCTTCGTTTAAGCTGCTGTTTTCCTACACGTGCCAAATTAGGGCCACATGTCTGTGTGTAGCACAGACAGCTATCAGCAAGTTAGGATGGCAGAAGTATACAACTGTAAACTGCTTTAACGACTAATACAATATTTATTATGGCAACTTTTAACACAAACTCATTAAATGAGTAATGATATGTATGCAGATGAAGTGGTTAGAAAAATGTAGTTCTCCATTGTTCTTTTTTATTATAGGCAGTTAACATATTACTTTATTCTAAATTCTTTGGCTACATCAAGAGGTTTTTTTGTCTGTAAATGAAACAAGTCTTTTTTGTGACTTGACTTTCACTATTTTAGAAAATCTTTAGTCAGTTAAGAGGTTTCAACTTGGTTTGCTAAGCTCTGGACAAGGGATGTGGGCCTGGGGTTAGGGAGATGGTTTCGGCTTGTCCACAACCTTCTGGGCTGTGTATATGTGCGCATGTGCACATCTTGTGTGCGCAACAACATGCACTTGTATCTCGGTGTCTATGCATGTGTGTGAATCTGCATCTCATTGCTGGGGACCTTATCCATCCTGACACAGAAATTATGTTTGCATTTTCCCAGCCCTGCTGGTTCATCACCAAACTTGCCCTGACAGCTCCTGTCCACCAGGCAGACCTCCACCCCCTCGACCACCCTCCCCCACCCACCCTGTCCTACGCCGTCTCGCAATGCCCCAGATGCTAGCCAGTTAGTCTGCCGCCTTTGCGGTGCGGGCAGATTGCTAGAGACAGATGCCAGGGCCACTGTGGGTCTCTTTTTGAGGATCTGTGTCATAGGCCAGCCCTGGGCCCTCACTGTGACCTTTACTGCTGGAAGATACTCTGGGAGAGAGTGGGGAGTGTCAGCAGCTCTGAGTTCAAGTGCTTACTACATTAGTAGTTCTAGTGGTACCGGTCTTTAATATCTTCTTGGTCAAGGTCAAAAACTGTAATTACCAGAGAATTAACTGCACTGGCAAAAGTGGAGACCTTTGTGAACCCTTTAAAAGTACAACCCCAAAGATCGTGCACTGAGCTCAAGTTATGAAAAAAAAAACCCTAATTTTTAAAATCTCTATTTGTATAAGACTTCTGGACTGCATGCAAAAATCAGGTATCTATGCATTAGTGCTCTGTTAGCGCAGCTGTTTTGAGCAGCTGTTGTCTGTTTTGGATTTATACATGCACTGAAGTATGTATTCGTTTTCTTTATTTCCCATTGTGGCTTTATTTGTTCCGCCTCACACTTCCCATCATTTTTAGATATAAAACCCCCCACGAAACTCTATTATAAAATGGGGAAAAAATGGAATTGCTAAATCTACACGGAAATGATGTGACATGTAATGTAGTTCTTTCCTTCTTTTTTTTTTCAAATGTATTAAAACCAGCCATTAGACCGTCATTACATCTCATTACAGGTGTAGTACACTTTCCTAAAAGCATGGCTCACTCTGTGAATGGACAGTTCTTTCATTCATCTGTCTGCCTTTTATGTGCCATCACATCATACTGTAATCAGTGCCACCATTAGGGTTTTACAGTGATTTTTAATTATTTATACTTTCATTTTTTGGTTTGTGCCCTCATACCTTTTGGTGAGACAACATCAGATTTACATTTGATTTAATTTCCATCTACGGCTCTTATGTTGATGTCTTTCCTAATGTGTCTCTTTCATTACACCCTCTCTCCTTGTGTGTGACCTGCCACTTGTCTTTGCATCCTCCCCAGCCAAATATAAGTATAACGGATTTGTCAGATCACGTAAGTGTGTTTCCCTGTCCTTCTGCCATAGCTTTGTGTATAGAGTATAGCTCCCTCAGCATGTCATATAACATTCTTAGTAGCGATGCTTTGCTTAAGTATTTTTGTATTTTTACTGTAAAAAAAAAAAAAAAAAGGAAACCAACTTTTGAAAAACTTTCAGTGTTTCTTTTAAAATATCCAGTTTATTTATATTTAACTTAAATATGATAAAATCATTTTAACATATTTTGACAGCAAACTAAAGTACTGAGATCATTTTGTGTTTGATAACACTATGTAGATCCATGAAATATTCTTTTTGTATTGTGCTGCATCTAGCAGCAGATGGCGCTACAACACCAGGAAACAGTGGAAGCCATAAAGAGGCTGGCGTTCGATTCAAAGCTGATTGCAATATAGGTAAATCTTTGGTAAATAATTGTTAAATGACTTTCCCCCCCCCTCCTTTATTTTACTGGTTAAGAATACATTTCACTTTTGAAATGTTATTTGTCACCTCTAACACTTTGTGTCTACATTTTAAATGTATTTGTTATTATTAGGCATACTGACAATAAAGGCTTTTTTTTGGTTTCCTTTATTAAATAATGGCTGCCTCACCTGTTAAGCAAACTAAAAGGAAGCGCAGTAATCATAAGTTTTTTTTTCTTCCCTTTTTTAACTGTAAAGACCACAATGCATGGCTTTAAAAAGCTCTTTCATGCAGTTGCAATGCAGCTGAAGAACAAAGCTCGCTCATGCAGCAAACACTGTAAAGGCAAAGCCAGCTTAGCTCACATAGTAAAGTAAACATTTTTACTTGTTATTCCTCCGCCTCATCATCCAGTTTACATTGGGTCACGGCGATCTGATAAGGCTTGCATGCAGGACAGTACCGTCATGTGATTATCATTTCAAGAAGGGACAGTTGCCGTCTGGGTTGTTCAGGATGCACAGTGGACCTGCCAGGGCGGGTGAACACTCTGTAACGCTGCACGTGTTTGACAAGGGCCAGATGAATCCAGGAGCTATCGGTGGCGCCCTGTAAATCAAGGAGGCAGCTGACGGCTGGGATAAACGTCTGTTTATCGCCCAGGGCCACCCAAGCATGCTCTCTCCTCCAAACAACCAACCAACCACCCTTCAACCAAAGGGAGGAAAAGGGCTCCGCCTCTCCAAGTCAACTTTGCAACCAGATATTTTACTCATCTCCCACTGCTGTCTTCCTACAGTGTGCCATGACCCTTTCAGTACATACAAACATGCGGGTTGACTCTGCAGCCACAGATGGACTGTGTGTGAGTGTGTGTTTCTGTGAGTTTGGTGAAACGACTTGCTGAACATATTTGGTACATATGCGAGTATTTATTCTCATACTCAAGCGATTTAGTGTAATAGTGAAAATTCCAAATGCTCTGTTTTTCAACATTTTTCATGCGGAATTAAATCACACTTGTGTACATAATCCAAAAGGAATCCAATACATGTTTAATGATTAGATGTTTTGAATTTATAATATTATAAATATTTAGTTCTATTTGTTGACATTATTGTGGTGTGCCACGCTCACTTGAAGTGACAATATCTAATTGGTTTTGACTGGCTTTAGCCAAGCCATGCCTCTGCTTTGTTCTACCCGAGCGCAGCACAAATGAGAAGTAAAGTTAAGAGGCTTCTAATGAATTTAACACAAATGAAAAGCAAATTAAGAAGGCTTCAACTATTTTTAGGAAATTCTACATGGTTCCTGCCTTTATTTATTAACATTATTATTAATATATTTTTGCTTTAAGCTGGTTCAGTCAAAACTTAAATTGCATTTTTTTCTTAGTGATCAGATATTCATTTTAACATACTGTGAAATAATGATTGTTTTATGGAATTTACCCTGAAATATCTATTTAACAAAATCTAATTTGAAATACAATAACACTTCTTTTCTCAGTCATTTCTGAGTATTTAAAGCAGGCGTTTTCACACTCTTTGTTCTCCACTATTTGACAGTAACGGATGAAGTTAGACCGCCTTTTCAAAACAGAACACTTAAAACCACCGGCTGCATCTCCACCTCCATCACCTCAAATGTATTCCTTCCCAATGCCCTGCACCCCAGCCAGGACCCCCTGGTCAGCCCTGGCACAGTCAACATCCCTCTCGTTAATAACCGTAAAGGATGCCTGCTCCACATGCGGCTGGGGCCCGGGGACGACCCCTCGCAATTGCGCTTCAGTATCTCGGGTCCAGGAGACGTGGCGACCAGATCCCTGGCTGAAAGTCGACTGAACCGGGCCCGCAGTCTGCCAGTGAAATACCGCTGCCACCCCAGTAATGCCATGCTGCTCAGTCACAGTAGGCACTGTAGGTTGGCCCCTTAGCGGGATGCATCAGTCAGTAATGCTGTCCCGTCTCTTCATTTTGTCTTGTTTGCTGCATGACGGCTCACTCTGCTGGAGCTGCTGCTGTTGTTTCTTCTGCTGCTTTGCACAGATCTGGCTGCTAGTGCAGTGGCTGCTACTGTCTATATGAGATAACTTTTAAGCGCCGGGATAAAACAGGTGAATTTACTGTAGACAACGTGCTATTTCAGAAGTGGCTCTAGGTGTTGTGAGCTCAGGGATTTTGCACTAATATCATTATGTAGTGGGGAAATGAAGCGTGGTGTCCGTGAAAGCAAAAAGTTCAATTGTTTTAATGTTAAAAAATTAAGTTTAAACCAAGAGGGGTTTGTCAAATGGTATAGCAAGGAAAGCATACTTTCTGCTGTGTGGTATTTTCAAAGTACATCAGAGAGAGAATTATTTGTAAAGTGTAAAATGCTTGTGATATTAGCTATTCTGATTGCCCAATTGCATAAAGGAAATGTCAGAGAATGACATTTTATTAGAAGGCAAAGCCATATTTCTTATCTTTTATTAGCAGAATTAGGTGACAGCATAGAATGGGTGCTCAGAGAATAATGAAATTCAACATGCTTGGAATAACCGCGGCTTGCAGCGCGCACATTGATTTGCACTAATATCATGCTGTGTTATTGATTTCTAACCAAAGGACTAATGCGGGTTTGAAGTGACGGTGCACTTGACATTTGCGCTGGGAGAGCGTAGATTGGATAAGAGTATCTGGGTGCCTGTCTGAAAGCTCTTGAAACTCACAGACAGTGAAGAAGATCAGACTACTGTTAGCTTGACTGAAATCTTCAGACAGCTGGGCCTGGACTCACTCCGGCTGCTCTTTCTCATTCTCTCTGTCTGGCTGGGACTCAAGTAAAGTTTGAGAAACAGTGTTTTTGTTTTTAGATGATTTTTTTTTTCAACCTAGCGAAGCATGGCTGACAGAAAACCGAGTTCAAATGTGATCAAATAATCTTTAAAAAAAACAAACAAAAGAGGACTATAAAATAACACAGCATTGTTCAGCAAAACATGAAACAAAGACGCTGTATATTTAATCCGACACAAGTTTTCACAAGTGTTGGGGTTCAAGTAGTTTCATTAGGAAGTCAACTACGCACTCAAAATTCATCTCCATAACCTGTATTTATATCATTGTCATTGCTTTTGCCCATGCCCCAGTGACAATAACAGTCTGTAGCATCACATTGCAATTAATGCTTTAGGTAAGCATGGTCACTTGGATGTAAACTGCTAGAGGTCCAACCGCCTGCAGAGTTCGGTGGGTGAACAGACGCAGTGAAGTGTCAGTGGAGGATGTGCAATATTGCACCTTAGTATAGCCACAACATGGGGGACATTTAAAAAAAAAATTCTTATTTTTTAAATAAACCTTCCTTTTAGGTCAGGAATTGTTTTCTCTCCGTGGTTTCCTCCGGCTTTTTTCAGATTTAATCATTTGTCCATTACTAATATTTTCTCTCTCTATTTTTATTTCCCTTCCATTTTGACACATTGAATTATTAATTTTCCTTTTCTTGCGTTCAGTTTCTTTTTTTGTGGTTTGCATTGAATGATTGATTGATTGTTGCCTATTTTCATGTCAGGTCCAGCTCTCTTTCTGAACCGTCTGTCTCTGCTCTGACATTGTGCGCATGTGTTTTCAGTCGAAGACGAGCATCCGTCAACGCTCTCGCCCAAAAAAAAGCAGCGCAACGGAGGGATGCGAAACTCACCCAACTGCTCGCCCAAAATGATGAGGTAAGAGATGCTGATTTTATTCTTCTTCCAGCCTTCAAACTGGGAGTGAGAGGAAGACAGATATAAGGAAGATGGGAGGGAGCATGGGGAGGGGGGAGGGGGGGGGGGGGATATGTGTCTGAGAGATACTTCAGAGGCGTATGCTGCTGATGGTGAGATGGTGGGAGTTTGGATGGATGGGAGGGGGCAAATTAGGGGTGGCAGAAGAGGGAGGTAAGAAACTCTGTGAGTGAAAAAGAGAAGAGAAATGCCCTGTTAGGTGCTGGCTGTTTAGGATGGCATGCTGTCAGCTGTTAATGACAGAGCTGAAATAATATTTCTGTCATGAAAAGCGGCTGTGAGGAGCCGTTTGAAAACTCCTCTGGCTTTAAAGACCCAGCTGTCACCTCCTCCGTTCTGGTCCACATGTACTCCTTAAACAATGCTGGCACTAATGACACCACCAACCAATCAGAGAGACCTGCATGGTTACTTTGCCCTCGGGCTACTCGTCTATTGTGGGAACCCCTGTGAGTAGTGTATCTGGTACTTAAGGCCATATGCGAGATGTATCGTCACAATCAAATATGAATTCAAATATTACCTTCCTTTTATCCTGTCCTTTGGAATTAAACTGCTGTTAATTGATTTTGAAAGATAAAAAGGGTAGGTTTTTGTGCTCCTCTGACTGCAAGGCGGGGTTAGACGCACGACTGAGAGGAAAATGCAGGGAGGCCGAGCTGTGCGGGTTGGGACGGCGGGATGAAGGCACGGTGGCGAAGATCTAACAGGACAGAAACACTCATAGCTACACTGCTCGTCTCCTAATGAGAGCGAGGGTTTACATTAAGGAACTCTAAAGAGAGACCTCGTAATATATATAATCTTAATCTTATTTATGGAATTTAAACCCTTTAAAAAATAAGCAAACTCTAAGGTGGAATAGTTAACATTTCCAAATAAAGTCAATATAAATATGAGCTATTATACAAAGTAGTTCTGTTTTGTTCTCTTTCATACACTGCATAATGTTTTCACTTATTACTGTACCATTCTGGTTGAGTGCCGTGTACGTTAGCCCTGCTAGTTTCCCTCAGGCAGCAATCCTCTTACTGCACTGGCATGCCTATGTGATTTTTGTCCAGTATAGTTGTCGGCCTCCCCCTCACAACAAAACAAGCACTTAATAAGCCTTCACACTTGCCAAACCATTAGCCCAACACAGAGTCATACCCTTCAGTCTAGTTCGCAGCAGAGCATCAGCTCAGATGCCCTTGCTCAGAGGGAGCAAACTGCTACAAAAACAACGAGACACTGGCACATTTCCAGATAACTGCTTGTTTTAAAAGGTTCTTTAGTTTGCCTAACTTAAAGCACAAAACCTTTTCTTCTCTTCCTTTTCTGCTTAGAAGACGGTCCCCGTTTGCCATGTAATATATGCATCTGCGCTTTGATCTCGCAGTGATAATAATCCTTGCGAGTTATTTACTCAGTTTTGAAAACGCTTCAAAGCGGTGTCAAAGTTTTCTCTGCTTTAGGGTTGCTTCTGTATTCTGCTGGCTCTTGGGTGCTGGGATGACAGGTCCTCTGTTATAGGTGTAGCTTTTTCTTTTTTTTCCTTCCAAGTATTAGCCTTTAGCAGAACATCAAATTACCCATCGCAGTCCACAGTCCCTCCCTCCACCCCTTCACAGCTGCCCCTGTCAACATATAAGACCATATATATTATATAAACCGTTGTGCTTTGCGAGGTGGATTTTATGCAGAATGAAAAGTGATTGTTTGAGGTAGCCTTAGGGATACTTTATTCAACAAGCAAGAAGGGGGAAAACACAGTGGAGAGCTAGCAAGAGAGCGAACATACGTATCAAGTATGGTTTTTACAGGACTCGCAGCCTGAAGGCCTTTGTAAATAAATAATGATCAACAGATTGGCTGTGGGCTTTTGAAAAGCATGCCTTTGTCAGTTTGCATGATGGGAAAAATTTTCAAAGCAAGAAGCTGCCTTCGTAGTCTGGCAGAGAGGGATTGGGGGAGCACGCCCATCCCCAGCTTTGTGACTGCAGAGTGATACACTGGAATAATTCAACTCTGTTTGAAATATACTGAGGGAGAGGGTACGAGAGAAAGAAAGAGACAGAGAGGGAGGGAGGGAGGCACCGGAGTGAGACATGCTGTAAGGGAAATACTGTTTGTCCTCCATAAAAGTGCATCTGATAAAATATTGTATTTCACCGAGCACAACATTTAGTTTGCATTCTGGTACAATGCTAGAAATTAAGCAAAGTTCACGTAATTCTGCATCTACTTGTTCAGGACTGAAAATTCTCAGCAGAGAATATCTGCATTTATCTGTCACTTCGCTTGCTATTTGGGTGACATTTAGGAGCCCTGTGTTAAATAATTTATTAGTAGCCAATCCAGCTTGTAAATTTCCTAATGAACCGCATTCCTGCCGTGGCGCTAACACCATCCCATCCCACCCCACACCCACACAAACCTTCACGATGGGTCATGACTGACAACACGCATCCATTTGCAGAAGATGTCACAGTATCATCTGCAGCTGATATCCCTTGGGCGTGGCCCCGTAGCACAGACGTCATGTCTGCTCTGCCTGAGCCTTGTGGTAGGTTCAACCCGAGGCGCGGAGAAGGAAGAGGAAGGAGGTGTGCGGAGCCTGTGACAGGCTGCCAGTCACACCGCTGACAGCTCTGTGAAAGATAGCTGTCTTGGCAGTGAGAGGTGGAGCGGCAGCCCGTCTGCATGCGCCAGTCAGCCCCTGTGTGGAGGCGAGCAGAGCTGAGCAGATTGAAGTGACGGGGGGCTCCTTGGAGTTGATTGGCGCAACACGCGGCTCTGGATGAAAGATTCAGGCTGAGTGTAAAAACACTAAATGCTGTCAGTGTTATTATCACCTGCTCTAACTGATAGAGGGGAGAGGGGGGGAAAGAGAGGTGGAGAGAGAGAGGGTGGCTAATTGACAGCTTTTTTTTTTTCTTTAACTTTAACTTTTGCCTGCGATGGCATGCAATCCAAATGCAGGTTGAAGGAAGAAACAACATCAAAGCCTTGTCAGTGAATGACAGTGTTGATAGAGGATAGAGAGAGTGATACTGAGAGAGATGTATGTCAAATTCTTGAGATATTTTCTCCCATATTACTCACATGTCTATCTCTGCAGTTTCCCCCCCCCCCTTTTTTTAGGACTATCAGCAGTATTGAATTTTCATAATTTTTCTTAAATTCTCAATAAACTACATTTACATTGCTGCAAAACAAGGGGCCTTTGTGGGAAAACAGCACTTCCGCCGTTTATCTTGACTCTGTGTTTTTGATGACATTTTCTGGACCGTGTTCAGAGGGGCTGTGAGAACATGTCTTGTAGAATAAGTTCAAGAACAGGAGAGGCAGCGTAACAACACTGACAGGAACCCTTTCATGGTCAGTGTTACAGCAGATAAAACTCAGCAGCCCACTGCTGTGGATTAGCCTGTTTGGTTGTGACATGCTGCTGAAACATTAATGACCATCAGCTGGGAAAGCAAAATGTGATTGGGCAAATTCCTGAAATATTTAAAGTGCGAGCCTGTTGGAGCTTTTACTGTTTGCGCCACATGGCGTCAGGAACTGGAAGAGAGGGTAAAAGCTGGTAATTGGCCTTGTGTTGTCATGCCATTCAGTCAGTAGTACTCACATCTTGCTGTTCTCCTCTGTACCACAGTGAGCACAAGGGTCATTGACTTTTCTGATGCCTCTACATAGGGGATGAGACAGATTGGAGGGAAAGATATTCTAGTTATGCAGTGCAGTAGAAAGTTTCACACTCTGAGAATGAGATGGACTTTTAACGATCAGACAGCACAGATATCAAGAAACCCTGCCTGGCTTCTGCCACAAAACAGCCTAACGTAAATATTTTCTCTTTTCCAGTCGACACGATCCCCTTCTAATTCCTGGAAATGAACAAATTGAGAATATGGACATGAACGTGAAGAGGTATGACTCGACAGGGATGTTTCACTGGTGCCCTTCAAAAGACATCGAAAAAGTCATCCTGGTAAGTGGGGCAAAAGTTCTGTAACTGCTACCCAGTGAGGGGAAAAATAGTGTATATAAAAAAAGAAGGTACTAGTAAGTATGCTCAGGAGCAAATGTTTCCCCTCAGTACTGCAGTAACACAATCACATACTAATGTGTATTGAAATTTCTCTCACTGCCTCTCTGTTGTTTCAAGGTGAGTTTGTTTTTATATTTATATATACAGTATATGTGTATATCCACCAAGGAATGAGTGAGCAGCATTTCAACACTCGGTGCATGACTTTGCTCAGATGCTTTAACGAGACGGTTTAAAGCATTTATGTTAGTGCATAAATTGTTTGTGTAGGATCAAGTAGGAGGCGCAGTCACCTACTGTGCATAGTAAAGATACGACATATCTTTGCTTTGTCTAAGACTCGAGTGACCCAGGTGCTGTTTTCACTCAACTCAAGGGAATATGAAGGCTGCTTCACCAAAATGTTTCAGATACACAGATAAACATCATTTGCCGCCAGCTGAAAATATGATACAATTTGCAGCTGTACTTTTTTATGAATGTAACAGTTTACAGCTTACATTCGTGCGTGTTTAATTTGTCTAATGAAGAGCTAATAATAAAACCAAACACATGGTTAATAAATGATTACATGTGGATATATAACAGTTTATGTGATGCTTTTAAGCACATTTAAACTCTAGATATGTTGGGGGGGTTTTAACTTCATGCACCTGACCCAGTTTTCTGTTATCGGCACTCATTTTTATTCTGTAAACCTGTGTTTGTCTCTATGTGCCTCCTCATCTCTTTTCTGCCTTCGCTTTTTTTCCTCATTCTCTGCTTTTCTCTCCCCCCCTTCCCCGTGTCCCTCTCTTCCCTACAGACCCGGAGTGAAGCCTCCATGACAGTGCTAAGCGGCCATGTAGTGGTCTGTATATTTGGGGATGTCACGTCCGCTTTAGTGGGGCTGCGAAACTTGGTGATGCCTTTAAGAGCCAGCAACTTCCATTACCACGAGCTAAAGCCTATAGTTTTTGTGGGCTCGCTGGATTACCTTCGGAGAGAGTGGGAAACTTTACACAACTTCCCCAAGGTCTCCATCTTACCTGTGAGTGTACTACTTCACCTGCATGTTGAATATCTGTCCAACTAGCAGGCGCTGACATTTTAAGTTGCACTCATGCTGAAATCTTTCAAGCGATTGTCATTTTGAGTTTGATCGCGCATTTCTCAGTTGAATGATTACTTCATGAGAGCTCAGTGAGCCTCCCTCATCCCTAGCAGTGACACATCCTGCATATCCAAAGTGGAGTTTATGAGCGTTGCAGCTGCAGTGCCCATCACAGATGGCGTGGCTTGCTGCCTTAGAGCTTGTTAGGCCTGGTTTGACTGATGATCAGAGGAGAATCACAAACACAGCCCTCAGCGCAGGCTAGCCTTTAGATTAGTCCATGTCTCTGAATCTCCAACGCCCGGTTAGATCAGTGGAATGTCATCGCCTCAAAACAAGAATACTTGTTAACTAATTTCCCACAGCCCCACTCTGCTCACTTCTTAAATTTATTTTTCTCTCCCCCATGTCTGTCTGTTCTCTGTGTTTTGCTTTCTCTCTCTCGCTGTCTTGCTCTTTCTCTGTGTTCCCCTCGCCCTGAAGGGTACACCATTAAGTCGGGCAGATTTAAGGGCTGTCAACATCAACCTCTGCGACATGTGTGTAATACTGTCAGCCAATCAGAACAATATCGAAGATGCGTCTCTGCAGGATAAGGAATGCATCTTGGCAACACTCAACATCAAATCTATGCAGTTTGATGACAGCATTGGGGTCTTACAGGCTAATTCCCAAGGTAAGAAGTGTCCCATTAGACTCCATGTACACTCCTGGCCAAAGGGGACAGGTTATGGGAGGGAGGAAAGGAGAGTAGTCAAAAAATGGAAAAGGAAAAGAGGAAAAGACTGGAGGGCAGTGAGAAGGCCACACAGGAAGGGTAGATGTAGTTTGTCGAGCACAGAGTCTGCTAAGCGCTCATAACTGAAATTCTCTGAAAGTCTGCTTTGAGTCTCGTCTGTAAACTGACATTACTGTAACTCTAACTGAAGATGTGCACACACAGAAACATTGTGTTTATACCTTCATCAAGCCTTTCTGATGGTTTCAGTCTTGTCCCTGGCAATTAGATGCTGCTAAACCTTTGATAATACTTTTTAATGATGTAATCAACATGACTGTGTCATTTGATGTTGTTCCCCCTGATCTGGAGTCTGGCAGATCGTCTGGAACAGATTGTTGATGTTTGCAGACAAACATACAAACCAGGCATCCCATCAGGCCTCATCATCATTAAGCAGCTAGTACAAATCACCAGGCAGGCCAATTCAGCTGCTCCTCATTAGTCACAACAAAACAGCAACACATGCACGCACACACCTCAGTGCTTCATAGCGTGCGCACGCGTTTGCGTGCGTAACACACTCGGTTACTCATGCCAAGGCATCCTATCCACAAACATTCACAAACAGGTGATCCTCAGTTTATGATTAGCTTGAAAGGTTCTACATGCCTTGAGGTAAGCAGTTAGTGCCACCACAGCGACTGTTGTAAATACAAATCAAAGTGAAGGTTCAAGAGGCCTTTTTTTTTTTTTTCTTTTCGTAATGGAGGGCATATCCACATTTTTATTAGAATGTCGATGCAGTTACTTCTCCAGCCTGTGTGAGCGATACGCTGTCGATAATAGTGCCAGCAAGCAACAATCGGCAGGAGTAAATCTGAGAGCGCGTCCACTCTGGGGAGCACTACTTGCAGAAAGCCACGTCCATCCAGAAGCTCGCAGGTTTATGTCTTCTAACCCAAACCAATGGTTTGAGACTGGCGTTATCAATAACCGGGTCTTACTTTAACGGCCCATTTAAGAAAACACAGTGACATGCAATCATGCATACATAAGAAAATACACTCATATAACCAGGCGCTGCTATTGTATCATGGGTATTGCTGTGAGGATTCCTTCCTCCTAGCGATGCTCTCATTCAGACGCTGTCTGTGGAATTTAGAGGTGCAAATGAATAAGTAAACATGCGCTTTCCTGGGGGAGAGCTTCTCCCGGCTGCTGTAGCATGTAGTCAACCACAGAGCATAGCTGTGCCCGCAGGGCTACAGGGATAAGGGGGCATGTAACCCAGATCTCACTCATCTATTGTAGATTGTAGCTGAATAAACTAAGTTACAGTTTAACAAAAGCAAAAGCCAGCGTCTTTGCTTTGGGGCATCATTTTCATTTTTCATTAAAAAAAAAAAAAGTTAGCATTAATATAAAACATATAAAAGAGGAAAATTGACTGTTTTAAGTATAATTAGGCAATTCAAGAAGCATACTGTTATTTCAATCACAAGGACACAAGACTAGTCTATAAAGATAAACAGTGTCTTTCTTTAGAGATAAACAGTGTTTTTCATATGGGTCATATGAAAAACACATTTGAGCTCTTCTGTTTTTCAGTGCTCAGTAGAGGCTCAGCTCTCTGTTTGGATTTTGCCAGCTCACACTGCATAACGACTTTTGAGCTGTTTGTAACCTAACAGGTTTTGAAAGCAGCTCTACAGCAGGCCTCATGTATCCCTGTTCTCACCAACGCCACTTTCTGGGGTTGCGCTGCGCAGAGTGGAAGGCGCTCTCCTACATCTTCCCACAGTCTTCATGTTCACTATGATACAATAAGCGCGGCGTTTTAGAGGCAGAATCCAAAAAACTTGCTGTCACTCTCCAGTGGAGTAAACATCATCCTTTATGGACATCGACAAAATGATGCTTGCACTATCTGAGCTGTGCTCCCTGGTTGAAGTGTCAAACCGCTGCTATCTCCTAGTTCAATAATTGGTGTAACAAAAGTTATGATTATCCATGCTTCAGTTCAGTGTGTGCTTCCCGCTGTGTACTAAACTATTTGGTGCCTTTTCCGTTGCAAAGGGCTGAAAGATCTCTTTTGTAATGTAAGCAGCTCATTGAGTTTCTTGACAGAAAGGCACGCACACACTCGCACACAGAGAGAATTTGCAAGCCTTTTAAAACTTTGTGACCTGAATATATTCCCTGCATTATGTTTCCTTGGTGGTGGCACTATAAGCTGACATTTTGCTGTAGTCAGCATTAAATGATGGATGTCAAAACACAGTTGATGCATTATGCATATAGCATTACAGATTTAAGGTGTTTACTTGTCACTTTGAGGAAATGCAAAAATGTGAAGTCATGTGAATTCATACTCCTGTCACTTGCACTTGTATTTCATGGTTCTGTGCCACACCATTTTCGATAAAAGGTTTTCAGGATCCACTTCACCAATTTTATTGTAACAAAATGAACAACATATAAAATTTATGTCTGCCAGTTGATGGAGGGATGTGAATGCTAAATATGTCTTGGCTGACCCCTAAAAGCACAGTATCACTATTGCAGTTTTTAGGCAGGCGCCTGCTTCACTTAGCTGCCTTCTTTGTGTCCGTGTGTGTTCTTCAATCCACACATTTGAATCGCACATAAAGTGCACATCAAAAACTTCATGCTGGGTAAGATAGAATGCATCTGTAATTGTACTGATGCAGAGTTTTAGGTCATGCCCTCATGCCGGTGATACTTCTACAATAAAACATACAGACTGCACATTTTTGTTTTGCTATTTGTCATAAAGAGTAAGACCCACATTAAGCCGATACACAGTGACGACATTTAAGTTGGAATCTGATTTTTTATGTTTATTAAATTATTATGCCTCATAAAGAGTAGTCGCATTGGTAATAGCATTATATGTTTGAGGTGAAACAAAATTAAATTAAATTCAAAAAACACCACAAAATGTAAGTTAGGGCTCAAAGAATAAATAATTAGTAAATTAGTAGGAAAACATCAGTTAAAAGTAACATATTGCTATAACTTTAATAATTTTTTATTGTTTTATTATATTTTATTTATTCAAATGTAAATAGTAATAATAGAAACCTATCAAAATCATGTAGTTATTTTTTAGTATAAATTGAAGCTGAAGCAACAGTTTTTTCTTTAAATGCCCAGTCGTGTGAATTCAGTAGCTTATTGAACCATCTTAACTCCAATAACTTAAAGTAATTTTTTTCTGCATGACTTTATCCATCTCTTACATCTTTGTGGGAAAAGTTTGACCCAGGCTTCTTTACAATGTTGCTTCAGTTCACTGAAGTTTGCAGGCATTCATTTATGCACATGTCTCTTAAGGTCCTGCCATAGATTCCTTATTATCAGTTTGGGCTTTAACTGGCCATCGCTGCACCTCGATTCATTTTATTCTCAGCCATTCTGTTGTAGATTTGCCTCTGTGCTATACACTATGGCCAAACCTCTCATCTTTGGTCTTGTCCTTCCAGAGGACAGTTTCCAGAAGCATTGGGTTTTTTTTTTTTTTTTTAATTTAACGTTCTTAAACTGAAGTTATGCTGTTATATAGTAAAAAGAGGTTTTCTGCTGGCAGCACCTCCAAACAAGCCATACTTATTCTGTCTGTTTCTACTTACATTGTCATGAACATTAACCTTTAACATGCTAATTGATGCCTATAGGGTCAAACCTGTAGCTCTTGGGTTTTATGCAGTTTTTTTTTTAGCTTTGCCTGGTCTAAACTTGGGGTGATGCTGGGATGTCCACTATTGGGAATATTGTGGCATTGTGTTAACGCACACCCAAATGTTCCAGACCAGCACACTGTCAAAAATTGTGTTTTTATAGAGGTGCTCACACTTGCTGATGGTCAGTTAATCAGGTACATTTGATTAGCAGCACCCGGCTGGCTTTAATGCCTGTGGAAGCAGTGAGGGTGGCATTGAACTGAAAACTTTCTTTTTCACATGACTTTATTTGTATTAAGTAGATATTAAGATTTAAACCCTTTACATCAGCTATAAAGTTTGCTGACCAGCCTGAATACTTGATCCATAACGCTGTTTTATCTGCAGATGTATTCAGCCTATGTCTTTGTTTCCGAATGTGTAAAGGTTTCACGCCTCCTGGAATGGACAGGTCATCTCCAGACAGCAGTCCAGTACATGGCTTCGTGCGTCAGGCATCTGTCACCACCGGATCCAACATCCCCATCATCACAGAACTAGGTAAAACTGTTTCCACCCACCTCAGTTGCAAACATTGCATGTTACATCCAGTAACTACCAGTCAACTCATTATTCATTTCCAGATGTAGACACACAGAGCTAATAATCTCAGGCATCATTCTGCTATCAAAAGTTCCAACTCATTCGAGGTCAAACAGACTAAAGAATGCACGGTGTGGAATTTTTGTCCACTTTCATGTTGTTGATAGCTTTGCCCAACTCAACTTCATATTCGGATGTGGGTTACTGGATCCTGCAAGGTTTTTTGTTTTTTGTTTTTTGTTTTTTTTGGTCAAGTGGTGACTCAACTTAAAGGTATCAAACACGCACTTTCGGGACAAAAGCCACATCTCCTGCCATTTGTCCACTAATGGACAAGAGAAACTCAGCCTGATGGAGAGAGTGAGAGAGGGAGAAAAGGGAAGAGAAAAGGTAGAAGAGGAAAAGTGCCTTGGTTGCAAAATGGGTCCATTTATTAATCACAATACCACTGGTTGTATTCCCAATGGTGATGGGGACTCATGAAACTTTCAGATCTCCGAGGGGCCTTCTAAAGCACTAGAGACTAGCTACTCTGTCTCCTCTGACCCAATTAGGGAGCAATGGAGCATGAGGCCAGCTAAGAAAAGGCCAGAAAGAGAAAGAAGCTGCCTAATATTACTTGTAACCAGCACAGCCATTACCTGAATTGAGCCTCTCCCATTACACTCCTAACCGCATATGTAATCATCAAAACTAGATAGTCCACGTTAGAGCCAAAGGCTTCTGTCCTGGACCTTAATGCTCATGGCTCTGGAGTTGCCTCTCTGCATGGTCTTTGCTTAGAAAATTTTCAAGCTGCAGCATCACTAGATGTGATAACATTGTCTTTTAGGAAAGGAAGAAGTAAGAGAATACAAAGGGAAGAGTGGCTGCATGTCTTACGCCAAATATATGCTGTACTTACATTGTCATATGTTCAGGTTACAGTGCCAGAAGCATATTAAAGTCACTTTCAAACCTAAAAAACACGCTTCATCTGAGTTTCGTGATCAATTTTGTTTGCATGGCGTGTGAAGTAGGTGTGTTTATGGATAAGATCCTTTTCTTTATCCGTCTCACTGCTTTACCATGAAATTATTTATTGTTGTTGAAGCGGCAAGGTGCTGTGACAGCTCGGGCTTCGTATCTACTGTGCACTCTAATCCGGGGTGCTTCACTTTTAGACACCGGACAGCCGTGAATATTTCAGAGTAATTCCGAAGTTGACGCGAGCAGTCTCGAGACACCCGAATGCCTTTACTGCAGTCTTTGAAACTGTTTCAATAACGACACAATTTCTCCCTCTCTCTGCACTGTCTCATCACCATTAGCTAAACCTGGCAAACTACTGCCATTGGTTTCACTCAGTCAGGAAAAAAAAAGTGGAACCAGCATACAAATGATAACAGAGCTGGGTAAGCTGAGCCTTTGTCCTCTGCTGCCGTTCGTTCCCCCTCGCTCCGTCGCTCCGCTCCTCATCAGCTTGTCTTGATTTATCTGGCTGCAGTCAAGGCTCTCGCCGCTCCCATGGCTTCACTTTGAACACATTTTTATCCTTCGTTCTGGCTGAAATTGACTGTCTTGTTTTGGCCCTCTTTTTACTGATTTTTTTATTTTTCTTATTTATTTTGGGGCATTTTTTTTTTGTTTTCTTTCTTCCAGTTGGGTTTTTGCAGAGCTTCGCTAGGCCTTTGATCATGTTCAGTCTGTCCTTGTGGCTGTTTTCATAGCAACACCCCCTCGGCCTCTCACCACCCCTACCTCCCCTCCTTGCCACCTCCACACACACACTAACTCCCGCTTTCCCCCCCTTCACTCCGTTGGCCCAGGCCTGTTTGCATCAGCCCCCTTCTCTCTTTGACTGACATTTTTGTTCCACAGCTCACAGGAAACAAGGGAAGAAATCAAATTTCAAAAATAACAACAACGAACAAAATCTTTTAAGCTGTTTGTTTATTTTTAAAATGTATTTTTCTTTTTTTTCTTTCCCTCATGCCATAACTCTGAGGCACAGATACTGCACAAGTCAAACAGAAAACTTGTGTGATGCTCTCTTTTAGAGTAATGTTGGCTCATAGATTCATCGCTGTCCACTGCTGCTAGAAATACATTATAGGGAAAAAGATTTGCAGCAAGAACTCATTCTTTTATTACACTTAAGAGGTTTTTAAAAAAATCCATTTATTATCAGGCTAGTTTCATTTAGACTGTGCAGATCATGTTTTTCTTCATCATAATATAAAAAGTGTGTTGTTATCTGGTTTTAATTTGACTTTCGGGGCGCAGGTAAATATGTGAGATGTATCTCCACAATGGTGATGATGTGACAAACACATCCATCAAGAAGGAATTTCCTAAAAAACAAAACAAAACAAAAAAAAAACATAGCATGTCATTAAGTGCATGGTTTTCTCATGTGAGATAGTAGCCATTGTTGAAGTCTCAAATTTTACTTTTTAATGAACCCTTATAAATATATAGATATATACTTTTTTTTAAAATACATATCTGTTTTTGTTTTTATGTATGCTACTGTCACTGTATTTTGAAATTCTGTGCAGTTATGTACCTTGGATAGCAATATAATAAATAATAAAAGGAAAACCAAAATGAGTATATAGTAGCTACAGAGATGCTAAGATTGGAGACTTCTTCAATGGTTATCTAAAGTTGTGGTTTGCCTAAATGTATGAAACGCACCCTGCATGTTATATACAGTACATAGAATTACATATATTACAATATACATATTAAAAAATGAAAAAGGTATTTTATTCAGCAACACATATTTGTCACATTCCAAACAATTAAACATATGAGGACAAAAGAAGAGTATTTTTAAACTTGGGCATCAATTTTACAATAATTTTTGATTTCATGATCAGTGGAAAACATGTCAATTGTTTGGAGAAGAAATGAATTTTATTTTTTTTTCTTGTGTTTTAAAGTAAGTGCAGTGGTGTATATATGCAGTGAGATATAATGTGCATCTGATGTTGCATTATATTGGAAGCTCCAACCATACCGCAATACCTATATGCCTGAGACCTTCTTCTTCCATTACTAAGATGTGTCCTAATCTTTTAAAATGTAACTCAGCATTTAAAAAAAAAAAGAAGAAGAAGAAGTGTATCGTATGCTATTAAACTCTCAGGTGTGCACTTCACTCTGCCCGTCTCTAACTCGGCTGTGTCCCCTCTCTCAGTGAACGACTCAAACGTTCAGTTCCTGGACCAAGATGATGATGACGACCCAGACACAGAGCTGTACCTCACTCAGCCCTTCGCCTGCGGCACCGCCTTCGCTGTCAGTGTACTCGACTCCCTGATGAGTGCGGTGAGTTCCTAAACAGACTGAAAACCCACTGTGCTTGTTTTAAATTTTACAATTTTTATTTTTGAAATTCTCCATCTGCATGCTTTAATAGCTATATTCATTAGAGAAGAGTTTCAAATAAAGTACATAAAGACTTAACTGCATGCTGTTGCTCAGGTAGAGACTGTAGATTAAGGTAGAGTTAAGACATTGCATTATGTTAATAAACCCAGATCATTTCCTTATTTTCCTTATTTACAATTAAATTGCTTTAGAACAATAAATTTTCAGATGTACCTGTACTTACCTATAAGTTACAAACTCAGCTGGTGTATATAATAAAAAAAACACATCCTGAGATGATGTGTTGACATAAATTTAAGTAGATGCGCAGTTTTGGCATTTCAAGTAGGCAGAAGTTGGTAAATGAAATGGCACAGTACATTGATCACATATGCCTGCCAACTCCACTGACATCAGAAGAGAAATAGTTGGCATCACTCACCCTAAGTGTTGACTGTTTAACTTTCAGGAGTTTTATTTTAACAAAGTAAACTAAAAGTTAGTGTAGTAGTGGTGATATATGTGCAGCTAGAAAGGGGCCAAAGAAATGCTGTTTTGTCATTTGTGATCACTGAGCCGGAGATAAGAAAAAAGATGAAATGGGCAGAAAACAAGCTACAGAAAAATTCTCCCTCTCCCGATGACCAAGTGTGTTGTTTCCCTTTGGTGCTGTGATGGCTTAATTCCAGCAGTTCTCTCTGCGAATAAGGGGTTAGAGTAGCGTGCAAAGCTGAGCTGTGCAGGGAGTATAGCGGGCGTCAGCTGTAGTCTGGCACTGGTCAGAGGTGAAGCCAGCTAATGGACACTGCTCATCCATCATGAGGCTCTGCAGGCCTGTCAGGGTCCCAGTGAGGGGCGCTGCCACTACGGCCCGTCTGCCTGGTGACATCAGCTGTCTTCACTCTTAGCAAAAGCAGGTTCTGATCGGCTTGAAGGACAGGAGAACCTGACACTTGCAGATCGCAGTCAAATTGTTGTTTCGGAAGTCAAAGCAGACCTTGTGGGGTGCGTAGAGGAAAGAATTATGTTTTGTGGAAGTACTAGTGTTTTATTTAATGCAATGATCCCACATGTACTATGGTTAGCAAAATGTCCTTGACCATGTAGCTCTAAAATTTGATAGATTTATGTATCTTGAATTTTATGTATATTTTAGTGCAACCTAATGCAACATTTCTCATACTGAATACTTAAAGGGCTGGTTCACCAACTAACCCCCCCAAAAAAGCCAAAAAAGCATGTTTGCACTTATATCTAGTTGTATTTATTCATGTATATGGTTCTGTTTTCAAAGTCAGTTTTTAAAAAAATATTTTAATGTATTCATCTTGGTGAATGGCGCATGAAAAGAAAGATTTTAAAATATCATTTTTTTTAAAGCAAATATTCACTATTGCATAAAAAGATCAGCATTTAAAAAAATTTATATTTTATAAGAAACGGGCACAGTGAAAAATGTCAGTGTTGAGATCTGTGGGTTATTGACCATAACAGCAAAGTGGTTTCTACAAAGATGTGTTTCTGTTGACTTTTCAAATAAATTCATTTATTATCAGAAACCTAAAGATTAATAACTTCAGTAAATAAAGTCCAAACTACCTACAGTGAAATATCACAAGAGGTAAGGAAGAAAATATGTTTTCAATAACTAATGAGTAGTGAGAGGTAGTAAGGTCTAAGCGCTTTTTACTTATGTCTGCTACAGCTCTACTGGTGACTCTAATGACATCTGCTTATACATATACCTTTTTTTCTCTGTCCAGACATACTTTAATGATAATATCCTCACGCTGATTCGAACGCTGGTAACAGGGGGAGCCACGCCAGAGCTGGAGGGTCTGCTGGCTGAAGAGAATGCTCTCAGAGGAGGCTACAGCACACCGCAAACTCTGGCCAACAGAGACAGGTGTCGCGTCGCCCAGCTAGCCCTCTACGACGGGCCATTTGCTGACTTAGGGGTAAGTGGATGTTTAAGTGCAGATGACACATTTTGCCACTACCCAGCAGCACACATCTGCCCACCTCTGCTGCTCCCGGGCCTTAATCTGATGTGAAGAACAGTGATTGTGCAAAGCAAGCCTTAGTGGGTGGAAAGGGAAGATCGCTTTGAAGAGAACAATGAACCAACATGGTGTTGGTTCTAATTGGTTCCAACCTTGTTTTTAACAGGTTTTCTTAATCTTGTGAACTATGAGTAATGAAGTTTTTTTTGTTTTGTTTTTTTCTTGGATGAACTCTGGCATAATTTTACAACATTGCCAGTTTTTATTGCAGTCTCCTCTGCCAAAAGTTGGTGTTTACTGGCAAGCAAAAGACTGGTACAGAGCGCATGAATCTCACAACTTAACAATTCCATTTATTGTCCTAACCTGACTGACCTAACACACAATCATGGTTTCTTTGTTCTGTTGTTCACCAGGATGGCGGCTGCTACGGAGATTTATTCTGCAAAGCACTGAAGACATACAACATGCTGTGTTTCGGAATCTACAGATTAAGAGATGCACATCTCGGTGCACCAAGCCAATGTACAAAACGGTATGATACAAGCTTTTGCTCATTGACAAAATGAATATCTTGATGTAATAGAATGAATGATTACGCTTGTAGACTCCAGAGTACTGTTGTATACAGAGGCATTTGTATTAAACTCAGTGACTACAAGGTGTTCAGGTCTTGTGACTGCATAGCAAGCCCAAATCATCACCACTCCACCACCGTGCTTGACAGTTCGTCGATGTCTTTGTGCTCATATTCTGGTATCCTGCATCCCTTCCAAATGAGCCATTTTTATTCAGTCTTTTTCTAATTGTGCAGTCATGAACTTTAACATTTAAAACACTAGCTAGAGCCTGTAGAGTCTGAGATGTAGCTCTTGGGTTTTATGCAATTTTATGTCAGAGTTTCTCTGATCGTTTTCTCTGATCTTGGGGTGAATTTGCTGGGAGCTCCACTCCTGGGAAGATTGTGCTATTGTGTTAACATTTACCTGAATGCTCCAGACTGCAAACTGCCAAAACCCATGCTTTTACAGAGTTGATCACGCTTGCTGATTTTCAGTTGCATTTGATTAGAAGCGCCTGGCTGCTACTTATTAATTTAATCCCTCTAGAAAAGGTAAGGGTGTACTTAGAGGCCTGTGGAAACTTTATTTTTAACATGACTTTTATGTTTAATTTTTAAATGTTGCAGTAAATGCTTTGCCGCTCTTTCATTGATGTATCTGAGTCTTATCGTCTGTAACATGTGTTTTCCGGCTAGGTATGTGATCACAAACCCTCCATACGAATTTGAACTGGTGCCCACCGACCTGATCTTCTGCCTAATGCAGTTCGACCACAACGCCGGCCAGTCCCGGACAAGTTTGTCCCACTCTTCCCACTCCTCCCATTCCTCCAGCAAAAAGAGCTCATCCGTGCACTCCATCCCCCCATCGAACCGGCAGAACCGCAGCAGCAAGACCCGGGAGTCCCGCGAAAAACAGAAGTACGCATACGCACATGTCCTGCAATCTGCCTGATTAGTGTTTTATACCCAACCTGTACAGTATGCTATAGGTGTGTGCGTGCGTGTGTGTGTGTTTGTGTGTGTAGACGGTGATGACACATGCACTGATGATTACTGTGTATTATGTGTTTGTGCTTTGCGTCCATGCCCTGTGTTTGTGTGTTTTGTTCATAATCATCTGCATGTGGTCTTCACTCTGACATCACTGCAGTCATAACATGGCATAAGCAAAATGGTAAACTCACTTTGTGGAGAACTGGGTTCATTTATTTGCCTCAAAGACTCGAGCCTCTTTTGTAAACAGTAAGGCCATTTGTTTGGATTAAACGGCCATTGTGGTTGGAAAGAAGATTACAGTAAAAAGCCCCAACCACAACTCACTTTCAATATGTTGTTTGGTCTTCCTGTTGTATTTGTCTTAATAGTTAGTTGTTTTGTGTTTATCTTGTAGTATTTGTGGAGTAAGTAACTGTTATGTGTTGGATATTTGTGCACATGATCAGCACACCTGGATCATGGATGTAACGTACTGTGATTTGGCTACTGTAGCTGATATTTATTATTAAGTTGACATTACAGATACTCATAAGATCATCCCTCATTAGCAGTGTTGATATTTTGTTAATCATGGTGCATCTGTACTGCTTTATTGCATGTCCATGTTGGTAGCCCTTTTGAGCAGGCTATTATTTCCTGTACTTTATTATTCACTTATAAGATTATTTTCAAATTTGGTGAAATATTTTTGACAATACTTGGTGTTTATTCCATATTTTCTCCCAAAAATGAGCGTAATTTTCTTTTGACTTGGGAGAATAAAGTCATTTTTGAAGCGTGACATATTCTAAAAGCATGCAGATTTGTTACAATCGTACTCCAGAGCTGTTAAGGAGTAAAGGAAAAGTCCTGAATACATCTTGAAACGTAGATGTATTATATCAACCGAATGCTGTAATGACAACATGTACGCATAAGATAGACTGGTAGCCATTTGTTAGTTGTGTATTAACTGTAAATACGCCTCACTTACAGTAGATTACTTACCTCTCTTTCTGAAGTGCAACAAGGATGAATAGAATGGGCCAAGGTATGCAAGTTAACGATTCTGCATGACTTAGCAACCTTTTTACCTGGGGTTCTGATCATAACTATGTCCTCTGTGGATATTGTTATGATGAGGGGAGTTTGTTTTATTTCTTACGTTCTTCAGACGTTAAGTAAACCATGCCTCAGTTTAAGTTTTGCTTTCATCTGGAAAGCAAAATGTCTGCTGCTGCTCCTGCCTCCCTGCCATGATCAGGACCATTTCCACACTGCATGAGGTTGAGACAACCCCTACACCTTACCACCCCACCCCACCCCACCCTGCCCCACCCTGCCCTCCCCCTCCTTTGTGCCTCTACCTCAGTTATTTATTTCATGATATGATTTTTTTTCCTCTCTCCTACAGACAAAATCATCTTCCACATTTTTTTCTCATTATCTATCATGCCTTCTTACGGTTTATTTGAACTTGAGATGGTTTGCATTGTGTGAGAGGTCTGTGTGTTTGCGCATCTTCCCTCCTATTGAATGCTATGAGACGACTGTAGCAGACTTTCAGATGTAAAATTTATCCTCTCATTTAGCACAGCAACTATGTTATTATAACAGCATCAGCATGTACCGCAGAGCAACTACGTGTTGTAATACTGTACATACATGTACCATAGCTCACATGTAGGTCAGACTGATTCAAATCCCCCTGATGCAGCCAAATTGCTTACTTCTTCACAGAACTTTAAGAAAGTGTGTCCAGCCCTGTGCCATCGGTCACACTGCAAAAGTGGGAGGTGTGACCAATTTAGAGTTTAAATTGAAGGGGGAATATGAGTCTGTAAGTCTCCTCCTTGTAACCCTGCACGCCTGATATGGTGGTTTGAGGCGACATCACTAAGTTCACCGTATCAGCAGTAGACTCCGGAGAGAGATGGCAGACATCTTGCTTCACCTCAGGCACAATTCTACACATCAAATGTCTTTGCTGTAACACACAGCCCTGCAGCCTCAAGCTTGCTGACACACACACACACTCAAGCCCACACAAATGAATCTCTGCACATGCAGTCCTGCATGTAGACGAGCACTTTCACACACGCACACACACACGCACGGATGCGTGCACAGGGTGTGCTCCACATCGCAAAGTTAAAATTTGATATTACAACTTCACCCAAAAGGAAGTGACATCTTGAATGGCGTTGCAGTCGCCTGTGAAGTGCTGGGAGTGAGTTTACAAACTTCTGACAGCTGGCATACACACTTCCCTTTCCTCAGAAACACTGCTCTCATAGCCTACTTAAACATGAAGAGATTCTCTCCTAGATGACACATCCAACCCTCTCAAATCTCCTTCCTGCTCTCATGCTGACAGTGATTTTAAGAGCTCACTCCGAAATGCGACTGTTTAGGGTATGGTGCACTTTTTTAAATTATTAGCTAAACAACCAGATCACCCAAATCGCAAAAGACACATTTTCTATAATTCCACTATCGGTAAATGGTCCTACAAAAAGTTCTGGTTTTATTGCATGGTATCTATTTCTTTGATTTCTGCGACCATCCAAATACAACACAAGTGAATAGAATTTCACAGCACTAACAATTTAGAGTTTACCACAAAAGGCACATTTTCCTGTCGATATTTGAAAAGATTAATTAAATTCAGTGTTCACAAGTACAAAGTACTGGTTCAGTTGTGGATCATCCTCTGGTTACCTGTTATTCTGTCAATCCTAATCCACTATTATTTGTTTGTTTTTCCAGAGGAGATGAGCTATTTATTTGGTTTTCGTTTAGTTGGAGTAATTCAGGTTTATTGTGTGTGCTGAAAATGTTCAGATGCTGCATCTGAAAAGCACAGACAGTGGGACCTCTCTGGATAATAACAGTTTAATAACAGAACCCCAGTTTTACCAAACAAGAAATAATACATCCCTGCTCACAGCTAGGACCTTTTACCTCTTTTCCACCAATGTAGTGCTGGTGCAGAACCAGTCCTCTCCTTTACCTTTTGAAATCCTGCTCAATTTTTAAGTGGCTTAATGGTAGAACATGGCATAGCTTCAAGTAGCAAACGCTTGGGTAACATCCATTTGAAAAAAGCTTTAATAGATGGCTGCCCCTCCCTGAGCCTGGTTCTGTCTGAGGTTTCTTCCTGTTAAAAAGGGAGTTTTTCCTTCCCACTGTTGCCAAAGTGCTTGCTCATAGGAGGTCATATTATTGTTGGATTTTTCTCTGTATGTATCATTGTAGGGTCTACCTTACAATATAAAGCGCCTTGAGGTGACTGTTGTTGTGATTTGGCGCTGTATAAAGAAAATTAAACTGAATTGAATTGAAAATTGAATTAATAAGAAAAATCTGCAAACTGTATCTATGATTCGGTGAGATGCTTTTGCTTCACTGATGTTTGCTTCACTGATGTTTGATGGTTCCATCTTATATACCAGCACATTTGTGCACACATGTGCTTATGCCACTTTTTACATGAAAAAGCAATGAACCAGTTCAAGGGGACATGCTCATCAGCTAGCAACTTGTCATTCACAAGTTAGCCCATTTCTCAGTCAGGTCCTTGCACATTGCATTCAGTTTCACTACATGAAGAACAGGTTTCATAAGGGGACTAATTTAATCATTGTGTTAAATCTCAGTGCTAAAATCTGTCTTTTAAACTATGATCAGTAGGGTTAGGGTTGGTACCTTTTATATCATCTTTTATACTATTATCATGAGTGTGGCCAATCTTTGATGAGCAAGCTGTGTAGCAGAAAAACAGAATGCAAAAATTTAAAAAAGCAAAAAACAAATAACCGGTTAAATATTTTAAAAATAATTTTCTTTGGTTTCTTTTTGTTTTCTAAACTTGATTTCACGCTTAAAAAAAATCGGGACACAGACTTACTAAAAGCTATGTTGCATTCCCTCTTCTTTTAATACTCCTTCATTTTTCTGGGTGTGAACTGAGGAGATTCTGCTGCTTTCAAGGCAAAATGTTTCCTCATTTTTGCTTATATTGAATTTCAGCTTTTAAATAATTCATCATAATCCACTATTGTTGTTAAGGGAAATTATCAAATATTTTCAATGGGTGATGGGACAGGCCGACAGGAAGGCCAGTTTAGTACAGATGGAGAGATGCTTTTTTGTTCCCTTCCGAACTTTTTTCTTAGCACCAGCACTTAATATTTTGTCTTTATTACTTTTATGTAAATAATGTTTAAATGACTTGCAAATTTATGTATATATTATTTATAGTGTGTGTATATATTTTACACACCATATTTCTTAGAATGGTAAATGAGCCCCTGTAAAAATGTGTCAAATGTGTATTCTTGTAAATGGCAATGCATCTACATAGTTTTAATGATAATACCAAGATTTCTAAATCTATTGCTATACTTTAATATTGTAAAGGCTTGATATTTAAATTCACCCAGATTTTTTTTCCTTTAATTGAAAAAAAAAAAAGTCCCACATTTGCTTCCACTCACACTGCCCTTGGCAATTTGAGGGTATTTATGTTGAATTTGAATCCACCCGTTCCACATCTTGAGTCTGGCTGGTCAGAGGAATACACTCATTGGAGGTTTTATACAGACTATTTCTTTGCTATAAAGAGATTCTTAAAAAAATAGTCTTTATTTAGACTAATTTTTAAGAATTGACAACACAGAGTCAACTGACATTGACTCTGTGTTGTGGTGACAGCAGAAATCTCTGGAATGGATGTCTCAAAATCTGGAAATAAAACCAAAACTATCCAAAAACAGGAGAAATGGTTTAAAAACAAACAAACATTGTTTTCTGTTTTGTAATTTGGGTGAGCAGATCCTGAAATATGCTTTAGTATGTACTGTATAGCATACTAGTCTGTTCTTCTTTTTTCTTTTGTCTTATCAGTCTTCCCACAATTAATTAGAAATCTGATATAACATACCCACATAAATACAAAGTCAGTTATGGACAATGCCACCATATCAACTTCAGATTGTCTCAGGTCACCAGAAACCAAACTGAAAGTGGACCTTGCGTACGACAAAGAATGCCATGCAAATCTTAATCTCACTTAAACTGAGGCAGTATGGTTGTAACTAAACCAGCATTGCATACTTTTTCTAACTAAACCCTTGTTTTCTTCCTCTCTCACGTTTTCCCCTTTAGAAAAGAAATGGTTTACAGATGAACCAGAAAATGCCTACCCAAGGAACATTCAGATCAAGCCCATGAGCACTCACATGGCCAACCAAGTCAACCAATACAAATCCACTAGTAGTCTGATTCCACCAATCAGAGAAGTTGAAGATGAATGCTGAACACCAGGCTTTCTTGCTGACTCACCAGACATCTGTACGCTCTTTACGAAAGAGATTGGAAGAGATCACCAAAGGAGGGATGATGATGATGATGATGATGATGATGATGATGACAGAGGTGGTGAAGATTGACACATTTCTCCTCACTCATTCTTCTAATTGAGGGTTGGACAGGAACCCAGACTGGGAAGGGACCTCCTATGTGTATATGTTTAATGTTACTTCCATGCTCTTGGACATTTGTTTTATTTATTTATGTGTCCATAGAAATGTACATAATGACAATCAAATAAGGATTGTACAGCTCCTTCCCTCTAGCACTTTTTGGAATTATTTTGAGAGTTGATGGAAAAAAAAGAAAGAAGAGTACTTCCTGTAATTCTTTGCAATAGTTCACCTCTTCATGTGACCAGACTCCATGGCTGAAGTGACTGGTTATTGGAGGATGAGGGTTGCAGCGATAAACTGATCATATCATCTCCCAAAGATTAACTCAGTTGCGTCAAACCGGCTGGGTTCATCGCCGTCATATCTCCCGTCTGCTTCTGTTCTATTTGCACTAAAACTGAACAAGTTTCTTTCCACAGAACAACTGGAAACATCAACACCCCCCACCTCCCCACGCCACCTCTGAGAAAAGAGTCATTGAGGAGATGACGGAGGAAGGGCTGCTCGGCTTTGAAGGCATACTAATTTTGTTCTCAGTTTGTTACTCATCGTGTCATTGCTTTAAGGTTTTGCTGTTTCACCTTGACTCGCCATGTAGAGTGAGATCAATCCAGGCCTGAAAACAAAAAACAAAAAAAAAAGGATATCAAATATTGCAAATTGGTAATCTAAAAACTCAAGACAATGGTGCAGTGTTGGTGCATGCTGGCTGGAAGGAGAGCCCGAGTCTTCTGCTGATATGTCAGATACCTGTGCTTGAGCCCAGTAGATATCGCGGTTAATCAGCCTGAATACATGAAAAGGATAAAAAAAAAAACAACAACAACAAAAACCTGTTCTGTCCTTCATGCATTCAGGTTTATGTATAAACTGTGTGTATGTGTGTGTCGTATTACAGCCACTTGTCCTTCTGATGCTGCACTGTCACTCCCCACCAACACTGATTTGTATGTGATGAAGGACCTTTGAGGGAACAGCATGTTTGAAAAGAAAAAAAAAGAGTCATAATAGACACAAACAGTAGTAGATCATAAATCACTTGGATATTCTAACAAAGGCATTGAGTTGCATCCAAAACCAAACCAAAATAGCCAACTATGATTGAGCGTATCTAACATGAACAGCAGCTGCATGGCGTTATAACTGTAACAGCACTGGGACCACTCAGCAAAGTGGTGTATTGCCTGTAACATAAAGTTAATATATGAGGAAAGAAATGCCACATATTGCGTAATAGTGGGCATCAGTGGGTCCTCCTTTGATCGGAGCAACTGCCTGGCACGGGGTTGGCACAGAGGCAGTAAAGAGCTTGGATGTTCTCTGTTGCCAGCCCAGATGTCGCACGCCAAGCTGCTGTGTTCAGTCCTCGAACACGAGGAAATGCTCAAGCATAGTTGGTGGAAATGCAACAAATGCCACAGGCATAAGGACAAGGAAGTGGAACGTGCTCGGGTGCAACATGAGTGTATTTTCTGTATGCTAACGCGCCTATATATCCAAATGAGGCTGCTGCATGGATGGAGGATTGACCCGGTAGCCTCGTACTCCTAATGGTCAACCTTGTCCAAGAAAAAAAAAAGTAGTGGGATTTATACATTTCAGCATAATTATTTTATATCCATAAACATAATCAATTTGTACTTATTTTTCTAGTCAAGAGCAAAGTTAAAAGTACTTTAGGAGAAGACTGAATTGATATATTTAATTACAACTACATATCAAAAGATTTTATGTTGGACTGTCACTTTGTCACGTATACTAAAACAAATGATTATTTTTTTAATCACCCTAGCCCCTCTCTGACAGACTGCATCACTCTGGAGCTAACATAGCTTAGACTAGCTTGCATTGTGAAAACATCTTCAGCTTGGCAGCTCAGCTCTGTTGAGTGCTTGTAGAAATAAATTTAGGCTAATCGGAAGCCTCCTTTGGTTGCACAGATGCAGTGTCTACTAAATAATGTGTCTACTACTAAGCGTCCCTTGCTGAGAACATGCATAAAGGGAAGAAAGGCGTAAAGGAGTTGTGTTTTGGGGGAGAGGGTAAATGTACTTAACTAAGCAGTGGATTAGAATGGTTAATAATGACGGGATGAATAGAAAGTTTCTCCCACTGTGTGCAGACCAGAACCGAACGACCTTTATTAGATGACTGTGACCTAAATTAGGTCCCTAGCATGGAGTAGGAGTATGTACACTACCACAAAGTGTGCTGGTATTTTCCACAGAATATGACCGGGAGACGCTGTTTGTTTATTGCAGCGATCCTGCTCTATAGATTGTAAAGAGAACGTCATTCTGAAAATAGAAAACAATTTTGGAAAATGGAAAAGATGATACTGTGCTAAATATGTTTGTGTAAACTCAACCCATGATATAGATGACATTTCTTTCTCAATCAAAATGATCTGAGCCTCAGTGTCCGTCTTTTGGGTGTGGTACAACTATGCTGAAGCCTCATACACATTGTCCTGAAGTGAACTTTTGAACTGTGATTACATCGTTGTCACACATTGTAGCAAATAGGTTTCTTTTTGGAAAAATATGTGAGTAAAATGTACGTATAATTGGGTTGTTAACGCCATACTTTCTAGCCTGAACTTTAAGGAATTAATATTTGGTAACGTCGGTCGCTCACTCTACATAAAAATCGACAAACTGATTGTTCTGTTGAGGAAAAAAAAAAAGATGAATATGTATCTCAAAAAAATAAAAGATCTTGGTTTATTGTAGGAATGCGGAGACTATTCAAGTACTGTATGTGGCACATGGATAGGTTAGGCAGAATTTGATCAGCCATCACGAAGATGAAAGGTAGCACCAATTCAGCAATTATCGAAAGACAGGACATCCTTCGTTTTCCTGTTTCTATTACTTTGCTTTGTATCAGGGTTTACATTCCATTTTGTCAGCTCATCATTATCTATCACAAACTGTCACAACTGCTTCTTATTTGTTTACAGAATATTTTTGAGGCACTTAAACATAGCAAAGTGGTACATGCTGCAAACCGGCATAAACTCGAAAAGTAATGCACCATTTACTTTCATTATACTTGATTACTGTGCTTTTTTTTTTTTTTTTTTTAGACCTGAACCCTCATTGCACAACTCATTCAGGCTGGCATTACTCACAACACTGGACTGAGATGTCTCTCCTTCCTACATCTTTTCAGATGTTCTTTGCATTGTATACCTCTAAAGTTTTTGGAGTGTTTTTTTTTTTAAGTGCCATGAAGAGTTCAGTTGAGCAGGCATCCTTCAGTCATTCAGGGACACAGGCTTCCTTTAAGGGAGTCCACGTGTTTTCCACTGTGAGAATAAAGTCTTGTACTGACATGGAGAACATCCAAGCCATCAATGCCTCCATGCCAGTATAGTGCCAGGCAGTTCAGAAGGTCAAGAGGAGGGCCCATATTAAGTCCCACTAAAGCGAAAAGTGGCATACAGGAGGCCCGAGGGGCTGATGGGGCAGATGGATACAAGCTTCAGTCAATAAATCACACATGTCCTATCTGCCACATGCTTTGTTAAAGGTTAGCAGGTTGTGTCATACAGTGTAATGAGATATGGATGACTGAAAGATGCACAGATGTGTTGTTATCCACTGAACAAATCAAAAGACTGACGCGTCATATGTTACTGTTACAGTATGTTGCATTAATTTTGTTAATCTATTTTTTTGCTGTAAAGGATGGAAATAGAAACTTATTTGCTGGGAAATGTACTAGATATATAATAGAACATAAAATACTTATGGGGATAGGAGGTGGGTCTCAAGTCTTAATAATACATGAAAACTGCATTCAGCATTTTCTTTTAAAGAAAACTTGCTTTTTTTGGCTGCCTATCAGTTCAGGAAGAATTCAAGATATTGCTCTTGTTTATCACAGATAGGATTTCTTAGTACATCATCATTGCAGCAAACGGAAGTTTGACACAGCAGTCTAATTAGTTTGGATGCGTTCAAGATGTGATGGATAAATGGATTATTTGATGGTGCTGAGTTGATCTACCTGACTCTGTCAAATATAATCTGCTGATAAATATACTGTCTTGTACAAAAAAAATGTACATAGATTGTACATGGTTTCTTTTTGTATTTTTTCTCAAATTAAAATGGATGTATTTGTGTTCTAAACCTGGACATTCTCCTAATTGTTTAGAAAAATTCCAGCTACAAACAGCAGTTCTCAGTTATGAACTATACAATTATATATTTGGAATGACCATAAATAGAAAGTGATACAGTACATACACAACTATTACATGTAGTTTATACTTGTAAACAATGTCCATACGTTAAATAATGTTATACACTTGCGAACACTTTATTAGGTACACCTTGGTAGTGCTCGGCCACCTTTTGCCTTCAGTACTGTTTTAACTCTTCATAGCATAGATTTAGATCCTATGTGAACTGTAGCCTCAATTTCCTGTTCTTAGTTAACAAGAGTGGTACCCATTGTTGTCTTCTGCTAGTGGAGCCCATCTGCTTCAGGGTTCAACATGTTGAGCATTTGGAGACACTCTTCTCCATAGCTTGGTTGCTGTGTGTGGGTATTTGAGATACTGTTGCCTTCCTATCAGTTTGAAGCAGTCCGGACATTTTTCTCTGACCTTCTCTGACAAGGCATTTTCTTCCAGAGAACTGCTGCTTGGACCATTCTCAGATGTGGTTATTTGGGAAATTCCCAGTAGCTCAAGAGTTTCTGAAATATTCAAAATAGCACTAACAACCGTATTGTGTTCAAAGTCACTTAAATCACCTGTTTGTCCCCATTCTGATGCCCGGTTTGAACTTCAACAAGTCATCTTGACCATGTGTAGATCCACAGGTTCAATTTGATTGTCTGATTAAATTCTGTGTTAACAAGCAGTTAAACCAGTTTGTCAGGTGTACCTAACAAAGAAGCTGGTGAGTTTATTTTAGTAGCAGGCTCAGAAACTCAGCTAGCCTGCTTCATCGGGTCTGTGTTTGGGTGTTTTGATCTGATTTAAGCAATAATTGACAGATAACATAAGCAAACATCCCTCAAAATTTTTACCATATATTAATTAATCTTTGGCTCTTTTCCACAATGTGTCTTTTGCTTCTCCTCCTTTAGTCTGGTTCTGCTGGAAGTTTCTTCCTGTTACCACCGTCACTAAGCATTTGCTCATCAGCATCTGATTGTTGGGGCTTTCTGTCTGTTACTGCAGAGTCTTTACCTTACATTATAAAGCTTCTGGAGGTGATTGAAAGTGCTTTCTATTAGATACACCGAAATCTCGTATTTGTCTGATAGGTGTCCATTCGGTGCAGTGTTTGCACAACTCTGTTTGCAAATGAAAAAAAATGCGCAGACCAAACCAACATCACTCCAGCCAACAACATGGAGCGTTCATGTTCGTGCACAACATCAAATATGACCACCATCAGTCTACCCACATGCCAAATTATCTCTCTAAACATGTACAGTACAGTTGAAAAAGACCCAGCCCCTGACCTTGACCATGAACAGGAGACACCTGAGATGAATACAAACTGTATTTTACCAATCCTCACCCTGCCGAGGGGTCGGTGACCCTGCCGTCCAAGTCCCACCACCAATCGCGTATCCTCTGAGTCTGGCATTAGTCTTGATTTACGTTTACTGACACGCTATTAGCTGCTCCATCACTTTCACCTGTCACACTGTCAATCAATGAGGATCCACACAGTGATGGGTGGGAATAGCATTCTGTCCACAGTAGCTCGTATATCTCCGCCAGGACAGTGACAGTGGATGAGTAAAGGACATCATACCAGGTATCTCGCTGTGCTGTCATGTCAGCGCTGTGGATGTGCGCCACATCAGGATGTGTAGCATCTTAATGTGGATTTGGCTTGCAGATACAGTTATTATAGAAGCGACTGATTTATTGAGGGATTAATCCTCTTTCTCGCTGTTAGAGCTACGACATGTCAAAGCGAAGCCCGCACCTTGACGAGCATGTCATTAAACAGCGCTAACGTTGGAGGATTTTTAACCTTTCTGTAATGCAGTAATTTTCCAACTCCAATAATCTGTTTAGATATACACTGCAGTGAACACTGTGCTGCCCGTGTCAAGGGTACGGAGATATCTCCCGAGAATCCTTCAAACATCACGAGCAGCACCAATTCTGAGGTGTTATGATGTGTCAGGATGACTTCTCAGACAACGAGCCACTCTTATCTCATAGCTAGAAATCAGTGGACATCTCATAAGTCTCCGAGCCCTGCCCTCCTTCCCCTCCTCCTCCTCCTCCTCAGCTGAAGTGTGCAATTTCACACTCCAACGTCAAACAGGCGGTCAGAAAGAGAACGTATGACCCACCCTGGCATTTGTCCTCATTTCTCTCTCAAATGTGCAAACACTATTACCCTTGGGTTATCTTAAGTGGTGTGGTGAAGAATCCCGGCCTCTCTCCTCTCTTCTCCATGCCAGACACCCAGACATCAAAACACGACGAGCGGTACGGACAGAGCGGGGATAAAAGACAGAGTGAGGCAGGAGGGAAAGCGATGGAAATGGAGCAGATGTTTGTGCGGCTGCTGATTTGTGGCCTGATAAGGGTGCTACACAGGCAGCTGGAATTGATGGCTTGTTAGTGAGGACGGGCCCCTCTGTGAGATGTTTTCAAAATGATTGATTTACAATAAAGTGGCTCCGGGTGTGTGCATGCAGGCAGAACTGATGCAGATCGATCCCGCTGAAATTGATTGATCAGCCATTTAGGTTGGCAGTGTGTTTACTGAACAAAAATGAGCAGGACTCTCCTCCCAGCTCCCCCCTCTCCACCCCCACCCAACTCTCCATAAAGCAGAGGAGAAATGCCACCTCTGGGCCTGTCTCATTTCTCTGGAGGTGGCAGCAAATACAAGCCCTATCAGAATATGAACCATAAAAATGTAATCATACAGTGAGAAATACTGGCATAAACGTTTACGATTGTGTACTTTATTCTCCTATCAACGTGTCCTTCTGTGACTTGGAGATACTATGCCTTTAAAAATAATGACTTACCTGCTCTATGCAAAGGGAGGGAATACTGTTTGCCTTATCTCAGTGTCACATTGAGACTTTCAGAGGGAGGCATAGAAATAACTAATAACAGTGGATTTCAGTAAACAAGCAGCACATTCTCAGCCATACTTAAAGCTGACACACCAGCAACCTTTAGCCTACCTACACTCACATGCCTGTCATACATAATGTAGAACAGCCCTCAAGTGTTAAAGTGCCTCGTATATGGCAATTTTTCCAAACGGCACATACAAGGGTCTCCGTGTACATTTTATAAGGAGTTTTACTGATGGATAAATCACAAGGACAATGTTTACCATGTGACCTCTGTGACTTTTCTTTACTTCCTCTTTGCCAAAACAAACCTCTCCACCAGCCAGCTAAGGACTTAAATCACCTGTCCTCGCACGCCTCATCCTGTTATTTGGATAATTGCCAACAAGAGCAAGCTTTTCCATTCTCAGGACGACGTGTGGTGGCCCCATCATGTTCCTTATTAACAATTTTACACACTTCGTCGCAGCGAGAGGGTGTCAGAATGCCAATAATATTTACCGTCTGGTGTGCGGGCTATTCAAGGGAGGCTGAGTGTTGCTGATTGCCCTGACAGAAGCTGACAGCACCCTGAACCTGAGATCCCTGCAAATAAACTCAGCAGTGTCGTTTTTTTCACCTTCTTCTTCTTTTTAAGGAAGCAAGGTGTGCCTTTAAACGTGAACCAGACGATGGAGCACCACACCGATGCTGTTTATGCTTCTTTTAGCTACTTCTTTTAAACATTCATTGACTAATAGAAGATATATTCATATATCTTTAGATATATATATCATTATCCCCTTGTCATAATGAGCCGTTTAGCAAATCAGTGACCTGCAGGTTTAAAATAATTTTCTAAAAAGAGCTGGAAGGCAAGTGCATGAAACAGCTGTCGTGGGATTATTGAGCCATCTCAGTCAATCCAACCACTGTGTAACAATTTCCATAACATTGACACAAAGGCTGTCAACACCATTTAGAGCTTCTACCTTTTGACCCCTGAACCGTTTAACATCACGGTCAATGTTTTACAGTATCCAAACATCTGGTTATAGTAGGGCACCTCAAACATATCGATATCGATAAGTGTGGCTGCATGTGTGTGTGTGTGTGTTTGTTTGTGTGACAGAGAAAGAAAAGGAAAAGATCCAAAGACCGAGCCCTGTCCCAATTCTACTGTGATAATAGTTTCCATGACGATGAGGCATGCTCAGCACATCACTTGTGGCCCAGATAAACAGTGATCCTTTACAAAAACAAGAAGGTCATTACAGCAGCTTGTCAAATCAATGCCCAGTGTGTCCAAGTTGATTAAGACATCTCCCCTCAGCTCTGACACTCCGTCAATAGCAGCAGGCGCACAATGCTGTGACGGAGGGGGGTTAGGGGGTTGGGGGTGTTGGTGATAGTCTATGGCGGAGAGAGTGTGTATGTGCGGAAGGGGGGTTGGTGAGGTGGGGGATATTCCAGCTTTCTCCTTCCACACACACACCTACACAAATACACGCACAGTACTCAGATGATTGGAGTGAAATACCCATCAGTCAGGGAGGCGAGGTGGACTAATGATTCCCTGTGCTGCCTATTAGAACTACATGACAACTCAATCCTGCTCACGGAAAGAGAAATGGAGGAGAGAGTTTGTTGGGATGGAAAGTGAGGGGGGGTGAGGCAAGGAAGGGTGAATGAAGGGAACGCAGAAGAGAGAGGAGGAATAGAAAAAGTGACCTTGTAGCGGCATCATTTGAGGCTGAATTAAATTGGCAAGAGCAGCTAATCTTTACCTGGGGGCGATTAACAGAATTAAAGGAGAACAACAAAGGCACAGGGGTTGGCGTTTCTCTTCTTTTTTCCCCGGCTGCCACTGCCATTTGTAATTTGTGTTGAATGTCCTCTTCTGGAAAACTTGGCGAATCTTCCTCTCTAAGCCTGTCATGGATGGTTGGTTTTTCTATCTGACACACAAACAATAACAGACTCAGATATGTGGTTGGCTGTCATTACATGACGTCCAATGAAATCAAGACTGTGTTGTCAAGTCAGCTTGTTTTTCAGTGTTAAAGACTTGCATTTTGATATTATTAATAATAGACTGGCATACATTTGATTATTTTCTTATTAGGCAAAAGTGGAAAACTTGAGCACTGTTGTCTTCAGCTGTGTACTCGTAGTTCCAAACTTTTCCCTCATTGTAATAAAAGAGGATTATATTAGTAGGAAGTGAATTACTTCAAGTTTAGCCTCTGCACTCAGCATATCTTTTCTCACAGACTAATCAATATGTTTGGAAAGACAGACAAGGTTAGGCCTATCAGCCAGTTTGACACACAGAGAGAAAGCATTGCTGATACCCAAATGCACAGGTTCACAGCTGAAGTTTACCCAGACATAGAAGAGAATCACAACTAATAAACCTTTAGCTCAAGGATACTTGAACCAGCTCTTGTAAATGGATCAATGTTTTGTGCTATTGGCATTTAATCACCATATGCATATCTCAAATAGTGTAGGATTTGTATTGTTTGTTGTGAGAACACCTCAACTTTGCCTGACTCTTACTTCACCTTCATGGCAAAAATGTGTGCGATCCAGAAATAAGAATCTCAGCAACCAGGACAGGAGAGCATTACATTTTTTACAGGTATCCATGATCATGCAGTGATGGAGGTGAACTTGAGCTTTACAAAAGCCCGTGTAAGAACTGCAAAGAATTTGCTCCAACAAGTTGATCAACTGTAGTAAGTGCTTCATAACTCCTTGGAGTTGTGCTTATCAAACAAATGAGAGCAAACTAGAAATAAATTAAACAACCTGCACTTGTAGGAGGAAAAAAAACGAACAGCTGAATGACAGAATGACACTGCAGTGAATAAATATACAACTCCTGCCTTTTTCCTTTTTGGTTCTTGTCTTCTTGAATGTGAGGCTATAGATATGTGATGCATCACAGTATCATGAAACTATATTTGGTGTGGCCAACATAATTTTACAGTTACTTGACTTTTAATCTCGCATTGCTAACTTAATGACCAAATACCTGCAAACTATAATTTCAACCTACTACATGGTTGATGCTAACTGAGAAAAGTCAGCATGCTAACATGCAAAACTAGGACAACAAAAATAGTATATTTAACATGTAGGCTTAATGTTTACTAACAGTATGATAGTGGACACATTATTTTAACATAGCAGCTAAGTCATGTCTATCTCACCGATTTAAATTATGTGTGTTTTGTAAGCTTATCTGCGAATTAACATCCCTAGCTAGCTAGCTAAGGGCAGTAGTTAGCTATCAGTAGTTAGCCATCAGAAGTAGCTGTGGCATTGTGCTTTCATTCTAGAATATAATTACTACACATGAATTATTGACATAATGTTTTCTGTCTTTTCATGCAGACATTGGTCTCAACAAAAAACAAATCATCACATTAGTACAGGTATAGTTTCTAAGCTGTAGTGCCTCTTCACCTCACTGTACAATACCTTGTGCAATACTTTTTGTAAATAGTCAACAGTGCAATAGACTCAATACTTGAAATGTGCAATTCACTTGTATTTTTATTTTTTATTCCTATTTATTCTATTTATCCCCTTCGTATATTTTATTTATATTTGTCTCTGTATTTATATGTGTGTGTGTGTGTGTGTGTGTGTGTGTATATATATATATATATATATATATATATATATATATATATATATATATATATATATATATATATATAACTGTAACTTCGGTCGTTGCTGTGCTTTTTTTTGGAAGTCGAATTTCCCAGAGGAATCCACCCGAGGGATAAAGTGTGTAAAGTGTAAAGTGTGCGTGTTAGTCCCCATAGGGAAATAGTTCCTCTGCATTTAACCCATTCACCCAGTGAAGCAGTGGGCAGCTGCCAGTGCAGCGCCCGGGGAGCAGTGTGTAGGGACGGTACCTTGCTCGGGGGTACCTCAGGGTAGCCGTTCAGTGGAGTCGAACCCCCGACCTTCCGATCATGGGGCTACCACTCTACCTACTGAGCTATCCCTGCCCCTTTAATTAATAAAGTTCTATCTAATCTAATCTAATCTAATCTAATCTAATTGGTAAAATTTGTTAAATGGATTGATCTCTGGTTGCTGTAATGGTGCTAGCCTGTTATTGTGTGGATATGTTTTTGTACATTCTTTTTGATTTATTTTAAAAATGTTTATGAAAAATGATTACCAAAATTAACTTTAACCCCTCCTTAAATGATTTATTTGATTTGACTAAATCTCTCAGTATGATTAGGATTTGGTTAGTTTGTAGTTTGGTATATTCAACCGTTTTAGCATTTTTATCACTGTTCTTTAAATGTGCTTCCTTTAAAAAATAATTAAAAAATAATTAAATTAACTTATTAGAAATGGTTAGTTGAAATAAAACATTAATAAAAACAAAATAAATAAATAGAAATCTACATATTGGCAATCCAAAAAGAAGAAAAAGAAAAACATGGGCTACTTAAAACCTGAGCTCCCAGCTACTGACCACCATTATTGTTTCCATAAAAGCAAGACTGGCTGCAGTAAATAGTGCCTCACCTCCAGAGTATTCATGATTCAAGGATTTCATTTGTGCTACGCCATACCCCAAGGAGGCTGGCTGGATCTCCATGTCTTTAAGACTCACCCACAAACGGATTTCCCTCACCTTTTCCTCACAATTACTCACAGCCGTGTGTCAAAATTCGACTGCCTCTGTATGTCACTGTCATCGGCCAAGGCCAAGTCGAGCCATTTTAGAGGCTGCCCTCCAGAGGACCCCAGAGATAGGCTAAGAGTGCCGCAGGAAATACCACAGAGTCTGACATACAGCACGGCACATTTGTCCCTCAGGTCACACCACCGTGGGTCCCATAATATGTGTATTCATATGTAATGTATGAGCATTGTTTACAGTTCAAAACACGTTCATGGGAAATAACCCTCCCCCCAAAAAATCAAAATCTGAGAGAATAATTCCTGCATCCATCCGAAGCAGCCATTTGAGTGAAAGAGCATGATGCCACGGATACTGTAGGTACACATCACTTCATTGTACAGTACACTGCTTGTTTAAGTATTCTCTTGTGCCTCAATGGAGTCATACAGAATTGGCCATGTGAGAAAACCAGCCATTTCTCCTGGGGGCTTTTTTTTTCCTGGTTCCTTTTCACGTCCACTTGTTAGATAAACACAGACGCGATTCAACACAATCAGCACTTCCACCCTCGGGACCTGATAGAAGAAGTAAATGCCAATATTTCCAGGAATTTCATTTGCAATGTTTGATTGTTCTATTCAAGCATGTAAGGTCTAGCATCTCAAATGAGCATAGGCGCAGAACTCTAGACACATTGAAGTGATTGTTGTCTGCCAAAAAGATTGTTATTGGCCAGTTCATGTGCATATCATACTCATTTTATCTCAATCAAACAGCCATAACATGTAGGGGAAAATACTTTTATTCTCATCTGTTATAATAGCAAAGATGTGTCTTTGTGACATTTTAATATTATTTGTAATTGCATATAATAAACCAAAAAGCATCTTTCTTCTAAAGTATAATTATCAATGACAATAATGTAACTATAGGGGATACTATATGTAGTACTACTTATTTCTTGATGTTAGACAGTATCTGTTTATGTCTTTATTTGGGCTGCCAGTTTGTGGAAACTAGGTTGTAATAACCATATAAAACAAGGTTATTACACTCTGGTTTCCAAATAATTTGGAACTCCCATTTATTATTCAAATTTCAAGTGAGGATGTAATGCATTGAACCAAGCCTGCAAGCATGTAAAATCAATGGCAATGATGCTTTGTGTCATACAATGTACAGCTGTAGAGCCCTGGGGTGTGAACATTAAAATGCAAACTTTACATGCCCCTCTGCCATACTAGTGTGTATAATTACTGTATGTTTTCTGCCAAATCAATGTGTTTTTTTTGTTTTTGTTTTAATGATGCAGAAAAAAAAGTGAAAGTGTCTGATCAAATATTTATCTGATTACATGTGGCCGATTGTATTAAATGTGTTATTGTTAATCAAAAAAACCAAACAAATAGAGCGCCTAAGAACGAGGAACAAAGACTCCAAATTTTGCTCCAAAAATTGCATCAAACGATGAATCACTTCAAAACAAACACGAAACAGAAACACGTTGCGTTGTTGTCGTACAATATTTAGCACGACACTGACAGCGATTAATATTCATGAGGCTGCGACTTTGCAGACCCTCAGGATAGTTAAATTAATTATGCTAACAGGGTCATTTAACTGCTTTATTCAAAGCAAAGCAATTCTCGTGCAATAAGTGACACAATAATTACACACAATCTAACGAGAGGACAGTGACAAGTGGAGGAGCGACACGCTCATCTTCATAAAGTACAAAGAAGACATTTACACAGCAGCGCAAAACAAACACAAAACAGAAGTAAAATCCATACAGGCGAGATGAAAGAATAACTAAAGCCGGCTAACAGTTTTACATCCACGGCAGCACTTTCTCTCTCAGAGTAGTAAATTTGATTTGTTACTATGTGTTATTATTTGGAATTATTCATTTTCTCTGTCAGTGCACATTGAGGGGTAATAGAAATGCCAGCAAGGTGGCTGATTTACTTATTAAAATTTTCATCTCAAGGCTTGAGAGGCATGATTGGAGTCTGTAAGAGTAACGGGAAATCATGCATTATGTAGGCGAATTTGACACGACCTTGAGACTTCTGAGCGCAGACCATATATTACCATCAGAGCGACCTTCCCATCCCGAAGATACATCTGATGTGTTTAAGGCTGTTTTACAATGCATTAGGAGGGCTTTACATGTGCTGAGCTCACTTTATTTGCTCATACATTTCACAGGAAGAGTTTAGTGTCAGGCTGATGGGGACCGTTCACAGTGACTGAGTCACTTGTCGAGACAAATGAGCCCGCGGAAACAGGCCGAGGCGTTGGATAATAAGCATTTCAAAGCAAATTCCCGCTTTCCCACTTTTACTTCCCTCCAATATACAGCACATTTACTATTCACTGAACCCATGTGGATTCCAGCTCATCAAGTATTCACGCTTACTGCGATTGATTGACCTGCATCTTGAAGACAGAATAGATATGATTTTTCCCACCAAGCTATGGGGCGTCAGGATCAATATTCTCACTGTTGGTTAAGCTTTTGCAACCTTTAAAATATCAACTCCAATCGATCTCTCTCACATAATTGCCTACATTTTCAAATCAAGTCTCCCACCCCCCACGCCCCGTTTTGTACATGCCAGTGACATTTGAAATGCCTCACCAGTCCTGCCACACGACCTGTCGGAGTACCTAAGCTAAAGGGCACAAAACACATTTATTAGCATATTACATTTATTGCTCTGTCCACCTTGTTCTGCTTTTCACCCCTGTGCTATAAACATGTGAGAGAGCAAGGCCATGTTATATTTCCATATAAAAAGCCCCATAATTATGGGGGGATGGTTGTTCCCCTTATCAGAGGGAATGATAAGGGAGTACCAAGCCCTTTGAAAGAACGGGGTCCATTTTGATATAATTGGCAGTGGAATTATTTATGACATTAATTGCCACATTATCGACTGGCTGTCAGCTCCTGTGTCAGTCTGTCCATCTTTCTTAGCAGAAAGAGCCAGCTCAGCCTGGTGCCCACTGACAAGCTAATTACTACAGCACAACCCTGAGTGACAAATGTTACTCATCTAAGACCGGCCCGGAAATAAGGGCCACTCTCCCACCCCCCCCTTTCAGCTCCTCTGGCTCAAGTGAGACAGCAGTGTGCTGCCAGATGTCTTCAGTAGCAGGAGGGAAGGGGTTTGCATGTCAGACACAGACAGAGAAAAAGTGGGGTAGAAAAGGAAAAAGGGGGGAAAGAGATTTCTAGAGCCAGGAGGACAGTTAAATCTAAATCTCACCCCATCCTGTCTGCTGCTCTATCAGTGGCCACTTGTCACTCATACAGACAAGTCCTTTTTCCTTTCTCCGCCTCCTTGTAAATTTGCATTAGCTCATGCCAATCAGTCATCAGGCTGTGAGCTGATATCTAGTGATGGGGCGATTGGTCCTTAGTTTTCTTGACAGCAAGTCACACACTCGTGTGCCTTTGGGGAGGAGAATTGCGCTGTGCCAACAATGTAGGAAAAATCTGAGCTCATACAATATGCAAATACATTTTAATATACCTACAGTCTGAAAGCCTTCCAATATTGTGCAACAGTTGCTGTGAAAGTATGTACAGTATTATTGAAGACTGTGCAAAAGGATGAACTTAAATTAAACTTTCTCATATTAAATAAGGATACAGGAAGAGCTATCACATCGTCATCTGTATTTGTGGCTATTAAGAGCACATCAAAACTCAAGCAAAAAGAGCAGTTACTTGGAATACTTATAATAGGCCCAAATCAAGTTTTATTTATTTTTTTTACAAAATGCACGTGCCGTATTGTTAGTATTAAGGTTTCATTGTGTAACGTTTCCTTTCTAGTACAAAAACAGCAAAAATTGTCTACGCAAACTGTGCACAAAGACCTAGATGATGCTCACGCAGATATGGATTCACATAAAAATATGCACATTCAGAGTTACACTTCCTATGCGTGTGCCTACGCACAGACACACACATGCACACTGCGGCTAGTAGAGGAGCCTGCAGGGCCACTATAGCAGAATGTCACTGATCTGCTGTGATGAAGTGGCGTGCCATTTGTTCAGCCAAGAAGTTCCCAAGGAGCAGCCTCAGTGACAGAGCCGAGGGTCAAGGAGGGCACCGCCTACAGGTAGATCTGTGCCTCATACCTTAATTAATCTACTGTCCGTGATGCCAAGCATCCCATTCATCCCACCGCATGCACAAAGGCACACGTCAAGCATATGTCAACCCAATCTGGCACTCCCTGCCCACCCCATAATGCAGTTTGTGTTGGTGTGGCAGCTCGGGATGCATCCCTGACGAGGATGGGAAGTGACACGCACCAAACTCGGTGTGTCCCCCAGCCAGCTCCGGTGGCTCGGGGCCTGTCAATTCCAGCTCCGTCAGTGGCACTGGCTCAATGGCAGTGCCTGTGACACATGTCACAAAGTTTTAAATGTCTGCTCTTTTCAGCAGGATGGCTGGGCGTGCGCCGCAGCCAGGGGAAGGATGACATTTTGTGTCGTGCGGGGGGAACTTGTTGTGGCTCCCCTCTTCCTGCCTCCTCCGGCTGTCAGCCCCAGTTTCCTCTGAACATATCAAAACACAGACAAATAAACCTTGTCATTTTGAAACGCCAGCACTAGTGACCAGGCTCCTGAACGGCATGTCATCTGGAATATGGTCACACAGTCCTGTTGAAAGTTGTGAAGTGAACGAGCAAGCAGACACACACACACACACACACACACACACACACACACACACACACACACACACACACACACAATCGTATACTAGTGCAAATGTTTAAGCTAATAGAAATATGAGACGAACTGAAAGAGACACAGTGAACAAACATTGCATCAGGCTATCTCTGACCTTTTCTTCATCCGTTTGTGGATGAGTGACACACTGTACTGAAGCTCAACATGGTTTCTTTCAAGTCCCAAATAAATAAAGCCTCTATCTCATCACTGTGGTTTATTCACCTCCATCACTTCTAAAGTGTAAGTAATCAAGCCTTATGATTTGATGACAGATGAGTTTTGTCAGTCACTGACATCTTTAATAAGCTTTATGCAGGAAAAAAATATCTATGTGATGGACAGTTCCTCATTAGGAAACAGTTTAAAGTGCCGGCAGAGGGAACTAAATGCGAAAGCATCATAGTACCTTAAACTCCACATCAAATTGACAAGAGACATGTGTTAGTTCAACCCATTTAATTAAATCCTGTTAATACAATTTCACATCAGATCAGATTTATCACATCCTTTACATTAAAATTTCAATTTGTTGCCTCAGAAATTTGACCTGCTGCTGTGAGAGGGCATTAAACGGATCAATACAACAATGGTAAGCCACAACAATTATAAAGAGAATAACAAAATGTAAACATTTCTCATGCAGCAACACTGGTTATTACATTGGCTTGGATATTCTGAAAATTGTAAAGCAATAAAAGAGAGCAACATTTCAGACATGAACCTGGAAAGAGAAATTAAAGCTGGTGCTGGAATGTTTTATTTTTATGATTAAGCTGCATTTCGTTTGGCTTCTTTTGCTTCAAACAAAAAAAAATGTGCACACTGTAGAAGAAACTCACCGAATCTTCTCAGTTATCCGATTTTCGACTTTCAAGAAGAAATTTTCTCTTTTTTAGACACCAAAAGTTCCAAAAGATAAAAATAACCAAATAAAAATCACATGAGCACAAAAAACCCTACTCCCCTGAAAAAACATAAAATTCTGCCTCAAACTAAAGCCTTGTCTTAATGTTTTAAAGAAGATGTGAGTGTGTGTAAGCGAATGATACACACGGTGAAAGAGATGAGTCCGTGTCAGGCCCCAGGTGTGTGACCATAACCTCTTCACCCTTGATTAGTGGTGGTAGTGGACAAGTGATCCATCATGGCTGTCAAGGAAGAGGACGCAATTGGCTGGGTATGTTTGTCACTGACTCTGTGTGTGTGTGTGTGTGTGTGTGTGTGTGTGTGTGTGTGTGTGTGTGTGTGTGAGAGAGAGAGAGAGAGAGGCTTGTGCTCTTGTGTTTGTGTTTTGAGTCTCGAGTTTTGCAGTTGCAAATGCTTAGAGGCAATCATGTCATTCAGAGTGTCATCTCCGGCTGAGCTGCATGCAGGGAAGCAGAAGCAAAAGAGGCTCTAACTATGGGGCTGCAATATGATCTTTAAAAACAAGGAAACCTTCCTTTTATATAGGAACATATATTCAAGGAATTTAAATCTTTTCTTTTCCAGATCAGGTGATTAGGTGAACCAATTATCACCACTGGATTCAATAAATAAGACTGACTTGATCCTTCCGTCCTTCTGTTAGCATCTGCTGCCTTCCATGTCCGTCTCTTAGTCTACGGTTGAGCGGCTGTCCATCAGAGCTGATCGTTTCTGATGAATCTGTTGCCCTCTGAGTGCTTGCCATAGTAGATGTAGCGACACTTGGCGAACACTCCTAAAAACAGAAAGAGGAGAGTTCAGTCAGTTTGCTTTAGTACCTGTATATACTTTTCACATTGAAATTTCTAACTGGACTGCATTTCCGTAAACATTTTAGTGTCAAAACTAAACAATCAGCAGTTTCTAGGTTGTAGTATAATAACTGCAGTGCATTTGCAGTGTCATTCGCAGATTAACAACAGCAGCTTTCAACCTGTTGGCAAGACCCTCAGAGCACGTCTCTGATGTGGTTTGTTTATAAGAATGACAGGAAACCAAGAAATAGCAAACTTGTAAGTTCATTTTTAATTACATTTAATTCAATTCAATTTGATTTATATTGCACCAAATCACAAAGCAGTCACCTCAAGGTGCACGAAAACCCTAACTATAAAACGATCCCATCTGAACGAGCACTTGGCAACAGTGGGAAGGAAAAACTCCCTTTAAACATGAAGAAACCTCTGGCAGAACCAGGGGTTCTGCTGAATCCAAACTAGGAGCTGGTTCCGCAGAAAAGGGGCCTGAAAGCTGAAGGCTCTGCCTCCCATTCTACTTTGAAATATCATGAAACTATGCAGATGTATTAATATTATTGAAGGCATCTTCAGGCATCTTCAAAATCTAGGTAATAAATTCAGTTTATCTGTTTGACTTTAAAGACACACAAAATAAGCCTGGCTGAGTTTCTAAATGGGAAACACTGAAAGTACACAAAACTGTTTTGTTTACTGTAGTCGTGCAGTTTTAAATGGCAGGACTGAACTGGGTGTGCGTCTCTGCTTCTTGCAGGCGGGTGAAAGAGGCAGTTTCAGAGAGAGACCTGAATATTTGCATTTGCTTCCAATAGATGCAGCATGCAAGTTTAATCAGGAAGGTGTATTTACTGCATTACAGGAACGTATTTAAATAACTCAATGCAGACACAAGATTATTTACTTTATCCTAAGGTTACTTTACTAATTATGGATTAAATTAACTGCAGGATTTAATGATTATTTTCATTACAAATTAAACTTTCTGGCATAAAATGTGAAACATTTCCAAATATTCTTTACATGGGTCTTCCAAATAAGAGGACATCCTGCTTTTCACCGCATTTATGTGCATATATTACTTTTCATTAAGGTATCATATTTATACTTAATCAGCAGTTCTTGTGGATGGAACTACAGTACTAGTCAAAACAAGCTGAACTTCTGTGCTATTATTTCATAGAAGATAGGCAGAATTACTTTATCAAAGAGGTTTACATATATACCTATACATATATCTGTCTATTCTATATTATTAAAACAGTTAATTTAGATATTAGCTATTTAAAAAAAAACAAAAAACGGAGAGAAACGTAATCTACCGGAATAACAATCAGGAAAATCAGTAAAACCAAGTATTAAAATTAAAGCCACATCAAAGGGGGATGATGGTCTGCAGTGCTTTTCTTGCTTTATTGCGAGGCGGTGCTGTCCATGCAGAGAGCTGCCCCGAGCTCCGTATTTGGTTTGCAGACGTTGATGTCACATCGCTTCCACTGCCACTTGATGAATGTGGCGGGCTGTACCTAGGTGTCACCTCTCGCCAAATGAGGCAAGGACAAGTGGCATTAGCGCTGTCAATGATCATCTGACAGGAGAACAGATAAAGCTTTCACCATTTTTTTTTCTAAATAGACATCAAGTGCATTACGGGAGGAGGGAGGGGCAGGCCAGATGCAAGGCAGAAAAGGAGAGACTCATTGGAGAGGCAGTGTCGCAGAGGGATGAGGGGTGCTCCAAGTGGTAAGTCCAATCACATAATCCAAAGAGACATTGTCAAGGGCGAGGAGAGAATGGCAACTAAGTGACAGAAAGCAGAGACGGGGACAGAGATACTGGTGCCATATTAGTGCCAAGCATATTCTGATGCCACCCTCAATTCTAACCAAACCTGACACATCGCTCTCTTTCCCCCACTCTCTCCGACTCTTCAAAGTAGGCTCTACCGAGTGACACACACATATGCACACATATAGAGCACACACACACACACACACACACACACACACACACACACACACAGTCCCTGGCAGCAGTAGTGGGTGTTCTGTCAGGCGGCGGAGCTGTACAGCAGCAGCAGAAGCCCACAGGCCCGAGGACAAGCTCAGTCAATCTAAATCTGGACTTTGTAGTGGAGCAGTGCTCATTTCCCCTCATAGCCCAGCTACTTGAGGTGATCCAAACACTGAAGTGTGAGAAGCTGTCACCTCCGATAAAATCCAGGACCAGCTCCGTGCCTGCCTGCTCCCCCGGTGTACGGGGGGTACATACACACGTGTGTTTGTACGTGTGTGTGCATGTGCTTCTCTGACAGTCAGGAGGCTGGGGTGGGGGGGATGAATTCCAGCTGCCGTGATTTGCCTGGGGATATAGGTGCCACGGCTGGAGAGTGGGCTTGACACCACTGGAATCGGGGTGTCTCACAGTGCTCTGATCACATGGGTACCGGGGCCTTTCACATATTCACAGCTTACCCAGCGAGCTAGCTCGCGCTCTCCAGGAGTAGGGCGATGGGGAGAAATGACCAGAACCAAGGCTCCCAATAAGAGCTTACCTAGAGGGGATATATTTGTAGGTTGCAACCAAAGCCTTTCAGAGATAACCTTCACAGATGAAGGAACTAAAGCCAAAGGCCCCTCGAACCTTCACACTCCGCTGAGCTCGTCACTAGCCTGTGGGGACTGAGAAGGATTGGAGGGACCACATTCTGTGATTCTCCAGTACCAATCAGAAAGCGCTGGAAAATGTGTGACCTGTAACTCCACAACAGCGTTAATATATACACTTGTGTGCGATCATAGGAGAAGTGGGAGTTTAAATTAAGGAAAAAAGGGAAGAACAAAGAACAGGCAAGAGGTCCGTCTCCCAGTGGGTGAAAAAGTGCATGAACGTTGAAAGCTCTACATTTCAGCACTACATTAAGCGGTGTGTTTGGTGCATAAACACATTCCAGTTCACTGCATTCCCTTCACAGCAAGTGTTTGCTCTTATTACAAGAGAAACCAGGAGAAAGATGGGGTGGCTGGAGACAGGAAAGGGAATAACTAAGCCAAACTTGGTCTTACATAATGCCCTCTGAGGCCACAGTCACGCCGGTGGGGCTCTGCCTGATGAACTGATACTTAATAAAAAGTGTTACAGTGCCAAACGTGCTAGTGTACAATATCCTCTGTGTACCCTGAGACATGGATGAGCACACTCGAATCAACACCCACACTCTCAACCATGTACACATTATCACAAACTCATACCCCCTTTCATCTCGAGCACACGGGGAGAACGGTGGGAGCAGCCATTAAAGTGACAGATTAACAAAGTGACGGGGAGGCTAACGTTTCCATCATGCCCTGGTGGAGCAACAATCAGCCCTTTATACTACATACTGTATGTCACACAGCCCCAAGTTAGACGCAAACCCTCTTGTCTTTATTAAAAGCTTGCACAATTGGTTTTTTGCATCTCCTGCTTGGTGATTGCTGCAGTGTGGGTTCTTCGTCAGAAAAGTCTGGTCTTTTGCGAGCTGATTACCCAAAGCATGTGTCCTCCCCACAGGGGCTTGATGGGCCATTCTCCCACAGTGTGAGTAAGCTAACTGTGCAAGCGTCATGTTTACAGTGCTCTAACACCAAATCAACACATACAGCATCAACAGTTGCTGTTGAACACAGAATTTCTTAGTAATAATAAAGTACAGTATAACCAAAGGGGTAAAGCAATCCCAGCAGACAGAACTGACAAAGTAATCAAGGGTGTTTTATTGTTTTGCTGCATAAGATTAACACAACAAAAAGTCATCAATAAACATTTGAATAGAAAGACAATAATGTATTCCTAATCAAGTTTCATTGTCCTTTGTAGTTCAGAGTATGTTTTTATGTTTCTTTCAGATAATTTTCTGGTATAACCTGCAGAGATGAATGTCATTCTTTTTTATGTGGATATTTAGGAGAGCATTAGCTAGTCCTTTGTTTGAGATTTATGCTGTAATTATTAAATTGTAATACCGAAGAGGCGCTGCCTAAGAGTATTAACTTGGCAAGATAGCGGTAATACATGAAATATGATTGTACAGCAAATAATAAAATGCATCAATCTGTGTGGTTTTAGATTATACCTGAACAGTCATTGTCTTCTGTTGGTAAAGTGGACTAATCTCCAGCAATTTTACTACATTAACTCCTCACCTGTTAAAGATGCTGTGACCTAACAAGAGACATCAAGAGAAATGTGGAACCAAATCTGATGTAAAATAATATTAGTAATAGTATTAACAGAGAGGTAGTAGACATAGCTTTCGGGTGTCTCAAAACTTAACAGATGGAAGAAGGCAGATCGTGTAAGAGACATAGTTTGTGTAAGAAATAAGGACTTGGACTAATTTTTTAGCTCATAGCATGTGTGGGTCTTGTAGCATTTCATCAGCGCACACTTATAAGAGGAAGACAGAGGGAGTCAGAGAGGGGAGGGAGATGGAGTGGGTTTAATGATTGTTCCCTGCATACAATCAGCTTGACTCTTTTCAAGGGCCATCAATATGTCACAGAAAGACACATCCAACGGATGTAGCTTTTAACATCAAGGTTATCTATTCTTGGCATGAATTCACTCCCTCCACTCCTAGTTTCTTGCCCTGTCCCCTCTCCACATCTATTCTCCCCTCTTGTCTTAACTGCTTCCACTTTGTCTTTCTCCTCCTTTATGCACTCTTCTGCTTTCTGATTATTCACTGATTTTTTTTTGTGTAACCACACTCTCCTTTTTAGCGACTTAGCCAACAATTTGTGCGTTTCAATCCGTCAGGGGGGAAAAAATATAACTTGAAGAATCCAATTAACAACACAATTACACTCTCCGTATTATCTCCAAGGGCTGAAATAACACTGGGCAGGTGGGGGATGGGGTCAGATGTTGTTCATCGCTGGCTTCTATAAGAATTGGTGCAAGTGACTTATGGGCTTGGGGTGGAGGCTGCTGTGAGCCAGGGCTATTATTGTGGACACAATCCATCTCCGGCTGTCCTTTTATCAGTTCAGCCCAACGTCATGAGATGGAGTCGCCACCTTCTCTCTATAGGGAAGCCGGTAGATAGATAACCCCTCTGCGTCCCATAAACTAACAGGCAGTAGACTGTGATTCAGCCCACTGAGAGGTCAGCTGGCACACACAGCACATTGCCATGGAGAGAAATTGAATTGTTTCACTTAGTACTGGTGTGCTGGCTATGTGTGGCAGTATGAACTAAGTATATTTTTCTTTTGAGTGCCACTTAAATATTGCCAGAGATAAACAGCAGCAGCAGCAGCAAGCAACTCGAAAGCCAGCACAGTACTGAATGTGGAAATGCAGCACATACTTTCTCTTTCTTGATTTCATATAAATAAGATGAATGAGTGAATAAGATGAAATGAACGACGTAACAGAAGCTGGATCCAGTTTGAAAAAAAAAAAAAAAAGATGCCATATAGAATAAAATGACATTTCCACACAGTGGTTGTAAGTAGAGCTACCCCTTAGACAGACTTCCGGTACGTCACAGGGTTAAATCAAAGACACAGAAAACCACTAATACGTCCACACCTATGAACAATTTGGAATCACACTTAAGCCAATCTATATATTTAAACACTCATTGTTTAGGTAAAACCTCTCCTTTTTTATTTTTGATGTGCGGTTCTCAGAAAAGCTTTAAAATGGCATGTTCGAACAAAATCCATTCCTATTCAGTCTTAACTAATAGACTCTTATGTCCATTAGTTAGCCTTTTTAAACAGCTGAGGTGTCACCCATCTTTCACCAGTCCCAAACAAATCTCCTGCTTGTAACTTTAAGAATTAAAGTGACATTTGTCCTCCATCAGTAAAAAATATTTAGTCCATTAAACATAAATAGCTGTCATCATGATGCATGCCCTGGGCTTATGCCTTCCCTGTTCCCCTCCTGGCCGTTTACTGCGCCCAAACAACTGCAGCGCCTGCATGTTCTCAACTTCAGCGTATTGATTAAACTTTTAAATAGCTGCCATATAACCCTGGGACATCAGGAAGATTAATTTGCGTCAATGTTCATCTGTAATTCATTAGCCATTTATACTCTCCACATTCACACAGGCTATCAGGGAAATGCGCCCCATTTTTCACCAAGGCAGAGGCTGGGGAGAAGGGAGAGGAAAAGGAGGGAAGAGAAACTGTGTAGGGGAGACAGGAAGGAGGGGATTAAAAAGCCTACAACATAACAGTGAATAGCAAGCCATGTAGGATGCTAAGACATGGCACATGGTGCCGTTTCATAATATTATATAAAATACGGTGATGTATTATACTTTTACTTTTATTGTTGCTGCACAAGCTTTCATTAGGGCCTTATTTCTTTTTCTTTGGGTGTGAGGTATTAAACAGAGACCCTGACCAACACAGAGACAGATGTAGAAACTTTCTACATGATTCAGATGCTATAACAACACACACCGAAGGCCAGCAAAGAATTTAAAAAAAAATGGCTGGCGCAAGTGTGACAGATGGAGAGTTGAAATATTTGCTACTGCCACATCCTGATGGGCTTTCAGAGGAAAGTTGCTGGGTCATGGCTCAAACAGTGCTGATCAATACCAGGTAGCTTTTTCTACATGATTCTCCTTGAGGTAGACAAATAGCACATTCAGACGCTGAAGGCTGGCTGTGTGACTGAAGGATTATGATTTACAATAGCATATATGCAAACAAAAGGTAGGATAACACCCTCTCCTAAAACGACATGCAGTGCACATAACTCAGGATTGTCAAACTCATTTTATATAGTGTGTTTCAAAGAACAAGGATTCTGTGATCTTAGGTGTGTAGAATAAAAGTTCTGGCAGTTCATTGCTCAGACTGTTCTGTAATTATAAAATCTAAAGTTTTCATCAATTTAAAGAAAATTACATGAAAAAACAGGAACGTTTTTGTCATTTTATTGTTTTTATATTACTTAATTATGTTGTAGTATGTGTAATATGAAGGGGGGGGGGGGGGGGGGGGGGGTCTTTATCAATAGGAAAAGGTGTAAAACTTGAAAGTGCAAAAATCTATGCACTTCCTCACATTTTTTTTTCAAAGCTGTCCAGTTCCGGCCCTGGGGCCATATGTTTAAAACCCCTGGCATAACCTGTGCATTAGCAGGCATGACTGAACCCTTACAGCTGACAAACACTTTAAATTAAAGACTCTAATTGAACACTTTAAATTTATAATCATATATACAGGTAAATGCCTGTCAGTTATCCATCTTTGCACCTTCAACTTATGAGGACGAGAAGGAAATTGAATTCGGGGGCACATAAATTTTGACTGAAGACGAGATTACCATTCTGAGGGGTCTAGTAAAAAAAAAAAAACAAGAAGAAGAAAAAAGGAAATTAATTTCAGTGACGTTTATTCCATATAGAGCCAGAAGAGAAAAATAGTTACAGTAGCTCTGGAGGCTGCAGATAACAGGAAGGTTGTTTAAGGTGGAGGACAGAAGGTCTCACGTCCCCCTTTTGAGGGTCTTTTGCAAAGCATACATTGTCATGTAACCAACAGAAACCCAACCGCAAGCACATTAATGACAGGCTGGTTATTTACTCCTACAGTTCATCTGCTCTTAAAGGCACGTGAAAGCACTAATGACGCAAGTAATCATAAGCGCTCATTTTCTGCACGCCACATAGCCTGACACTGATCGATTGTGTTCTTCATTACGCTCGGGACTTCTAATTAAAAGAAAAGCCCAGATAAGTGGTTCAAACCTTTGACCAAAAACACGAAAGAAAAAGCGAAAATCACAATTAGAGATTTGACTGTGTTTGTTAATGACGCCGTTAATAAGAGCGGCTGGTGAGTCGCTCAATGAAGGTTTAATCACTGGGACAGGATTCAATAACAAAAGAGCATAATATTAATCACCAGAGAGTGATAACTTCACTGTTCATCTCTTTGACATTGGAGGAAGGGATGAATTAATGATGCACTCCATCCGAACACATTAAATAATAATTATCAGGCAAAACAGCATGAAAGGGACTGCATAATGAACCCCATTGTCAGGTCAATTACAACCACATAAAACTGTTCAAAGGGAAGTAGCTTGTTACTAGATGGCCATACTTGAAAGGACAGCTGTGGCTTTATCAGTGCAAGGTGCTGGGCAAGCCATTCGCTCCCATATCAGGGCCTAAAATGTGCGGAGGGGGTTGACATACAGTTTATTCTTAGAGGGCACCGAAACTCTGTCTGGCTGCACATGCCTACTGTAAAAAGCTAGAAGCATCAGTGAGGCGTTCAGTGAAGACCACATCGAAAATTGTCTAGCAAGAGATAAATGACATGACAATGACAATGTTTTGCTGGCTCTAAAGCAATGTCAGTCGCTAAGTGCCATGTTAACTAAACTCAACTACACAGACAATGATGGACTTCACGCATCAGTGGACAAAATGGCACCTCACTGCCTGTCAGTGGTAATTTCCATCAAATCAAGGATGGCCAGCAAATTTAGCCATGAGTGTAACTGCTGCCGGAGTTTTACACATGCACTGATAATTTAGGTACACATTGTGCAGTATTTTCCTTCTTCGCCGCGCTATAAAAATCGACAAATTTGGTTTCACTGAGCATTAGGCGTATCAGCTTGTCCTCTAGCTCCACTTTTGATCTAGACATCAATTACTGCATGGCTGCTAGTACTACTCTGAGACACTCTCTTAAACAAACAGCGTGGCAACCTCCAGCGTGACACATATCAATACTGATCTGACGTCTTGTTCCACAGTCGACCCCCTCAGTTCCTGCCTGGCTGCACCTGCCTGACTGGAGTGTCCAGGGTTGGCTGTACTCCTTCACACGTCCTTCCCCTGCAGACATCAAACACTTATTAGTCCCCATCCTAGGCCTGCTAACTGACTGGCCAGTCTGGGCCACACGGGGACCCCATTATTAGAGTCATTTCAGTGCCCATCCTGACGCGTGTTAGGCAGCTCTCTACCTGGGGCTCCCTGCTCCCTGCCTGCCCGACTGAGTGCCTGGCCAGCCAAACAGTGATTGAACATGACATGGTGACAGAAAACAGGGGAGAAGGGCAATGGAAATAAAAGAACAGAGATGGCAGAGTGAGGCAGACAGAGATGGGAAAGAGGAAGGTGGGTATGCTAGCCAGAGCCCTTGTGGCGTAGGGTGTGCCCATCAACACGGATGAGCGTTAGCCAAGAGCCGCATGTCACAATGATGGAAGAGCTGGATCACTCACATCAGAGCTTCATCTGACTGGAAGATATCAATCTCCAGGCCTAATCCAAAAGGACATGGTAAAATATCCTTTAACATTGCTCTTCCACCCTGTCTTTGTGTGTCCCCTGCTTCTGTAGCAGATGAAAATGTGTGTAACCTTCGTCATTGGACCTCAATCGACCACACTCATTTTCACATCCCATTTCCTCTGTCTCTAGCACTGACAGTCAAATTATGAGGGGCAAAATGATGAGCAAAATGGTACCTTGACAAATGGCATTTAGCCACTAAATACAGAAAGAAAAAAAGAGAAAGGATTACTTACATATGTGAACTGCTGAGATGTTTTAAATCAGAGATTTGAGGAAAATCAACATTTTTCTAGTGATGGCGTGGTTAAACTTTGGTGACATCACAGGTTTTTTTTTAGCTAAGCATGCATGTTACTCATGTGAAAAGGTAGAAATGTTGTCAAGATAAGAGTGAAACCCCAGTACTTAAGATTTGCTTTTCAGAATTGAATTATTCAGAAATAATTGCAAAAAGTAACACACATATAGAGTATCTAATATTGGTTGATGCACTTGCAATTGTGCATATGCAATCTGTGCCATTTACCTTGAAGGGGTATGCTATTCATGTCCAAGAACTGACAAGCTTATATGATATGTCCACCTATTTATTCATTTAGTTTGGTATCCCCATCACTTCAAAAAGTTGAGTTTGCTAATCTGCTTTGCAACTTTTCACCACTGTAATGTATACAGTTTAGATCTTCTCACTAAAGAACTAAAGTTGAAAATTAGGTGGCTGGCTAAACAAAGTCATTGACAGCATTATTGATACTTATTATATCTACTGAAATAGAAAATGATGCACATATATACACACACATCCATCCATCCATCCATCCATCCCAAAGCTCAAATCATCTTAAACTGGTTTCTTGAACATAACAATGAGTTCACTGTACTGAAATGGCCTCATTTCAATTCAATAGAGCACCTTTGGGATGTGGAGCAACATGAGATTCACATCATGGATGAAAGCCTACAAATCTACAGCAAATGTGTGATGCTATCATCTCAATATGGACCAAAAGCTCAGAGGAATGTTTCCAATACCTCGCTAAATCTGTATCATTAAAAATGAAGAGTTGTTGAAGGCAAAAAGGATCCAATGCAGTACTTGCAAAGTCTGCCTAACAGAATTGTACATGCATATAGTATGTATTAGATCTGCACAATTAATCAAATTTTAATTTCAATTACAATTTTGGCTTTCTACAATTAAATGTATATGATCAAAGAATATTGAAAATGTCTGTTCCTAAAATAAAGTTAGGTCCATATATATTTGGACACTGAGACAAACCTGTTTACTAAAAAATATTTTAATTAGATATGTGGCACTATGTTAAAGACAGAGACATGAAAATAGTAGCCCCCCATTTTATTTTATACTCAAGGACATTTTCTTTTAGTAAGGCCACTGCAATGTAAGTTTTACTGTTGTATAAGTTCCGCCAGCAGAGGGCGCTCGGTCCTGTACGGGCGCTCGGTCCTCGGTAGCTGACGCTACACTAGAAGAAGTAGTGCCAGTGGTGAAGAGGCAGCGTACGGCCTGCGCGCCAAAGAGAACTGATTGTCTTATTTTTCTGTTTTTACAGGTAAGCTGGGTGGTTGATAATATAAACAGATGTTATAAAAGTGACAGACAGCAGTGGCGATTAATGATAAATGTCTTGTGTGTGGCGAATGTTAAGCTAAAGAGCTAATTTCCAAGTTGGTCCAGTTGTTAGCCTGTGCCGATACAAGTGTTAGACTGTACCGAAACTCTGTGAGCTCGGTGCAGGTGTATTTTTGGGTTAAAGCCACAAGATATATATTTTGCACAATAAGAGAAAGTGTGAATTGCGTTATGTTTAGTTCATGAAGAGTGAATGCTGTAGAAATATGTTAAGAAAAACATTTATTTGAAAGAGATCTAGTTTATTAAATACAGTTAAGAAGACAGGTTCATAAATAGATTTAAACAGTAGTAAAAACAAGATAAAACTGTAATGAGTTCACTATGTTGTTCATGTGTATAGTAAAATGTATTTGTGTGATTTAACCAGTTTACAAAGGTGGTGCATGTGAATGTGAAACTGTATAAGTTACTTGTATAAAGTAATGTCAGCTACACTAGAAGAAGTAGTGCCAGTGGTGAAGAGGCAGTGTACGGCCTGTCTTATTTTTCTGTTTTTACAGTTTTCTGTAAAAATAAATATGTTGCACGGGAGATGAGTTGGCCCATCATTTCAACTGTGTAACAGATCCATAATGGGCATGGAAATAATGTGTAGATTCTCAGTTTTTATTTGAGAGCATCCGCATTCAAATTGGATGAAGGGTTTAGGAGTTTCAGCTCCTTAACATGTGCCCCTCTTTTTAAAGGCACCAAAGGCTATTTTATGGGCAGCTGTGGACAATTCCTTTGTAATGTCATTATCAATTAAGCAGATAAAAGGCCTGGAATTGATTTAAGGTGCGGTGTTGCATTTGGAAGATTTTGCTGTGAACAGGCAACATGTGGTCAAAGCAGCTGAAACAAGCCATCCTTAAGCCCATCGGAGAAACTGGTACAATAGTGGGAGTGGCAAAATTTTGGTACATCCTAAGAAAGAAAGAAAGCACTGGTGAAATCGGCAACGCAAAAACACCTGGATGTCCATGTAAGACAAAAGTGGTGTATGATCGCAGAATCATCTCCATGGTGAAGAGAAACACCTTCACAACAGCCAACCAAATGAACAACACTCTTAAGGAAGTAGGCGTATCAATATCCAAGTCTACCATAAAGAGGAAAATGCATCCAAGTAAATACAGAGGGTTCGCTGCAAAGTGCAAGCCACTCAAAAGCCTCAAGAATAGAAAGGCTAGATTGGACTTTGCTAAAAAAAACATCTAAAAAACTCCAGCATAGTTCTGACAAAAACATTCTTTGGACAGATAAATCCAAGATCAACCTCTACCAGAATGTTAGCAAGAAAAAAGTATGGAACAGCTAATGATCCAAAGCATGCCACATCATCTGTAAAACACGGCGGAGGTAGTGTGATGGCTTGGGCAGGCATGGCCGCCAGTGGCACTGGGACACTAGTGTTTATTGACGATGTGACACAGGACAGAAGCAGCTGAATGAACTCTGAGGGGTTCAGAGATATACTGTCTGATCAAATCCAGCTAAATGCAGTCAAATTGTTTGAGCAGTGTTTCATAATACAGATGGACAATGACCCAAAACATACAGCCAAAGCAACCCAGAAGTTTATTAAAGAAAAGAAGAGGAATACTCTTGAATGGCTAAGTCATCCACCCGATCTTAACCACGTTGAGCATACATTTCATTTGAAGGCTAAACTTCAGACAGAAAGGTCCACAAACAAACAGCAACTAAAAGCCGCTGCAGTAAAAGCCTGGCAGAGCATTAAAAAGGTGGAAACCCAGCATCTGGTGATGTCCATGAGTTCAAGACTTCAGGCTGCCATTGCCAGCAAAGGGTTTTTTAACCAAGTGTTAGAAATGAACATTTTATTTTCAGTTATTTAATTTATCCAATTACTTTTGATACTCCTGATATGAAGGGATTGTGTTTAAAAAAAAGTTTTAGTTCCTCAAACTTTTATGCAATCTTTTTGAACTACAGAACTAAAACTAGAAAATAATTTCTGTCCAAATATTTATAGACCTAACTGTAGAATGCAAAGCAAAAGCAAATTTAGTGCCCCCTAAAGCAGTGCCTGACCGTGTCAGGAATGTAGCACAGTGTAAGTTTTGTACATTATCAGGAAAGAAGCACAGCACGGACGTTAAATCGCTGTTTCGTTTACATGAGGTGAAATAAAACCATTTTTGTCACTAAAATCAATGAATAATTGTGACAGGTTCTGATGGGAGTATTGATCAGAATTATCGCTTTAATCATTTTGGCCATAATCATGCTGCTCTGATATGTATTTAAGAGTATTTTAGAGCCAGACATTGTGTGAGTTATAGGTGATTATGGGAGTACAAAATGCGAGTACAAAGAAAAGCAGCCAACAGATACTGTAAATTTAAGGTTAAAAGGATGAAAAATGTGCACTTGGTGACATCACATTCAGCTTATAGCAGTGTCAAATTACATGCCGTCATTTCCTGCCAGAATTACAACTGATGAACCCAGGGTAGCCAATCAGATTTGAGGCTGTGGTGATGATACGTTTGTGTTTTGTGAGATTCTTCATGCCCCTCTGGCCTCCCTATGCCTTATGCAGATGGATGGCTCCACTGCAACTCTATTTCTTTTAATTAATATGACATATCCCCTGCTCATATGCAGAGAGTGAGGCAGGGGGACATGGAGATGAAGGTATGAGGGAATGATTAACTGTGGATCTGTCCGTCCTTTTGAGAAATGATCTCGCCTCTTCTGCTCTTCCCAGTCTTCCCCCCTCCTCTCTTCATTTCTGTCTTCCTTACGCTGCCTTGTCCGTGCTCCTCTTTGGCTCACTTCATTTCTTTCTGCACCCTCCCCTCTCTTTCTGTTTCCTCTTATCTGTGTCTCTCTGTCTCCCCTCTCTCTCTCTCTGTCTCCCTCCTCACCTCTCCTTCCCCCCTGACACCCTCGGACTGTCCTCAGCCCCTGCACATCTCCTGACAGGTAAAATAATAACGCTCGTACATCACTGCCCCGAAAAAGTCCTATAACCTAAATCTTCACTTGCCACACACCCCGGGACTCAATTACTTTATTGACATGTAATCTTCATAAGGGGAGAAATATTGAGCATGTAAGGTCAGCTGGTTATGAAGACATATTATCATATTATCTGCATGAGGGTTGTAGGGGCTAGGACCTGACAAAGCTAATTATAATGGTACATGTTTCAGAGCTCAGAGCGTATTATCTGCTTGGCTGCTTGGTTGAGCCACAGCTGAGGTATAGAGGAGAAGGGGATGAGATTTCAAACCTAATAGGAGTGGGATGTCATCTCAGGGCATAGGAATTAATGAAGCCAAATATTATCGACTGCACATCACGGCACTAATGTCCTTGATTTGTTCACTGTATTTGTCAGGATTACCTCGCCATACACTAATGGGTAACAACACATCACAATAGAATCAGACTGTGGAAGCGATCCCTACAACAGTACAATAATAACAATAATAAAAAGCTATACTGCACCCCTTCAACTATTGTATACAAAGTGCAAATAAACTGCTGTTGCTCGAGCTGCTCCTGAGCCAAAATGTCACCGTGGGTTAGTGACGGCAGGAAGGACAGATGCTGATGGCTGTGCTATCGCTTCTCTCCCAAGGTTATCTTAATATCATCTTTTCGGCTCTCTTATTACAATCTACCGCCTGCTATATAACAGAAAAACACTAATCTGGGTGATGGTTCAAAATGTTCTCTTTTCACTTGAAAATAGTGGCCACTATTATTTACAGGGAGATTATAATTTAAGGAGAACAAGGGGGGGAGGGGCTAGTTATTTCAGTAAAACATAGACCAAAGGGCAAAAAACAAACAGTTGGCTAGCTCTGAGACACTGCATGTCAGGGTCACAGTGGAAACATGCAAACATAGAATCAGACCGCCAGATATGTTTGTTTCACTTTATCCAGCAGCATGCCCTCCACCCCATCTCAGTTATCCAGCTGTCCAAGTCCTTAGCTCAGAACCGCTCCTGCAGAAGATGCCTAAAATGGTACAGAGCGGCTGGCCAGTGTTGCCAAAGGTTATGCGTTAACACTTGCTAATGGTGTCAAATTGTGAGACATATTTTTGCTTTCTTTAGAAGCTCTCCAGGCACTAAACACTCACATGCACAAAAAATAGCTCCTGTTTATTCGTGCTTTCAGCGTTTTCAATCAGTTTATTGACATTCTGCTGCATTATAGCAGTTCATAATTTCAGCAAATACACAAAACCAAAAATTTTTTTTTTCATCATATTCGGTGTGGTTTGAAGGTTTAGGTTTGAGTACATGTTTATCCTTTACGATAGGGATGAAGCTGTGCAACAATCTGGGATAAATGTATGTGTCTGAAAAAAAAAACAGTCAATCCAATCATCTTGCAATGCAGCGACGTAACATGCCAGAAACTATCGACAAATCAAATTATGATGGTGAAATAACTTGTCCGCTCATATTACAATGACAGGGAAACCTGCTCTGTCTGTTTAAAGGGACCTAATAAGAAAATGAATGTGACAGATTAAAAGGTTGTTTTGGACTTCCTAGCATTTCAGTGACCCTGCTCTTTTCATTCTGGTTGAGCTGAGATGTTGAAGCCTGTGCAAACCATAAAACCCACTACTTCCTGTAACCTAGGGCCCCTTTTATATTTTAAAAGAGATAAAATGCATGTCAGTTCTACAAAATAGCACTGACATTCATATCCAGTTGACCTTATGGACTTCAAGGCGGGGCACAAAATCTGTGCCTGTTTTCGGCTCAGCCTTGACACCGTTCATTCAGTTGGAGAGTGAATCTGAAGTAAACAGAAGCTTAGATCCATAGCACAGGAATCCCGGCATATGGGATAATGGCCTTCTCTTCTCTTTACAAGCAGTTTTCACACAGCCCAGTGCAATGAATAATCTAAATGGCACTTAATGTGAGCTATGCTGATACTCTGACAATAGTTTGTGTTCAGACATCACAGCTTAGTGTCTCCCAATTGTGTATTGATGCTTAGGCAGTTGAAAATAAATCACAGGATTCAGCAGAGTGAATCCAGAGAGTGAGAAAACAGTTTAGACAATCGCCCAATGGAGCTTACCATAATTGACAGATGAGTTCAGCTCTTTTCACGACAATAGCTCAGAGCATAGAGGGTACCTGGGAATGACATTGTGTGTGTGTATGGACAAATAATGCTCCAGAGGAAAAAGAAAAGTGCATCCATGCAGACCTGGAGTTGTTGTATTATACAGGGTGGGCCATTTATATGGATACACCGTAATAACATGGGAATGGTTGGTGATATTAAAGTCCTGTTTGTGGCACATTAGTATATGTGAGGGGGCAAACTCCTCAAGATGGGTGGTGACCATGGTGGCCATTTAGAAGTCGGCCATCTTGGATATAACTTTTGTTTTTTTTTTCAATAGGAAGAGGGCCATGTGACACATCAAACTTATTGGTAATGTCACAAGAAAAACAATGGTGTGCTTGGTTTCAACGTAACTTTATTCTTTCATGAGTTATTGACAAGTTTCTCTTTGTTCACAGCCATTGACATGTCGAAGAGGTTAACACGTGAGGAGCGGATCGAAATTGTGTTGATATCTGGTGAATGCAGTAACCGGGTCATTGCAGCAGATTTCAATGCAAGACACCCTACAAGACCACTCATCTCCCATGCTACAGTTAGCAAACTGCTTGCTAAGTTTCGTGAAACTGGTTCAGTGTTGGATTTGCCAAAATGTGGACGCAAGAAAACTGTCACTAATGAAGAAACATCAGTGGCTGTCCTAGCTTCATTCAGCAAGAGCCCACAGCGTAGCACTCGCCGCATGTCACTGGAGAGTGGCATTAGTCGAACATCCCTTTGGTGGATATTAGCTACTCACAAATGGCACCCGTACAAACTCCAGCTACTGCAGCATCTCAACGAGGATGACCCAGATCGGCGCACAGAATTTGCAGAATGGGCAAAACAAAAATTGAAACAGGAACCTCAGTTCATGCAGAAGATTTAGTTCAGTGATGAGGCAAACCTTTATGTGAATGGTGAAGTTAACAAACAAAACCACCGCTATTGGTCTGGCACTAACCCACATTGGATGGATCCCTCCAAGACTGTTGGAACAACAAAAGTGATGATTTGGTGTGATACAGTATATGGGGTACAACGATAGTGGGTCCATTCTTCATCAATGGAAACCTCAAGCCCACTGGATATTTGAAATTGCTACATGATGACGTGTTTCCCACTTTATTCACTGAAGCTGGCACGTTCCCTGAGTTTTTCCAGCAAGATGGTGCACCAGCATATTATGGGTGCCAGGTCCGAGCATTCCTAGATGAACAGTTTCCTGGAAAGTGGATTGGTCATCGTGGGCCAGTTGAATGGCCCCCAAGGTCTCCCAATCTGACCCCCTTAGACTTTTATCTTTGGGGTCATCTGCAGGCAATTGTCTATGGTGTGAAGATACGAGATGTGCAGCACCTGAAACTACGGATACTGGATGCCTGTGCTGGCATTTCTCCTGCGGTGTTGCTATCAGTGTGTGAAGAGTGGGAGAAGAGGGTTGTATTGACAATCCAACACAATGGGCAGCACATTGAACACATTTTATAAGTGGTCAGAAACTTGTAAATAACTCATGAAAGAATAAAGTTACATTGAAACCAAGCACACAATTGTTTTTCTTGTGACATTACCGATAAGTCTGATGTGTCACATGGCCCTCTTCCTGTTGAAAAAACAAAAGTTGTATCCAGGATGGCCGACTTCTAAATGGCCACCATGGTCACCACCCATCTTGAGGAGTTTGCCCCCTCAAATATACTAATGTGCCAGAAAACAGGACTTTAATATCACCAACCATTCCCATGTTATTATGGTGTATCCATATAAACGGCCCACCCTGTACTATTATCACTTTAATATATCAGTAATGTAAATATTGCAGTCTTTTAGTAATTCTGTTAGTGCTTCAATGAATTGACTATAAAAAAAATCCCTTGAAGATCTTCATGGAGACTATGAAGAGATTTCAATGTGTCTTAATTGTGTCAATTAAGACACATGGAAATCTCTTCATAGTGTTGTTGTGCCAACAGCACTAAAGTAATCTACCCTGTAGTTTCATTCCTGTAAAATGGTAAGGACTCCTTTTCTAAAAATGATGGCCTCTATTATTAACAAATATCAAGTGTTCGTAAACTTTTAAAGAAGAATTAAATTATATTACAATTTGAGAATTATTTTTGTAGTTTTGCAGTTCCATGTCGGTGAATAAGAGTGCCACTCTAATCACTACACTGCTAGGATCTGGTTATGCATTGGTTAAAATGAAAAGAAGGGAGAATTTCCCTACGCCATATTTCTTTATATTTTGCTTCAAAGGAGTATGAGGTCATTTTTAAAAGTAGTTTTGACCAACAGTTCTTCAGGCTTTCTGAAGATCGTTGAAAGTTTGTGTTTGCACCTCGTCATGTTCAGGTTCTTGTGTGTTGACGCACCTAACACTGACCTAAAAAAGCACCTATCTCAAAGGGTTTGTTGTGTCTATACATAACAGATTTATCAAGGAACCAAATTGAAATTGTATCTTTAGAAACTTTGTTCCAAGCATTCTGATGCAGAAACACACAATTCTTTTCCATATCTTTAGTTGGATCTATGAGAAAAACATGCTGTATCTTGGTATGGTGTGCAGTGTGTCTGGACAGATCTTATGGAGTGATGAATTCAAATTTGAAATATGTCAAAATGTACAGAGGAGGTCAAGAGAGAGGTACAATAGTATGTCTCTAAAGCCAACTTTGAAACGTGGTAGAGGCTTTCTCATGCTATGGGGCTACATTTCAGCCAGTGATGTTGTCAAAATTTATCATTGCAATAACATCTGGAGATACCAAGTGGATGACTGGGAAAAGCTTCATTTTTCACATAGTGCACATTATAAGTACCAGCATGATAGAGAATGGAACAGAAGGCAGCCAACATCCAAAGAAGAGCTTTGAATGTCCTTCAAGGAGCCTGGAGAACTCATTCTGAAGAAATGAAAAGAACTTCCCATCACCTGCCTGAGAGAGTTAACCCTTTAAAACCTCCACCATGAAATAACTGCCAGAAATCTTTACTTTTTTGATAATGAAGTGTTTGTTTAACCTTAAAATTTGTAAAAATATATCAAATTTTAATCTGCATGAGTTTTAATTTGTATCACATTTTCTACATAAGCCATAGTTTTGCAATTTAGTCATTAGAAATGTGTTACATCATTTTTTGAGGGTAAAAAAAAGTCACGCTGATGATGTAGAAGTCTCAAAAACTCACAAAAACACGTGTATCAAATACGATCGATGGGCTTTAGAGGGTTATGGCTGTGAAGAATAAAGGTAGTCATACCGAATATTGACTTTCAAGCTCATTAGAGTTGTACAAACTCTGTTTTTGCCTTAGATACTGTATTTCCTTGTATACATCTTTCAATAAAGTGATGGCTTTTGCACAGTACTATATGGAACACTCTGTGGAAGTCTTGTTTTTATTGCTTGAAATTGTGCTGAGTTTTGTTGTATACTCAATATGATAAATTTTAAAAAAGATCATTAGCCGTATCAATGTTTTATTGTACTTCAGAACCTATTCTCAAGCCAGAGTTCACCTTATGCTGCTGTGTGGCCTCTTCTTTCACCAAATATTAGCATTTCCATGTTGTGTATAGCTATGTTAAGATTCCTGACAGAAAGCTTCATTGATGTAGCACAGCTGGTAAGCCATACAGCATGATAAACTAGCTGCTGAGTGAATTGGAATCTAATTTGTTTGAGCCATTAACCAGACTTGCATTAAAGCATGTTTTGATCTTGAATGATTACCGTGCGCGATCAGTTACCCTAGAATTAGCATCTACAGCAGACTTAAAATATAATTTATTAAAAAACACCCTGATTAAGATATATGACGCCACATAAACTGAGAAGGTAAGTGTACTTAACAAATACTGTATTGTTTTATATTAGCTGATATAAACTATGAGACGTTTTGTGTCTCTGTTTAAACATCCCAGGTAACGTGCAATAATTACAAGGCTACAAGGCATTGTTCTGGTCTGATCCTGTCCCTTTTAGAATGACAAGTTGTCGGCCATCTGCTTGAATGTTAGTAGCTATTCATCAGAATGAAGGGTAGCGAGCCCCCCTCAAGTAGACAGACTCAGCCTGCTCACTGAGCAATTTGTTTCACGGGGTACTGACACAGAAGAAAGCTTGTGGACCCAACATCCATCCTGCTGCAAAAATATCCAAAACCATCTGGCAGCTAACCCCCATCCTAAATTACCATGATGGACTCCCACCTTTGGAAACCATGAAGGCTCCAGAAACCCGCTCCAACTTCTGACTGAAAGTACGACTTGAAAGCACTGACCACATCTCAGTTGTCCCCAACCACAGCTACAAATCATGGTGGAAAATGAATAGTGTAGTTGCATTAGAATCAGAGTTGATTGTTGCAGGCCTATCCACTTTGGATGATTTATGTTCTGCTACCTTCCTGAGAATGACCAGTGCAACTGGGAAGTAAACCAAGGTCCAGAGGACTTGCAGTATATTTTTCCACGAGGGTTGGGTCTGCTTGGCAGAAACTCATGTCCTTGTCTATTCTTCTGACATATTAAGGGAAGCAGCCAAGAAACATACGTCTGTTTGTGCTTAAGAAAGTTTTAACGGGTAAGCCCAGTTGGGTTTCTATCATCATAAATAACAAAGGTTTGTCTGCAATAGTCACGGACTATAAAGATTTAGGAGACTCCATATTTTCCCGCTGCTGAGAAAGTGGCTCAAAGCTTGTAATAATCATATTTCAATAGTGATGGGTGGAAAGTATGACTTAGCTTTTTTACTCATTAAAAAGTAAAACAGGTGCTTTAAAAAAATTGCAGATTAATTTGTGACATTAATTGTCTAACATTAGTGAACTCTTGGTGGCATCATAATGAAACCACTTCAATCGCTTCAGACAAACCAAATCCAGAACTTTACTTTAACTTGACTGAAACAACCCTTATTAATGCAGAATATCAGAGAGGGGAATGTGTACTTTTATACCAATAGTTAAAGGAACTAACAAACAAATATCTTGGAATAGTTCAGAAGCTGACAGTACTATCTTTCCACTTTAAGTTTCTCCTGTATACGCCCAACATCAGTTTAAGAACTCAAGACACTCGGGAGACTCTCCCAGCTACATCAAACGGCAAGGTAAAAACAATAGTGTCACTGACATTTCCCCAAACCCTGCACAAACAGAATTATTCACACACTGAGAGGAGTGCCATCAGATAACGGAGAGATAATGACACTTGGTGGAAGGCAGCTTTCTCAAAGCAGTTTAGAGCTGGCGTGTCACAGTTTGGCAGTTAAGCCTGTCATGGAAGTTGAGGAGGTTATCCTGGCATTTTAATCTAGCCTGCTTCTAAGGGAGAAAATGTAGAGGTGATTTCCAGGGCTAGTAATAACAAGGACAGGCCTGCCTCCTAAAAATGAGCTCTCATCACTTTGGATGCGGACAGCGCTGTGCAATGCGAAGCCGCGATGAGGGATTGCAGGCCCAGTTTGCCTCGTCCCCTCTCGCCTCATCCATCTCCATAGGCTGGCTTAAATGGATATTCATGTTGCTGAGCCAATCCACTCCTGGGAGGAATAATATCACATCATCTGACTCAGATAAAGGAAATAGAGCCTGTCCTATTCAGGGGGAGTATATAGTACTGTGATATGCTGTGATATACACCAGGAGCCTCGCTGCCAAAAAGTAGACTGATGTGACCGCGATGGAATTTTCAGAATCTTGTACATTTGATACGCGTTTAGAAGCAAAAAGAGAAATATCGAGCATTTACGACACATTTTTCTACTTACTTTTTGTTTCCAACTACAAGTAAAGAGCCATTTTTAACAGGAAAATGTATTAAAGGTATTTATTTTGTTAAATTACAACATTCAAAGGAGTACACGTAATGTTGTGCCTTTTTAAATAGAATATTATTACTGATAAATATTCTATTCAATTCAATTTTATTTATATAGCGCCAAATCACACAATAAATACACATGTACTTTTTCCTTTTGTCTTTTAATATCGTAAGATAAATTTTAGCCTAATAAGTAGAGAACACTGTATTACATTGTGAGCAAATTATAAGCGTTACTATGTAATGTATAAATTGAAGGCTAGTTTTAGCTGTTTAGCTATATTTGAGATGAAATATAGCAAGTACTCAGGGGCGTAATTTCCAGGGGTGTTAGGGGGGTTATGACCACCCCCCCCCCCCCCCCCCCCCCAATAATCAGATCCAACCAATATAACCCCCTAATGAAATTAAGAATTAACTTGCATAAATAGGCTGTTGATTTTCTTTACTCATTTCAGGTATAAGATAAGATAAGATAAGATAACCTTTATTAGTCCCACACATGGGAAATTTGTTATTGCCAGCAAAATAGTTGCATGTTTAATCATCTGGGAATTTACCCAGATTTATTTATTTATTTAGACAGAGATCTTGACCCCCCCAATGTTCAGCACAAAGTTACGCCATGCAAGTACTTCTAGAAAATTTGCATCGCAGCACCACGGTACAATATCTTACATTTCGACATTATCTGTCCAAGTAGCTCCTGAGGCTAACACTGTGCATGGTCATTTAAACAAAGGGGAACATCTGTTCGACTGTGTCAGTTTTGTAGCTGGATTTTGATTTACATGACAACTTCCGAGATGGCAACAGGACACCCAGTCATTACACACTAAACTTAAGACACCTCATCAGCTCACCAACTGGCAGACGCTGCAGAGAAATAAAACCTTCATGAAGTGACGAGTGCTTGGGAAACACTTTTATGAAGTCAGTACCCGGGAAGAAGGCCATGTCTTTACTTTGTTAATTTACTTTTTAGAGTTTGGTGCAGAGGCTCGGTATATAGCTGCCAGCTCACTGTGTGTATATATATCACTCTCTGTAACAGCATTTCATCATCTGTCCCTTCTCATTGATGTTGAATGCACACTTCAAATTTTGTTTGGTTTATTACAAAAGTTTATAGAAAGCAGCTCTGCAAAGGACTCTCTGGGACAGTCTTGAGGAAAAGATTACACTTTTCCCTTTCCATGTGGCTCATTTTAGTTGTGTGGGGGCCAAAGCAAGTCTTTGTGTTTAAGAGTGATGTTTATCAGGGGACAGATTGTCCTGGTATAATCATTACGGGACTGAGTGAAATGTCTTGCAGAGCACGTATGTCTAATGGGAAACGTCAAAGCTTTGCTCTGTGTTTTCTCACTAAGTTCCAGAGAGGATGTTTCCATACTTTCGGAACATGTGGCCCAAACCAGAATGGAAGGACTGTCAGCTGAAAGAGCAGAGTCGTCATTCTATCTACAGATTGACATCGACCAGAACTAAGTTATCACTCAAGATAAGCACGGAAAAAACAGCTCGGTGCAGAAAAACCTACGGGGTTAAGAAACAGATGTCTGATGTAATGCCAGTTAATTTAGGAAGCAATTTCATAATCAGCGGAACATGTTTTCAAAACAGATTTGCATTCACAACAGCATCTAATCTAAGCACTTATAGAAGATACAATCAGCTCTGGTTATTACACAAACAACGATAAACAGACATCGGGGTATATCTATTTTTTTCATTTTAAAGCCGTCAAACTGATTTTTACTTTTACCAAGTGTGTTGTACAGAGGACATTAAGTCATCAGTCAGACAAACAACCTTTTCCTTCATAATGACAACAGCTAAGTTTCAACACTAGCAGTTTAGTCATCCATTAGTCATGTATCCCATCCAGATGTCTGATGGAGGAGAGGAGGGGAGGAGGAGATAGCAGCAGGTGTAGATCTCTCTGAGCCCAGCTGAGCTCTAAAAGGCAGTGCTTAGCACCCACAGCTCTGTCATCTGGCCTCTCCCCTGTCTCCACCAGCCTCTCGACAGCCCATTCCTCATCATTTACCCCTTTTTGGCAAAGCCCAGAGCCCTTCTAATGGGCCACTCTGAATGCTTCCAGATGTTTGTTTATTTGTTGTGCAGCAACTGTAAAACAGTTTACTCTTAGCTTGGATCTGTTCCCGTTGCTCCATTTCGGGGAGGAGTGCCGAGGGAGCTGTGGGGATTGTAGCAGGAGCTGCAGTGCAGATCACCTCGACATGTAACAAAAGCGAACTTCTAAACAAATGCGAGGTGCCCCATGAGTATCATCAGAAAGGAGGTTTTTTTTTTCTTCTTTGAAGGCTGCTTTCCTCTGGGGATTTTAATAACAGTTGTGCACCATTTAAGTTACATACATACAAAGTAGCTGGAAGCAGGCCCAGAAAAGCGAGATTAAAAGGGCCCAGGGCTCATACTGTAAGGCAGATACCAGGTGGGGCTTTTTTTCTTGATCTATTTACTTGGCTTGTACAGAGACATCCCCTTCATTTACAGCTGTCACTGCTGAAGGATGGCCCAATCAGATTTAATCTGATACATGTGAAAAAGCAGCTTCTAGTGTCTGGCATATTTATTGAATTATACAAAGGAAATGAAAGGCAGTTCATTAAAATTTCTTCTGTGCACACGGATACATCAATCAAGTCTCAAGCCTTACTTTTTTTTTTTTTTTTTACATACATACCTCTTAACTACAGCTATAATTAGATCTATGAAATCAACATGTAAATCTGACTTCAAAATGTGCCACCTCAAGAAAAAGACAAGGTGGTAATAAATAACTCAGCACATTTTTTTTTCTTTTCCAGGCTGAAATGATACATCTTCACAGTAAGACACAAGACTGCATCGTGTAATTGGCTGTGTAATAGTGTAGTATAGACCAGTCTTCATGAAGGCAAACTATACTTTACACTGAGACTCCATCTTGGACTGTTAGATTCAGAGTCGAGCTGACAGTTGGACCAGCACTGAGAGTTAGAGCTAAGGTGACAGTAGTGGACGATCCTCGGGCCCCTCTGCCAGACTATGTACTCCACTCTGTGTCACGCCTTCGTCAAGACACACTAGAGCCACACACTATCCTCCTTCACTTTGCCTTTTGTCTAGTTTCCTCTCATTCTGAAGTCTCATCTCCTTTCACTGTTTAAAGCTGCCCCTCTTCCTGATTTCCCCATCCTTTCCCCCCTACTTTCCTCTCTGTCTGCTGTCAGATGTCTATGAAATTACGATTTAGATTTCACTACCACAGCAGCAAATGTTTTTTCACTACTCTCCCCTGCTCTTCTCTCTGCTACCTTGTTTTATTCCGTGTCCTTCACCAACCAAGACAGGAGCACAGTTTCCACCCCTCTGTCCCTGGGCAGTGACCTGCCAGTGCTGCCTTCCATTGGGAGCTCCTAGCTGCTGTAATTACCTCTGCCAACCAGACTCTGGGGCTTTCAAACAGGTAACACGGTGGAGTAGTTAGGTGCAGGGGGTTCAAGGGAGGTAAGGCGGAGTGTTTCTGAGACACCGTCGGAGCGATCTCAGATACGCTGCTGATATGGCCGCTATTTCTGGAGTCCGGATAAAACCAAACAGCCTCCCGCTTGCCTCTCTATTAAAAAGACCACACCATTAACCCAAACAACTACTGTCACAATCACATACCGCATAATGTGTACTTTAAAAAGCCAAAGCTGTTGAAGTGCATTTTTTATTCAAGTATTGATTGTGATTCTCAAGATTAAAGCATAAAGCAAACAGGCTAATCACATGGCACAAGAAGCAGCAGTTGCAGTGGGAAAAGCACGATACAGAGTAAGACCAGAGTGGCTTACTTTTGCAACAAATTTTGAACAAACATGTAGCGATTTGTTTAATTTACCGTGTGTGTTGAAACAAGAGTTCTGCAGTGATTTGCACAAAATTATGCAGCGCATTGTTTCAGCGCTTTTGTTCATTTACTGAATTTACCTCAGCACGCATTTGTGTGGAATTACTGTCTCAACCATTCTGTTTGTTGTAGCGCTGCTTTGTCACCACTTTGTTCTCTTTGAATGAGGAGTTACTGTGACCGTTTCCCACACATAGAGAAAACTCAACTGTGTTTGAGAAGAGCAAATAAACGGGGGGGAAAGAAAAAAATAAGAGCGGGGGTAGGGGCTCGACGAGGCAGGGACACGAAGAGGAGGTGAAGGGCGAAGACGAGGGCTGTGTTATCTAAGGCTGCAGCGCCGCATCATAAAAATAACAAATGGAGACTGTCACTGTTACTCTGATCTCAGTCAGAGGGGAGAAATATATTTCATGTGGCAGGTCCCCTCACCTTTAAATGAGTTGTTCTTAGCCAGGTCTGATTTTGACAAAGCACAAGGCTCTTTCTGTCCTTACTTCCGATGAGAGCTGCCACCATCCTGGCTTTCATGACATAGATCTGTCCTTGGCACCATTAATGTGGATGGAGGTCTACTCTACTGTATATTAGCCTAGAAGCACTCACAACTGATAAGTAATGCTACTATAGTGGTTGTCAGCTCATCACAAATATCTTGCAATGTGACATCATTGATGAATCTCTCAAGCATGAAGTAAGAGTTAACTACCCTGAACCCTGAAATAGGGTACTTATTAAGCCAAATGAGTTATTAAGCCAAACTTATCTGTTAATTCTGCTTTAAACAACTCCACAAAGCCAAGTCCAAGAGTCAGGCTTACTTAAATCTGGGTTTCCATAAAGTCTATATATAAACGTGAATTTGGAAAATAGAAGACACTGCTTCGCATGTTTATTTTCTTTTGCAAGACATGGAAAAACTGGTGGCTGACTGTGAAATTTTATGTTTAAAATTATCTTTATTATTAAACTATCAGCACGCATCCTCTTATTGCTGCATATGAAGGCCCACTGTCTGCATCTTGGATATAGAAACATCCCACAGTTTTTACAGTCAAATGAATCGAAAACAGAAGCCGTATCGTTAGGCCCTCCACTATGAACTAGGTTGACACATAACCTGGGCTTCTTACCCACTTTAAAACACAGGTTTAAAATCCTTGACACAAATTTGACACGGACTAAAATTTTGTCTAAAACCATCAGCTCTGATGCTTTCTGCATGCTTTTGTTACATGTAGACTGGACTATTGTTATGCACAGTATACTGGAGTTAGTAAATCATTTCTTGCTTGTTTAAAATTAGTCCAAAAATGCAGCAGACAATTACTGACTGAAAGAAAAAAAGAGAGAGATTGCATTACTGACACTGGCTTCCTTTGCACTACAGAATCCAGTATACAGTGCTACTGCTTGCATTTAAAGCCTTAAATGGTCTTCCACCTCCATATGTTGTACATATGCTGGATCCATAAGAGACTGCTCATCTCTGGAACTGTGGCTGAAGCATAGGTTGTGTTTATGTTACTTTATGTTAATAGCTGGAATGTGTGTATAGAGGGCATTTTAAGAATTTTACTTTTGTTTCTGGTGGTATTAAAATAAAATATATTCACTTCCTTTATTTAATTCAGTTTAATTATTAAGAAAACCACTAAATTGTCAAACGAACTGACTAAAATGCACATTTGGTTTTCCTCACTTTACCTTCAACCGGTCACGGCAGATGAGTCACCCTCCCTGAGGCTGGTTCTGCTGAAGGTTTGTTCCTGTTTAAAAGGGAGTTTTTCCTTCCCACTGTCACCAAGTGCTTGCTCATAGGGTGTCATTGTTGGGTTATTTCTGTATTACTGTAGGGTCTTTACCTTACAATATAAAACACCTTGATGTTACTTTTGTTGTGAATTCATGCAACAACAAAAAAATGCAAGTGGAATGAATTGAATTAGTTAATTTTGGTTGCAGTAAATCATTTCAGCTGATTACGGGATAATGACCTGTGGGTATGATACGTATAATAATATTGAACTTGACTTGTTTTTTCTCAAAGTCTCAGCTGAGTATCTGGTACAAAAGCAGTAGGTGGCCTTCGCCATTAATTTAGAGCAGTGTGTCGTTTTAATGAATGTGTTGTATTCTTTCTAGAGTGCAGTGTTTGATGTTAAGAAGTTGCTACATAATTACATCAACATACTACACTGGGTCAATATGAGGCCTAATCAATGTCTAGTATCAACAGATCAAGGATGCTTCATTCTGTGTATGTACTGCATGCTCCCACGCTTACACTCAGATCAGAGTTAGCTGAGATTACTCAGATTTATTCCCACTATCAACACATCACACAGATGAGAAGAGATCAATAAGAATAGATAACTTCAACTCAGTTTCAAGTTCAATAGATTCCCACTCTCTGCTGCTGTTAGCGTTATGACTCATTTACATAATCTATAGAACCAGGATCTCAATGTTTCTTCTTAATTTTGAAGAAAATAAATATTTTTCTTACCTTTGTGGGGCATGGGATCTCTGGATCCTCGCGGTAGAGGCGAATAGGGCAGTGGATGGCTCTCTGATCCAGCCTCATTAAGTGACTAGCAGAAAAGGAATGTAGAAAAAGAATTAGCTATAAAGTTATAGCAAGCAAGCAGCAAACCACTGCCACATGGTTAAAAAATAATGCCATGTGGCAGTCTTTGTTCTAAAGTTCATTTTATTTTATTTACATTTTGTGACAAAAAAAAATCTTCTCATAGGGACAAGGTTTAACAGCATGGATTAATCACCTTCAGTGGTGTTTTCCTAATTTAACTTATCCGTTTATATTATACTAAGATTAAGGGCTTGCTTTGAGTGTCAGTCATTTCTCTATAGCTGCTAGCTGACCTCTGGGTGAGATTGCTGCTAATTTGAATCCCCAAACTGGACCTTTAAACCCTGTTCATGGAGTCGAGTCATTTATAATGGAATTATCTGACAAATCAAATAGATTGCTATGTGGTATATTATGCTAACAGATCTCTGTGTCTGTCTTACACCTGTACTGATACACCTGTACAGAAAGCGATTCAATCTTTGTAAAATCACAATTTGTTGATGTGACACGTTTAAATGCAACAAACACATTAGGCTTCATAAATATAATCTTCAAACCAGAGACCAAAACAACTTTTCTAATGAAGTCTATGAGAGGACCTGATGACACCTGATTTATAGCATAACCTAATAGGGAGGTTTTAACATTCACCCAGATAATACAACAGTAACATGAGGGTAATATAAAATCAGACGAAATAACCTTTCTACACTAGAAAGTGTGAATGCAAATTACATGATACATACTTCTCTTTGTTTAACTTCTTTATCTTATTTATTGTCCTACAACTGAAATGTGATTTTTTTTTCATACATTCTTAGCTGCAAAACTGGACTGAACCTCTGACTGTGAGCACAGTCAGAGGTTCAGGCTAAACGCGTGTGATGAATGCGGGTTTGGGACAAAGAGAAAACAGTGGCCTCTATGTCATGAGACAGTATTCCCACACGGGTCAACAGTTTGTGTGTTGTTATTCTTTTGGTGCACTTTCAAGGTCCAAAACATTCTCTTTTTTTCCACCTTAGCCTTTTAGCTAGCGGAGCAGGCAGTTTATCATGACACAGCGATATCTGATGCCTTTGCAGAAATACTTTCCTTTCTTGCAGGAAGGAATTCACTAGGCCTTTAATCATGGCAAGAGACTCAACTGACAAATACATATTAGAGATGGCTTGGAGCTGCATTTTTCCCACTTTTATTGTTGTTCCTCTACATGCCCATGCATAACCTTGAGAAATGGAATGGTCTGCACTGTTAAATGGAACCATATTCTTCATCGGCAAAGAGAGCAATGTGAACTGAAAACGATCACATAATGTGCTTTCAGATAGCATCTCTGAAAGGCATTAAGGTCTGGCCAGCATGTGTCTCATATTATACCAAGGAAAAAAAAGAAGACAAAATGCGCCTATTTTAAAGGCCTTGCTTCATGTATGCTGGAGAGTCAGCTTTTGAAAAAAAAAAAAAGTGCTTAAAAGAAGAATATAGTTTTGACAGCAGACCTGCTGCTAAAACCTAAGAAATGTCACAGATCACTCCCCTGCTTCTGCGATGTACATTTATGAAGTAAAAGAACTAAAAATATGAACACATTGTACTCAGTAACTACTGTCACCTGACATGTAAGGAAAATAGTTGGGTATTTATAGCATTGAGCTAGCAAAACAAATATTGGACTGAGACTAAAGATCCTACAGCAAAATGATCACCACCCATCTCATTTTTGAGACATGTATCAAGGTTTATTTAGCGTTTTCCTATCTTTGAATTTTGCCATTTTGGTTTGCAACTCATATTACCGATCAGTACAAACACACTCAGTGTTCGTCTATGTCACTTCATAGGAAAAGAAACAAGCGACTCAGGCATTAAGACGGGAATTGTGAGCTGTCTGATCTACCTTTGTGCATGTCTGGGCCACCATAGAGTTGCGCCCCCTGCTTGCCTCATTTCCTGGTCTGCATGAAAGATCACAAGCCTGGGCCCCTTTAGGCCTGCTTGGCCCACAAAAATCCCCTCTTAATCCTGATGCTCGGCCACAATTAATCTTCCGGGTTGCCACATTATTAACAGCACCACCCGCAGATGATATAGGGGGTGCTGGATGAGAACAAGGGAGCACTACTTAGGTGTGGTGAATACTAGATGGAGCTTAGCACTCTGGCTGTGGTCCTATGGGACATTAGTCACCTTGTTTTCAGTGCTGAAACCAACTCCACCCCAGTGATATGACACCACTACTTTACTTCCTCGCTCTAATGCCTGCTGATCACACAGCTGACCCGTAGGTGGCTGTTGTAACTCCAACTTCCACTTGTCTCGATCTTCCCCTTTAAACCCTCAGATCTTCATCATTAGCCCTTGACATTTGCACTCAAGCATGCATGTGAAGCAAATGGAGGACGATTTTTCTGTACTTGCTACGAGAGGATTAATAGCTTTATGTTTTAGCACTTTAAACAAGTGTTTTTTTCCACCAGTATTTCTAAACTGGCTACTCATAAAGCATGGTCCATTACAAAGAAAATGCAAAAAGAAAGAAACTCTGATTATACTAATAATAGAAAACTTTTGGTGCCTTTATTAAAGATATTTAGAAAGTAGGTTGGAGAAACTAAGTGAACCCCTATTCTAATGCTGCTCAGAGTTTGGTGCTCCAATTACTGTAAGGAGCTGTTTGTTATAAGGTCACACAATGTCTGTACTGACAAAGTCTGCTTATCCTAAAAACACTGACGTGAATCATACCACAAGGAAAACACATTTAAAGCATTTTATTGATGCGCAAAGCTGGAAAGGGCTGCTCATCAAGAAACAATAAACAAGCTGGCTACGATTGAAGATTATTCAGGATTGTTGCTTACTCTCTATGCAAGTATGTGTCCCGCAGTGTTCAGACCAAGAGCACGATATGCAATCCTGGAAAAGGTGAAAAAGGACCACCAGGAGGTATCTCTACAATTTGTTAAATTTCTAAGATAAGCACTGAGTAAGACAGGTGGCTATTGAAGGAAGCTATTAAGCAACCTACCATTTTGCAGACACATATAAACAAAACAAAGCTCAACACTGTGTGTTTCACAAATGAAGCAAAAACACTTCAGGGTCAATGTAAAGTGGACTGTTGAGACACAAAATGCTATGTTTAGAGGAAAGGGGGTGTCGCACATTACCACCAAAGCATTCAAATGTGAAGTCTGGTGAAGTGAGCGTCGCTGTTCTGCAGCTACTGAGAGAACAGTACAGAAAACACAGGGCAGCAGTCCAGGGAGCTTAGAAGAGATCGGACTGAGGTGAAGGTTCTACAAGTTTCTAATTTCTAATTTTTCATCCCTGCGCTGTGAGTGGTCAAGATGTACGAATCAAAATTAAAAAAATCCAAATGTCATTTAAGTTTGAAATTATGACTGCGATGTAGACATGGGGCACCATTTTCTGATTAATTAATGCAGGAATCCTTTATATTACAAAGGGTTTGCAAACTTTCTGTCAAATCAGAAACCTCCGATGTACTAAACATACGACCTGTCCCATCGTGTCCTTTTCACATTTTCAAAACAAGGACTTCATTTACACTCCATCTCCCACTGTTCCCTCTTTCCTGTATCATTTCTTTCACTCCCTCTGGCTCTTTGGCTTGATTTCTCCAGCTGTACCTACACTGAACAGAGGGAGGTGCTGCTGTGTTGTCTATGTAAGATGCTCCTGGACGCCCTTCTTCTCTCTCCTCTCTCTGCTGTCCAGATTAGTCTGCTCATCAAGCTGAGCATTGTTTTAATTTGCTGGGCCCGGGGCATATGCTGAGTGTTCACATCATTATTGTCTCTGTGCAATGTGAGTTATCACCACAGCTTATGATAATGTGGCACAAATTTACAGGCTTGGGAGCACCACGGATTCCGTGATAATAAAGGGTGGACAGAGGGGAGTGCAAAGAGGGAGAGAGAAATGAAGAAAGTGTGTGTAGATGTATGTGTGCAAGCGGGAGAGTGGAATAGGTAGAGAGAGGAAGCTCCGTTGGATGTCATTATGAAAGATGATTCCCATACTAGATAATACATCACACCAGTGCTGTCTGTCTTCTCCTTTTCAGTGTTGTTATGTGAATAAATGCTGATAAACCCAGAGGCAATAGTGATTATTACTTCCAACATATCATCATGAGAGAGAGGGGAGGAAGACAGGGGAGGGATGGAAAAAGAAGAAAAGCAAGTCACAAAGAGAGCCACATGGAGCACATAACCACCTCCACGGTGGGGATCTTCAAAATGTAAGACACTGAAAAAGTGAATCTAGTTGTTTTTCACATGCAACTGCCACAAAGTTTACAAAGTTTCGCAAGCTTGGCTGCAGATTAGAGATCTTGATGGGCGTTACATTACAGTACATTATGAAGATATTAGTTCATCTAGAAGATTTCTCTCAAATCTGACGCCGGCCATCGCGGTGAGCACATAAAGCAACCGTGTTGCACCATGTCTTACACACTGTTTTCCTTTCTGGCGATCTGTCTCTGAAGTCTCCCTTTGACCAGCTCATCCTGACACAGCTGGTTCCTGCCTCGCCTCACCTCACCTCTCTCCTTAAGACTGACCAGCAATACAATCTAATTACAGCCGCGCTACAGAGGGAGACCAGTGTAAACACCAGCCCTTTTTATCTCCTTATACATCTGGACAAGTAGACAAAGTGCTAAAAGGAAATAAATGTGGCCTGACAGCCACATCAAAGAGTTCAGCCAGAGGCTTACTGCTACTTAGGGCACAGGAATGTTGTTGCTAAGCATCAGCCCGCAACCTATCAGGGTGCAAAGAGGGCCCTGTCCTGCCTTACAGAGGGAAAAGGGGAAAAGAGAGAAATGAAGAGGAGAGAGGGGAAGGGAGGGCGAGGGGAGGGGAGGGGGCTGACATTGAGGGGAGGCTAGGGACTCAAGGAGATTTTTGTAGCTTAAAGCAATTGTTGGAAGAAACAAGCCTTCTGTTTTGTTTTCTCTTGACACCATTTCTGCTTTTTGTGCTTGCAAAAGACATGTATAAAAATGTCTTTTGATATGTTTTCTCTTTGGGTCTATATCAAAATATTTCTTTTGTGTCTGTGCATGGAACTTTTTTCACATCTTGTCTCTATAAACTGGTGCAGCTTTCTGATCATGTTGGAGATCAGAGGAGACACAACTTGTGAACTTATTTGAGTCAACATTTAATGCTGGCATGACACGTTTATTTCTTCACTAGATGGAATTTTTTATGATTCGTGTTTCGCACTTCTAAAGTTGGTTTTTTTTGAGAGGGGAGGTTACAAACAATGCAACACTTTTAGAAATAAACAATGAAAAACGAATAAGCAGCAACGGCTCGGAGCATCTCTCAGCATGTAATGGCACTGATGAAATGGAAAATGCTCTAATTCGCTACCAGAGATCGAGCAGAGGCATTTGTACGCTCTCAAAGAAAAGTCTAATCTAATGGAATATCACACTGGTGCACAAGATATTATTTTGGATGCCAGAGCAGCACTTTGCATGAGGTCAAATAATTAAAATGGGTACTTTGGCATCAAAATATGGCGAAGACTGCAATAGAAGTGTATTAATTAAGATGTTTTCATGTCATGTTACACGAGACCTCAGTGATTCTGAGCGTGCGTAGTGAAAAGAAAAAATAAAATGAGTGTGCATGAAAAGAATGAATTCCGTTTTCTTGGGTGATGGCAGGGGGAAGAAAATTTGATGTAACGGTGCCTGCACTTGTGAGCAGAACGGCAGTGTTTTCCCCAGCAGGAAGACTACTGAGCGTGCGTTTAATGATTAGCCAGTTCTACTCCAATGAACTTGTTCTGAGTAAACGTATCATATGATCACTGATCACAAGAGGAACTGATGTTTCGCTCGGGGCACGAGACACACAGAGTGAACCGGCAACAGTAAAAACCTGCAGTTCTGTGTACGGCTAAGCGTCAGACAGGCAAAGGTTGAGTGCCGCTGAACGTTAATCACCCACAGCGATGACTCACAGATGGTAATAAGGCTGTGTTTGTTTTGAGGTTGAAATTTAAAGAGTCGTCGACCTTTTGGGCGAGCGTCTTGCTGGATAAGTACAGGTGATTTAAAGGAGAAAGTCTTCATTGCAGGTATGCAGCACAATTGGCTTAAAGCTATTTTTTATTTTGGTTTAGTTTGACCTTTCCACAGGCGCAGATGCTAATGCTACAAAGTTGCAAAGACAGACAGACACACATGCAAATAAAGCATCATGAAATCTTTCAAGTATTAGTCGAAACTGTAATTTGTTACCTTGGTCAAACTTTTAAGCAAAACCTAACCAGTTGTCTCTCACATTTCCACAGGCGCCATTTCTTTTATCACTAAACAAGAGGGGGAAAAGTAAGCTGTGAGCTTTCTGATCTACCTGTGACAAAAATTATTTTTGTCATAGTTTTGCCTTATTTAACTGGTGTGAAAAGAAATATTTTCATCTTTCCTTGTTTTAAGGCAAACTACACAAACACACACACACACGCACAAAACCACAGCAACTCAGGAGTGTGACATATCATGAGGCTTTCTGTTCCGATTAGGGGCTGTATCTAACGTCAAGGCTGTTTTCTAGAGTGTAGGATGTTTAATAATTGAAGACTCTGGGAGCGGGCCTGTCACACCGGCTTGTCTAGAATGTTTCCTATGCAATTAGATGCCGAGAGACATTTGAAGAGGACCCACAAAAAGAGCTACAAAAAGTGACATGTGAACTTAAAGGAAATTAGCTCTTCACACGAGTGAAATGTGAAGGTTACTTAGCAATGCTTAACTCAGACTGTGGCTGTGTGAAGTGTGTGTTTGACTCAGCCCTGCTACGAAGACTGCGATTTTCTTTACTTTGAGCCGGCTTCAGTCAGTAAGATCACAGAGGGAACGAAAACTAATTTTGACTCAAGGCACACGGAGAGAAAAAAGAGGAAAAAAAAACCCTGAGATGTGTCAAAATAATGAGATCTCTTGATGTTTTCTGGGAAGATACGGGATGATGCAGACAGATGCACAACTCACATCTTCACCCAAGGACACAGACACACAAACACCCGTTGAACGTTTAACCGCAACTTCAAAACACACACATTTGCATGTGTGCAGGAACTCACATTAAAAACCTCAAACACACACACACACAAAATATTTTTTTAATGCACGAAACACTAATGCACATCTATTTCAGTGTTCACTTACATTCAGGCCAAAACTCAAAACTGATTAGTTGATTAACACAGATTTTGAGTTGTATGATGTAAATACAGTTCAAGCTCTGGCGTCTAAATTAAAGAAATCTGACCTGAACTCAAGCAAAACATTCAGTAGCACGACTTCTTTTCTTAATTAAACAAAAAAAAAATGGTGCCTTATTGTCGTCGTGGTTTTGTGATTTGTTTTTCAGCACACAAACACAATTTTGCCTGTGATTGTGACAAATCAGACCACCACATAATTAGGCTGGCCTTTATTTTCATTTGAAAATATTAGACACATCCTGTAAAAACAGATGATTAAAACACTCTGTATCCATCTCCCGCTTGCCTCCAATCTCTGACAACCTTTCACAGGAAGTTCCCCCACATCCGCATCTCGGAATCGCTACGTCGCAACGATAACGCTGTCATCCTCCACACCTATCGTAAGTCACGAGCAAACCACCGAGATGCTCCGTCGCAAGACAGAACCCTCTGCGGGCCTGTAAGCTGTATCATTACAGCATGTCATCTTTGTGGCAAAGGAGCGGAGCCGAGCTCTCTAATTACACTCTGCTTACTCCATTTACCCAGACTGGGACAGAGCAGCAGGCAAACAAAGCATTAAAAATGGAGTGCTTTCCCCTGTTCTGTGCCCGTGTCTTTCTTCTGGTGCCTGTTGTCCTCCCCTGGTTGTTGTTGTTGTTGCTGTAAAAGCTGCCGAGGAGAGATAGCAGAGGGCACATGCCACTGCACCGTCCTCTCCAGCCCTCCTTGACTTTCCCACCCTCCCAATCTTTTTCAGCCCTTCCTTCAAAAGGACTTATGAAGGTGAGTGGCTATGTGACAGGCCAGGAATAAAAGAGACAAACCAGGGATAAAAATTAAATAAAAAGTAGCTGTCTGAAATAGTAATTGCACTCCTTTGCTGAGCATGCTTTCAGATATATAAACCTGATTTACTGTCGGTGTTGCTGCCACAAATCAGAAGGCCCTCTGAGAAACACTCGTGCTATGAAATTGTTTAATCTCATCAAGTTCTGCTTTCACAGCAGGCCATAAATCACATAGTCTTTGTTATCATAGACCTCCATGAGCGCCTCTGAGGCAGGCAATGGATCGTGGGTATATATAATCTTGACTGCGCAAACAGCAGGGTCTGAGCAGCCTGAAATACTTTCATATTAGCCGCGGTGCAGCTGGCGGAACACAAGCGCCCTGATGGATATCTCATTTCCTGCGCTCTGCATCTATTTCGAGCAAATTATTACTGCATAAATTTCTTGTCAACAGAAACGGCCAATTAATTAAGTTAAAATGCACTCGTAATCACATCTACACACCAGCGAGGGCAATTTTCCGCTAAGCAAATTTATTGCAGGGGTCACTGTAATGAATGACTCTAAACTTTGTGATAAAGTGGCAGACAGGCCAATATCTACACAGGAACTGTGGTAGGGACATATTTGCATAAGGCAAATTTACGTGAAAACACTCGAGGACGACAGCTGGAGGTGGGTGAGGATTTTTTTTTTCTTTTTTTACAACTACAAAACAAAATGTCGGTCAATCTCTGGCTCTTCACTATTTCATCAAAGATGTGCACCTTTGGATAGAGATCGTGAATGCACCTTTGCCATTTAACATAGAAAATATACACATTTAACAGAGCTCGCAACCTGAATGAATTATTCATAATGTATGAGGGCTTGGGAGTTTGTGGAGGGTGCGGGGGGGGGGGGGGGGGGGGGGGGGGGGGTGTTGGCGGTTGTTTATTCAGCTTGGGCCGTTTATCACACAGTGAGGATCCCACGGCGGGGATGAGCTCGGAGATTTATCTGTGCTAGGGCTCCAAAGCAGATAAATCAAGGGGTGTAATCATGCTCTGAGTGGCCCAGCTGTGACCCCGTAGTGAACTAATGACACAGGGATATCTAAGCCCCTTTTCCTCTTCCTGGGTTAGGCCCTTAGGTTAGTCCCCTGTCAGACACAAAGCTAAAGAAAGACACTGCTTCACAGAAAAACTGAGGGGGAAACTTAAGGCCCTTCATGTCCCTTTTGTCCTGTTTACACAACACCAGCGAGCAGGATTGTTCACCCGCGCCTAAAAATAACAGCGCTGGAGCGATGTAACAGCCGACAACTACTGTACAACAATGTTTGTTCAAACAATAGCAACGAGTATCGATTGCACGTATACACCATCGCAGGTTCACGAGCCGCTATTCACAACAGCCCATGTAAAAGATACTGCTGTTTGGCTGAGGATGTCTCCCATTCCCTCCCAGAGCAAAGGCTTTCTCCAGGACCGAGCCTGCTCTGATTTATCATGTCTTCTGCTAGCAGGCTGTCTGATTAAGCCAGTGGAACTTTGTTTCACTCTCCTCTCTCTTTAATCTGTCTCTCAGCGAGATAAATTAGCCAGTGCCGTGCCAGCTCCTGCTCTCTTTACCTCCCTCCCTCCGTCTCTTCCTCCCTCTCAGCCTTTCTCTCTGTTTATCTTTTCTGTCTGTCACACATTGAGAAGAGAGCAGACACATCTGCTCCTGCACTGCTGCAGGAGATAGGGCTGGGCTACATCCTTGGTCAGATTTAGCTAAGAGTGTCTGCGAGTGAGAATGAGGGAACGAGTGTGTTTTTCCTCTCTTTTTCTCCCCTTGACAAGACTCTGTCAAACAATCTCCCTCTCCTTGGCTGGGCTTATGTTCTTTGTTGTCAGCTAATAAATCAGAGAGTATTTATGATCTGCAATCCCTATTCTTAGGCTTTTAATGGCGACACGTTTGTGGGTGAATTAAAGCAGTGTTTTATTCACTAGGCTGTGGGCCAAAGTGAGAGGCCTAGGTGCCTCTGCCTGTGAATGTTTCTCCTCTCTCCGCTCTTGCTCGGGTGTTAAATCATACTCATTGTCAGGCAGCGCTAAGTTAGTGTGCGTCATTGGGGAGAGCAGGAAGCACTGGGCATAATTCTGTCCATCAGTTTAATTTATTGTATCGGTAGCTTTGTAATCTCTGCCCCATAAACTACAGGAGCTGACAGACAAGAATTTGGTTTTAAAGGCGACGCTCATCCGCATTTTGGCTGGCGATGGGCCTTATTTTTGCCTCAGCTTTCTGATTTCATATCCAGCCACAGGAGAAAAAATTTAAAGGTTGTTGCAAAATGCTTTTTTCTCTGCTATTAACCACTGCAGACATAATGGTTTTTTGGTCAGGTTATCGTATACATGAAAGATTACTAAAAGTAAATGTTAGAAGAAGAAGAAGACGAGAGCCAATAAAAGATGGAAAAAAAAAGAGAAAGAAGAGGCGGTTCGAGGACACAACCTTGCTCAGAGGTTTTATTTCAGGTGAAATATAAGTCCTAATACCAGGGTACTGCTGCAGCATCTGCTTTGCAGATAGTGCACTTGGCTCTCCTTCCAGTGCCAGTGAATATAAATCAGGTGAGGCACCTCAATGCTAGGCCTGACTCCTAGAGGCCAACAAATCTTTAACATGAGATTAGGGCCTCAGTGGAGTCATCCATCTTTGGGTGATGGAGGAAAATATCACAACACTCTATGGGCAATATGGTTTCACAGAGTCAGGACCGATGTCTATTAGAATGTCTATTAGGATAAAAAGTCCAACAACTCACTGTTTGCACACACTGTGAATTAATTCCTACAGTGTGGATGACAAACACAAGTCTTTTCTAAATACAACTACAAGCCCGATAACATAAAATAACAAGAAGAAGAAAAGAATCAGTATCAGTATAAAATATATAATACATTTTCCTGGAAGAAATAATCTGAAGATAATACTCGGAGGAATAATTACCCTCTTCTTTTGTCAACACATGCTTTATGGGCATTTTCTTTTAATTGTAATAAACGTAAATGGTGCCATGTGTCAACTACAAAGAACGCAGAGCAAAGCAACGCTGCCAATTACCCTATAAAACATGCATATCTTCCAAAGCATGGGTCTCCTCTGTGGGTTTAACTCACCAAAGGCAACGGGTGTTTTACAAGATGCTCGCTCAGTGGATACAATTGTGCTTAGCATAAAAGGAAAAGCAGGCTGCGAGGACCCAACAATGAACCATATCTCCCTGTAGCCTTTTCAGCGAGCTGCATTTACATATCAAGCCACTAGCCTGATGTGTAAACACATTCCATCAGATGCCGCCATCGTAGCCAATGAGAGCCATTTCATTCCAGCTATACCTCACACACTGTGCAGCATTAGACAAAGGGAGAGAGGCCTGAAAGAGACATCTCATGTCATCACCCGAGAGATAATGGAATTGTTATACATCCTTGATCACAGACACTCTCACGGCATCTTGCTCTCTTTTTCACTCATTCTTTGTCTCGGTGCTCTTGGTCTCTCTATCGCTCTCTCCCTCTCTCACAAATGTGCGCACAGACACACAAGCGCACGAGTAAAAATTCCAGCACACTTCACTGCGATAGCTCCTCTTCTCTTTCAGGGTTTCATCTCAATAGCTTTTTTATCTGAGCACTTCAATTTGCAAGCCTAGCTGGAAGGCAGCTCCTCCTGATATGTTAATTGCAGGGTACTTAAGCACTAAAAGATTAACATAAAACCCTTTGGAAACAAGCTAATAGTTTATGATAATTCGTGCATGGCCTTTGTCTGTCTATCATTACATTGCCTCTAGCGATAATTTTATCAAGGGGCTGTAAAATATCATTTTAACAAGTTCACTTTCAGATAATTAATAGTAGAAACTGTATTATTCAATTGAGCCACACTGGCACCATTAACAATATGGCAAGTAAGCTATAATTAAAGTATTTCATTTTATTAACCTATTCATAACGCTGTGCAAATGATGACACAGAGACACAGAAAGGCTTTCCCTTTTTTTTTCTTGGTGAAGCACTGTCACCAGAGCAATTACAGGAACCCAGGGTTGTCTCCTCAGTTAGCCGAGCTGATTGAAGCTTTTCAATTAGCAGGTGGGTGTATGCATCGCTCCCACAAAGAGAGGCGGCACACATGCAGGAGACCTGCAAACCTGCTGACACACTCATGGAATTTGTGTTCTTTCCCAGAACCAAAGTATTAAGACTGAGAGCTTAGACTGAACCTACACTGGGTAAGAGGAAACGAGTAAGGTGGATGAGGGAGAGAAGGCCATAGCAGATCCACCTAATTTATAAAAATCAAGCTGCTTAGAGCAGAGTTTGTGCATTGACAGCTGGTAAAATAAATAAATAAATAAATAAATAAATTGAATTAATATTTAATAGTAGCCTCAAACTGAGTATTCAAGAAAGCCAACAACCATTCAGAATACATGGCATCCCTACTAGAAGACAAGCATATAGTTCACATGGAAGCTTGTTTCTGCCAGGCAGAGCCAAGTTGAACTTTTGAGTTATCTTAAAAAGTTGAGTAAGGCAAGGCAAGGCAAGGCAAGTTTATTTGTATAGCACAATTCAACAACAAGGTGATTCAAAGTGCTTTACAGAGACATTAGAAACAAGAACAAATAAAAAGCATGATTTAAAATTGATTAAAACAAGCAAATAAACTAACTAACTAATTAACAAACAAACAAACAAACAACAGTATATAAAATCAAAACAGATAAAATCAGAACAGTAGATAAAATCAGTAGTTAAATGTAAGTTTTGAAATTTAAGCTTAAAGTGTGGATTTGGTGCTTTATTCAAATGCAGCTGAGAACAGGTGAGTCTTCAACCTGGATTTAAATAAACTGAGTGTTTCAGCTGATCTGAGGCTTTCTGGGAGTTTGTTCCAGATATAAGGAGCATAAAAGCTGAATGCAGCTTCTCCGTGTCTGGTTCTGACTCTGGGAACTGATAAAAGACCGGATCCAGATGACCTGAGGGATCTGGAAGGTTCATACTGGGTCAGGAGGTCATTGATGTGTTTTGGTCCTAAACCATTCAGAGCTTTATAGGCCAGCATCAGAACTTTAAAGTCTATCCTCTGACGGACAGGCAGCCAGTGTAAAGACCTCAGAGCTGGACTGATGTGGTCCACTTTTTTGGTCTTAGTGAGGACTCGAGCAGCAGAGTTCTGAATGAGCTGTAGTTGTCTGACTGATTTTTTAGGTAGACCTGTAAAGATGCTGTTACAGTAATCAAGCCTACTAAAGATGAATGCATGGACTAGTTTTTCCAGGTCCTGTTGAGACATCAGATCTTTTATCCTTGATATATTCTTGAGGTGATAGTAAGCTGACTTTGTTATTGTCTTAATGTGTTTTTCTAAGTTTAGGTCTGCATCCATCACTACACCCAAATTTCTCGCCTGGTTTGTGGTTTTTAGATGTATAGATTGAAGTTCTCTGGTGACCTGTAATCGTTTTTCTTTGGCGCCAAAGACTATTACCTCAGTTTTGTTTTTGTTTAGCTGGAGAAAATTGTGGCACAACCAGTCATTGATTTCCTCAATGCATTTACCAAGAGCCTGTACAGGGCCTCGGTCTCCTGGTGACATTGTGATATATATTTGTGTGTCATCTGCATAGCTGTGATAGTTTATTTTGTTGTTGTTTATAATCTGTGCCAGTGGGAGCATGTAGATGTTAAACAGAAGGGGTCCCAAGATGGAACCTTGGGGAACTCCACATGGGATACTTGTCTGCTCAGATGTGAAGTTACCTATTGATACAAAGTATTTCCTGTTTTCTACGTATGTTTTGAACCAGTTTAGTACAGTTCCTGAAAGACCTGTCCAGATCTCCAGTCGTTTGAGTAATATGTTGTGGTCAACTGTATCAAATGCTGCACTGAGATCCAGTAAAACTAGGACTGACATTTTTCCACTGTCTGTATTCAGACATATGTCACTAAACACTTTGGTCAGAGCGGTTTCAGTGCTGTGGTTCTGTCTAAAACCTGACTGGAAGGCATCGTAGCAATTATTCTGTTTTAAGAAGTAACTGAGCTGTTGAGAAACTGCTTTTTCAATGATCTTACTTAAAAACGGGAGATTTGAGATCGGCCTGTAGTTGTTCATTTGTGTCTTGTCAAGATTGTCCTTTTTCAGTATAGGTTTTATTACAGCAGTTTTTAGTGATTCTGGAAACACACCTGATAATAAAGAAAAGTTGACGATCTGTAACAGGTCTGACTGCAAAGTCTTTGAGACCTTTTTGAAAAAACTTGTTGGCAGGACATCTAAACAGCAGGAGGAGGAGTTCAGTTGACCTAAGATGTCCTCCAGGTCTTTGCTGTTAATAGGGTGAAACTGTTTCATGGTGTTTAAACAGTTTTTCGGTGGACACAGTACATATCCTGGATCTGCTGTTGATGTACCAATTGCTTGTCTAATTTTTTGGATTTTTTCAGTGAAGAATTTGGCAAAGTCATTGCAGGCCATGGTCGAATGAAGTTCAGCTGCCACTGACACAGGAGGGTTTGTTAGCCTGTCAACTGTAGAAAATAAGACCCGAGCATTATGACTGTTTTTAGTGATGATGTCAGAGAAGTAGGACCTCCTTGCATTCCTCAGTTGTAAATTATAATTGTGAAGTTTCTCTTTATAAATGTCATAATGAACCTGGAGGTTTGTTTTTCTCCATCTGCGCTCAGCTTTCCTACACTCTCTTTTTTCATTTTTCACCAGTGTGGAGTTTCTCCATGGAGACTTTTTCCTTCCAGAGATAACCTTCACCTTAATGGGAGCAATAGTGTCCATTACATTTAACATGTTAGCATTGAAGCTATTGACGAGCTCATTGACTGACCCTCTGGACAGGTCAGGTGTTAATGGGAAGACCTGGTTAAAAATTGCACTACTGTGTTCAGTTATACACCGTTTTGTGATCACTGTTGTTGATATATTTGTGTGGGCTGAGATTTTACTTTCAAAGAAAACACAGTAATGATCAGACAGGCCCACATCAGACACAGTAACCTTTGAAATGCTCAGGCCCTTGGAGGTCAGTAGGTCAAGAGTGTGTCCTCTATTATGTGTGGCCTCTGTTACATGCTGAGTCAGCCCAAAGTTGCCCAGAGTGTTACTCAGGTCTTTAGTCCCTTTGTCCTGAGGGTTGTCCACATGAATGTTAAAATCCCCAGCAATAATTACACAGTCAAAATCAAAGTAAATTTTGACCCAAAAGGAAGTAACTTGAAAATATTGAGTCACTAAGTCACATTTTTGAGATACTAACCTGAAATTTTGAGTTACAGATGACATTTTTTTGTTTTTTTATTTCCAGTGGCAGAAACAAACTTCCACAATTTTTATCTGCAATTTTGAGGCATGGCTGTCTCAGAGTTAGTGCGATAGTCAATGCATGTACACTGTACCTGAGAGTGAATGCATGCGTGTCTGATAGCCCAACTGGCCCCTAATACACACACACACACACACACACACACACACACACACACACACACACACACACACACACACACACACACACACACACACACACACCTTCTCCTTCAGACACACCACCCCTCTCATGAATAATACAAAAACTCCCTTTCACCAAACAGCTCAAATAGCTACTCATTCATCTGCATACCTGGAGCCTCGCAAAATGATTGGCCCGCCATTACCGCTGGAAAAAAAAGGAGAGCGAGACAGAGCGAGAGAGAGAGAGAAATGTTCCCCAAACAATTTGCTTCAAAATAAGACAGGAATAATTCTGTCCTTTTCAGCGACACAGACAGGCCCCTGTGCATAATGATGTTAGCGTAATGGGGTGACAGATAGACTGTGAGACCATGACATTAGCATGAGAAACGCACCAGTGAGCAACCGCTCAACTGTGGTCTCAGAGGGCCCTCAGAAATACACTCTGAACATCGTTTGTCTCACAGCTCTATGAGCCTGACAAATGAAGACATGCCACGTTTTATGTCGAGCAATATACCATTCCACTTTAGCAAACACACGACTAAATGACAAAGGGAAACCCGGCTCTGCATTATACAAACACACTATCTCCTGTCCTATTAGTGAGGTATAACCTCATTCAAGGTCGGATGGAAAACAGGGACACCTTAGCGTTTCTCCTTCTTAATAAGGTAAGAAGACTTACAGCAAAGAACACGGTCAATCAAACAGAACCCCCAAACTAATTAAGCAATTTTGCTTTCCAAGGAGATATTTCAACAGGTTACATGCTGAGAGTACACTGAAGCCAAGACTTAAAATCTGACCTACAGTAAAAGCTATTTCAAAGTTTATTAAAATAAATGCTAGGCATAGTAACATCACTTTAAGACTAGGAATTGAAATTATTAAGACTGCATTTTTGTTTTATTAAGTGTGAAAAGACACTGGACAGCCAACTGGCAGTGCACAGTGACCAAATCAAATCTCAGAAAGCAGAATAAACCCTTTCCCCTTCCCATGTCCTTTTAGAGAGTAACTAGCAGTCAGTGTTTGTTAAGGCTAATTATATATTTAAAACTAGAGCGCTATCTCAAAGTTAGGGAAATATAATCATGTGTTTATAAAAAGGGATATACAGGATGTAAGCCAATGTCAAAATGTAGATGCTGCAGACATGAGCCGCAGCCTAAAAATGGTCGAGCTATGACAGCCCTGACGTTCACAGCACGACACTGTCGAAGGGTGAATGCTTCCTGTAAACGTTTATCTTCACTGTGAGTGTGTGTCTGTGTGTGGTACAGCTTGGCGACAGGAGCTTCTCTGAGGCTTTATCTGTGGCATGACAAGACAACCTGTAATATACGAGCATCTGGAGCTCCTCTTCAAACACAGCCTTATCTCACGCCAAACATTCCCCGAGGCCAGAGCAGAGCAAGAGTTGCTCGGACCAGACAAGACCTCACACCGTCTCTCCGCATCCCACCCAACCCGCAAGCCGAGTGTTGGGTGCGCAAGCTGAGAACAGCCCATCAAAGCGCGCGTGCGTGTGTTTACAACGAGGGTCCTGTGAGCGCAGCTTCGACAGCTAAGAGCAACAGTGTGACTTTACAGTGACGGAGATCATCTGCTCCGAGTTTTTTCCCCCTCCTTGCTAATCGAGCTAGCGGTTAACGGTGCTGCACTCAACATAAATGGACGCCCTCCCTCCTCACTCGCTGGTTTAAACATATTTGTTGAGATGAGAACTAAACGCCCATCACTCATGTTTCTGTTTAGGAGAATTTATCTTAAGGTAAACACTCAGGGCCATTATAGAGGATTTGAATGAGCTGCATGTGCATGCTATCACTTGTTAGACTACTGACTTTTTATACATCAGTCTTAATCACATAAAACACCTTTTAAAATAGCATCTTATAACCTTAAAATAATGCAGGCATTAAATCAGGAATGGCAGAGCTCAATTCTCCAAGCTTTCTCTTGACAAAATAACTGTGATGCAGGTGAAGACAAAGCGCAGAGAGGAAGCTGCCTAGTTGGAAAGCTTCACTCTTTTCTCTGTATCTCGCGCTCCGCATGGACTGCCGCCTTCAGCCAGCCTATGGGGGGGATGTAGACGTGCCCCTCTCTGGGGCCTGTACATACGGCCTGTGCCTCACTTCAAAGAGAGGGCATAAGGGCAGCGTTCTCCCCCAACTCAGATCCATTCAGCACACAGCTGATTCCTCCATGTGTGTCTCTCTTTGACTCTCTCTAGGCCCCTCTAGCTTTCATTTCAGACTGCTTTCTATCCTCGTTTTTTTTTTCTTAATTTTTTTTTCCTTTTCTGGAAGATGCATAAAGGAAGTACAGCTCATAGTTTATGTGTGGGTTTGTGTGTGTCCCTTTGAAGTCTCATAATGAAGAGCAACACCGTGCAATCTCTAAACATGCTGTCACACAGGCCCCTCTTCACGATTCACAACTTAATGCCAAGCATGCAGATATTGCAGCTAAAATGCATATGAATGCTTGCTGACTTCTGCGTGCATTGGAACAAATGACGGATGTCGCAGATAACAAAAAGAAACACGCATCACGGAGGGTGCGAGAGAGGAAGTACATTTGAAAAGAAGCAAAGCAAAGAGAGGAGCTGAGCTCAGCGGCTGTAGCGAAGGGAGGTCTAGCCCTTACAAATCCTTTCTTTTTTGATCTCTTCATCCAGATGAAAGAACAGAATGAGGCAGGATTATGCAGGACAATTGCGCTTTCTCCCCAAACCCTGACTTGATCGGCTTTTACGCGAGCTCTAATCATTTTCAATTACGCACATTTTCTGACATCCTGTAATAGCTACACTGCAGGTCTTAAACTCTCCGGTTGCCCCAGTGCTCCCCTGCAGCCTCCTTTTTTTGTTTTGCTAAGCTTCTCATCCCCAGACAGCATGCCAGTAGTGTCTGCTGACAAACTGAATGGGCCTGAACTGCAACTTGTTGTTTAAGGTGCCAAATAACCCATTTACCAGATGCTTGACAAGGATGTTATTTGGCATTTGATTGAATGCGCTTTTGTGTCAGTGAAGCATTGAATTAGTGTTGTTTGTTTGTGGAAGCCTCTGGGACCCCTCCTCAGTCTCTGGTTTATTTTTATGTTTTTTGTCCTTTGTGTTTTGGGGACGTGGGGGTCCTTTTGGTATGATAATCAACCGGTATAAAACATACATGTTGTATAATTTATTTACCAACCATTTTTTTCAGAAATCCACTGGCTTGCACAAAGATTAACTCGACATTCAACCTTTAAGTGGTTAAGAAAACATCTTCAAAAAGAGCCTCTCAAGACATGAACTGTGTTTGTAATGTTGCACTGATTGCAACCATGGCAGCCTAGTCGCCCCTCTGTGCATTCACCTGGTGCCTAATTCCAGTCAAACTTTAGAGCTTGGTGTGCCTTGAGGGACTCAAGAGCTCAAGTACTTGACTGAGACAGACAGCACCATTAGCAGGCCCTGGACCAGCCCCAACCCTGACAACCACTCACAGCTGGCAATGGCAGGCAGAGGAATGAGTCTCCTTTTCTTTAGTTTAGTCAGAGAGCAGTGCAACAAATGCCCATCACTCACTCACTCAGTACCCAGCAGGATGGTCCACTGCTTGTGAGGACACATAGGAACAATGGAAAAACTAAGGGAAAATGCCATCCAGTCACCAGTGAAATGATACACTTTTGACCAAGGTCCAATTTCAATTTAATTTTATTTATAAAGCGCCAAATCACAACATTATGGTGCCTCAAGGCGCTGATGAAACTAGCAGATTCCACTCACATTTTAATGATGTTCTGCCTTAACAGACTTCAATCAGATGAAAGGTAAATACATACAAAACTCCAAAGAAAAGTGATTAAACATAAGGTCAGAGCAGTTATTCCTGTAATACATGTCGGTAAAACACCCAGAAGTTTTTCAATGATGTCGCCTGTATTTAATGAGTTTTCAGTAGTATTCTTACTGTATTTATATCCAGGCAGGCATGCTTGGACCAACTGTATATAATGTGTAATATGAGGTGTGATCAAAAAGAACTACGTGCATGTGCACATTTGTGATTTTACAATAGTTCACGAAATTGCACAAAGAGAAAACATCAAATTCTGTGTCAAACTGATTGTTTATGTCGAGGATCACCACTGGTGATGAGACCTGGATATAACCTGGATTACAGTAGAAAAGCCATTGTGCCATAGGTCAGTAGTGCAACTGTGAACATGCCCCACCCCCAGACCCCCACCTTTGGTGCAATCAATCTGATCTGCAGAGTTTGCAACTCTGTGCCCAACCTGCGTACGGATTAGAGCGTGAGCCATTAAAGGGTGGCCAGCATGCATTGCACAGGCACTGATCAGAACAGGTTCAAACCTGCTGGTTAACTGGGGCCTTTCTATATGAAGTTTGCACGCTCTCCCTGCAGGTGCTCCAGTTTCCTCCCAGAATCCAAAGACGTGCACATTAAGTTAACTGGCGATTAAGGAAAAAACTAAATCGACTGTGAGGTGTGGGATGTGAGCATGCAGGTTTGTTTGTTTCTCTGCGACACACTAAAGACCTGCCCAGGTTCTATCCTGCCTTTCATGTAGACTCAGATCTTATACTGGCATGCTTGGGTCCCAGTGACATAAATTTCATTATCAGCCAGTTTTTTGTAACCAAGTGGACTACGCATGTACATTCAGGCAGATGACGTTCACATCTTCCACACTCAAAAATGAGGTTTGATTTATTACTTGTTATCATCTAGGATAGTCTAGCATAGTCATCTCTGTCTGCCAGTGGCTGTCTGTCATTATCAGCTTTGATAATGCCTAATAGTGTCCTCAACAAAGATCCCTAACAGGATGAGTTTATTTCCCCAGCTCTTTGCAGCTTATTGGCTGGGGCCTCTACTTCTAATCACCTTTCATTACAGCCTTCTGATCCCCAGCTTCCCTTTGTACACCGCGCTTCATCGTCTTTATTTTCCGCTCTAATTGCATGTGAAAGATGCCCCCTTTGATTCTGCCTGCATGCCAAAGTGCTATCAGAGAGAGAGTGTCGAAAAGTGTCATGCGTGTCTCTCCACTTGGAGGATGAGTGAGCCGCATATTCACCTGCTGAGGACAAACCTATTTCTCCCCAAGATATGACGTATCTATCACCAGCTCAGTGGATATCAGCGCGATCTGTCAACATAATAGCTGTGTGTGTGTGTGTGTGTGTGTGTGTGTGTGTGTGTGTGTGTGTGTGTGTGTGTGTGTGTGGAGGGGGGGGGGGGGGGGGGGGACTGGAGTGGGGAGGGGAGAAAAAAAAAACCATGCAGATCGGTGCTTTGAATTGCATTGTTATAGTCAAACACTCAGATATGTTTTTGCGTGTTTAATTTTCTGAGCAGCGTGACCACGATATACGGTGGTGTAACCTATTCGCTGCTGACAGAAAAAAGGAAAAAAAATAGCTTTTCCATGTGCCTTTTTTTCCTTTTTTCAAATGCCATCATTTGTTACTGTTCACTGGAGGTTGTGTACCCACCATGTTAGGGTTGTTCACTGTCAGTGTTTAACCTTTTCAATATGATATCTGTAGGACCTTTTGTGACCACTGTGCAGTTCTAGAAGGGCTTGTCTGCAGATTTTATACACCGTTTCTTCTTCAGGGGCTAACTCGTAAAAGAAAAACATACTATACAAAAGGCACAATTAGATAATGGAGGCTCTCTCTGACGAAGTATCAGTCTAACAAGGGCCTTATTTTGGTAACAAATTCATGGAAGGGCCCTTGAGCAGCTCGATATCTGCTTATTGTTAAGCTAGTGTTCTGGGATGGGGAGACTGGAACAGGAGAGAGACAGAGAGACCTCAGTCTGACAGAATCTAATCAAGAGTTGTCCTAACATATTACAACTGACTTAAGCTCTTCTAAGATCTTCCCTCCCAGTTAAGTCTCACTAATTCAGAATCAAAATAACCAGCGGGACCGAGACAAGGAGAGAAAGTGAGACAGGGAGGCGAGATTAGGAGATGGCACGGAGGGAAAAAACACATACACACACATCACTTTCTGACTGAAATAGAAGGGTACTTCCGGCTCCAATTTCAGCATATGCTAGGGTGAGCTGCAGAAAGATAAATGAGCTCTCCAGCACCAAGAGGAAACCGATTCTTTATCAGGCATGCCTCTATTTACTGACATTAAGAATGATAATATCAATCAGCAAGCTGTCAGCAACCCAAGTGGGCTGTGAGGAGAACAAAGTTTCCACTGTCTCGCTTTTGAAACGTTTACAAGGAGATGTTGATGTACCTGCCATTCAGGTGCAAATAATGTCATCACCACACACCCAGATCGGGGCGTACTACTCCACCTTAGTGATGAGTAAAAGTGCCCAGGGCCCTTTCCCAAAGCTAGTGTTCATAGCTAGGAAAAACAAAGCTGACGGGTTAATGAGCTAGCAATCACCACAACCAGGAGAGCACCATAGCACCAACATGTCTGTACTCCCCATCTCCCCGTGAAATATAGCTGTGGGTAACAGAATTTTTTTTCTACCTTTGGTGGTGATGAGCAGGAGAAAACACATGGCAGCAGCATCAGGGAAGCGTCTGTGTAATTACTTTTGGCCATCTTTCAAACCTTTCTCTCTCAGGAGAGAGATGTGTGACAACATATGACAAGAAAGCCAACAGGCTTTCCATACAGAATAATGGAATCCATCATCACTGAGGCAGACACACCTGTCTGGCTTTGAGAACAATGCCACACTGCCTATTTATTAGGTGCCAGAAAAGTTTATGTTTGTGCAGTGACAGTGACAGCAACTTGATCCTTTTCATTTTTGGAAGGGGGATCTCAAGCTTTGGGGAAAGGAAGGAGGAGGGGAAAGTCTGACTCACATATTTTTCTTCTCTCGGTGGTGCACAGTGAGTTCTCTTTTTTCATGATAGCTGTCTGCTAAGGAGTCAGAAGACAAATAACAAAGACTGTCATTCTCCAGGAGGATTTCACTAATTCTTTTTTTTTTTCTCTTCACCACAGAAAGATATTATATTCTTTTGACACTTCAAGTCCAGGGCCAGCTCAATCTTCCCTGGATTTTGCAAGATATGGGATTGTTTAGCAAATCAGGGAATGATTTAATCATTTGTGCTAGTTTGACATTTGCAGCATGAACACAAATGATTAATAAGAAGAACTCGCCAGGTTTCAGTCAGGAAACACAGAAATGGTAATTTTTTTCAAAACTTTATCAGAAATACAATTACCTGATCAAACAAGTGTGCGTTTATAGCTGATGGTTGTGGATGTTCATGCATAGTAAGTCCTTTCCAACTGGGCAAAATTTAGTCAGTGCATTCAGTGTGTGAGGTGCATGATGTGCAAAACTCATCATCATTAATTAAAAAAATCAGCTTAAAAATGTTAAAAAAAAATTGCAAAATACAGCACTATACAAAAAAATAAACTAAAAGAAAATAAACACATATATTTAAGCTCATGAAAACTGGGACTGAGCCACACAGTGTGCTGGTGTTGGTCCATGACCGCTCAGTGGGCCATCACTCTAGCTTGATTGTCAAGCAGCTGTGTTGACATGGTCCTTTACCGTCTTTACTGCTGGCTGCCATCTTAACAGTTAATAATTAGGTTTCCTCCTGCCACAAAACACAGTGCCACGTTGACAAAAGCCAATGGCAACCGAGGTGGCGGTGTGGCTGCCACATTATAAATAGTCTGACCAAATGATTAATGAGAGGGGCCACAGAGCTAAAGCAGCAATCTCACACACAGACAAAAGCTGCCTGCACAGCTGCCTGCGCGCACACACATTAAAAAAAAAAAAAAAAATTAAACAAAACCCAACAAGACAAGCCCTGTCGCTGGATAGAAACAAGAACTGAGGCAGAGTGGCAGGGAAAGTGGAAACATGCCAAGTAAATAAATTACTGAATTTCGACCGACAGCTTATGATGACTTTATTTAACCTCGAAGCGCTTTTGGGGAATCCTCATTAACATTTTGACACGCTCGGTTGAATGGCGAGGTCAGACAGGTTCCAAACGCACGGGAGGTTCAGAAGAGGCACGCAAATTCTTTTATGATGATTATGAAGTACAGACGTGGGAGAAAAGAGGAAAAAGAGCACGACAGAGAGCCCTTAACATTTAAGGAGTTAGGATTTTTGACTAAGTCGGGCCAAAATCTAATTTCTTTTGGTAAGAAGTACTTTCCACCCCCAGTGTTTCATTGGCACCAACGCACAACCCTCAAGTCCACATGAAAGGCCAAACATCTGTGCTTATTATATTATGTTTAGAGTTCGACAGGCTGACATTGTAGGCAAATGCTTGTTATAATACAGGAAAACAAACTGTTGCCTAACAGAAATACTCAGTCTGTTGATCCTGCACCTCTTCGCACACTAACACCATCGATCTGTTTGAATTCCCACTTTGTCTGCGTGTTTCCCTTCCACCTTTCAGTTCGAAGTTTTGACAGCGACTCACATTTCCTCCCCGTTTCAATCATCTACCTTCGTGTCACTTCACAGTAATACGGGCTGAGCACTTCTGCTATAAATGTGACCCGTTGCCATTTTCAAATTGCACTCATCAAAGCAGACGTATCAAATCAATCAAAGCATGGAGTGGATGGATGAATGGAAAATAGCAGTGACAATACTGACAAATATCTATTTATATTTTTTTTTCCTCTTGAGGGAACGATCCACAAACAAACATGGACGCCGTATTGCACCACCGGTCAACAATTATCTTGAATATTTGGATGTACTGCTGCTTCAAGCAAGTTTTTTTTTTTCCATTTGATGGGCCTTATTCTTCCCCTCCACTTTGCTGTGCTCAGCTAGCAGGGCTCTCAGTCGTCACAACATCTCCCTTTAATGCCCCTGACAGGGGGTTATTTGCTCCCATATATGTTTTCTCTCCAATTACACCATGGCAGGCTGGAGGCTGCCAAACCACACCGCTGAGATGCTGATGGTCACCTCTTTGACTAGTCCTTCCTGCCTCCTGCACTATATTTTTCATCTTTTTAGATTCTATTAGAGAGGAGGACTCTCTCATTTGTCTGTCCTTGGTCGAAAGTGTTGTTTAACACCTGACAAGCATCAGCATCACTACAATGTGAACTGCTATTTGGTATAGGAAGGTAGCACTGGACCTCTATTTTCAATTTTATTTTTCCTTCAAGGTATACGTTTAGCACCGATGTGGGATCAGCATTTTACAAGAACAGCATGAAAATATTCTTATGGTAAAATTTCATTGCATTTACTGTGAGTGTAATCCTGGGAAAAAAATAATAAATAATGCGCACATAAGTGTTCAAACTCAGGCTTCTGCACCTGCAGAAGCCTGAGCCGTCATGGGGATGTGAAGTACCACAAACACTGTTTTTAATAAAAGCATTTTTTAGTTAAATGCTTCAGCCTGATAATTTCACGCAAAGCACAATGTTAATATACACCAAAAAACACTAATTAGGCTAATTTGCTTGATTCTTTTGGGCTTTTTTACAGCTATCAGGCTGCTCAAAGATAAAGTAAAATGACACCAGGGGACTGATATCTCAAATATACAAGATGCAAACCCCCTGAATCAATACAGCAAAACAGACAGCATTTGTGAGTATAGCTTTAAGCTAAGTGTGATGCCAAATGCAAAGGCTGCCATTGATACCACAATGAAAAATGCATGATTTCAGAGAGAGCAGCCTTTTATCTACAAGGCAAGATCAATAGTGGGAAGGGGTTATGGAATCAAAGTTGTTTTGCTGGTGTAGTAGTTAACTGACACTCTTAAAAAAAACATCTGAATGCAATTTGAAAGAACAAAGCATGCTAAAATACAAATGGAGGAGAGTAAGGCAAAGTTCTTTGGGTTGATAAACTTTCTTTTCACATTCAGGAAGGCAATATCAAACGCTGAGTGTACAGGGCAACAAAAGTCAGATTCGTTTACTAGCAAGAAGCTCTACGCACGATCAGTGAGATATATATATATTTATTTATTTATTTATTTCCTTTTTGGCTTGAACTTGAGCAAAACAAAAATAAGAACTACAATACCTGAAATGACAAAATCGAAAATCAATGAGACACTGCATTTGTTTTAAGCAGCGAGACAGTGTGCGCCTCTGTTCTTCTGGGAAAGAAGTCCTTTAATCATTCATTAAGTTACAGACTGTTGTGGGACAAACAAAGAAATTCAAGGTTTAAAAAATAATAGTAGAAAAAGTACTAATGTCTTTTACCTGGGTAAAAGTTGCATTATAATAATGATAAAAGAAAATACTCTATTAAGTATAATTTAAAATATCCTGATTAAAAAAAGAAAGAGTAGTGCTATTTATACGCCATCATTGAAATATTTCTAAATCATCGATGTCATGGCAACAATATATATTTTTAATAACTTGATTTGTACGTGGTTTAGATTTTCTAAAATAAAATAATTCACTGCTAAAAAGCATAAAAAGTACCGTTTTTCTAATGAATTATAGTGGAGTAAAATAAATCAACCACAGTCTGAGAATAACCACCCTCGCTAGTTGCCTAACTGTACGCACAGGATTTTAAACAAGAACAAACAGACTCAGAGCTGCACGGTACTAAATAACACCGTCTGAACACTGATTTCAACATGACACCGACACAGCTAATTATTCTGTAACTCAAGCCATGCCTCTGTCCTGACCTTCGCCCTGTGAGTGGACTGAGGACGAGCCAGCAGCTTTCAGCAGAGGCTTGGACCTGTCTGGCCTGAGAATGTGACAGGAGATAGACATAGGAGCGAGACGAGAAAAAAGAGAAAGGGTCACAGCAGAGAAATAGAGACACGAGAGAGCGAGACAGAGAGAGACACAAAGAGGGAGGAAACATGAGAGAGAGCGGGAAAGAGGCAATGAAAGTGAGTGGAAATGACTGACAGACAGAGGATTCATCACAGGTAAAGAGTGAAGGCTCTGGCCACAGAGGGACTTGGTGAGAAAGCTAACAGATAGCAATCTGAGTTTTCACTCTGCGCCACGGCTAACAGCTAGCAGCTACCCTGTCACCGCTGCCTAAACAAGCCCAGTGTTTTCATCTCCATATACACAACGCGGCATTCTGTCTTTTCTTCTGATGGAGATAAGATGTATAAATTATGAGCAGCTGACAAAGTCTACTCCAGCGCCCCCGGCGTCTCATCAATCACTAGCCTGTGTGTCAGCAGGTAACTGACGTGGCCCCCGGAGGCACAGCCCCCTCTTTAGGTGTGTGAGTGTTTTTGTGTGCAAAAAAAAAAAAAAAAGAAATGTGTGTGTTTGCTACTGTGCAACTGCGCCTTTGTACAAGCCAGAGTATCGTGCCTGTGTGTGCGCAATGTGAGAGCCTGTGTGAACAGCTGATTCAGTCTTAACTCCATGCTTTAAAGACAAAAAAAGAAAAAGAAACACAACTTGCGCACACCAGCAAGACAAACACAACTCCTGAGTATGTGTGTGAACTCAAGGATTTACTGTTACACCTTGGGGTTATCTGATGTGCTGATATGCTCTGAAGAGAAAGCTAAATTACACAGAAAAGCATGAAAAAATGTAATAAGGTACTAAAAAAAGAGTGAAACTGGGAGCCAGCCTGCTGGGTGGAGCACTGAAGGCCTTTGATGGCCAGTGGTAGGCCACCCAGTATGATTATTTCTATTAACACTTTTCCATGAGCCTCAGACCCCCCCCCCCCATCTAAAAGTGTAACTTGGTTTCAGGCCGATGGTTGTGAGAGTCGGCCGTGACAACAAAAAATACACTTGAACTGCATTTTCAATGTACCAAATTCACAGATATTACAAATGGGAACACTTAAGTGTTTAACAGATCACTGCTAAAGTAAACAACATAATTACACAGTGTGTCAGGAAAACAGTATAATTACAAGCTACAAGTTGTCAGTGACTGATTTCACATCATTCCCATTTACAGGCCAATCATAGTCTTTTCACTGCTCATGTTTACCAGAATAAAGACCTAATTTTATTGCCGTAATTACAACTTGCTGTGTCCAAATGGAACCGATTACGTTGGCATTGCGGAGTGTTAATGAACAAAAGAAATGATAGAAAATAAGTATTTAATGATTTGGGATTTTTGTGCCACTAGATTGTTTCTTTTTTTTTTTAATGGAGTTTGTACATTTTTTGCCTTGAAACGAATCTGAAAAAGCCCGATTGAGTTGATACTGAATTTCCATTCAAGGACAGCTTGTGTGTGGAAAAAAAAAAACTACTTAGAAATACGTGCATTCAGTGAAACATTCATTCCTTTTGAAATATACTGGTATATAACCTCAAACCACATCACTTGCCAAATTACACAATGTTTGTGCAGACGGCCCAAAGCAGGTAGCATTCGCTCACTCACACAATATCGATCGGCTGTGTTCGAGTGAAGTTGAAGAAGGAGGGAGCGAAACTGAAAAATTTTGACTCCCTATGGGGACGGGAGAAACGGCTCATCTCAGCACCAAAGAGAAAGAGGGCTGTCATGTTTTGTGTGATGAGCTGAAAGACTAGACGGGGGCCTGGAGCAGCGGTGTATTCCTTCCCCTATAAACAAACCTCCGAAAACAAACAGTTCCACCCCACAGAGAAGGAGATGGGACAGTGAGACAAGAAGCGAGGGCAGACAGGTGTCACGGAAGAATGACATCTATGACAGAGGGCACTGAGAGACAAGCTGCAATAGATAAGAGGACGAGCTGAGACATCATGAAAGGAGCATCAGACTTGTTGTCTCCCTCTTTCTGCCCTGCTGGTTTGGTATAGATTGTAGGCTAAGGACTTCATATTTTGATCAAACTGACATCTCATGAATTATGTACCGTACACCATTAGCATTAGTTAGAGTCATCACGGTATCAATGATGCTATTGTTTTGAGGGGGGTCAAGTCCTGAGACACATTATCTTTGAAAAACCCTTCTGCGAAGAAAGGAAGAAGATGTCTGGAATTCAGCTGACAAAAGCACTCAGTTGTCCTGAAATCTGATGAGTCTGACAGGATGTGAGCCCATCTGATCTGCTGCAGTCGCAATATTCCCTTACCGGGGAGGGGGGGTAGTAGGTAGAATGGGCAAGCTGCTCCTCTCTGGGCTTTTAGCACAGGTGTGATGAAAGTCATAGCTGCCGCAGCTCAGCCCACCTCTCGGATTACCCCCGAACATGTCTGGTGGCGGACTCTGCCAGTTGGCAAGCAAAACGCAAGGAAGTGATGCCCGCTGTGCCCTATCCATCTCCCTCCTGCATGGAAACAGCATATCAGGTGATCCCCAGGGATAAGTATCATTATATCATATATTAAATGTCTTAGGCTGCGGGTTACAGTTGTAGGTCTTAACAAGATAACAGACAGATCGTACAGAATGGGACAAAATGAGTTGGTGCTACAAGGTCAATACTGTCAGTTTGGCCGTGGACATCTCTGGCACTCGTGGGACCTGTTTATAACCGTGAGGTGAAAGAAAGACAAACAAACAGTAATAAGGAGAAATAGAGCTCCGCTGCCTGTCAAAATGGCTCTGTTTGCCACCCACTACTACAGCGCAGTATTTCCTGTGTTCACTTAATCAGACTTGATGAAACGACAAACCTTTGTTCTACACTGCCTGGAGAAGTTGGTAAAATAAAATGCGTTACCAATCACAACTTGCATTAGATCTCACAGGATATCTTACAGCTCATTGGCTCTGGTTCAGTTTCTTAAGTATGGTACAGTACAGCAGAAGTCAGACATCACAAATCTGTCAGCTCGTAACAGAGCACCAACTGCAAATAGAAAGCGAATGAAGCTGTCAGAGGTTACATCTCCTTTGATAAACACAGAGAGATGAAAATAATTTGACACTGAAAATTAACAAAAAATGCCCGGCTGATAAAATTAGGGGCTTAATACTGTCTTTTTAGGACGTAAAGCGTGATAGATCTTGTACTTTAATCAGGTTTCAGAAAATAGAAGTTTGTACCTTTGCTAAGCTCTCACGACAAAAACACAACCGAAGGAAGACGACAAATTCTTTGTGGATGAGTGCCACTAAAACATCGTGGCATTAAGGTCCTTCACCCACTTCACTGTCCATCAGTGCCCTGTAACCCTATGCCAATCTATTCACAGCCTTTTCCGGCACTCCCATAATGACACAAAAATGCTGTTTGAGTGTCACTTGACCCCTTTGCCCTCGCAGTGACCTCTATAGTGCACCCTGGACAACCCCACGGTGTTTTACATATTTCCGCAAGCATGGCTCCCTCTCCTCCGCTGTCTCAACTTAATTTCCTTTGTCCAATTCTCCCATCACCCTGCTCATCACCCCCGCTCCTCTTTTCCATTTTTCTGCTTCTATTCAAAACTTGAGAAGGAAAAAGAAAAAAAATGCCTCTTCACCAATGGAAATCACAGGCATAAGTGGCTATTCAGAGAGTGATTGTCGGGGAAAAGGGCGGCTGCCGTGTTTGTGAAATGCAGAGAGGGAGACTGTGTGAATGTTGTAAAGACACATAAGAGTGGAGTGGTAAAGGGGCTCACTTTAAACTTCTATACAACCAGAAGTGCTAAACAACCTGTAAGCAGCACACAAGCACCACAAAGAATGAAAGTGTTAGGGGAACTTTTGACTAGTTGAGGATTTCACAAGCTCAGGTTTCTTTAAAACAAAGTTTTCTTTAAATCACTCCTCAAAATTTTATCCCATTTCAAAGCACCTTTCTTAGTTTAAACACGTGTGGGATCTCCCCGTCAGTCAAATGTGAAGCTCCCGATGAGCTAAGCCTTTAATGCGCCAGATTTGACTGGTTAATCCTGTGAAACCAACCTTTTTGTCTCTCAGGTGAAAAGGTTGCACACTTGGGCCTCCTTCCTTCAACCTGCAGTGTTCCTCCCGCCTTAGCTTCCAACCTAAACATGCTCCAGCCCTCATCAGTGGCCTCTCCTACCCCTTCTCAGCCACCTACCCGCCTGCATGCAGAAGCTACAAAGCTGGAGGTGTCAAGACTACCTGTCTCAACAGCACCCCCCCTTACCTGACCTGCGGATAGCCCTCAGGGACATTAATTATAGAGTAGTCTGACTTGTTGAGAGGAAAGAGACAGAGAGAGAGAACGAGTGAGAGAGGGAGAGTGACACAGAGTGAAAGACAGAGAGAGAGAGAGCAGAGAAAGATAAATGCAGAGATGTTGTTACAGAAGCTGTCACCTCCTAATCATGTCATCCTGCTGTACAGAGGTGATGCTGAGGCTTTGCTCGATCAGGTTTCCTATTCATCACCAGTGCTGGATGGTTGGTGGTGGAGGTGTTGGAAGATGTGTATGTGTACAGGCAAAGCATGGAAGCCTGGTAATTCTGGAGTTCAAACTTTAAACTGTTTCACTTCATCAACTGGGAAAAAAACACCCTTAAGATTTTAAGTGAAACGTGGTGGATGTACATTTCAATCCCTGTGTTTTATAATCTTTAAATACCAATGAGTTGTTATTTATAGACATTATTATTTTTAAAAAAAAAACTAGCAAAGTTAGAACACATTACTGCCTAAGGACCACTTAAAAAGAAACACGCGACGCAAAACCGCCGCATCTATTCCTGAGCACTTGTGAGCTGAAACGTGGATCTATGATAATATGACATTTCAGTGTGTGCTTTTAAGTTTTTGTGTGGACAACAACGTCTGGTGCAGAAGCGTGGATACAGGCACTCAACTGCCACCATGTGATCAGAGCAATCTGTCCAAACAAATGGAAGCTTCTCCTGCACATTACTGCGTTAGATTAGACGACTTGTGGTCATTTGATTCCCTACTGTCTCGACAGCTCCCGTTTCTAATGGACCGAGTGGGATTTCACAAAACGCAAAATTGGAGGAGGTCAACGCGTTTGAAGGTTACCCCTGTCGGGAATCAAAATAAATAACATTCAGGTGTGCTATTGTCTGTCAGCTGAGTGTCTTAATGATGCCAAGTTAACACATACTAAATAACAGTGTCTCCCTATGCACTGACAGCCTCAGAAATAATTGACCAGCGTGCTCCAAACTGAGACGCAGTAGGCAGAGAATTCAATCCTGCAGCTGACAGAACCCATTGAGCATGTCACTAGATTTTGCATTATACACAAAGCAATGTCAGGTCAGGGATGCGGCCTCCTGCTAGTTATCTGCGATTGCATCTCTGAGGGTAAATTACCTGGCTCTCCATAATATGGTCTAGTTAACTAATTTCATGACAGCACGCCATCGCTTAAAAAAAAAAAAAAACAAACAAAAAAAAACAGCCTCAGATTTACTGCCTGTCAAAAACACGATGGACCCTTTTCCCCTCCTCAAAAAGCTTGGCACCCTCTCAACTACTGTAAGAGATCATATTCAATATCCTCACTCTGTGCGCTGAGGACATCTCTAATATCAGACAAAGACATACGGCTGAAATGAACAAAAAGAAATCTAACCTTATTATGTTTGAAGGCTACCAGCCGTGTGTCATTTCATCCAGTTCCCATGCAAAAAACAAGAAAAGACAAAAAAAACTGTGCTGGGGGGTTGTAAAGCACTGTAACATAGCGCTAACGCTCTTAGCAAGGAAACAGGGAAATCCATTATCCTTTGTCCTGCTGACCCGTGCACACTAACAAGCACACAGATACCGTATATGGTGTCCTGTCATTTTGTTGTTATACATGTGTAAATTATTCACTTTCTGCCAGAAAAGACGCTCTGACAACAAAAACTCACCTCGCCAATGGGGTCACAGGGAAAGTTAATCTCACACAGACAAAGTGCTCTCACATAGTTTTACCTGTGAGAGCATGGCCTTCCGCTGATAACGACAAATGTGACAATAACTCGGTGATGGTGCGAAGACTTCCTTTAAGCTATACTGTGTAGAGTGAACAATACGGACACACAGAATACCCCCCTCAAACATCACACCACCCATGCACCCACCCACCCTGGAACTCAACAGTGTCTCTTTGAAAGTTCACAATGCACGCCAAGGTCTGCCCACCCGCTCTTTTCTCTCCGTTTCTTTTTTGTATGTGTTCCCATTGAGCTGGACGAGGTGGCCTATCATCGTCTCGACAATGACAGTAGGTGGAAACGCTAGCTTTCATTACACAAAGTATAAATAGTGTAATCTATCAGCCCTGCCAATCAGGATGATTGATTATGGGCTGTCAAGGAGGAGAGTGACACATTAGAAAAGTTTGGTTAACAATGCCTGTAGCTGGTGCGGGGCTGCTGCCACCCAGCCCAGTGATTAATGTGTTGTCAGTCTGTAATCCCACACCCACGCTTAATGAGGCAAGAATTTATCATCTCGGCAGAGTGGCAGATGTCAGGGGGAAAGGAATCCAAGTGCCTGGAAACAATATACTTTTTCTAGCCTGTGCTTGACATGTCTGACAAGCTCTAAAAACCACAAAGAAGGCCTGTGTAAGCACAAACTTCAGTGGAGGGACTTTCAGTTCTGGCTCTGTCCTCTGTTGCCGGCTCATGAAAGTCACTGTTGCTGAAAGATGACTCCATCTCCATTAACACCGCACTGAAAAACAGAGACAACTGGCATAATGGATTAAAGCTCGAGTGATCCAGCGCACTGGGGGAGAGAGGGAAGAGTTCTAAGCACCATGTTTTTCATCTCAGCCCTCTGAGGTCTAGGTGCTGACGACCCTGACCCTGACACTAACCCTCACCCTACCTCATGCGATCGTAATATAACTTCTCCCAATTCTTGGCAATACAGGAAAATAATTATTCTGTCTCGCTTTGTATGGACTTTCCCTGCATCATCCAGCAGAGCTTCAAAGCTCTAAAGTAAATTTAACTTTATAAATAACAAATAATTAACATCTGCAAGCCATAAACAACAACAACAACATCACTTGACTTGTCTCATAAAAATAAAAATCAGAAAGTAAGTTTAACCAAAACTGCCTTCAGCAGGGGCACGTGATAATCAAGTTCAAAGTAAACTATAAAGTGCTGAAACAGTGATTAATGTGTACAGTCAACCTCAACTAAAAGAGACAAGCAAACTAATAACAGATCTCTTTGAAAGAATTAAAGTTTATTGGAGTTTTGCAGAAGCACCCGGTGGGGCAGGAGAAGAGGAAGAAAGATGGATTTTTTTCCCTCCGAGCTCCGAAAACACTAAGCCAACTGTCTCTTATTACACTTGCAGCATCTTTCTGTTACCAAAGAGACCAACAGGGAGGATTATCTCTGACTGAACTGATAGGCCAACGCACTGGGATGCTGTACGATGCAATAGCTAAAAACCATCATTTGATAAGAAGTGTAATTGAAGAGAAGCCTTAGTGGAATGATATTGTTGTTACAGTGCGTGTACAGGGTTTGTAGAGATTTGCAGCCCTATTACATGCAATGAAAAAAAAGACATTGTTTTAAGAGGCACATTTTCATATGAGAAAAACCTCAAACATGTCCAAAAATGATAAAGTAAGTGATCAGTGATATTGTAAGGAAAAAGTGGGGTTTTCCCCGGCCCATTTCTACATTTAAAAGGAAATTTGAAATCAGCAGAGTTACAATAAAAACTCTGTCCTTCCCAAAGCCTTATGAAGGATTTCATTGGAAAAGTATGTTCAGACAACAGGTTACGTAGCTTGCCAATCCCAGACACTTAATATTATTAAAGTAATAAAAGCTTAACCAAGACTTACTTTCAAAGTTTAAAAAAAGGAAAGGTTATATGACCGATCACATGATTTGTCAAACTTTATGAAAACTTAACATGAAAATAGAAAAAGGGAGACATCTCATTATTGCTGGCCAGCCTCGGCCTGCTTTCTGACAAGCCTCAGACTCCACCGCTGAACACAAGAGACATCGAGACAACAAATGCTTCACCGCAGAGGCGTGCCTTCTCTGCACCGGATGCCAGCAGAAGGAGAGGCAGTTAATGCAATAAGGCCACTTTAGTGTCTCATAAAGGCCCTTAGGAAAACACACGTTTGTTTTTATCCACTGCGTTCAGCCAAAAAAAGTGAATAATACATCGATCATTTTTTGCCTGCAAGAGTGACGTGACACTCAGGTCATGCACCCCGTGTCTCTATGCTTTGAAAGAGGCAATAAATCAATATTGGCTCACTTACTTACAATTAATTGTGCTTTAAAGTTTTACAGTGTGTTTATGATATGCAGGGCCTGGATGATTTATGTGGACAGTGTGAGTCACTCCCTCTAATTGCCGTTGTTTTCCCAGCTTATAACCCCTGCGTGACCTCTCAGTTGAAGCTGCCAGAACATTCAGGATAGAGCTCGCTCTACTGGTCCAAACTCTGGACGTATTTCAGCAGTCAGCTACAGAGAAAAGCTCACACGGAAGCATACGCCATTCAGTCAGTTTGATACACGCATCGAACATGTGGTACCCTGGAAGTATCCGACAAAAAGCAAGCACTGTGCTTTGTGTATCGTATGAACTAAACACACTCAAACATTTGCAAACAGCTGCTTTCAGATTTAGGATACGTTATCGTTAAAAAGCAGCGTCTCAAGGAGTGTCTGACGCAATTAACAGATAATAAGACATTATGTAAGCTGGAAAAGAAAACAGACTTCAAAAGCAAGAAAATCACAGTCTGTAAGAGAATTCATCTGAGCGAACATAAGGCAGAGAGGCAGTTTGTGTAGTTATAGTTTGCCCTCTACTACTATGCAGTTCTTTCCTCATTCAACTTCATTCGATGCAGGAATTTGTCAACTCCAGGTTCTTTAGGTATAATATCTGGTGCACATGGAGAATCAAACGGAGAGTAAAGAGCAGTGTTGGTCAAGTTACTTGAAAAAAGTAATCAGTAACTAATTACTGATTACTTCCCCCAAAAAGTAATCCCGTTACTTTACTGATTACTTATTTTCAAAAGTAATTAATTACTTAGTTACTTTTTAAAAACACGATTTACAACCTGAATAGGTGATAAAGCGATAGATCTTTCAGCCCAATTCTACTTTTTCTACATAATCCATCATACAAAATGTAATCAAATGGAAAAGTCCCTTTTTAAAACTTGATTTATTAGTTTTAATCTTTTAACTTTATGCATGAAGCAAAAAAATTAATTATATGCACCATTCTCTGACTGGAAGAAATTTGTTTAACATTTAAACCTATTTTCTGCACATTCCAGCAGTCAGTGGAAGAATCCGCGAGTTTCTCTGTGAATTTCCCATTACGTGGTAACGCACTCGGTGCTTGCTCGGAAGTTTAAAAAAAAAAAAAAAAAAAAAAAAGACGTTTTCTTCCCACGCACAACGGACACTAATGTTTTTGTCACTTTTTATGGAATCAAACTGAAAGCAAGGTCAGTACTTCCAACGCTGCACGCTCATACTCTCTCCCGCACTGATATATTATCCATTGTTGATCTGCACACAGCTGTTGTCACGAACGTCGCACTCGCTTACGTCACTGTCATGAGACATTCTCGCAAAAAAAAAATCACGGTTTTAGTAACGCAGTAACGCAGCGTGCCTACGGGAAAGTAACGGTAATCTAATTACCGTTTTTGCAATAGTAATCCCTTACTTTATTTGTTACTTGAAAAAGTAATCAGATTACAGTAATGCGTTACTTGTAACTGCCCATCTCTGGTAAAGAGTGGTAATAAACATGCTTCCGTGGGAATCTGCTGGGTAATATTCCCTCCCCCTGTCGTGAACCATATTGTTTGAGTTTTCTCTAAGGACACATTTGTTCAGTAAAATGATTCAGCAAACCCACTGAAGGCACATTCACAAAGTGCTATATTGCATACTGTTTGTTATGTTTGAAAGCTTCGGGGGAACTCATAACTCTCAAGCAGTGAGATGAACATAGAAACATTCTTCACAGCATACATTTAAGGAAGCTAAACAACCGACCTATAGCAAAATACTGCCTCTTTTTGCAGAGTTGCAATGCAATAAAAAAATAAAACACGAAATCAGAATCGTGCATCACATAATGCACAATCATGGCTCTAAAATGATGTAGCCTATCTCAGATTTGAACTGCTCACTTCAGCGCAAACTTAAAATGAACCACTGTGTGCTGCAGAGTAAAACAGGTTAGTGTCTTGGGAAGAAAAAACTGAACTGAAAAGATCCACTTGAGGACTTTCCTGGCTCTGTCATTGTCAATTCCCTTGAAGAACCGTTACCCAGTGTGCAGAGACTCATGGGACCCGGGAGCTGGCTCAAGCCACCCTGCAATGCAGTCTGCTTTACATTATACCGAGAAGGATGTGGGGGGAAGAAAAAAAAAACTGTCTTCATGCTAGAAAATCAAGTCAAATACTTCATCCGGGCAAAATCTAAGTGACATCCAAGGAGCATTTATACTGGCTGACGTAGCTACCAGTAAGGGGGCCCGTGGAGTTACTTCACTCACTGTGAAACGCTCTTAAACATCAGGCAAGAAGTAAATGTTATTCTACTAGTTAAATTCGCTACGCACTTTTTAAAGCTCTACTTGGGATCTGAAAACAGAAAGTGCTGTCACAGTGTTTTGATAGACATGGCCAGTTTAACCCAAGGGTTTCGACAGCATAATGTGGGCTGCGCGGAAGTGGCGTGGCCTAACTGAGCCAAAATGTACCACATGCATTTTCCAAAAGCAGCCCAGCACGGTCCAAATGGCTCTACGTGGTTTGACGCCATTTCATTCCATGACCTCTAAGTCCTCAAAGAGAATTATCACATTATTGCATTCCAACACGCCCAATTTCCCCAAATACAGCTCAAGGCTTTTCCACTCTGACTCTGCTCACTGTTGAGGTTTTGGGAAAACACTAATCATCCCTACTGCTTTCTTTTTTTCTTTTTAATTGTTTACCTCAGGTATTTGTACAGTTTCTCTATCTAGTCTTAGTCATTTTGCTTCCATTTCATGCCCAACTGCTTATTATCCTTTAAAATCAGAAATGCATTTTAACGACCCAGTGACAATTAAACAAATGCCCAAATGTGAGTTTATTTCCTGTGTGTCAGACTGACTGTGCGTCTTCACAACAAACGTTTGGTTCTTTAACGCCTTTCTAAAAACTACACCATTTTTCCTTTGCTAATTCCGCACTTGCAAATCTCATTACAGGCTTTTGCATGTGTCTGCCTCTCTTTACGAAAAAATAGCTCTTTAATGTCTGGTTGTGATTTAGGAAAACACTGGGAATGTATGAAAAGTTATGGTGTTCATATTGTGCTAAAGACCATAACTGCTTTATCAGAAACATGTGGCAATCCTCTGTGCCAGGCCAAAATGGCATGACTGAAAAGGAGTTTAAATTGTGGTCATATTCCACTCTGATATGACTCAAGTGAGGTCTCGAAAGTTCACTGCTGTCTTTTTCAAAGCCAGCCCATTAACTATTCCAATACATACTGTACGTGATGCAGTGAGAACGAAAGGGGCTTTTCCTTAAATTTGTGCTGTCAAAAGCGGGCACGTATCACTGTAAATCTGCTGCAGTTGCTGCTGTTATTAAGGTTTCAGTTTACTCTTAACAATATGGAGAATAGTTGTCATATAGTTTCATATAAATAATAAATGAACACAGAGCCCCACCACCCTCCAAACCCCCCGAATCAGTTTCATAAATAAATGTCTTAAATCACAATCGTGGTCCTTCCCCCCCCCCACAGTACTTGCACTAATTGAGACTCGAATGGTAGTGTTAGTGACAGCAAGACATCTAATTACCATTCTTTGTAATGAATCTAATGGCAGACACTGTACCATGAGCCAGTGCTATGAGCAACACCCTGCTGTACCAGACATAAAAGAAAACACAAATATCTAATTACGCCATCATCTCTTCCCAATCTCCTGTTCTGTTGCAGACGTTTCACTAATTGGTGGCCCGCACTATCGGTCAACTTACAATCACTCTGATGATGCAGACAATTAAAGCCGGGAGGTACTCATGGCTCATCAAGTCTGCGGTAGTTGACACATCACGTCTCATCTAACTCAAAACAAATGTTATGGAAATGCTGCCGTGACATCCTCCACTCAGGATATGTCCAGGCAAAAATGCTCTTCATTAGCAGCCCAACACTGCTAATAGGGAAGTGTACATAGTACAAAAAGAGTACGATCAGGCGCACAAAATACTGTGCGAAATGTTCGGTAGACGTATTTTCATCAAAGCTGTAACCTTTTACTTTGCATAGGGAATAAATAATCATATACAGCAGGTTCAAAGACGCAAAGACACAAAAACACACACATCATGTCAGCCCGAATCAGTGATTATCTTTCCTTTCATCTAGGGCTGTGGCGACAAAAGCAAACATTTCTTTTTCACTGACAGGCTATGTAAATAAAATCTTAAAAGTGACTTTATCCTGCCAAAAAGCATTGTAGAGGTCCCCATTTTCTTTTTATATAAAGTGGATGAGCAGTGTTTTCATTCCACTCTTCTCTATCTACCAAACATGGCAGACGGAGGTTAAATTATTTTAGTGTTTTGCTATCTCACTTGCCACTTGCATGAAGAATCAAGAACAAAGAGTAGCATGATCTGACACTAAAAGAGTACACTATCTTAGCTCATTGTCTGAATCAATAAATATTTTGTTTTTCTCGTGCACTTTTAAACCCGACATTAACTCACATGCTTCTGATTTATCACCGAATGCCTTCTCTGGATCCATTTTTACCTCCCAGGCTGACTGTCGGAGCCCCAGAGCATTGAAATGACAAAGCTAAGCTGATCCCAACAGTAAATATTTCATGATCTTACAGTTACAGGAAATCAAATGTGGAAAAAAGATGATCATTTATAGTGCATTACAAAATGAGCAAGACGAGGGGATTGAAGTAAAAGGGGCAAACCTTTTTATACTGTATTTATTCATTGGGGTCCCAAACAAGACAAGGATGAATGAATGCACTGACTTGAGATAATTAAGTGATTGCGAGCAGCATGTACATGAGCTGTCACTCCAATCTCCAGCCACGTCACACTTGGAAACACAAGTGTGGCCGGACAGCCGCCCGTCGTCTTTGATCTGGGCTCATGCATACGAAATCAGGTCAGGCCATAATCACACACACTCACATGCAACACGCATGCACACTCTAGGCCTTGGGAGACACCGACTGTTTTCAAAGGGCCACAGTTCTAGGACCTCTGTAAAGGATGAGTGACAGTCAAGCACGCAAAGGAAGAAAAGAAGGATAAAGGAAGAGAATAGGAAAGGGAACAAAGTGACAAACTCATTCAGTTCTTTAGAGGTTCTGCTACTTAAAACAGTGTAAGAAAACTAAACTAAAAGACATAACTTACAGCTTCCGGCTTAGGCTTGACCACTTTCATGAATGCGCCCCTTTCCTGTGCCTCCATCCCTTCTCTTTTGGTTACTTTCCTGGTGTCCAGAAACTTCAGTTGTGGCAACTTGTACAGAACAAAGTACCTATAATGAGACAGGAAAAACTGAGCATTAACATACTGTTGCCATAAAAGGCCTCCTTGTAGGTCTATTCTTGACAAAGAGACAGACTATCTGAGGAAGTGTGTAAACCGTGATACACTAATCAAACTGACACAAATTCTAATATGTAAATGCAGGCATCAACAAAAGTTGAAAAGAAGCCATGTTTACTCAGATTTAATAGTGATGCAGATTTAATGGTGATATTTTCTTGTATGTAATAACCTTCAAAGCTGATAAGAAAAAGTATGACATATAAATAGCATGAAAGAAGATACAACCCGTCTGCTGGAGCTGTCATTCTGCAAGCATCACAGATATCTCTCTAAGCTTTCAGACACACTGTCTTTCATTGGGAGGGAGAGAAACGTCAAAAGATAATGGTTGGAATACACAGATGACAACAGATCCTTTCACTGGCAGGCAGGAATAGAGGAACCGGTATGTCAGGGGTAAGCTGGTAGCTAAAAAGGACACGCATACAGCACCTAAGTGGAGGGTGAGAAAGGACGGGGGATATGTCCAAAGACAAGACCTGTGTGCAGAGAGCCGTGACAAATTGATGATGGTGATGGCGATGAAGGGAGATGGCAAAGCCTGTGTAAAGTTTTCAACACCTGAGGATAATAAGGAGGGGGATTACATTTAGACTGACACGGAATATAAAATATGTTTGTGCAAAATTAAGGAAAAAAATAATTTAAAAGTCTGAAAAAACAAAGCAAACAGACAAACGTTTAAATCATCATCAATAGAAAGACCGCATTTCTAAATGTATGATCACTTTTCAGCTTTCCTGTGACATGATCAAATATACGCTTCTACACAAGGTTTGCAAAAGCAAACAAACAAACAAAAACACCTATATTGACTTACTAGACTTACTAATTGATCATCAAACTAATTGTCATCTGTAAGTCAAAATTTTAGGTTAGCATGTCAAAATCTTGACTTTCATAACTTGAAATTGAGAAATTTCTAATTTTTGAATAACTTATTCAAATAAATTTGAATTTCAACATACTCTAAGATAAGTCAAAAATGTAAAATGCTCAACTTGAAACTTTGAAAACTCAAATTTTTAACTTAGCTCTGCCTGTTATTCTTAAGTGGCAGCGTGAGCTTGGGTTTTTTAAATATACAAATCACGTCCTGTGCAGTCTTTGGATCCTCTAGCACACACACAACTTCACACAGCGTTGTTGCAAATAGCTAAAAAAGTTGGTGCTCACAACACTAACTGTCAACCTAAATTTTAACCTGAACAGTGTGCACATTACTGTCAGCCATTAAACTATAAGCATTTACCCATAACTGCGCAGACGACTGATGTTATCATGAAATGCTATCATTGCTATATTGCTAATGGTAGCATTAAAAAAGTAGCTAGCAGCTATCGCTAATAATAAAACAATAAAGTGAATCTGGGAGCCTGGCAGCAAACTTTGTCATGCTCTGGAAAGTATTGTTTTCTTAGGATGAACCAATCATTTATGTCTAGACAGAAAGAATATTTTACAATGCTATTTGACACCAAAACAGTGTCAAGTCACCAGAAGCAAGCACTAACTTGCTGTATGTTGTATTGACAAGTACAAAACTGTAGTATAGTGACAACCCTAAATGACACTACGCACCTGCTGATAAACCATTGGTAAGACCAGGTAAAAAGGACTTAAAAAACATTAAATTAAAAATGTATTCGATTTTTTAATAGTGTGCCAGACTAGAACAATGAGTAAATAACAATGGCAGTTCTCGTGGTATTGGAGACAATAGAAAGCGTGCCTTTAGAGGGGAGAGTGTTTTCAACAGCTGGTCTAACTCTTCTGTGCATGATATTTTTGACGTCCAAAAAGTTTGCTTCTCTCTTCTGCCATCAATTTAAACCGATTTGAAATATATTGATGACAGATACCCAAGATTCAAAAGGGATTCTTGGACTTGGATTTTTTCTTTTTTCCTAAAATAAAGTAAGCACGTTGTCTAGGATTATTATAGCTGAGAATAAATCAAATAATATTTCTAGAAATGAGGCCTAGCTACTAAAAAAGAGCGCCTTTGCTGGTGAGAGCTCCACCACTCAAATCCAAGAGGCCCCTTCCCAATCCAGTGTCTCCCTCCATGTAGAAAGACTTTGTTCAGGGCATTTTCATGATGAAATGTGAAGATGCCCTTGGGAGACATGTAGAGAGGTTATTCTCCATAGGTAACCTACCATCACAGGGTCAAAGCAGATGACAAGGCTCTGTCAGCCAGTGGGGATATTAATGATTCAACTCAACCACAGAGGGAGGATAAGAAAGCGAGAGAGACAGAGGGGGTAGAGTGGAGGGTTGGGATATGTTGACTAGTGAAAGAGAAAAAGAGTAGCTACTGTATACTTTGACAATACCAAAATATGGCTTCTGACACCCTTTGAAGTATATCTGGTTCTAACAGCGAGACTAACATTTAGAACAGTGCAATTAGCTTTTTACTAAGGGGGCGTGGGGCGCAATAACACACATGTAATAAAAGTCAAATAATTAAAACATTTAATGTTAATTTCATTTCATTTACAATGGCAGCATTACTTGGTGCATTAAATTCAAGGGGAAGTCTCTTAGAGAATTCCTTAAATTCTAATGATTGTCTGAAATTCGTAAAACCAAAGTTATCCTTCATTTACTTGTTGCAAACTTTATTCTCCAGATTGAATAAAGTTTAGAAGAAGTTAAACTCCAGCTAAACAAAAACAAACATTTTATACCCGTTTGTTTCACTGTGTTTATTGGCACATCAGGAAAGTTCATTTTAATTGTTAGCTGAAATTATTTGAAAGAATATTAACACAATCATTACACTCAGTAATGTCTTGGGTGAAGGAAAAGAAATCATTAGCATCTCTTTGATCAGCCACAGCGGAGAAATTGGAAAAATTGATGACGTCTTATAATGTAAGGGATTACAAGTACATTAGAAATATTTTAAAGAGAATTATACTGCCAGAACATTTTAAACCAAAGTTACTCTGAGGAGTCCTGTGCTGAATAGCCATTTCCCCACTATTTACGTATAATATTAGAGAACTGAACTCTTGTTATTGTAGTACTACGAACGGCCGCTGAGCATTTGTACAGTCACCTAATAAAAGAACGCTATCTAAACTCCCGTGCAGACTACACAATGCTGTGCGAATAGTGTATTTCTATGTCACTGCACTAATTGGGGCACCGATGCAGCACACCAGGGTATTTCACTTGAGAGACCAAAAGCTCCTGAGGCATTGGGCTGGGTATTTATTGCCCAAGGCCAGTGCTGTCACGACCTGCATACAGCCTAACCTTGTCAGACATGAAATCTGCATCACGCTCAAATTGATGTTTTACTATGTGACACATTATGAATATTACATTACAGGACCATAGACGTTGTCAGTCAAAACAGAACAGCTTTCCTTACCAGTAAGATAAGGATGCGAGAAGAAGGGGGAAAAGGGGGGAGGAGGGGAGGGAAAGTGAGAGCGATGGGTGGTGGCGGTGGTGGGGGGGGGGGGGGGAGAAAGGGAGACAAAAAGAGAGAAGAAAGATTATTCAAGAAAGGCATGGGTGGTAAATGATTAATAGGCAACACAGAGTCAGAAACAAGCACTTAGGGCTAAAACAGACAAAAGAGAGTATGCTTTTCGCCTTTTATCGCATTTCATGTAAAGGACCCTGACAAATGGTGGTCATATTGCATGGCTTGAGGCCTGGCTTGATGTTTAATGCATCATCTGCTCTGGTAAGGCAGGGTAGTAAACACTCATTTGTGGTGGTGACTAGTCACACATGAAATCCATTTTGCAAACTGGAGTGTAGAGGGGCCAGTTGACAAAGCTTTTAGAGTGATGTGGTTGAATCCGCAGTCTGCTTATGAACTGCAGGAGCTGTTTGTTTAAAAAAAGGAACATCTCCAAAGACATTATTAATAAAAACCTATCATTCTGAACAGTTGAGTATCTAAAAATCTAAACACATAATGATCTTCCTCATACAAGATCGATACGTAACATCAACAGACCTGTATCGCTGGTAGTCGTCCTCGTCCTTATCCGGGCTGACCAGCTGGTTAGGACAGGCCTCATTTCCCAGCAGGCTTAGGTACTCGAGTGATGGGGTCACATCAGCCAAGTGTTCCAGCAAGGCCTCGATATCAGTCAGGTGTCAAAGGGCGGATGTCAAGGACCTCGTGCTGTTAATTACATTAGCATTTACTACCCGCACAGCCCCTCCCAGGCCTGGCTCCACAAAAACACATCACTGTCAAATTTACTGAGGTGCTCAAAGAGGCTAGTCAGTGGCTTTGTGAGACTGGGCAGACAGAGGGGCAATTTAAGGTGCAGGCTTTGGCATATAGTAGTGACACAATTTGGCTCCTGCTCTCTCTCTTTCTCTTGAACGCTCTCATTTCCTAGGTGGCTGGGTGCAGAACAGTGACAAAATGATGGATGCCCTGTGGTTTCAACAGTCCGTGCTTCTCAGAGCTGTGCCGTGGAAAACTTTTGCGAAACGTGGAAAAAACAAACAGCCCCTAAGCAGGCACATTCATCACTAATACATTCACTTGGAAAATTGAGCCCCAAAGTGTCAAAATACAACTGCACTAATGCAGTGCTCGAGCTTTAAAATGGCACCATGCCACGACAGGATGTACATAATTGGCCTATTAGCATGTGCCGACCACTTCACAACCAAACTCAGCGCACAGTCCCAGATGCACACTTCAAGGAGTCCCAGTTTTAATGTTGACTCTGGAAGTGTGTGTGTGTATGTGCGAGAGAAAGAGTAAGCATCGTTACCCAGTAGGATTTGCGTAACCAGAGAAAAACAGGACACATTGCTAAAGCTGTTCTGAAGCTTGGAGGGGAAGTTCACACTTCTCTGACTGATCATAAACAGCTTCGCAGTGTGTCTTAAATTTAGGTTGGCTGTGCAGAGCTCTGGTTTTTAACATGTTTACGTTGGGTGGCAAGTAGAACGCAAGATGATTCGAATAAATGAGGCCAAAATGTGATCATTAAGTGACAAATAATACCTGGACAATTCTATAGCAGTGAGGAAAACGGTGCAATACAATATTAAAGCTGATGCAAATACATTAGTGCAAATTAAAGCGAAAGAAAAAAGAAACAAATCAACCAACTATATTTCGCAAATATAATGTCTCGCTCATTGGATCTGGTTTTAATTTGCTACTTTTTTATTCTTTTTGAAAATAGAAAAAAAAAGATATGTTGACAGTTAAAACTGATTCCACTAGAGGTCCCTGTGGTTCAAAAACTAGTCCAGTGTAAAGCTCTGCGACAGCCAACTTCTTGTACACTCTTTTGCAACACCCAGTGCTTCCTGCAGAGCCGTGGCATAACAAAGTGGCTTTTTGAGACAATACAGGAAGGCAGTGACACAACAATTAATATGAAATCAACTGCTGATGCCGACACCGAGGCCTGTAAATAATGTCTGCGTTGGAAAATGCAAATCAGAGGCTGAGCAACGGCCTTGAAAGGATATGTGGTTCTTGTTGAGCGTCAGGGTGTGGAGGTTGGGTAACCTGGGCAACTGGAGGTCATTTCCAAGCAGATTGTTGTCGACGATCAGCTCTTCCAGCTCAGTGAACATTTTGAGGCCTGCCAGTGACCTGCAATGATAAGGAAGCAGGAAAACTGTTATGGCTTTAAATCTGGTAAGCTGTTATTGAGAAGAAATAAATATTTCAGCTCTCTTTCATGCACCAAGAGAGTATGGGTCTGGGCCTGTCAAGGAAGTGAATGACAAGAATTAGTGGTGCTGAGCTCCCCTGGCATGGTGAGGCATCCTTCAGCGGCTGGCAGGATGAGGGATGGGGGTCACTTGTGAGTAGCCAGGATTCAAAACAAAAGGCTTCAGAAATGCAGCGGGCAGGATGAATTTGTCAATGTCTTGTGCCTTGAGGCACCCAGTTTCGCCTGACCCTAACCCTCCATTCCCAAGACAAATCACTCTGTCACAGTTCACCTTCACTCCCCAGACACAAATTTAACTTGTCATCCATCATTTTCACAGAGGAACTGGAATACACTTGCAATCACAGATGGAATGGAAGGGAAACTTTTTTTTTTTGCAACTGTGCCATGATAGGGGTTAGTGTCGGGATTTTAACATCAAAGGACTATTTTCTTTTCCTCCTAAAGGAATCATTTTGCCTTTCCGTTTCTTTCTATGACGCAGTGCAAAGGAAGGTGAAGGGTCATCTCAACTCCTTTTCCTCTCTGTCCCTCTCGCACACATTCACACAGGCATAAAAATGACGTAGGGCCGGTGTCAGGGCGCTGCAAAGTTCAAGCCATAGAAGCTGCACAAAGGTAATGCGTGTGCTGTCTAATCCCTCGCACTATTAGCCCTGCATGTTTAAGTGTCCTGAGTGGCTTTATTGATATCTAAATCTGACAAAACACAGACAGGGTAACTCTCAACATCTCTTATTCACCGCTCATATTTTCATTAAATGTGGAATTTCTGAATATTAAGTACATTTGACTGCACTAATCATTCTTTCCAAGCTCTACACTAAACAGATAAAATGTTTTCTGGTAAAAGTAAAAGCAGATGGATTTGAAAATGCAGTTATATAAATATAAATCCAAGTGAGCCATGTCACATCTCTACATGACAAACTCAAGGTTCACCGATGTCTAAATAACTGCAGCATGAACTATTGCTCCTCTCTGTATCTGCCTAGTGTCATGAGCTGCCTAGCGCACACAACTCTTGTGACAACATGCATATGGAAAGCATGAAGCAGTGTGCAATATGGAAACAATGTATAATGTACAGAATAGATTATGGAAAAAGATAATGAAAAGGCAAGATTAAGACTTTGGGAAAAACGGAGGACAGGCTGTAGTATAAATCTAAGATCCTATCAAGATTTTAACTTTTACAACTAATTGGTAACTCAGTTCCCATATGTGCACTTTAATTACACGCTTTTAATTAGCCTGTTCAGTTTCTCATTCACTTTTCCCCACCCACCACCCGAGGTCCACTGAGGCATAGTCCATGATCCAAGAAGTACTGTAGACGCTGGCAGCAGACATACTCCCAGCAGCTTTGATGTACAAAGCAAAAATGTTGCAACTACCTTCATGAGTGGAAAACAATAAATCAGCAAATTCATTGTTGACTTGCGAGTGAGGCAGACTCGTTTTAAAGACATCAACATTTTGCACACACACACACACACACACACACACTCGACACCCACAACAACTGACAGCACCTAGCCAGCGTGCTGGGAAAGCCGCTAGCTGACAACGTCTTATCAGGTCTGATTAATGCGCTGGCAAGATGGATGAACGGTGAGATGTGCCAGTTTTATGACATTTTCTGTTTGCTTGTATTTTTTTCCCCCCACAATGATACTTTTCATTTATAAAGGCATAAAAAAGCTACAGTATAGTTAGCTCAACAGAGAATACAAGTAAACACTTCCAATGTAGTGACAATAAGTCAACTTTCCTGTTCCTTTTGAGTACATTCTGTGTCATCTGCTGTGCTGGGATTTGTCCATATGCCAGTGCTGCTTATGCAAATCCACAAGTAGTAGTAACATGTAAACTGTAGGCTACTTGTGGCTAGGCTACTGGCTCTAAAGCCAAAAAATGGGAATGCAATTAATACATTTTTTTGCACTTTTATTGTGTTTGTCCTGATAGGATTTCAGTACAAAATGCAATTAAATGCTGCATATAATCTTTGTTTAAGTATAGGTATACCACACTGGATAACCATTATTTAATTCACTGTGAACAAAGCTTGCTAACAAACTACTGAAACCTGCATGCGTGTGTGTGTGTGTGTGTGTGTGTATGATGGGCTGCAGTCCTGTGGGTTATGTTATTAGCTGCTCGGTTAAAGAGAGCCGCATGGCTCAGGAGGGAGCCTTATTAATTGTTGTTTTCATGTCACCACTACTGCGTGCACTGGCTGATTTAATCAGTTAAATTCACAGCCAGGGGAGAGCCACAGAGTCCCATCCAGCATTAGCTACAGTGCAAGGGATTGAACTTCTAATACTCTCCAGCTTTCTTTGCTCCCTCTGCAAACTTCCATAACTGGTTTCATTACTTTTTATAAGCATTCTTGTTTTAATGTGTGGCTCTGAAAACAAAGTTTAGGCACTGCAGTAAAAGTACTTTACCCCCTTAAGAAAAGGGGTAGGGTTTGCTATTAAAAAGACTAATGAGACTAACCCAGAGATGTGATAAATGGCAGGCACAGGCAAAACGCTAAATTTCTACAGTGAAATATACACACACACACACACACACACACACACACACACACACACACACACACACACACACACACACACACACACACACACACACACACACCAAACATTTTGCTTTAAATGTGTCATACACCTGCTAGTATGACAGATCCCATTATTTTAATAGTATAATTAATTATCAAAAAGGTAAGTGTAATGTTTTTTTTAAGAATAAACATAATAATTAAATAGAATAAAGAATTTTATGGAAGTGAATTACTCCCAAAAATAATTTACCATTTTAACATTACAAATTTAGAAAAGCTACAAACCCCCCCCCCCAAAAAAAATAAAACAACAACAACCAAAAAACCTATTACCTAGAAAAAGAGAGTGAGCGAGCGAGCGAGAGAAAGGCGGTAGCTTTAACGAGGTGAGGCGATGAATCCTCTCCTTGTTAAGATAATTATGATCAGCCTCATTGTCAGAGCTAATACTTCACACAGGCTGTCTGTACGCTTTGACTACCACTTAGCCTGTGTAAGCCCACCATCATACATCACACAGCCCTGTGTGCATAAGTGTGTGCTCTCGAGCTTACACAAGTAGCGCATGTATGTGCTGAAACCTCCATTATCCGCAAAGATCCAGCCTATTGAACACAGAGGGGAGACACAGCAATATTTAGCTGGAGCAGAGGAAGCTCGGCACAGGGAGCACAGACAAGGACACTGGAGAGGAGACACTGACCCAGAGAGCAGCTTTGCCAGATCAATACACTAATACTGATGCAGACATAGTGATTGATAAACCACTGCTGACAACAGAGGGAAGAAAACTCTCGACCATTATTGGCTGAAATGTCAGTCACTTCTGCCAATGGTGTGCACTAGTGTCATGTTGGATATCCTCAGGCAGCACATGAAAAATGAAGAACAGCAGCCCGGGCTCTTTTACATGTGTTCCACAGTCTCCCTCCTTGTGTCGGCTGAAGACGATAGGTCAAACACGGAGTTTGTCTAAGCCATTACAGAGCTATAAAGTAAAACAACCTCAAAGCCTCCTTTATTACTGAAATGGTGATAGAGATCAGAGGTCGCATCCTTGCAGCTAGCAGTGTGGTACTTAAAAGTTCCAGAGTCTAATGTATATTAAAACACATGCGCACACAAGTCCCTTGAAAAGCTTGAGAGCCCTCACAGCTGCGGTCCACAGCTCAGGAGCCAAAGTCCCCTCAAAGGTTGCATCAGTGCGAGAAAAAAAGCAATGCACACCTATTTTAAATGGAGGGCAAGAGCTGCAGAGTGACGGGCATACTGACATACTGTTCAGAGGGCAACAGATAAATGTTTGATGAATTGACCAATACTGTGGCCATGATGGCCCTCATATGTGCATAATGGACTATTCAGAGCACACTTCAGATTGCCTGCCAGGATAAGGTACTGTAATGAATGGTAAAAGGAACTGGACCTGAAAAAGCCGGCATGTGGACTGGCTTTAATAAACTTAATAAGAAAAGGTGAATGGAGGAGGGTTGGCTAGAGATGAAGGAAGAAGGCCGTAAAGCCATTCAGCCTTAAATAGTCAAAAAATATCCTGATGGTTCTTTCAACTCTGTATACTGCAATATATCTGTCAGTCTTTATGTGCAATTTAAAAATATCCATATTCCTAAACAATCCCATTTTCCCACATCTCCCACTTTGATTGTGTTATCTAACACTTTGCATTACAAATCCACTTATTTCAAGAGAGACGTTGAAATTTCATTAGATAACTGCACCTCCTTGATAACTGACATTAAAGAAATTTATTTCAATGAAAAAATGAGAAGGAATAGATTTGCTTTAACGAGTTTTAGAGACATTTGAGATTTATATTGATACAAAAGTCTAAAGCTTATATGACACCAGATGAGCTAATATTAGTATATGTGTAAAAAGTGTAAAAGGTGCGGCTTGAAAATACAGACAGTAGGGAAAGAAATATGTAACCTATTAATACAACAAGTCTCCATTAGTTCAGCATTGCTGTATTTCGTTACTTCAGCCCGCAATGGAAACACGAGTAAATAGCCTAAAATACCAAAAATAAGGCATCAAAACAGTGCTGGGATTAGCTCATGATAAATAAGATGACATTAACTGTAAAGCAAATTAATGCCCTGCAACCCCTCGAGCCCCCCTACCACCTCCACACTACGCTGATCAGGTCTCTTTCAGCGCTCTCCCCTCCAGCTACAGTTTATGGTCTATACGTGGCTCTGCACACGCACCTCTGATGGGGATGGTGAATTAGGCTGTCATTATCTGTCTCTATCTCCCCCCCAAAGCTCTCGCTAACCCCTGTCTTGCTCACATGCAGACAGTCACTGCTCAGTGTGGCACTCCTCTCTCTCTGTATTGCAAGGCCTCAGGTGGCAGTCATTTAAAGATCGCACATTCAGGACACACGTAGCCTTCCTTTGAATGCATGTCAATTCACACATGGAAAGGGGATTACAAGTCTCCTCCCAGGCAGCTGCAAATTACTATTAATGGCAATGCAAATCATTAGAGTACATTTGGCGCCGCCAGCAAATCTCTTCTTTATGTGGGCTCACTCTTAATCTGTTTTGAATATTGCACTATGCTTGCTCCCGCGTGCGAAAGCATCGGGAGCTACAAAGCTGTCAATTGATAGTGGCATGATAGAGTGAACTTTACCGAGGGTTACATCATTTGCTAAAACAAACAGATATTTTTAGAGAGCGGAAACCTGTGAAACATAATTATCAAAGTTCTTTTTTGATAGAGATGTTAAATATCAACCCTCGTTACTTCGCTTTACATGAGATTATTAAGTGAGAAGTGCAGATACAGTTGTTGTAAATGTCTACATCACGGCGCATTTGTCTGAAATTTTAAAGCTGCTAATACCACCGTGGCTCCAACAGTGTCTGAGTTATAGACTACCCCTGTGGATATTCCCGCTGAGCGTGTGAGGTTAATATTCTGTCTCAATGTCATTAGGGCTGGCAGAGGGGCTGAGAGCACTGTGAATCAGACAGGGAGTGATCCTGTCAGTTCGCACACACCTTCTCACGCACGCACACATGCAAAGACCCAGGGCCTACAAAATCAAAACCGCTGTACTGTGGTCAGCATCACCTGGCCTTACCGACTCCCCTTGCTGAATAATGACCCTGGACCAGCCCTTTTCCGAGGGATAAGAGCTTGACAGACATTCCTGTCTGGCCCAACCTCATAAGCCTCGCTTGACCCCAGTTTGGCACGGGATGAAGTCTAAGCTCTAACAACGACCTAATAGAGAGGTAGAAGAGAGTCGCCCATTTGAAATTGAGAGCTGACACAAAGACAGGTGTTCCCTCGTGTGCAGCAACAAATTGTACACCGTGAATTGCGTCATAAGCGCAAAATACATCATCAGAGCCCACGCTGCACCTCCCTCCTCGCAGTACCTGGACTGTGCTCACAATACGGCCCATGCATCTTGTGAATGTTTGTATTAAAAGATTAGTTGTCTATCCACATGACAAATACCCTCCCTTCTCAGTGAACGGGAACTGGAAATCAATTCACTGATGGCATCGCAGTCAGTGAGGACATCAATGCGGCACAAACAAGCACATGCAATCTCTCATGCATGCCGCATTTGGCTCACATATTGGTGTGTACATAAAACATTAAAAAAGCCTCCCACAATAATTATATTTCCCATAAGCATTGATTTTATTATTATTTTTATTAAATAAAATAATACACATCCATTTATTTTAAATATAAGGAATATTAACTGGAAATGAACTTGTAATAAAATAAGCTGTAAAAAAAAAAAAAAACATTAAATAATGGATGGTGCGATTTGTGAGGAAGAATCCCTCAGTGCTGTGTCTGCCTGTACACTCTGTCATTACAGTGTTCAGGCTCAGTGCTTGTCAACATTTCCCTGAGAGGGGGAGCCATCCCGCATTACGTTAGAGTGAGTTCAACTGTCAACTGCCAGCCATTTGTATGCCTCAGCATCCACCTAATAGCAAATAATCACTACCCCGCGCTCTCTTCATGGCAAATGATCGATGTTGTCTTGATGTCTGATGGATGACCCTGCCAGAGTGATGTCCAGGCATGCATTAAAAACCACCTCTATGAAAAGCCTGTCAGTCTGATAAAGGGGGTGCACGCAAAATCCCGTGCATGTGCGCAAACTGCCGCTCAGGAAACGCATGCACGCAGATAAAGGAGAAAATGAACAGAGTGAGGAGAAGTCGTGATTCAACTGAACAATAAAGCAAAACGAGAAAAAAGAAAAAAAAAAGAGGAAAGGCTAAAGATAATTTCTTCATATTAGCGGTGAATTTTATAATGTGACGGGGCCTGTGGTGTGATTGGTAGACAGCATTACCAGAGGTAGACTACTCAAGTACCACCTGGGATGCTTTTTCTCCTCTCACCCTCTCTCGAACACACAAACAGCTCCCTATTACCCCTCAGTGTTCAGATTAAAATGCACAGCACCACAATCTTTGATCTCCCACTTGCTGACACAAATCCTTTCAAGCCTCAACATTTTCCTGCAAAGGTAATTAGTGCTAATTAAAAAGTTTCGAAAGCAGTCTACGGCTGCTGTTGATGCTGCCGCTGCTGGTGCTCAGGCTTGCCCTCCGTCAGATTACCCATCTACCCCCTCCCTGGGTCTTGCGGATGTGTGTGTGTCAGCCGTGTTCCTGCCTCTTCTCTGTAAAGAATCCCACAAATAGACAACGCGATTCAGCCTAGAAGATTTGAAGTAGCAGGATGAAATCTGGAAGCCCAGTAAGGGGTCTAAAGTGGTGGTTCCCCCACCCTCCTCGTACAAAACTATGCTCTGCTGGAGAACATGTAATGACACATTAACAAATAGAAATCTAACAAATGGAACAGGTGTAGTCTTTAATTGGAATATCCTAGCTTGTGGGGCTAAAACATGGAGTAATTAACTTGATAAGGGATTCAATTTGTTGCAGAGAAACATATTATTCAGCATAGGCTGTGATTTGCATAATGATAACAAATACCAAAACCCCAAATTCTTACAGCTTCCTGAATAAACACGCTAGCGATTAAATAATTTTATGTTTGCTGGGATTCTGATAATTTGAGATAACGATTCAACTTGAGCAGTCCGACAGTGCTATCATTCACTCATTCGCCTGCCTGCCTTATTGCTTTCATCAAGCCATTATTATGATATAATTAGCTGCCTTTCTACCATATTATTAAGTGGCTCGCTGAATGTCAGGTACAGCAGCGTCGCAGAAATAACACACACACACACACACACACACACACACACACACAAAGCAATGTCGTTGCACAGTGTTTCAAAAAGATAATTACATAATCTCAGCATGGAGAGCAAGCAGAAAAGTGATAATTAGACAAGTATTCCTGCCAATTAAAGTATCAAGCCTTGTGTGTGTGTTTTTTCTTCTGTGTGATACAGAGCTTTCTGCAGCTCCATGCGACATGTGACAGGATTATAGTGTTATTGTAAAATTCATCATTATAAGTACGTGTTCTAAGTGCAGCTTGCGGCTCTGTTTACTAGAAGCTGTGAGGTTTTTAAAGACTTGAGTTGAGTAACAATAAAAGCCAGGAGTAGGTTTGGCTTCAAACCTATTAATAGGCTTCATGATTGACATGGATGTGTACTAACAAGAAAAAAATAAATAAATAAATAACAACAAAAGTTACTGATTTGACCTTTGGGATAGTTCTTTCTTTCGTCAATGTTGTGTGTGTGTGGTTTTTTTGTGTCTTGTCTTACACCACAAAAAGAGATAATAGAAGATGTCACCGCACAAGGCTGCCTGAAATGGAATGCCATCATTTTAATTTAAATGTTACATCCTCTGTGACATCGCTGTCGATGCATAATTGGCACCGAATCCCAGTTTGGATGTACATATTTATCATTCAGCGTGAGACATTCAAAGATACCGACAGATATGCTACTTTGATGGGATGACAGTCAGATGTGGGGGGGGGGAATGTAACGGCAAATCAACTGTCACGCTGTCATTTAATGTTTTTGTCATAACTTTGCACAAAAACACGCAAGATTAGAAATAACAAACGAGCTGTAGGCCGGAATCAGCCTTCTTGCTCCAGAATTGTGTAAAACGGGTCAATTTGATCCACGCACAAATAGCTCAAACAACACACACATTTTTTTTTTAAAACAACCAAAAACATAGTAAATGATGGGCACTTTTCTCCGAAAAGGTTGCGACAAACTTCACGCTGTGTACGTTTGATTATCTGTCAAAAACCAGAACTTTTTAAAGTTCACACACATTAAAAGATTTGCTTGCTGTATATACAGGAAACACTTGTAATCTCGCAAAAGCGAGCAGGTATTTAAAAACTAACAGCACAGAACTTTTGGCCTCCCCCTTTTGGCTCTGGGTGTAACTACACAGACACTGTCTCCGTACGGATTTTCCACCATATGCTCCATCTTACTCCTAACTGCCGTAGCCTGCTCCACAGATCTGCTCTTCACCTCTGGCAAACTAATCATTGTCAGCTGGCATAAACATTTTTACCAGTGTTGCCATAGGCACCAGATTTACTACTCTGGCATATTGCAAAACACAGAGATATTTATCTGAAGTTGATAAGCTTAATCGGTGTTGCGTGAACTTGTTTGGCAAAGGGCTTGTAGACTTTCATTTACATGTCAAAGTAACGCAAACCACCTCAAACACAAGATGTAGTGGTCCATGTGCACGCACTGGAAACAACTTCAGCAATGCAACTTTCTGAGGATGAAAAAACAGAGAAAAGAAATGAAAAATCTCTCGCTCTCTCCTTTCTCCACACCGTCTCCCCTCCTCACCTCGCCTCTCTCTGTGTCTTACCGCTGGCCCATTACCTTTACTGAGTGAGGCTCATTAAAGAAGGCAAGTTGAGTCAAATCTTTCTGTAATTCAGCAGAGGTGAATTGCTGTCAACATCATTAACCGTCATTTCTCCAACTCACTTCAGTACTTATGAAGTGTTCTTTATTGTGTAATGATCCAAATCTCTTCTCTAAATCACCCCTCTTCAAAGGCCCTGGAGGACATACCACCCATGCAGCCGGCTGACATGCTACAGGGCCAGATTAAACATGGCTCCATCAGTGTGTTCCGCTTTGTAGCTGAACACATCCAGCATTTCATCCTGCACTGCAGCGAGAAAGGTGCATTTCGCAAAAGGTAACGGCAAAAGAAGCATAAAGGTGATTTAGCTCTTATATGCAAAGAGCTTCTACTGACACTGCTTCGCTTTACTTGGATTTTCTGCACTACATGACCTAAATTCTGCCAATAACCTTCTTACCTCTCTTTCTGTTTTTCAATACTGTTTACAGATAGTTCAATGATCTCATAGGGCTATTGGCCAGACTGGCTCCATGGCTAATTACAGTGAGAGCTGCCCTGCTTGTCATGCTAGATGTCCTCTGAGTCCTGTCTTAAAAGAAGCTTCCTTTGTGCCTCCGCCATTGTGTGTCCCCCAGTGCTCAGTGTCATGCTATGCAATGTCTTCCAGGCCTTGTGTTGGGGAAAGCCTCTTTTGTGCAGCCACCATTGTGTGTCCTAGTGCTGAACCCCCTGCTAGGTAGGAACACAGACAAAGTGCAGCAGGGGAATGCTTCTCAGAGACCTAAGACCTACAGTAAATCTTCAAACAATTTAAACAAACAAAAACGGCCGCTGTGGTGTGGTGTGAGTAGACAAGGAAAAGCAGATGAATAAGCAACATCAATTACTGGGGCTTTGACCTGCAAGCCCCCACACCATGGCACACATTTCACACCAAATCGCCCCAGATTGAAGTTGACACTGCTGGAGTGGAAACACTGACCCCTCACAAAGCTAGTGCTTCAAACTTAAGAGCAGAGGAAGGCAGGGGGCATTGACAACCTATATATACCAAGGCCAACGTACGGGACAAGGGGGGGTATGAAGAAAAAATGCACACACGTACACATACACACACGCATAATAGGTCCTAGTTTGTTTTAAAGTGAGACAAAATGGCTCAATTTGTGCACTCAGGCCATGGAATTGGCCCAGCTGAGATACAAGAGGAACATGCGAGGGGACAACCGCATCAGGCCACTGATAAGGAGCCTATGAGAGGAACAAAGCCGGATGTCCAACAGGCTTACCAGTGAACCTGAGCAGGACTGGACCCTCTTTAAAGCTTGTTTTAGCCTTCCAGCTTTACCCCCGAAAAGTGCCGCTTCTCCTGAAGCCTTTTTACTCCAGCACATAAAGCTCGCCTCTACTTTGTAAGCCTGGACAAAAGGGAAAATAAACACATGGCTCACATTTGTTCAACACACAGTAAACTGTTGTCATGAAAAGTCCCACAAAGAGAGAGAGAGAAAAAAGAGAGATACCACTTTAAGTTTTACCTCTTACTTAAAAGAACCTATTTTCATTATTATTTCTGATTGATACAAGAAAAAAAGGTGTAACCAGAGGTGAGAAAGATCACACGGCTCCGTCACAGTTTGTCAATACGGCGTTAACTAATCTAATAACAAACGGCTCCGGAAAAACACGCAGAAAATGAGGAGCAGTCGTGCAGCCGAAGACCAGCACCACTGACACATTTGGGGGCATCAGGCACTAGATAGAGACAGTTCTAACAATCTCCCAATTAGCCAGAGGGGAAGCAGAAAATATGTCTCGGGTTCATGGAGCAAAGCGTGAAACTTAATAATATGACATGGCATATGAAAACACAGCATGTCTTTTTATAGCCACATGTGAAAATGAAGCAAAAATTAAGGAGGAAAAGGTGCGTGTCTTTTCACGAAAAAAGAGACGTTTCGTGGCGTTTCTGTTTTATAGTAGATCGTAGGAACAGCAACAGATGCAACAAATATTAAAAAAAGACAAGAAGAGAGACAGTGAAGCATTTATTATGAGGGTGAATGTTTAAACTAAATGAGCTTGAAACCAGTCAAGTGCTTGCAAAACTTTACCTTCACACATAACAGTATCTTTGAAAACATCTTCTTTTATTTGGTTCGTAAAACTATGAAAAGTATCTTCTCAGCCTGCAGTAAAGCACAACTAACAGCAACAGTAAGATAAAACAACATTACATTACATTACATTCCTACTCCAGATAATTTCCAGTTCAATAATATGAACATTATGGGAGTCATTAGCAAATTTAATGAAAACCTAAAACCAATTTTGCCTCCGTGCAACCATGACAAATTGACAGACAGATTAGGCAGTCTGTCAGACGGGCCGAAGCGTTGTTCGCTAAGAATATCAACTCCAGACATTATCGCAAACTATTTAACCCATCTAAAAGCTCTATCTGCTCCACTAATGTATAGGGCTTATGCGCGAGGGCCTATTTTAAACAATGGAGGCCCCTCACTACCACCCTACTCCAGATTCACAGACATTCAAACTGGATTATAATGGAGGCTATGCCAGTCAGTCAGTCAGCAGTCTTTGCAAATGGCAATCCACAGAAAGGTGGAGATGGGAATCATTTTATCTAGTTGACACACATTACAACAGAGAATTTCAAAAGAGTAAGATGGAAGCTCTCAGGTCAATTATGGTGTCAAGGCTGTCATCTCGCAATGAAATATATACCTTTGAAGAACACTTTACTCGAGGGATGGGGTAAAAAGGATGGGAAGATGTACTGTTTAACCCAGAGACCATATAAGAATATCAGAGATGATGGAGTAAAACGTGGCATGATAATGGACCATTTTCACTGAGCACACTTTGTCAAGGAGGACAGACTACACCCACTGTCTGAAGGGTGGCATCAAGGAATATTATTTTGGTGACTGCAGCTGATTAATGGCACGGGCTGAAACAAGGTGCTTGGTCATTAACAGTTATTACGATAATGGGCAGAGGTAATTTATGTGTTTTAACCAGAAACAATGAGGCTTTCTAAGATTTTAACTTTCCAACAAAGCCAGATCAAATTAATGGTCAATCTAAACCCTTTGAAAATAATAATAATTTTGAAAAAACATAAAACAACACCACTTTAAATAACAAATGTTTTAAATCTGCACATGGCAAACTTTGCTTCTCCAGTGCCTTTTTATTCTAGCCTCCAAATGTAAATGTCCTCACCCTCTGTTCAAAATATAAAATACTAACCTTCAGACAGTGAATGACAGAGGGAATTATGGGTAATTGTAGTGTCAAAAAGGGAGACAGCTGTATGATGAGATTCTGTGTCATTTAGACAATCAGAAACTTAAGAGGCAGTGTGACACATTTCTCCCCCTCCATTCGACAGGGCTCCTGACATGGCTGGTGATAATTTCCAGAAGAGAGAAAAAGAGACAGAAAAAAGTGAGCGGAGAGAGCACAAATGAAAATGGAAGTCACTGAGAGAAAGGTGTGATTTTTCCTCTTCCATATGCAGCGTGGGCCGAGTGATAGCCTGTGTGCTGCATTCATTGCTAGAATCAAGACGAAATATCCCCTTACATGTCAACCTGCCAGCTAGATAAGAGGTGTCTGAAACTCTGTATGAGATTAATACTTCCCAGCTAGAAATGACACAGGATGTGAGGAGGGTGGCGGGGGAGATTTTTGATCCCTGCGTGGTGAAGCCACTTCAACAACAGTACGAGATCTACCACCTGAAAAATACAAGCCTCCTGCTAAGGTCAGAAATGTACGTGGCCAAGTATTAATGGGAAAAAATATGCCTTAAAGTATATCTGAACCCACAAATGGAGCATAAGCATAGTTGTCAGTTTTTACACGTTCACTCGGGCCATAACGAAGAGGAGATAAATGAAAGGGATGCAGTGCCTGTCAACATAATGTATTCAATAAAAGCAACATTGTCTGCTTTGTCACATTTCAAAAGTGGTGATGTGTAATTACTGTTATTTGCAGAAATAGCCTTCATTACCATCAGTGAGGGCTCTTCCAATCTGGAAAGCTCAACATCCTTCTAATGAAAATATGCTAGAACACACAATATGGAACAAAAAAAAAAACTATGCAAGGTTAATACATCTCCATTATATACAGGAATAAATGTGATGATCTGGTCTGCTTATAGTCAATAAAGTATGCAACAGTAATGCTGTTGATAAGAAAAGAAGAATAATTCATTACAACACCCGTCTAAAACAATGTCAAAAAGATTAAACACTACCAATCTAAAGTCTGGGGACAATCTTAATCGTGTGTGCAACTAGAAGAAGTGAGTAAGATGATGAAATATTCATGTTTAAGATCATGCTAAACATTATATAAATACTAAAGTATATTGAGATTCAAATACGACTTAGCTCTTAACAACATTATCTAACACATTAACTCAATTAGACTAATATACTTAAGAATTATTTTTACTTGCTTAAGATTTCTGACCTGATTTAGCTCATCAATGTGTTACAGCGGTTACATAAGGCACCTTCGAGGTACAATAAAGGTGCAGCAATTATGGATTTGGCCTAATGGGGAATTAGGCCAAATATGGTACATGAAGCAGAAGCTTTGAATTCTGGGTACTTGTGCATCATTATTGTAAGTGTGCTACAAGCCCTGCGGTCAGGCACTGCCTAAAGGGCCCATTATCCCCGTCGTTTGCTGCATGTCAAAAGTGACATCACATCTGCTAGAGGAAGCTCGTATGGGTTCAGCTGGGTTGAAAACACAAGTGACTGTGTTGAATTTTACCGCCATTTCAATGACATATCAGTGCAGAAGCTCAGCGATTCCCAGGTTATTAAGAGGGAGATGCTCCAATGGCTAAAAAAGGGATTTTATTTAGTGATTTGATTTCTGTTTCAATTTCTTTTGCTCCTCTACAATCAGTGATGTGGAGGTTTTTGCTGAGTGACACCTAGCTTGTAGGAGAATACTGCAGTTGGTAAAAGCCCTCAGAGCTAGTATCAATGGTGAGGAGGTTGTGGTGACATCACTTTGTAAAAAGGATACCACTGATTGACATCACCAAATCGCTTCATTGTGAGGGTACCCTTTTATTGTTGAGCATCACTCTGCACACCTGACTGTCCCAACTATTACAAGCTAACATAATAATAATAGCTAGCTAGATGAACAGTAAGTACCAAAAGAAATCTTCATTGTGACATCTGATGCTCATTTAAGTCAAAAATAGTAAAAAACAAACAAACAATCAGACTCCAGTTAAACATCACAAAAACACCTCTACCTTTCATGCCTTTATTCAACACAGTAAATAATCCCTCACAGTGCAAACTGGAAACAGAAAGCAAACTCACTCAGAATAATCTCTCTTTGGTTTTGGGTATTCCAGCAGGAACAAACTTAATCTGCTTATGGCAAGAGCAAATGTGAACCATTACCCAATACAACACTGTTTCAATTCACCAATATTTTTGTCATATCTTAATTGACCTTTTAGTCTTTTTTAGTTGGATTAAAGCCAATGGACTCATTTGGCAGTGTTTTCCAGATGAAAGCATTTACTTGGTTGAGCTGCCCAAATCTAATAACAGCCCCCACATATATTTGGTGAGTTTTTCTGTCAGGCGGAAAAACTCTTTGGGGATGTACATTGATAAGAATTTAGCAATTCCAATTACATTATCAGTATCACTTATCAATCATCTTATCAGTTCTCATTGGGTTCTCATTGGCTCTACTTTGAGTCACCATCATCTCTAAGCAGCACATCAAAGACATAACATTTTTGAAAATTAATTGTATGCTGTGCTGTCAAATGTTTGTGTACGTTGTTGGTATTTCCCCTCTGACAGAAAAACATTATTAAATGTAATGCAGTACATTACTTAATTAATCCCTGGAGACAGTAATTCATTAGAATACTCATTACATTACTTTTGTTTTACTCTGTAAAATGACCTGAATTGGACTGTCATATAATAAAACCATTTAATAGTATAAACCTTAGGCTACAGTGCCACAGACCAACACAAATCCCTAACCCAATGAGCATACACATATGCTCTTTCTCTTAGTGTTTAGGTATGAACACAAAGCCGACAAAACAAAGCAAAGATGAAAACCAGCACAAGGTGACTTCAAAGCGATCGCCACAGGAGAAACATGAACAGGTAGAAATGAAGGCTACACCCTGACTGCTCATCACTGCCTCTGTTACCTGTTGAAGATCAGAGTCTGGCTGCTGGGCTGAGGTCGGCAGACACTCAGTTTTAACATCACTCTAGGTTCTTGGCTAGCTTAGTGTTAGCCTGCTTTCAGTGCAAATACTTGCAAAGAGTTGAAGTTGCGTTAGTAGCATAATGCAATTGTTTCTGTCCTGGATGCAATTTTGACTTTACCAGTGCATTTTTGAGTTTTTGTACAATAAAAAGAAAAAAAATCCACATCGATGCCGTAAATAGCGCCACTATATTCCTGATCCAGTGCACAAACTGAAATTAGCTGATTTTAGCACAAGTATAGGTGGAAACGATAAAGGGAATCAATAGGCAAGCAGACAAACTATTCCAAAGAATTAAACTAGGAATTGGTTCTCTACAAGAACTGGTTCTTGAGTCCCATCCCTATTGCTTACATGTTGGTGTTGGGGTGATCAAGTCTTGACCAGTGATGGTACAGACTCTAATGCCACTATCTTGGATGGTACTTGGACCTGAAGGAGCTTTGTAGCCAGAATCTGCAGCAGATTCATGTCCAGCTATGTTGAGCTCATTGACAAAGCAAAACAAGGATGACCGATGATAGCTGAAATGTAATTATTATTTAACTGTTTAGCAAAATAACTTTATGATGCTTCAACTGTGAAGTTTTGATGTTTCTATGCAGTGCCCATGGTGTGATTTTTTTTGCAGCATCCCCACTATAATGGGAAAGTAGCAGCTGTCTTGAATTTTCTTCTTTTAAACACAGTTTGTCATAATGGGGACTGATGAGCAGCCAGGTTTTTCCATCATTATGCATCTTATAGTGCCACTCCTCAGGTCTTTATATGCTTTTATTTATAACAAGAGGAACATATGAAAGCTACAGCCCTGATCTCCGTAATTTGAACTCCAAGTAGGGCATTAGCACAGAGATTCACAAACTTTATCCAGGCAGAACTGCGGTCGGTTCAGATCAGGTTAAACTCCAAAGTTTAACCTGATCTTCCATCTAAACGAATTCATCTTTACATTTTATAATAATTAAAGTTACATAACATTCATCATAACATTGTTGGCTTCCTTGAGGTTTAGCAAACATGTTGAACACATTTCCTGATTGTTAATAAATATACATATGCATTTCTTCATAAGTCATACTGCTCTTCATCTTTATAATCCTAGTAAAAGCATATTAAAAAACACCAAAGCAAAACAACAATAAGAAACCCTAAAAACAGACTGCAGTGCTGACTATCAAACCCAAACCTGAAATCATACATAAAGTGCTGGAGCGAAAAGACCCATAATGCTCTAAGTAGAGAGAAACACAGAGAGAGAGAGAGAGTCCGTTTCATTCCCTCCTATTTTTCCTTCCCTCTATTCTGCAGTTGTGTGTCCTGACCTTGCAGCTTCTATGGCCCATCCATCTTGGGCTGCTTAGCCATTTCGCTGGCTTCATACTGCGCAGATTAACACAATTCATCACCACAATCATCCTCCATTCATCACCCTTTCCAATGAATGTTTTGACATCCAGTTAATTTTCTGCTGATGATTTATCAAATTATAATTACCATGCTCTGAAGGGCTCATTTATTATGTTGATACATGATAATGATGCCAAAGTGGATTGAATTTTAAGTAAGTTCTCCCTGCGATTATAACATATGCGTTATTGTGAATAATGCTGTGCGATTTGATTCTTTATGGCCTGGAAATTCCTGAGACAGACTTAATGTTACAAAAATCAATGCTTAAAAAAAAGACAAAGTGAGACTGTTAATTCAATTTTTTTACAGAACAAATTGTTTGGCTGGGGTGCAGCAAGCATGAAAAAGTTCAATTAGATTCAGAGCTCCCATCTTAGATGCTCAGTAATTAAAGAGTGCACTAATTCAATCAGGGGTACGACTCAGGCAGAGGGAGTTAGGCTGTTTCTTAATAGGTTATAGGTTATTTCTCACATACTGCCCACATAGGCACTTCATTAGCCTCCTACTTTACAATTCACTCAGCTTTTCAGCCTCATTATTATCCAGGTTTATTAAAATCCAATGGGTGCCTATCTGTTTCTATTACTGAAGAGCTGACCAGCCTAATGCACTGGGTCACTGTTAAGGGCAAACACACCAACTGCTGTATATGAGCAGTGAAAGAGGAATAGCAATGGCTAGTAGAAATATGTTTTTTTTCCTCTTTATCTGCATTAGCAAATGGTGATGGGAGCATAACTAGGCCAGCGTGACCTTAGAAACGCTTGAACGCTCATCCAGTTGCACTCAACAATAACCTTTCTATATATGATAGATGATTAAGTCTCTTTAGACACGGCACTGAATTCAGCAGGGCAAATTAGATTTCATATGGTCGGTTGTTTCCCTCCCTTTTTGTCACTTTCACTTTTTTTGCAAGTTTTACACATACACTAGTATTTGATCCTTTGACCCATGTTTAGACACAAGCTAAATCACTGGTCAAAAGATGGAGGTGGTTTGCGCAGAGCTGCAGTGCATTCTGGGGCGCAGGCAACCAGCTCAGGGAGATGAGGGCTTAGGAGGTGTTAAAGGTTATTGAATGCTGGAGAATTCTCCTGGCGGCACAAGCATTGTTTACAGCTATCTATTTTTTCGACTCTTTGCCCTTGGGCTGTGGCCCATAAACAGAGCCGCTATCCCCGACACCCCAGCTAGTGGAGAGTGCAGAGCATAATTGTGAGTCCCCCTTGGATGTCCCAAAAGTGAAAGATGTGTCTGGTAAGTGAGAGAGGTCAAACACGAGCATGGATATTTATTACATGCACTGCAACCAGATGGAGGCGGCCCATCCATCAAGCAGAGCTGTCACGCTGGTCACAAACGTTTCCCATAAAGACACCCCCCCCACCACCACCACCACCACCACCTCCGCCCACCCCCCTCTCTGCCTCTCGCTCTTGCTCTGTGAAAACATGAGGTCCACCCGCATGGGAGGAAAGTGAGAGAAGAGGAGTGTGAAAGTGCAAGGAGACTTGTTTTGCTAAATTTTGGACTTTAAGAAGAAGCCTTTCTGTATCTTTACTTGCTGCAACATTTTTCTCTCATTTCTCTCTTTGCTGCTACTTTTTTTGCTTTCTGAAGTGACCTATTTTTAAGCAATAACTGCAATCAATACTGATGTGAACGATGGTTCAGGTTTTTTTTCCTTTCTTTCTTTCTTTCTTTCTTTCTTTCTTTCTTTTTTTATACAAAGGGCAGGATAAGAAGGCATGTATTGAGGCAACAGGAAGATACCGAATGAGTAGCAGGGGGGAGCAGTGGAAGGCCGTTTCTGACACTTGCTCCCTTATTCATCAGATCCTCATAGGCCCGTCGGTGACAATGAAAAGATTTCACAATACAGCCACGGCAGAAACTCATTCTGGCCCTCATCCATCATGCTCAGCCCGCTAGCCGTTTCACTGACCTAATCTGTGATGCCTCGCTGCCTGCACCCTGTTCCTTGAAGGCAGGCTTCATTACTGTGAGAGAGAGCAGGAGATAGAGGCCAGGGGCCAAGGGCCTAGAGAAAAGGGCCGTGGTAGTCAAATACATACAGAGACTTAAGGTACATAAAACACTGAGACAGCCAACTGTCACAATCACCCACTTCCTACAGTAATCACAACTGCAGCACACACTTTATTTGATTTGAGAACCTTTGCAAAAAAGTAAAAAAAGACTCAGCTGAGCAGTAGGGTGCAACTGCCGTACAATTTATTCTGATTAGTTTTGAAAACACAATCTCACTGTCATGGAAATGTCCACCTAACATCCTAGCAGCCTTCTTGCCATCCATCAATCAAATGATTAGGCAGCTTGTTACTGTCACAAACAATTTCCAAGTCAATGACTGACAGAACTTGAATCAGATATGCCAAAATCATACTGGCAGTTAAGCAGAGTTTGTCTGAGATAGAATTATTGCAGTAGAAGAAAAGGCACCTCCTTTTCTTTTTCCATAGTAACACTTGTTCTAACTTTACCCATAACATCCATCCACAGTGTGTCGTGCTCCCTGATATGGGCTGTTGAGTGTTACTTAACCGAAAGGGGGTTGGACAGAGGGAGGCTGTCAACCGGACCCTTGACCAGCTATTACGGTGCTTTATTCCCTAAACTCATGCTCTTGATCTGGGGCCAAATTGAACTAACAGCTACCCCTCTTATGCCACTACTTCTCTCTCCACATTGCTCTTAACTCCTCAAAACGTATCCCCAAAAATATTTTGCAAATCACTGTTGTCATTACATGATTCCAAATCCAAGAGTTTGGAGTGTGCCTGCAAATCATTATAAAAAGAAGTTAGGAATTACAATTATTATTTATTACTGTCAAGTAAGCAGTCTGTCTGCAAGCAGTCTCCATCTGATCAGAATAACTCTCAGATAGATTGGTAAAGGTCTGAAAATAACTATCATCTAATTTCTGAATCCAAAGACTGCCAACTTGTTGCAATCAATGGGAGCATCATTGAGCACAACACCTCTGCGGCACATCTCTTTGACTCAATTCAGCTGGTTGCCAACTGGTTGCATTCTGTTTATATTCCTATATAAAAGCAAGGTTGCCAAGCACCTATATCTTTTTTTCGACAGATTTGCAGCTTTTGCCAGTTTACCACAGTTAATCACAGCATTATCACAAAGAGATTGCATGTAATTGACAGCTTGACCCCATTCAATCCCACACTGACTACATCGCCATCTTGACAAACCAAAGTCTCTTTGAAGAAGCGACCACATTAATAAGTATTCTGATTCTGAAGCTGGCAACTGACTGGGAGTGACCTTGTCATCATCATCATAAAAAAAACTATTTCAAAGGCAACAAGACCGCAAGTTCATTGCAAACGGTTACAATAAGAATGTAAGAATGTAGCTAATGGTCATGATCTTTTTACTGATGGACAAATGTGCTAAACAAATGATAAGAAATCTTTTTTTTTAAAGTCTGTGGGAAAGTGAATTATTTTTATGGAAACCAAGTGAACAGTCCAGGTAGCTGTCCTACCACCTCTGGGACAAAACCAGACACGGAGTAATAATAATACTTGTTCTCTGGAACTCCAGTTTCTATAGTTTTATTTCCTCAGCCTAATATGTTAATTATGTAAAAAAACAACAACATTAAGACAGCTGTAATGCAATAATATAAATGTGGTTCTTGGTGTTGATAGGGTCTTATAAGACTATTAGTGGTAGAAAGCCACAGACTCTGAATTTTAAAGCATGTACATAGTAAAGTCATTAACTCAATCCACCTCATATTTCCAAAAATACTGTAAACATGATAAGTCACGTCCTTTACAACATACAGTATTACACAAGTCATGTTGTCCAGTACAATCCTAATAAAAAATAACCTCCAGCCCCTCCCAAACTGCTATCAACATTCACTCGAAGATCATTTTACCATCAAATCATCATTGCATCATACGTCCTCCTGTGTTGCGCGCTGGAGATTAAAGAGGCAGCTAATTGACAGGCAAGGCTGCCCAGGAAACACCAACAAGACAGATCAAACTGACGGGAAATGTTTACAAGCCTTACATCAGCACAGATAATATCTCAGAAAGGGATTTTCTTGAAAGCTCCCATGAATCACAAACCTACCAAAATGTATACCACTGGATTTGTTTTCAAAGATACATAAACAAAGTTGGAGTGTGCTGTAAGTGTGCACAGTACTATTACCAGGATTCCATAACCCCCTCAATCATATTCAATATTAATTCTTCTCCAGCTCAACTATGTACAATATGGATGCAGTCAGTTTCCTCTTAGTAGAAGTCCTACAAAAGCATTATTACTATAGCAGAGCCTATACAGAGAGTGTCAATCCAAATGCATAACAGGAAGTCAATAAACAGCACGAGAAAGAGGGGGATTCTTTTATAGGAAGCTGTTAAGGAAAATATAAAGCTCTTTCTCCCAACACATTAAATGCTTATGCTTACATCTTAACTGCACTGCCAGTCAATACTCCCATTAATCTCATCATCAGAGAGAAAATACAAATACAATGATTCATTCAAGCCAGGAGTGGCAGGGCACTGAGACCCTATCAGTGCTGGTTTTTATTGCAGATAGAAAAAATAGAAAAACAGAGATGATGATGATGAGCATTCACACTAAATTATATAAACGGATATTTCGATTCTACCATATTGTTTTTACAAAGCTAACATTAAATTCTAAATTTTTTTTGGTGTGCTGTGAAATTATACGCTGTTTGTGTATACTTCCCAGTGTACACAAACAGCTGTTTTCTTGTTCAAATAAATGTGAAACTGGTTTGAGGAAAAATATAACCAAAAAATATTAAATTCAAATAAATAAACTGCCTCAACTCCACTGCCATCATTACAGCCCTGCAGAGTCTGCATCCATGTGAGGAGAAGGAGACAATTAACCAGGGGTTTAACATGTCAATCACGCCCTGTCAACCTATCACACTTGCACTCTCAGGTCCGCCTCCTACTTAACTCCCTCTGTGATATGCTACTGGCAGTTTGGATGGCTTGACTGACAGCAGTCCTGATCCCGGCACTGGGAGGCGTCTATGTGTACGTCTTGGACATGAGAGAGGGAGATTGGGGCAGACATGTGAGGGTGAAGTGAAAGGGCCTTGAGGATAGAGGTTGAGATAGAACTCTGCTGTTCGGTCCTAATTAGAAGTGCAAAGGAGCATAGAGTCTTTGCCAGTGTAATGATGAGAGGGGGGAGAGGGCCGGTGCAGAAACAGAAAAACACACAGACAGACTCACTTTATGGGGCTGGGGGGCACAGGGGTCCCCTTGTGCACTAGGCACTAAGTTTTTGCATCAGCCAAGCACAGCCAATCACACACAGATAGGAAAAGGCAGATAAAAATATATGTAGGGTAAGCAAAAACACTATTAATAAACGCGTGCGAGTCTTTCATAATATTAAGCTTGTTCGGAATTTTCTTTCCATATCCACATTTTATTGTTTCACTATTGTCAGCTCTTATTCTGGCACTTAAGATCGAAAGTCCCAGTGTGTGCTGAATTAAGCGCATGTAGTCAGGAATATGGGCTGAACTCATTGGCTGTGTATCCCATTACTTTGCTCTCTGCTTCCAACACTTTGGATTCCATACCGTTCTGTTAACCATCAGCAATTATCTCCCTGTCAGAGCTAAAGGTAACAAATTTCCCCCCATCCAGCCAGCCGCTATCATCCTCTGGACACCAGCATCAACTGACAGCAGCTAAATCACACCAGCCAGCCAAGACTCCTGACAGACAAATGCACTACCTTGGAAAACCTGGGCCCATCACTCTAAAAAGGGAGGGGTAGAAGAAAGGAGGGGCAGATGGAAGAGGCAGTCTCTCCCCGCTGACCTTACCCACACCCCTCCTCCCCACCCTGCCCCAAGCTGCTGTAAGAGATGGACTACCCTGGATTCTGTAAGCACAGGGCCCCGTTCCCAAATAAGAGAATTATTAATGGAGCTTTCCTTGGTTCTGGTTTATCTTGTACCATCACACTAGGTCCTGGTCCCCCCCTCCTCCTCGCTCTTTTACAGATGGACTCGGAGAACTGGGACTATGAGTTATCCTCTCTGCACCCAGCAACCACAAAAACAACACTAAGGTTCTCAACAACTAACACCATATTTCTGCTCCCCGAGAAACTTTCAGGCACCTGTTTCCTAAAAGTAAGAGAAGCAAAAATGTATGGAATGTGTCCCTGAATAAGCACCATAGTTCCATTTAACAAACACATTAAATGATTAATTAACTGGCAGGCATGATTAAAAAAATATTTAAACTATTTTAATAATAAGTTAATGGCTTTATTTATAAAATGAAAATCAGATATTAGCTCAGCTCTGTAATATAAGCTCAGCACTCATTCTGTCATAATCAGTACACAATACTATTAAAAATTGTAATTTTCGGGTTACCAAAGACAGTTATCAAAATTGAGGATGATGCATTTATAGTAGTAGAATACATACACAGTATTCTATGTCAGCTTATTAGCTTAATAATAAACTGACAGGTGAAGTTATGGCGTGGGGCAAGCTGATTCGTACTCAAAATGGCACGAGTCAAACATGCTCATAGTAAAAGTCACTTAAAAAAAAGTCATCGCTCACCAGCATGTCATCTTACCCGACCCCACTGCCATTCATTTACTTATTCATTAAAAAAAACAAGCATGTTGAAATGTATGATCCACCTTTGTCACTGTGCAAACAAGGTAAAACAACATAAGCACGTGTAAACCAAGTTTTCTTTGCATTACATTAAGTGGTTCACAGCTTTAACAGCTCTTCCCGTCACATCACATTAGCATACTCATGCAGGTAGATTTCTGTGTGTGACACCCTGTATCAGCAGGGGTGAGAGGGGAGGGGAGCTGTACCTGACAGTGACCTGTCAAGCTAGATAGGATGTGTTTAACGATAAGCTGTCTGCCCGAATCACACATGTGCACACGCGCGCGCACGCACACACGCATGCGCGCACACACACACACACACACACACACACACACACACAAACAGACTAGTCCACGCCCTTAAGAAGAGCTCAATGACATTTCAAAACCTCAAAGGTTAGATTTAAGAAGTGGCACAGATGTGATCTGATTTCTGTTTGCTAAAAACGACTGTCATTAGTTACATTAGATCATTTTAATGACATTTGGTATACTGATTCATGAATGTGATTTTTCACCTCAAGTTTAATGTATTGTTTAATGGGTCAAGAACTCGGACTAAACCAACGAGTTGAAAATTCTTAATGGTAGTAACACGTGAATCATGTTCAATTTTCAAAAGTGAGGTGCCTTTGGAATTTTTGAGTCACTTTCTGTTTAGTGAACTCTGTTGTGTCAATTTCCAACACGCTGGATTTTCTGCCACATTAGATTGAACCTCCTGAGACCCTTGGCCCTCAAATCAGTGTTTCAGTTTGGTGTTTCTGTACCTTATACTTCAGTCTGCCCAATAAAATATTCAATACTTTTACACTAAGCAATGCTGATTTTACTGTGGTCTGCCGTAAGAATATACTTTTTTTTTTTTTTTTAATGTAACATCTGTATAACAAAGTGGCAAGTTTTTATACTCAGATGGGTAAACTATGAAAGAAGTTCAACATAGCCAGGCTTTCTTTGTGTTACCTGGCTTGACAAAACCTAAAACTCCGCTCTGTGCGCACTCACATGAAAAGAGGCGTTTCATGCGTCATATGACTTATCCTTTTCAGTGCCACCTCCTCCGATCAGACACATTATCAGATAATGATGATAATAAATAAACACTACAGAAAATTTTAAAATGTTGTCATTTAGCAACATTTTAAGTTAAATTAATTATTATGATTCTGCAGTTAGGGATTTGAATCTTTAAACATTAAAGATTACAGCCCTGTAGCCTACTAAGACAGGGGAATCACTTTAGCTTCCAGATCAAAGTGAAATGAGTTTTATTGATTGAATAGATATTTACCCTGACGATGATTTTCCAATCTGTGCTCTAGTAGCTCCGTTTAGACAAGTATAAAAATATTTATACATTTTAAGCTTCGCCAATAGAACACAAATTCCAGCAGCAACTGTAACTTTACAGCTGAGCTTCAAAATGGTGCAAATGGTCTTCAGACCAAGTTTTGAATTTAAAAAATTAGAACCCCTTTTTTGTTGTTTTGGTGATTCAAAATCATCACCAAAATGTGACATAGAGATAAGATCACAGTTTTACACTAAACACATACACATAACCTAAACTTAGTATAACGACTCAGAACCTCGTCCTGAGATTGTCAAAAATGATATAAACATAAAACACATTAAAGCAGTAATCCCATTAATCCCATTCAAGATGCTTATTTAGATATTTAAACATTTAACAACTAGATCCCTAAAAGTTTTTATCGCCAATGTTTTTATCAAAATAAATAAATAAATACTAAAACCAGTAACCGTGTTTTCAAATGTGATGCATTTTGTACAAATCTCACTGGAAAAAATGCAGAGGCTAAATATTCATGCAGTTGAAGTGGTAAATTCATGAATAAAGCACCAACTAAATCCATCATAGTTCACTGAGCAGTTACTGCAGGTACTTGTCAGCCAAAAAAACCCCAAAACCCCTCAAAGTCGAAAGCCAACTAACAATCAAGTTGAGCACAAAAGCACAGCTGGTGAGGCGGTGACAATCTTGGTGGAAAACAAGCTCAGCAGTGTAACAACGGGGGCCAAATCTAAGGTAAAGACAGGGATGCAATTGTACTGTAGAACAAGCCTATCATGGTGCACTGGTTTGACTATAGTAATTGGAGGTTTACAGCGCGCACACACACACACACACACACACACACACACACAGCAAGCCCCTAGGCAGGATCAGTATTTGTTGGGATTGCACCTTGTTCCAACAATGTAAGATTTACAGCAGGCGTGGGGGATTTACACTTTGTCTTCGAAGCAACTCATCAGTGCAACCCAATTACTAACCACAGACAGGCAGCATTAACATGGGCCCTGCCCCTTCTTTATGGCCTCTCAGCCCGTCTCATTCCAGCCTCTTCAGGTGCTGCCACCGTAACAGATACTACACTTAAAATGTGCTCACCAGAATGAATTCTTAGCCTTTCATTATTCCTGTCTTGATTTACTTCATATCATTTTACAGCTATAGACAAAGATAACATGTTATAAATTACCCCCATCCTGTGTGCGTGCTTCAGCACTGAGGTAGGGGAGCGGGGGACGGGTGGAGAGAAAACAGAGTGGGGGTCAGCTGTAGCAAGAGGGGGCTCGGCTCAGGTGTTGGAGCTTTTGTGCCGACAGAGACGCATCTCCATCACTGCAAACGGTCTCACCTTTATTAAATGTCTTCCATACTGAACTGCACAGCAGTCACTATGAATGACTGTGAGCGCCACACAGGTAAATTCCTCACTTTGAGGTAGAGCCTAATGTGAGCAATTTAAATTCAAATAATAAGAGGTAAAGTTATATTAGGACAACTGTTAACTTTCATGATCTCGAACACACTTTTGGAACACCCGAGTGACAGCTGCATGCATTATAGTAACAGCAACCGTCACAAAACTATTGTTTAAGTGACAAGGTGTCACTTTCAGCCCCCAGGCCACTGCCACACACTTGCAAGTCCCTAAGACTCCTCTGGCTACTTCTGTCGTAACTACACAAGTTCAGGGCAGACAGTACCACTGGCCACCATTTCCCACCTTAAGAACCCAGTCACAGCCACAGGGGCACAGTTTCTACTAAAAACACCGTACAGCCTGCCAATCATAGCGGAGTGGAAACTGCAGCATCACACACTTTCACAATACATTATACTGACAAATGCAGAGTTCCTCTCTAAAAACTTCATAAATAATCCAAAACCTCTTACTCAAACCTTTTACGGTTTTTAGCAGCAGACAGTTTTATATCTACTTTATCTTCAGACCTTCAATGTTTGTCCTAGTACGTTGTAAAACTTCTATTTTGAAGTGAAATATTTTTTAAAAAAAAGAAACAATTATAAAATAATCTAGGAAATGCATTTCTTTATATTAACATGATGGGGAAAATAAATAATTCGCGCATTGTTATGACCCAATCTGTTCTTTAGTTTGCTAGTATACATCTGTGAAAGGTGTCATTGAGAAAAAAAACAGTGCTGTAGGTTGTAGGAAACCCCCCTCGTCCTCCCCGTAATTTCCTCCACCCTCCATCCTATTTCAGCACTTGATAACTAAGAACATTAGTTTTATGCCACTTGCCAAGCTCAAATGAAAAGAGAGCTAACTTTAATGACACTGCAATTAATCGGCCCAATAGACAGACAGCTAAGAGACGAGATATTGACTTCATTAAGGATAATGTATTATGTCATTAAGTCAGTAGGGTCACCTTGTGTATCATACAAGCCAGTTAATATATTGGCATTTTCCATGAATAAGATAAATTCAGATGTGAGAGATAAAGCTGATTAGAAAATGTTTCATCCAGGGAGGCGGGAAGCCCGCTAGTCAGAGCTGATGCTGAGTCTAGAAGACCTCCAGAGTGAAAGAAAAGGGATAATGTGCTACCAATCATACTTTATCAAAACCCAGATTGATTGGCTGCGGCAATTTAATCATTATTGTTTAGCTCTAATCTACAAAGAGGAACACTCCAGGCATGAATGTCTTTATAGGAGCATGTCAGCAGCCTCATTCATTATCCAGTGTATCCATTACAACACTGAAAGATTGATATTAACTTTAACTACTGACCTTGTAATGCATGAAAATCACTACGACTGTCACTGTTTTCTCAAGGCGTAAAAATAGTGAAAATATGTCCTATTTAAATTATATCAGTAACATTAAAAGAATGAGACATTAACATCATTGTATTGAACAGTGGCATAAATGATGTCCTGTTTCTGAGGTGTATATATTTTCCAGTGCCTGTCCCTCAGGAGTTTTGAGATATACCACTGTTCCACATTTCTGTACTGTGACCTTGCTAGTTTCTTTTTTTTTTCCTTCTTTTTTTTGGTTGGAGGTTGTGGTGGTGGGGATGTGTGTGATTATTGGCAGTTTCTCATCTGGTAGAGGCTCCGCTCATTTGTCATGATTATTGCTGAGTTCTGGCCTGTCATTGGCTCCAAGAGATCAATGGCTTTGGGCTCGCCCTCTGTTGTATGGGCAGGCCAAACAGCCTTTTCTTCACTAAATGAGGCTTTCGCTCTATCCATCCATCCCTTCTGTCCATACAATCTTCCTTCTCTCTATGTCTTTCTCTCTTGAGTCAGTTCATCAATTTGGTAGTCTATTTATCTTTTTTTCCCCAATCAGTGCTGACATAGTGCCTCTCTCCCTGGTATTGAAAATACCAGGCTGTGGAATCAGCTACCCTTTGTTGCCCTTTTCAGTATGACACACAAGCTCTTAATGTGAAATGCTCATCAGGGGAACATTTTTTTCAATGTTAGCACAATGACTCTTCTCTGAATTTACCTAGTAAAAGGCAAACAAAGCATCAATCTGAGAGCCTCCACCTTGTCAAGACATTTTTAAAGCCATTCATTTTTTTCCTGAGATGAGAAGACAGATAAAATTCCACTGCTGGGAGCTGCATTACCTAGCTTAGCTTAACATAAAAAGGCTAGGCTAGGCTGCTTCTAAAGCGACTTGAAAAATTATTTTACCGGCCAAAGCAAAAGTCAGATTTGTTTTTGTTAAGCCACTTAATACAAACCCATTTAAGCTCAAAGAAAGCACATAATTCAAAGGATGAACCAGCGTTTGTCTACAAATTTAAAACTTCTTTAGCTGAATCTATTAAAGATAGCACAGCTTGACAGACATGAAGTAGCATTTTTGCACCAACAAGAAAAAAAATGAGGAAACTGGACAAGTGGAGGACAAAAGAAGTGATGAGACTAAAAACCATCTACAGCATGAACAGTATGATCCATGTACTGTTCACTAAAGCCTCATCAGAAATGGTCTCAGTGATTCAAATCATCTTTAATATAGATATTAGAAAGCAGGAGTGCAACAGTGAGTGTTTGCAGCCATCCGTAAAATATGGTGGATACTCAGTAATGGGTCTTTTCTAAATTGATTCATCAGATTTTGATCCACTGTGTGATAGTAATAGCTTAATTTTTCAAAATAACAATGATCCCAGACACACTGCCAGTGCAGTAAAATACAGTCAAACACGAGCATGTCATAGATTGGCCTCCCCAGAGCCTAGACTTCAAATTTATTAAAGCAGTGTGGGATGAACTTGACTGAGAATAAAACAAAAGGCAGATAACATTCAAAGAAGAGCTCTGAATGTACTTCAAAAATGAGTACTATTCTTGAAGACTACTCAAAGAAATTACAAGAACGTTTTCAAAGAGTTCACACTGTGTCAATAAATGTGGTCATGCCAATAATTGACTTTCAAGCTTATTAGAATTGTGCAAACACTTTTGTTTTAACAATTCAACAACCTATTTCTCACGTTACAAGCTAAATATAAAGAAAGAAAAGGGTGGCTCAAGACTTTTGCACAGCACTGTGCTACCAGCCAACAAATATAGATCAAAACATACTCTGGATAAATTATTAATATCAAGTCACCTGGGACTGGAGCTCATACATTAAAGAAAACTGCACAAACATGATTTTCAGTAAAACCTTTCCAAGCCAACCCCGGCCTGGCCTAATCTGTTTCTCATCAGCCTTAACCTAGTGCTATAACCCGAGTCAAAGCCTCCATGAATGTCACATGCCCCTGGTAATAACTTCAAACTCTGGAAGTTTTTTAAGCAGTACAAACTAGAGGAGCCTCAAATGTCCTCATTAAAAACCATACACAGAATCTCAATCAACTGCTACTTCTGCATGCTACATTGGCCTGACAGAGTATAAAGTTCACAAGTGAATATATCATTATATCATGATCTGTAATGATAAGTTCCCAGAATAACTTTTTTTTTGATAATGTCAGGCAGTGGTTAGTGGCCCTTTAAATATCACAGTTTATATTTGTAGAAAATGAGAGTGTAATTTGATGTTCAAAGAAACTACAGAGAACTTTAATTATGTGCCCTTAATGAGGAATAAATTATGGCAAGACTAATCGCTTATGAATGTGAAGACACAGATCATGGCTCATGCTATACCACACAAGCTGCAGCAGTAGAAAAATGAGGAGCTGATACTACATGGCCTCTAGATTACATGTACTGCTTTTGCTGCTCAGTATGCATTTACTAACCACCGTGCTCGCTTATAAGACAAAGCAACCGATCAATATGAATGTGTTTTAAAAGCTGGCGTTCAGAGAATAAGGCCAAAGCATAATTTGGCACCAAGACAATTCAAGTTATTATAAAAGATGTACGGCCCTTTAGGTTGCATAAATTCTCGCTGGAAGAAGGGAGATCTAAGTGGCTGAAGAAAACGTAACAATGCAGGGAGTTTAGGAGACAGCAGGAGACGCGATATAGAGTCATACTGACTACAGTAATACACAGGAGTAGCTCTGCAGACTGTTAACTCAAGCCCAGAGCTAGTCCAGTGCCACCTGGAGAGTGAATAGTAGAGCTGATGAGTTTTATCACCTCGCCAAAACCTTCCTTGGGAACTTCTAATTGACGGGTGGGCCTGTTCTTCTGTCCCACACAATTTCCCATCATGCCTCTCCGGCTGCCAGAGAACTCTCACTACTCGTACCCCAGTTCTCCACCTCCCTCCTCCTGCAAACTATCCCTCATTCTCTCTACCTTTGTTTTCACCCGTATCCGTTCCTCATCTCCTCTCCTTTCTCCCGTTTCTGCTGTGCCTTGGCTTGGGTGAGCAGGCCTGACAGGCGGATTCCTTTGGTTTTCGCCGTATTAAAGCCACTTTCTTGCTCTGACAGCCTGCTCTCTCCTGCCACCTCATAGCTCTGGCTTCACACTTCTCTGGGCAGCCACTGCCTCTTGACAGACCACTGTCACTTCCCATCATGCTCTCTGCTGATCGCACCTCCCTCCTCCACTGCTTTGACACCCCCCATACTCACCCAACCCCTCCTCGGCAAGCTTGCGCGAGCCCACTTCCATACCAGTGCAATTATTTTTTTGACAAGCCATCCATCAGCCTTAACTTTAAAAGCACTCTTTACTGATATCCATTGTTAAGCCCCCCTTTGCAGCTCCTGCCTTCTCTCTCCAGATAGAGCTTGCATGAGAGAGTATGATATCAGACATCACCAAACCTACCAAACCATGTAAATTTACTTTGTTCTCGGCTGTGTTTCCAATTTCACGTCCAATTTTTCGGTACATTATGCGTAGTTGTTGTGCCTAATACAATGTTGTCAAAACCCATTACAGTTTGCTCCCTTAGTTGCCTCTGAAAACAGGTTACAATTGGTATTCTATATGTGTAAGGCGGGCACGCCGTAGCATCTGCAGTTGAATCTTATTAAAATTATCTGTTCAATTCTCACGTTCTTGGGTCAGAGCAATTTGCAGGCATTAGTAAAGACACATATGAAAATGTCAGCATGTCAACTAATAACAGCGAAAGCATAAGAGTGCATCGCTGTGAGTCAATAACGCTGGTGACACAAATTTGATGGTAATCTAAGAAAATGAATAAGGGGGTATAGCTCTGCGCTGTTTGAAAGGGAATCTTGTCCTGCGTTGAATCATTTGGCGCTCTTCCACTTGGCCTACATCTTAGCCTTGCAGTAGGAAAAAAAAGGGGAGGGCGGGGGCATGACAACAAAGTGCTCGCCCATCACTGCTGTCTGGTGCGCTCAAACAGCACACATTACATGTGCATGATAAATTTGTTGCATTGCGTACGGTTCAAGTGAATGTTCTGTTTGTCTGACCATCGCTTCCATCAGAACATCACAGTGCTTTGACGAGATACCACTAAAGCGCTGAATGAACAATTAAAAACATTCATGATTGCGCATAATACACAATATATATATATATATATATATATATATATATGAATTATACATTCTCAATGTAAAAGAAAGGCGTTATAGATAACAAGTATGGTGCTGCCTATAAAAAGCGATACATGACTTTTTTAATTTAAAGACACACTGCTGTGGCTTCGATTATTTAGAAATGTATTAAGTTTTCAAACACAAGAGGCAGGCGGTGCAGGCCTCTGACGTTAGGGAGTGGTGACAATAAAGGTTATCCACCTCAAACGGGCCGAGGGGGGGCTTGGCTAGCACTTCATAGAGAAAACTGATGACATGCTAAGTTGCTATACTGCAGCAGCACAACGGAGCCTGGCTGCCGCACAACAGAATCACTCGGCTAAGTCAGTTTGTAAACTTTGAGCCTATTGCATTCAAAAGCCACCCTTCAAGAAAAAGGAAACACAATTAACAAACTGATACCAGCGTGTGTCTGGCTGACTTAATGAATATCAGATTACGCACAAACACTTATAAATCATCATTATCCTCCAATTTTAATTGATCCCACAATTAAACATGACAAATGCTACCTATGGCAAGTCTTGACTTTATTCTTTCCCCAATAAGGGACTATTTATCTCTCTCTTTTCCTAATGCGTCATAGCTAATTTCACATCGCATGTGCTGCTAATTAACTGGGACAGACAGACAATTTTAGTCCAGAGTAATTTCTTTTATTTACAGCGGGGAGCCTTCTGCTTCGAATAATTTCGAAGGCTCTAAGGAACTCTGTTTTGCTCCTAATAGCATCCATTTAAAGCGTCTCTTAAGTTTTGGACTGACGGTTTCCATGCTGTCAATTTATTTGAATAGTTTTGTGTACCATATAAACAATGCGTTCTGCTGCAATAATAAATATTTCTTTCAAATATATCAAGTGTAATAATATGAACAGATTTCTTTATAGTAATAAAGCTCATTAAGTTAATATTCAAAGGCTGAAAACAATTAATTACATGCTAAGAAAAGTGTAGGTGTGCATCTGACTCTGCATGCACTTGAGTGGGAAGTTTGTGCATGCATGCCTTGACATGTTTATTTGAGCTGTGTTTACACCTTGTGCCGAGTCTAATGCAATGCAGACACCTGCCACTGTCTGTGGCCCTGACAGCTCTGGTCCCAGCAAAGTGAAGCAAGGCACCAACATATGGTTATCAATGATCCAGATGGCTCATGCTTGTCTCCAGACTGACAACTTTGCTCCTCCATTATCAAACATTAGTAATTAACCATAATCAAGAAGGTGTTAATTAGACATAATGAAACAATTTCTGTTTGGTCAGAGCCTACTATTTGCCAATTACTTGTAATTATATGCACTAAGCACTTCAGTGTAATCACTGTCGGAGGTGGAACAGGCAGCCAGTCAAACAGCAGGGCTGTATCTGTTTGCTAGACTGAAGAGCCTTTTGTTTTGTCTAAAAATTTGGCAGATTTAAACCTGCAGCCTTGTGATTGGCCAGCGTGTCACAGCTGCCTGAGGGGGAAACAAAGCAGCATCATAGTTCTTGGTGACAGCGCCAGGGAAGTTTGTCATTCCCAGGAGAGGATGGCTGTTAATCAGAGGGACCCTTGACCCCAATCCATGGGTCCCAGCACCACCGCTGGTTGTACACACCTGGAAGCAATGCATGCTTCTGGGGAAATTAAAGCTGTAAATTTGCTTAGTGGAGATCAGAGAGGAGACATAACTTAGAGAGGAGGAGGAGGCGGGGGGGGGGGGGGGGGGACAGCAAAACAAGATAAAAAGGATCAAGCATAAAGATGAACAAGACATTTGAGAAATTTGAGAAATCCTCAACGAGGAGGAGTAAAAAAATGGCAAATTGCCCATCAGAGCAGATTGAGGGAGAAAGGCGCTTTTGGCAAACTGAGACAAGACACTGCAACTGATGTAACTGTGTGACTTTGGTTTGCTTGTAAGAATGTGGAAAATGATGAGAACAGTGGTGAGAGGTAAGCGAGTTCAAGTAAAACAAGCTGCAATTATGGTAAGATGAAGGGATGGATGTATGATGCATGACCCTGGCAACACAGGCAAAATAGTACAAGTCTGTGCAGAATGAAGCCTGCTGAGAACCAAACAATTTAATAACTGATATTTCATTTTGGAACAAGGACACACCCTCATCCAAATCTAGATTTAAAGGTTTTCTGTCTCTAAGTCAATAAATATAAAAATATGACTTACAATTAAGCGTTGCACAACAGTATTATTTTTTAATTTAGCCATAAGATCAAAATGTTATTACTGAAATTGTTAAAATCATAACCCATAAAGTCAAACTAAGATTTGTGTGGTACTTTCATTAAAGTCAATACAAGTGAGAGCAACAACATGGTTGTTGGTCAAAGATGGCTATGATAGCACTGGTCATAGAATTCAATATGAGATAAGATTATTTATGAAGACAGCTTTTGACATTCTTGTTAGTATTTGTTGAAGTTTCACGTTTTAATCCTCAAATATTTTCAATGAAATGAAGAAACAGACTCAAAAAGCTAAAAGGCTCACAAAGGACAAGCTAAATTACAGTTAATACAGTTAAAAAAAAAAAATCGCAATAATATTATCCATTATTATCTATCTATTATTATTATTCACCACATAAATACCGTGGCACCTAGAACCAAACTAGATCTTAGGTTCAATGCAAAGGGAGCTACATTGATTTTTAAATGTTTAGATAACATTCATAAGATTCAAATGTAGCCAACTGTTTAGGTTATATATAGCTAACATGGTTCACACATTTAGTCGGAAAAACTGTTAATTTTATATACATGTGATATGGAGGCCAGTCTTTTTTGGGGTTTCCTTATCAGCTACGTTTTACCAGATCATCTTGATCAACATTGACATCTGACTCTAAAATCTGTTCAGTCAGCTGCAGAAAACACAGAAAGACAACTGTGTCAGGGGACATATCGTATGTTTTCTAACTGATCTGTCATCTTTACTGGCTGGGTGTCAAATTCCACACAAGTCCACTATAAATTTGAGTGTCACCAAATCATCCTAATTAAAGAGAACCACAGCTGTTAAAGATCCCACTTCATGCTCAGAGACAGTCATTTTTCTAAAGAGGTATCAACAGCACTGTAAATAAGTCATTTACAGTGAGACGGTAATGACAGAGGCTACAACCCACGACCAGCCCTAGTCCGTAATTACTGTGGTCCAGCGTAATTAACAGCACATTATCTGTTACGAGATGGAAAACTACTCACACTTACTCCACCCTGCAACACAAAAATATCAGTGATGACTAAGGGCATAAGAAATTGTGTGTCTGAATATACCGATCATCTAAACAGCAACACCACCTGCCTAATACTGCGAAGGCAACCGTCACGCTGCCAAAACCAAAAAGAATGTCTGGTGGTATTAAAGCAACGAGACGTTAGCAACAGATCCTTTAAGTATTGTGAGTTGCAGGGCCTCTGTTGATGATAATTCATTTTCCAGCACATCCCACATATTGGACTGAGATCTGAGGAATTTGGAAGCCAAAACCCAAACTTATGTTCCTCAAACCATTCGACAACAACATGTTCAGTGTGGCAGGGCGCTTTATCCTGTTGGAAATGACCAGTGTCATCAGGTAATGGAATTACCATGAAAGTGTACGAAGTCTGGAGCAATGTCTAGCTAGGTGGTACTTGACAAAGTAAAAACCACATGAATACCCACAGCCAAGGTTTCCCGCCCAACAAGGCTAAACATTGCTTCCACTGGCCTGGCTTCCTCCCATGGCTAATCCTACTTCGACAAGCATGTGAAAAACAAAGTTTTCATAGCACTCTGTGCAGCCATGAGAAAAACTAAGTACACCCCATTAATCAGAAGCTTGTAGAACCACCTTTAGCAGCAATAAACTTACCCTCTTCAACATTGCTGTTGAAGAAATTCTACCCACTCTTCTTTAAACCTGCCCGCTACTTAAACACTTCCTATGGAAGCCATACGAGTTTAATTAGATATCAATTATATATGTGAGAACTTTCTTTTTTACAGGATTGCATCTTCTATATTGACCTGGCTGTCTGTACAATGTAAAAGAAAACATGATTCTTTTAGCTTTTGATTCCAGTGTGTCCACACTGAATGTGCTTTCAGTTATGTACACAGGTTAACGTGGGAACTCTTACTTGTCTATGGCTATGTTGACCTACACACAGCTAGCTGCAATGCGCTGTGTATCCTGACACTTTCCTCTCATAGTCAGCATTAAGATTTTCAGCAATTTCTGCAGCAAAGACCAGCCTTTGCTCATCAAGTATTTGATCAGTTATCCTTCATTGGACAGCGTTCGGTCTGTACTAACCACTGCATACTGGAAACATCCCAAAAGAGCTTTTACTTTCACCTATCAAGTCATCTAACTATCAAAATTTGGCCCATGTCAAAGTCAGGTGACATAATGTAACAACCAATATTAATCCTGTCAACTGTTAGTGGTTTTAATGTTGTCACAAACTTATATATATATTCATGTCAGAGTTAACATGGTATATTGAGACACCAAACTGTATGTTCAAAAATGCTTTTGCTACTTTGATTCAACAGCGGACGACAAGCACTGTGGGATATATTTGCTTTGTGGTCTCTGATCAGATGTTTGTCTCTGGCTTGAATTGATTCCCTTCATATTTGAAAGCTGAACAACCATCACAAACGGGGTGAGGACTGCAAATTTGGCCAATTTGAATTTTTCTGTAAGACCAATTTGTCTCTTTCTGTAATTTCACAGCTTCACATTTGGCAGGAAATTACATAATAGATGGGTGGATGTTTGTATATGTGTGTGCCTGTATTTCTGTGTCTATATGTCAGGTTGGGTGTCAGGCGCCACCTCTCTGGGGACATCTTAGGCCCTCCAAGGTATGGAGGCCTATCTCCCCCTACCACCACTTCCCCTGCCAGTGGCGGACTCCCTCAGACGTCGGTGCATTGGTGGTTCTTTGTGTCCGGGGATGGGCGTCCAGGTACACACCGGCTCACTCCTTGGCGGCCGCTTATTGGGGCCTGGAGCCTGGGGCTTGCTCGGGCCACTTCGGAGGTGGGGTGCCCCCGGCCTCTCGGCCTGGGGCTCGGTCACTCAGGCACGGCTGGCTGCCGGCGGAGCTCACGGGCGCGTCACTGCGACTCCCCCTGGCTTCTGCTCCGCGGCTGCTGAGTGAGCCCTCATCTGGGACTCTCCTCAGCTCTTTCTGGGACAGTGGCGCGGCTGCCCCTCTGTTGGTCTTCCTTGGTCTCTTGTGTTCTGGAGGCCTCTGGATGTCTGGAGTTTTGATCTCCTCCATACCTGCTTCATGCCCTGGAGGACGGGGCTGACCTGACCCACACCCTATAGCAGATCATTACATGAAGGAACCTTTTAAAAAACAAAAAACAAGCGCGTCCATGCTCACAGGTGTACACACGGGTGATCACACCCACAAACTACACCCTTTTTGGCCCCTACCTCAAAGCACACTGTGTTCTGTTGATCTTATGTGCTGCACAATAATGTTTAATATTTAGTATTTACTGTCATATTCCCATATATCATTGTGATGTTGTTTATTCTATTACTCTTGTTCTCTTCTGCTTGCTTTCTTTTTTCTTTCTCAGCAGGTGACCCAGGTGATTGATATATGCATTTTTTTTTCTTTTTCTGCTCATTCTGTTGGTTTTTGCCCTTCTCCCCCGTCCCTCTTCTCAGCTGTTTCTCTTTCCCTCTTTCTTTCTCCCCTTCTTTCCCCCAGTCAAGTCTGTCCCGTATTCAGTAAGTGAAAATAAAATAAACAATAAAAGGTGAATCAAATGGACCATTACGGCAAGGCTGGGATGGTCAATTTGGTAAAGTAAATCCGTTGGGCATCTTTCTTTGCCTTTAGACAACAATTCTGATGGCAAAAGAGCCAAACGGGACAGGCACAAAAAAAAAAAAAAAAAAAAAAAAAAAGGAAATTACATAATAAAAACACATGAAAAAAATTCTAGCTCTATACAAGATATAATCTAAATTTTACACAGAGATAAATAGTATCTTCTAATATCCAAGAAACTAAGTCAACCACAATTTTTACTATAGAACAAAGCCTTTTCCCCGCTCTTCCTTTGTAATGACACAGAGTCATGAGGAGTAGCGAATGGAGGATTGCTGAGGTGCTGAGGCCTGAGTTGCTTGTCAGCAGCATGACTGATCACCGAGGCCAACTCTAAAAGGATTGCTGGTGGAAATAAAGACACCAGCATGTCAGCTGTAAGCTTCGGAAGGACCCATCAGACAAGTGGATGCGTATTGACAGGCCCGAGACAGAAAGAGAGAGACATGGAGAGATGAAGGGGAAGACAGAGAGGGAGGAAGTGTCCTGAAGTCACTCACCTTGGCACAGGCTGCAATGTCAGACGACCTGGTGGCCATCACTCTAAAGTCCTGTCCAGGGTATTATTTAAAGTCAAACAAATATCAGGAACTGAATGTCACCACAAGGACACCAGGGCCTCATCTCCACCAATCAGTGTCCAGGATTTCAAATCACCCTTTCTCCTTACCACGCCAACAAATCCATCTTCCTCATTCCTATACCCTGCTTCACACCCCCATTCGACCCCTGACTGCCACACTGAGGGGCGGCACTGTGCAACAGATTTACGATCCCCACATCTCGGGCCAAGCACGATTTATTGACATTAGTTGTCAGCTTTCTTTTTGAGAAATTGCACGTAGAATTAATTTTAAGTACGTCTTAATGTTAAATATCCTGGAAACACTAAATTTCATGGTAGGTGATGCTCAGAGCCACATAGGCATATATCAAGTTCTTTGGCTTCATGGAAAGATCTCTCTCTCTCTCTTTTTTTTTTTGGACTTTAATTTAATAAGAAGCAGCTCATAACCGCTTCATCTCGGCTGTTAATTGCACACCCTTTATGCTGAGGAATGATCTTGGGACACTATTTAATGCATCAAAAGTTTAAGTAATTTAATTTAATTGTTTTTATTACTTAATCATGTCCAAGGCCACATAACTTCACAGGGAACAACCTGATTAAGGTATCTTACGGTGTCATTCAAAAAAGGGAAAAATACATTAAATCACGCTGTCCTTCACACTATAAGGTATTGCTGTAATCTTTGTATCTCGTTTCTTATAATTCAAAAAATAAGCTGACTTTGCAAAACACAATGCATAGCTTATATATATCGCTGCCAGCTCTTGGAAACCTGAGAAAAGACATTAATAAATATGCAACATGAAAAGAAACAGAGATGTCATGAAAGTATTTGTATAAGTTTTCTTGGTACTTTTGACAACTGTCTGAAAAGCAGCTTGGCCCCAAACAAAAAAAAAAACCCACAGTAGAATAAATCACAGTCTTGGCAATAAACATGTAAATCTTGATCGATATGTGCTTTCCTTTTTCCCTTTTTCAATAACAGCTGCCGTAAAGGCCTGCTGAGCACAAGCGGCCATAAAAGTATGTAAAATAAATTAGGAGAGCATAATGAGAGGCTCCAGCAATTCCCCCATAAATATAACATAACGACCACAACTAAAATGTCAGGGAATCCAATAAATCAATTTCTCAGGGACAGGACGGCCTTTATGCGTAGTACACACAGTCATGGTTATAATTCTCTTCTTTTTTTTGTCAATGGATCTTTTTTTCTTGGGGGGGGGGGGGGGGGGGGGGGGCAGCCCAACACAAGTCCCACTCACATGAGGAAGGTTTAATATGCGCTCTATGTGATTCATCACTGTGACACGGACACCTGAGGCCTGGGCCTGCTCCATTTCTACAGCCTAAATGGTTTCTTGGGGACACACTGCCACACTACCAAGTAAAGAAGTGAGAGAGACAGAGGGAGATGGGTAATAGATTGACAAAGGAGGCCTCGTTTATAAGCAGAGACCTATTTGGTCCAAGCCATGTAATAGATTGCGAGTCCAGAGTAATCAGGTGTCACCAGTACATGAACTAATTCATTTGCCATGTAAAGAAAGTGGGAAAATCCAAGGGAAAATTAGATGATTGAGATTTCAGACCCATTACAGATAACCAACGGACTTAAAGGGCTATTCATAGAGCTGCTGGGGTTACAGAGCCATTACGCTTGGTGAGAGTTACTTCAAACTAAATAAGGCTATTATTTACACTGCTGACTCTTCAGTTTGCAAACTTCTACAGTCTACGGTGATCTTAAGTACACCTGACACCTGAGCCTGGTGACATCAAAGAAAAATATCCCTCGTTGTAAATAACCCATACAGTCCTGCTCCCATTGTTGCGCTGGTTCATTAAATTACCGACATCTCCGCGCTGAGATTTACAGGCGCCATCGGAACTTGTTGTTTGACCTTATATGAGGTTTGTGTCGTAGAAACAAATATGGCGGAACAGCAAACTGCATAGGAATGCAATTATTCAAATAACATACCCAGGAAACTAAGCCCAGTTAAAGACAAACTAATAAGCAGTGCGTGATTGATGGAGGGAGCCTTTATGGAGGAGCACGCACACATGTACGCCCATGCTCCCGTTTCCTGGGAGCTACGCGCCACACTCCCTCCAAGAAATGGGATATTTTTGAAGAGCTGGCTGGTTGCCAAAGGTAAACTTGTCGTAAACAGGTGAAAAAAACAAGGACAAACGACCATATGAAAAAACCTGACCTTGAGATTTTTATTTGAATGATTGATTTTTATAAGCACAGGCCAAACCGTATATATGAGCTAAAAATAATCATTTGGTTTCTTGATTTTAGAAAATCCAGTATGATTTTTATGTTTCTACTGCTGCATTTAAGGAACTTGTTTATGAAAAATAAAAAAACAAGAGAGCTCTTCATTGCGGACTGAGACCTGTGGACTCTAATGCCATTGTGCAAACTTTGTACAGTGCAACCATCTCCCAGATTTTCAATTCTGTTCTTAAACTCTGTCCATCAGCCTCAGCCTCTAGAGGTGGCTTGTTTAAGAAACAATTAGGAGGGTATACAGAGCCATTTGCAGGCAGCAGGCCTTGCTGGGCAGGCCAGCCGACTGGAGTACCTTTCACAACTGATTTATAACACTGTCGCCTTGGCAAGGCAACATAATTAATAGGAGCATGGACTTCTAATTCCAATGACTTCCACACCAAGTGGTTTTCATTTGATTTATGATGGCCGGCAACTTTGCATTTTATCAGTTCATTCAGTCATTATTTATGCTGATGACCAATTTCAATGGGTCGCTATCATCTAACTTGCCACTAATCAAAGAGAATTAGAGTTCATTGCATTATTTAGAAGCCGCTAATTTATCTCTGAACGAGGAAAAGGGAAATAGTTGTGGGAGCATGCACTGCAATAAACCACAGTGATTCTAAAGACACATTCAGTAATCATTGCGCTGTGAATGGATGTGTTTGTGACCTAATGGGACAATACTCGAAAGCAGTTTATTGAGCATTCCCGGGAACAATACCAAAGCAAATGAATCAGAGGAATCCAGTTTTTGGAATCAAAACCAAGATTGGTCCTTACGCAGGTCAAAAAGGATCATTGGAATTAAATGAAAGCATGACGAATGCAAAGAGTGAAACCAAGGCACTAACCTATTCATTAACTTCAGTAAATGGCTTTTTGTGACGGAGCAAAAATAGCTTTTCACTTGAAGCCTGTTAACAGTGTAAAATCGAAGAGTCTTTGCCTTTCTCATCTTTTAAACTTGACTTGTCTACATCTCCAAGTATAAAATTTGGGTGTAGTAGTGAAACTGTAAATTCACAAAATCAAAACCCACCTCCTTAGCATGCAAGGTGGCACATTCCCAATTTATGAATGATGAATCTGAGTCAGGCTGAGTTTGGAGAATCAGAGGGCATCATGTTGACCAGACTCAGCCCAAAGGCATAGATGGACATATCAAAGCAAGACATCTCTCAAAGTGTCAATATCTGTGCTCATCATACCAGCACACACATAATTTTAGTTAGGATCATGCACAGCATTCTTGATGACTGTCTGCTGAATGAGAAACCAGACGAGATCAGTTTATTTATCAGAATATATTCCTTTACTTCAAAGCCAGTTAATAGAATTCAGCAGGCTAGCAAGCATGAACATGCATCATGTAATTCATATTCAACGAACTGATGCAGTTTGCAACTACATGGCAACTACATGTCTTTAAATGGTATGGCATATTTATCCTGGTGCTCCTAAACACTCATCCACATCAGAGCTATTCTCAGTGCTAATACCAAAACATATGAACATTTCTTTTAATTTTACATATTTTAGATATGATAAAATACACTGTTATGTAGCACCATTTGGGAATGGGAGAAAACACCACACAGCATTTCATAAAAGTGCAGGTTTCCACACTAAATGTATGTGTAAAGCAAGGATCCCACAAGTCCCTTTGAAGCAAATTCACAAACAAGTGCAATTTACTGTACAGAAAATGAAAAATGCACTCTTCAAGTCCAACGCAAATGATCAGACTCCATTTGTTAGCCCATTCCCTTCCACTGATTCCCTGAGTGATAAATTGCATTTAGCAAACCGCAGGAGGCTAAGCATTCTTGACATGTTTTCATTGATTTGCATGAGCTATATGCATGTAATCCTGTTTGTAGGTAAATCTTGGCACGGGCAAATTCAAGTACCTGTGGGTTTTACTTTGCAGAAAGAAAATTGGAGACTCTGTATGGGAGGTGGAATCGAGCCGGGAAGGGTGGGAAAGAGATGTGGTCGCCCGTTGGAATCTGGGAACCTCTATTAAGATTTATAGGTGTTGGGATTCTATGGACCTGAGGCATTATTCATGGTAAAGCTTCTCTGTCTGGGCCTGTTTATAAGATGAGACAAGGCTGACAAAGATGGAGGCCCTCTACAACAGAGCCAAGCTGCCTGAACATGAGGCTCAGTCACCTGACATACCCAAGGCGTCAGGAGCAACCATTCAGCATAAAGATTAGAGACTGACACAGCATTGCAGAACACCGAGCACAATTGTCATTTTCTATCTCTGTACCATCGCCGTGCTTACAGTATTTTCAGGAAATGAGGATGATTTCTTCCTCTAAAATGTACTACTTTGAGGACTTCATAAGTATGCACTGATTAACACACTGTACACTCCTCTGAACCACAGAGCCATGTAGCTGAGAATTACTTCAAACCAGACACCAGACCTTGGATTCTTGTTTAAGAAGCCATGGCAATATTCTGTTTATTCAGCAATTTTCCGAGAGTCACACCATACTTTATTTGGTCTTATTAGATGAAAACACAAGGATCACCTTCAACTTTATTAATGATGGTACTCTGGATGAAAGATGCTGGTGAAAATCTGCAACATCTGTTTGCTGCATTCACTTCTCTGCGGGCTCCACCTATTCCTCATGCCTAATGATGCTGATCCACTCGGCAACTTTTACGGACAAATGTGTATTTGGCTACATTCATCATTCTGAATGAGTGTTCCTGATGAGCCATCCCCTGGCCTGTTTCACTCTTTCTAGCATACGTTAACAAATGACAACTCCTGCCACATGTTTTCCGTTTGGGAGATACAGAGAGAGGCGGGGGGGGGGGGGGGGGGTTGAGGGATTCTAAAGGCTAAAAGATGGCCAGCTCTGAGGAAAGGAGTAAATGACACCTCCTCTTCAGAGAATCACCACCCGTGCGGCACAAGCTAACCACAGCAGCATAAAAACGCATCAATTAAGTAATGCCCTCAAGAAACAGGTACAGGTCTGATCCATGTCACTGGCACAGTCCAAACCCAATTTCTTCATGAGTGACATTAACAGCCGGCATGCTTTCACTGTCGGTCAACCATAACCCCAGCAACCAGTGAATGTATCACTGCAGAACCACATGAAAGAGCAAACACAAAAATATATGGATATGGCCAAGAATGTTAACTTGGATAAACAAGTCGATGGTCGTTCAAAGTCCTGGGGAGTTGCACCCCTAATAAATCAAACTCCTTTTGATGTGCAGCTGGTTACAAGTTTAGAAAGAGGGATGGTAAGAACAGACATGAGTCAAACACAAAGACACACTGCCTGTTTTTATTTCTGTTTTTTTAAAGCTTGAAAATCCAAGCTTAGTTTAACGGTTGGGAAATGTAAGAGTAGCAAATAAGCTATAAATAATGTTATGACTGAAAACAGACTGTCAGATGTTTTTGAAGGTCAGTAAAGGGGACCCAATCAGCGCAAATAAAATGACTGTAAATCATAAAACAATTATTGAATCTTTATTTTTTTGTTTAAATTGTAAAAAAAAAATGCCAATGAGGAGACCATGATAAGCCACAAGGTCATGCAGCAGTGGAGATGGATGATCTTGAAAACCAAAGCATATTTGACATTAGCCAGTGTAAAAGTATCTGTCACGCAACCAGCTGGGGCACTTCAGCTGGACTCATGGAGATAAATCATGTCTAAGAAGCCAAAACAGACACAGCTTGATGCCAAGCCCAAGACTAAAATGCTTGACAAATGTACAGTAAATGCAGACAAACTGGCCCTGACGTTGCATTTTTATGTGTCACTTTTATTGAAAATTTTAATTATATGATGAAAATGGGAATTTTTCCTTCCCTGAAAGTTGTAGAGCAAGTTTCCCCTGCATCCTTTCCTCCATGCTGCGATAAAGATGGTGCACACTGGTTGGTGCAATTCCCCAATTATTTAAAGTCGTGATTTGGAAATGGTTTACCTTTGCAAAATAAATAATAACCAGAACATGTGCAAAACACTTCTAGATTTGAATAAACCACCCCCTGCCTGCCTTACGTCTGAAAAGTAGTCTCCGAAAAGTAGCTCCATTTATGGCTAAGTCATTCTCAGCCATAAATATTAAAACAGACTTTATGACAAAAAACCATTAATAGCGAAACAAACACAATCTCCATGTAACACGTGAAGGTGAAAATCTTTATTATGGCATGTTCTGCATTATGAGCTGCGAATGATCAATCAAAGAGAGAGCATATTACTCCAATTTTCTCTGCCCCTTGTAACAACAGAGTTCACAGATACCAAATCAGTTTCAAGGGAACCCGGGGGCTACAAGTGCAAGACTGCTATATGAGACATTCATAATTTATGTGCATTTGATGTAGTGATATGTAAAAAACTTCAGAGGAATTTTAATGGGCTTGAGGCTGAGAACGGAGAGAAAAATCTTTGAGGTGGTTGTTTGGCCATTTTTTTTTTGTAGTAAATCACTTCTACACCAAAGAAAAATAAAAAGTTTTTGAAATCTAAATTCAGCCATTGAGCCTGTAATCACCGAGAAAAGGCGAATTTCATCTTCTTATTTTAATGCCTTATTGATCTGCTGGCTCGGTTCTCATAAGCTCCTGCGCAGTGGCCGACAACATTGTCCAATTTGGTCAACCAAGAAAAGCTATTTCCATTGATCAATGTCCTTCTGTACGAAACAGATAAAGATTGATAATACACTTCAGCAAAATCCTGCAGTCAATTAGGGTTTGATGAAAAAAAAGTCCAGTGCTAGAACAACAGAAGGTGTTAATAAGCAAGAGCGAAATAAATCACCAAAACTGGAAAGTCTACCCCTTCTCTTTCAATGAAACCATAATTTATTAATCTTTCAGACAGATGGGTTGTGTTTATGTACGCTATTGATCAGCAGTAACTTTTTATTATTGTTTTTTCCATTATAGTCGCAGATTAAAACAGATGAGAGTTGTTTGACTCAATAACGCCCAGTGTTATGGTGCACTCTTGTTACTCTGGAGGACCAACTGCTTTCACTGAAGCTCATGTAGAAGAAATCGTTGCAGAGAAGGTTGAGGCTGAGCATTAATTTGTCAGCCCATTAGGAAAGCCCTCTCCTGACAGTGATCTATTATAACCAGTGGGAGTGGCCATGACCACTGAACAGCCTTATTTGAATCAAGTCAGTGCCAGGTCTTATCAAGAGCATCAAGGCAAGAGTGCGGTTAAGAGAAAAAGACAGGCGAGAAGACAAGACGGCCGACAGAGACACTGGCTTTGTGGTAGGAAAAGAAAAAACGAAACACAAATACTGGTTTTGAAAGGTATCACTCAACTTACGACAGGGATGTTGTACGTTGAGTTAAAGATTCGTGGCAAAAAGAAAGCTCGATTTTTAGCACAACATTTCATTCGGCACATTCGCGTGGTAAGCAATGCGGCTGCTTTCTTCAGATGACTGGACTGCCCTTTTGATTGTACTGTACAGCATGCAGGGCCTGCAAAGTCCCACACCCAATATCCACAAAATTTGGTCTACAAAGACATGAGGGACTAGGCTTCCAAAACAGGCCTTGATTGTGCCACGTGGGACAAGAAAGCATCACTCAAGCTAACCATTCCTCCATCTTTAACTGATAAAATCCACTTTCCATTCATTACCCTTTATCATAAACACAAGTCTACAGGGAAGCCAAGCTTAGAAGTGGTTAAGCTTGTCCCTGGTTTCCCATTTCTGGGGAGCATTTATCTGATGATATATATTCCTTTTAGTAAGTGAAAGGAGTTATTCTGTTTCCAACAGGGAGGACATTGATAGGGCATTAGGGATTTGTTTATTTCAACTCAAAGCCATAGCATTTATCCAAGTATATATTTTGCTGTGGGCTCAGACCAAATTATGTCTCAAGGCAAAATAAATCATAAGGCACAAGTCAAAATGCCAAATGTTTTATGATCCTACACAGAGCCCTGATGGCAGGCTACACATTACTGAAAGCTGCACTGTGAATTTTGAGACAACAGCCTACGCGTTTCTGCTTGTTTGTGACTGGGAACTCTGATGAATGTGACAGCTGTCATATGCACATCAACTGTCTAGGTTTTAGACACTGCACAGAATGATGGGATTTGAAAAGAAGTTCATCTGTCTCCTTAATAAATCCATTGTCTTGTCTTTCTTAAACAAGAAATGTAGTGATGGACACATCCAACAAACAGGCTTAGTGAAATATTGTAGATGCAGAGAGCTCATTCAGTTTAAGTGAGAGTGAAAAGTGAGTTGATGTGCTTGAGTAAACAACTCAACATCACTCTAGCAAAAATTTGACAGACAGGACAGAGTGTGCAGACAATTTAGAGGATATAAATTACCAACAAACATCCTAAAACAAGTTTGGAAAGTTTTTTTTTTCATGACAAGCCAGTGTACAGCACAAACATCAAGGCGTTCTTTCCTCAAATAGGTATTTTGTTTGTTTAAAAATATATCCCTGCATGCTGCCACAAAGTGTTGTTGTTGTGGCCCGTTGGCTTTCACATGATCTGTCAAGAGACTGTGCCTGATCCCGTTAGAAAGGGCTTCTTACGTAAACTCCTGAACTTAGCCTCCCGCAGCTGTGACCCAGGAAACAATGCCTCCTTATACGCCCAAACAGAAGCTGCTGAACAAAATTCAAGAGCTTGTGTAGAGAGGAGTTGAAGGGTCATGTAAACTTGCAGAGGACTAGAAGGCTCCCGAGTGAAAGGAGGAAGAGTCCTCTTTTCAATCTCCACATTGTTTGTTGGGTGGGATCTCTGCCATCACAAACATCTACCCAAATTTCTTTACAGACAGGGCAAAGACAGGGGACAAAGGGGGTCCACAACAACATGATACTCTGTGTGTGTGTGTGTGTGTGTGTGTGTGTGTGTGTGTGTGTGTGTGTGTGTGTGTGTGTGTGTGTGTGTGTAATGCTGGAGATCTTGCATGTTTACTCCGGAGCATGCCTGGGGTTTTCTTTGTGCAAAGAAGGATAAAAACACAGATGAACACCTTCAAACCACAAATGCAAAATAGACACTTAACCTCAAAAAGCTTAAATCACACTTGTCATACTTGTCCCAGAGCATCCTTCATGGAACAAAATGACTGTATAATTTCATTGTCTTGTCCAAACTGGGGATGTGTGGGACTAGTCGACTACTCTGCCATTGCTAGTTGATGGCAGAATAAGTAGTTGATTAACCTATGTAGTTGATTATCCATATGTGGGGTCATTTAGACCAAAATACTAAATTTTGCTCTACAAGGGCCTGATATCCACTTACGAGGACATTATACTGCTACTGTTCTATCAAAATTTTAAACGAATATCCTCATATGTGGCTCTCATTTTTCTTAGAAACAAAAATCAGGTAAAAAAAAAAAAATAAATCTGGTAATTCTTTGTTTTTACATTCATCAGGTCCCAATCAGCCCAAATATGAAAGAGAAATTAAAAATGCATGCCGTGGAAGAGTTCAGGTATTAATTGATTAAACATATTATTCTTATGTTATTAATGTACAATGGCATGCAATGGTTCAAAGTTGTGATGACACTCACTTGAATGGAAGTTGTAAATCACCAGTGGGGAAAGTAAACCAATGTCAGCCATGCTAACTAGCACTGTTCTGCAATAAATCCAAGATGGCCGACTTCTAAATGGCCACCATGGCCACCACCCATCTTGAGGAGTTTGCCCCCTCACATATACTAATGTGCCACAAACAGGACTTTAATATCACCAACCATTCCCATTTTATTATGGTGTATCCATATAAATGCCCCACCCTGAATAGAAATATTTTAATTTATCTGTTGAAGTGGAAGCTTCTCCACCCCACAACTCATGACCATTGGGTGAGGGAAGTACTCTTTAATTTAAAGTAAAAAAAAAAAAAAAAAAACTTAGATTCTCTCTAAAAGGTTCTATTAGGAAATTTAACAAAACCTGGAAATCATCTCTTTTACTGGTTGACACCATTAATTTACTTCCTGAGACTGAAGTGAACTGAGCGAGGCTACATTATAATATATATATATATATATATATATATATATATATATATATATATATATATATATATATATATATATATATATATATATATATTTTTTTTTTTTTTTTTTTTTTTTTTTTTTTTTTGGGGGGGGGGGGGGGGGGGGGGAGTTGGAGGGTATAATGGACATACAATTGTTATGAAATCAAATTCGACTTTGCTGTTGCTAAGTTTGTATGTCATGGTTCAAATCAATAAAACAAAGTTGGAGAGAAATATTTTAATTGAAAGTACACTGAATTTTCAAGTTTTCTGAGGGGCTTCTATCTTTTAGACTAGATGACTTGCCTAATTTATAGTTTTCTTTATTGTTTAAATGACTAGCAAATTTGTAGTAAGAGGTAACATGTTGAGTGGAAAACAAAACGTGTTTGTGTTGTTTCAACTATTCATGCCAGCAAGCAGTTACAAATAAAAAAAAAAAATTAAAAAAATAAAACCTTTAACTTTTATTCATGATTCACGCCATAAAATTACAAGGACAGTTTTGGTTCAATTTGGCGGGAAAAAGTTAATAATAGTATAAAATTATGAATTAATTGTGAACTCGGGTTATGTGAGAGTCCTCTTGGTAGAGGCAATATCAACATATCTTGATATTGATTACTGAACTAATATCAAAATATAATTGATGTTTTTATTAAATACAACTATGTAACATTTTTTCTTATTCATGGGAGATGAGTGTTATATCCTAATCACTCATCCCTCAAAGGCAGAGAAAACACAGTCTATATTTTTTATTTATTATTTACAATTATGTATCATTTAAAATCCTAAATCTTCATGGTTACAAAAGCAAAGTTTAAGAAGAAAAATATATATTTTCTCTACATCTGAGGTATAAGCATGATAAATACATTTAGTTTAACATGTATAACTTTCACTGTATTACATCTTTAAGACATTTCAGTTGTTCACATCAACATCAAGCAACTAGAAAATGTAGGCACAGAGACTATTCTAGCTACTATGGTTGTTAAATCATTGCCCATACAATAGAAAAAGTGCCTAGCAGGATTTATACATTACAAATGCTCAGCTAGAATCTGAAATGCCACCCAGTGATTTTCATCTATCATCACTAAAAGGATGCACTTTCAGTTTTCTTTTTCTTTGTGCTTAAATATTCAGGAATGGTCAGTGAGCATACTGAAACATTGTCCTAAAAAAAACCATGTAACCAATGGAATAACTGCACAAACATAATACTGACTGTGATATTTATGGATTTTAAATCACAGGACTTTACCATTAACATACATTTAGCTTGTAAATGTTCCAGCTCAAAAAATGTAAGAAGAAAAGAAGACTATAACGGAAGAAAATAGATATGCCATTCAAACCGACTTTAACAACCTCATGTTGATTTGCAAGAAAACATTACCATCTACTAATGCCACCAGTTCACATATTAGTTCAGAAATGTTAAAATCAGCTATAATATAATGCATATATGATGCATTTTTTTCAGCTTCAAAGCTATATTCAGCAAGACCTTTGGTAAACAGCACATTGTGCAGGACAAAGTCAATTCTGGACATGTCACATATGTTACTATATTACTACACATAGATACATTTTTAAAAAACTCTTGAGATTTTAATCACTGTAGGTCATTTAGTTATAACAAATTGTCCTCAGAGTTTACTGGATGTTCATTAAAATCTTTAATCCAATCACTGAGGCTGCAAAATTACATTTAGTTGCAAGGTTCCAGCTTCAAAATACTGGAATAAATAGAAATTTACACAATTTTTGAGTTCTTGGAATTTGAAAAGCTTAAGGAAATGATAACCCTACGGTGTCCATAAGAGGGTATGAAAGGACCCAGCTAATGAAGCTGCTTAACAACATAACAGCAGGTTAAACACCACCTGCATTAGCCAGTGTTGGAACTTTAAAAAGCACATTAGGACAAACCATGAAATAGGGCAATTTTCAGGTTGTTCACATCACTGAATGTATTGTAATGTGCTAACTATATTACTACATGGGACAAAATGCACAAGATTTGTTGAATGCGAACATATTTTAAAAGTGGCACAACCACTGTTCACTGTGACTTATGCGTGAAAACAAACAGAGTGAAGTAGAGACTTAAGGAATTAGAATTTATGGCAGGTTTTAAAGCCTCTGACTTTTCAAACAAATGTTTTGAAAAAAACTTTGTGCTGGAAAAGGTTGGCTAATACCTTGGAGCACATAGTAATTCAGAAGTTGAAGAACTCTGAAACACACTTAAGCTGGATGCCTTATCCACAGTGCATGGTTGTGGTCAAATCTATACTTTCATTTTCAAATCTCACAAGTGCTTGAAATACCCATGACTAACTTAAAATTGTATGGCATTATAACCCATGAAAGAGGTCAAAAAGAAAATGAGGACTGGAGCAACTAAAAAAAAACAACCTTCCGCCCACTTCTCTCTGCCATAAAGTTCCTGGTGTCTATAGAGAGCCAGACATCTCACTGCTCTGATCATTAACTAGCCAGCCAATCAAAGCCTTCTGGCCATGGAGCAATTATCTGCTCTCCATAGCATAGGTGGAGAAGCAACCAGCAACCCCTCAAGCACTCTCTCTCTCTTTATCTCCTGAAATAACTGCAAATGCTGCACGCTTGTATGTAAAACAGAGGGGAAAAAGGATTTGTTTTCCTCAGACTGAACTGAGATCACATTACATGCCATGCCAAGTACAAAGTCTGAAATTGCAGGGGTGGATATTTACCTCTCACTATTTCAAGGCACACATTCTTGCCATTACATCAATTTATTTCAGTGTCATGTGTGTGGGCTAGATTTTGTCTAATTGAATGAAAGGCAACATGAGTCACATTGGACATGACTTTAATGATCTTTCCAGGCCACATACTGTACTGATGAAAAATAACACAATTTTGAGCTCAGTTCTCTTCTCGGATAGAGCGAAGGCTGAAATCATTGAAGAAACAATTTTGACAGCCCACAATTTGTCAGATTCTGCTGAGATGTGTTTAGAGGTACGCGTTTCTGAAGAGTGCTTGCATTTTGTCAAGGGTGTGGTAAAGCTCTGCACCTCGCCATTAAGGTCAATTAACAGAAATGTCGTTAAGATCACTTTATATTTATTTAATATTATAATTTTTTAATGGTGCGATGCTATATAAAGCCTGGACTGCACAACACCTGTAAGGATTTTAAAATGTCTAATTAATCTTTTATGTGAGGACAGTGTCTTACATTCAAACCACCTTTAAATACTTACATGTCCTGCTGTGACTGCAGTTTACAAAAAGTTATACTGACACTGCCCCCTTTAAAAAGCTAAATTACCACCTTGAGGACTCAAATATTTGAGGACTCAATGTTACCATTATCAATTTGGTATTCATCATATTGAGAGGAGAATATCGGTCATTCAAGTATAATAAGCAGAACATTCTGCAATACTTAACAGTGAACTGATGGTTTGGAAGAAAACCCTACATAAGTATGCAGTCAAAACTAAAACTAGACTAGAAAATGAAGTATTTCAGTGTTTTGCTAAATAACAACTAGTGGTACATTAAATAGCCTACACTCTCAAAAAGCACGTGTCTCCTAAGGGATGTGGCTACTTTAACTTTTTTATGATCCCACTGGGAGGCAAAATGTGTTTGCCTGTTTCCTAGGAAATGCAGTGTCCAGGAGCCCCTGGCTAACCCAGGCCTGATGGGGGGGCTGTGTGAAATCCAAACTGACTGATCCGGGAAAGAGCCAAGATTACACCACTTCCCCCCTGAATTTCGTCCTTCCTAACAAAGACCTTCCTGTAACCACAGTCAAGAGAGCCGTTAGTTAGCAAGTAGAGCTGCAGAATGATGGTTGAGGGCCACTGTGGGAAAAGGCAGGGGGCTCCAGCATTATGTTACTATTCCCCCAACATAAAGACCAGAAGTCCCCACTATCAGTACCACCCACCACTTTGCTCCCAGTCTCTTAAGGAGGTGTCAAGTTCTGGCACCTACTCCACGCCCTGGCAGGTTCAGATGTCACTCCACCAGAGAGCCTGTCAGTGCCTCAGTGGTCAACGGGGGTTACTTGCAGTACTAGTTTCTTTCACTGGAGGCAGTAACAGCAGTTGGAAAACAAGCTTCACAGAGCATAGCGACAAAAAAGAAAAGTTATGCAATCCAATAAGACTGGATTAAAATAAAGACAGCCCCTTAGTTAAAAGGGATGTTCTTCAATATCATGCCACTGAAATATCTGCTCTGTTGCCTTTGTTAGAAATTACTCCTGTTTATTTTCCATGATGTCCAAAATCATGTAAAGTGTGGATGTAGAATACAAGGAGAGTGGTGGGCTATTTAGTTGAAGGAGTAAATAGTCTCTCAACAGAAAGGCCACAAGCACATCGTTTTTCTTCTGATGGTTTAAGCAGTCGAGGAGTAGTCCATAACAGGTTTAATTATGCCACACAAAAAGGAATGTTCTCTGCTAAATCACAGTGCTGTGGCACCCGGCTCGATAACTCCTTCAAGAACAATGCACCCTGCACCAAAGACATTGTCTTACAGAACACAAAGATGTATCATTTGGCCAGGAATGATAATTAGATGCTGAATTTACCGAAACTGTCAATATCAACATCGATACTGGGGCTCTTAGTGTCTATCATCCTGCAGATCAATGACAATTTTCAGCCATGAATTCAAGAAAATGATTGCTTTCAGATAAACCACAGAAGAGGAAATTTGAGACACTTCAAAGCAATCATCTCTTTCCATCTTTGTCTGTTTTGAAATTTTATAATATTACGTCTTCATTCAAACACAATTATGCTTCAACATTCATGAGAAATCATCAAAAAAGAAGTAAAATATTAGTAAATATGAGTGAGGATTTATAATATAGGTGAAACCAATTTTTAGGGACACAAATATCAGACCACTATGTTGATGAGAGACACTGGATTATAAAAAGTAGGGTTGATGTTTTTCAGATATTACTTTTCTTTAAAAGGAAATCTACATTTTTAACACTGATATAGTTTCACCTCTTCAAGTAATAACTACAAACCTCTGAAATTACGCATTTTTAAATTGGAACTGAACTACACTGGAGTGGGTTAGTAGTGGTTAGTAGTCCAAAGGAAGTTCGAGAACCGTTCTGATCATTTTTTAATTTAAAATGCTGAAATTCACTGAATGTCTAAGAACACTGACATGAACATTAGCCTCCCTTTTTTATGTCATGTGTTAGTTTTGGGCTGTTGGAGGCTATAAATGCAAATTGTCCCAATTCTCTGATGTTTTACAGATAAAAGCCATTAGTCAGATTTAAAAAAAAAATCAGTAAAACGCCTCTTTTAAAAAAGGGAAATATTGGCAAACTAACAACATGCAAACAAAATCTAAAATATATCTCAACTGTGGGCTGTGCAGAGGCAGCTCCAAGGGTCCATATATAACTCAGTTCCTGGCAAATTTAGGGCTGTGTTCAGCAGGTGTTGGACTCAGCAGGAATTGGAGGTCAATGACACGGATTTAGACATTGAAAAATGTATAATTGCTGGTCACATCACAAAGAACAAATTAACACTGCAGCAAAGTAACACTGTAATCTTCAGAGAGGTATAAAGACCAGTTAGTCAGGCCTGGAATCTCACAGAGAAAATGAGAGCCACTTATCCAATAACGAGTACTTAATGAGGGTCCCTTTAACTAGTTACAGTGTCTCTCTTTCCCTTGGAGAAACATTTGTCTTACAGTACAAATGTGTTTCATGCATCATTTCTATTGTGAGAGAGAGTGCTGTAATAACGGTATAAATCACAAAGGGCCTAGGTTGGGGTAATGAGACTTAAATCTCTTAAAACAACACCATGAACTCAGCTGAATGATAAAATGATGTGGTGGAGGAAAATACTACCTTCTTCGCGTAAAGCTACACCGCTCTCCACACAAGGCTGTTGGCAGCGCAGAAGCCCTACTTCATTTAGCTCTGACAGGCAATTTAATACCACAAAATTACTAACCTTAGCTTTGCAATTACTTTTCCAGCTCTGAACATTTTCAACCCCTCTGTAGATGTAATCTAAGGTTAAGGCCTCTGGATAGGACAAACCCTGAGTTCTGAACTCACACTTTTACTAGGGCTCTAATCAGACAAAAACACAGTCAACACAGGAAATGTAGAAAGGATAAAAGTTCACCCATTTACGAGGCAGTTTTGTTAGATCTTGGCTTCTCTACCATGTTCCTCTTTTAGCCTGCCAACACAATATGAGATGAAAAGGACAGATAATGAAATCTAATAGTTGAGGAATAACAAACCAAGCTGTAATCAAGTATAATTGTGATATTAGGTCATTATTCTGCTGTTAATGGGCTGATGAGCAAACATTTTACTTCTTTAGTCGAGGGCTTTATCATAAAGAAAGACAAACTGAAAACCCGCAGTAATAACACACAGTGTAATTGATTAACTTACTAACTGCTTAACAGCACCTATTCTTCAGCTATGTAATTCCCTTTTTAATCTCAGCATCCTAAGATTAACCTTAGAGAAGCCATATTTAATTCCCCGATGGCCTTTCACAGTAAGGCCTGTTTTGTCAGCGGGAGGAAGCAGGAAATGATTTGTACTGATCAGTCTCTGCTCTCCTTGGCTCTTAACTGCAGCTTTGCTGAGCTTCTGACAGATGTGTCCCCCGCTGTCTGATTAAAAATGGTCATTTCTCCAGCACACAATGTCGTGCAGTAACCTTTCATTTGACAGACATGCCGCCGTTTGTTCATCTTGTCCATCCACGGCGAGGATATTGACATTCAGATTTTGCCTGGGCTTTCATCTCCGAACAGATGTCGCAGTTGGCAAGTAGTTTAGACAGGAACAGCAGGTAGGACAGAGCTCAAGGAGCAACAGGAGACAAGAGGCAAATGTGACAATGTGCAAAATAAGGGCATGTTTTACATCCGTCTGTCCTCTTATCCTTGCTGCAACTCCCAATGACCCTCATAGAACATCTGCCTGCTGTGCTGGGCAGGTATTTGTGCCATCCCCTCTCCTTGGCCTGTTTCTCATTCTCACAGCCCGGTCTGGTTTGAAAGGAACACGGGCCAAATAGTGGAAACCCTCGCTCATCTATGACAGGCTGAAACACAAACCTCAAACCCCTGCGGCGGGCCAAATCCCCGTGCTTGCACAAATGAGGATTTTCTAATGTCAGGCCTGTTTGCATGGGTGTAAACTTGTGGAAGTGTAGGTATTAGATAGGATATCAAAGTCAACAAGGCTGTTGCTTTAAGCTGATCCTTCTGTCCCCTGGAAAGATTCTGCTCTGTGAAAGCCCAGCGGAGCCTTCAGATGTTTCCCCGAGTGCAACCTGATCCATAACAGAGAGAGCCATGCAGCTCCCTGCACTATCAACACTTCATGCACAGCAGGGCCACTCTAATATCCTATACCCAGTCGGAAAGCACTTGAAAAATCACACAGCCAACCAGTAGAAGTCTATCCAACACATTTGCTGAATGTAGCAGTTTTATTTTTCTACCACCTGTTTAAAGAGTCCCCCAAATATTAAAAGTTAACTCCTAGTCATTATAATATATGGCAGATGATTTATTTAACTAATAAATTTAACTGTGTACCAAAAAAATATTAAAAAAGAAATTTAAAAAAATGAATGAACAAAATACGAAATGTACAGTTTGCAAACTTGGGCGTTCAAAAAAAGAAAGAAAAAAAAAAAAACACGTGCTGCTGATGCCCATCTAGCAGCCAGGCGGCGTGACGACAATACCCCATCAGCCTTTTACGGCTGAGGGGTAAAAACTGTACTTTTGCTTGTTTTTCAGTAAATGCAATGAAAAGTGCTTGGAAAGTACAAGATTCAGATAAGCCTCTTTCCTTGATCTGCTGCCATCTGGCTTTGTGGATATGATCACTGAAACTGCTGAGTAATTCTGTATATTTGTTTGTGCTGTGTCATGCATTAATAGCAAGTTTTAACCCACCGAGGCATTTTTTGATATCTTGGCTGATTGGCTTCCAATGCTAAATACTCACAATATGTACTTAACATGTAGGTCTAGACATGAAGTTATAGTCCTTCTCCCCATGTAGAACAGCTGATCATTGTGATGTTTGTTTACAGCTGGCATGCCACTCATTGTGCCCTGCCTAATCTTAGGTGACTCGCTAATGGGGTAGACAAAAACTGATTTGGTTGCCTATCAAAGCAAATTTCTGTCAATCAATCTCAACGAGGGAGTTGTCACCTCATCCCGGCACTGTCCATCAACGTGTTTGTCACTGTGGAGCTCTTGGATCGCAGTGCCCACAAAGGAAAGCTTTCATTTCTAAAACAACCAGCAGAGCATAGAAAGCCAAATCATGAGGAAAAGCTCCTTGGGTGATAAAGGTACTTATAACCCTACATATATTTATGGATACCATTAAAAACAAAACTGCTATAAAGAAAATAGCTGACTGCAGAGCAAAAAGCCCGAAGGACCCAATTTCCTCCTGAAGCACCTGATGGACACTCTGACAAGCAGATTGCTTTCCAGTACCAATTTTTGGAGCATGTGAAAAATGGTCCACACAGCCGGTATGTGGTCTGAGATGAGTCATAAATCTTGTTTTATCTCCTCCGTGGTGGTAGCAGAAAGGGATGAGTTGCTTTTTTTTCATCTCATTCACATGTCTATCTGTCTGTTATCTGTGCCCTTGAGCAAAGATTACTGATGCCCTGTCTTTGATATATGACACATCACACAGAGCAGCTTTTCATCCTGTGAATTAACCCAGAGAGGGAGGGAAAAAAATGCAAACCTGACTGCCGTCAGCCAGGGGGGCCCTCTCGCAGTTCCTTTGTGCTCTTGTGCACCCCACCTTTCTCACTCACACGATCCTTCCTACCTTTCTCCGCTCAGAGCCGTGGGTTCCCTCCTCGCTCCCTACTTTTTGATACCAAGTAGATGGCAAGCAGAGAGCATCACGGGTAGCCAAGTTCGGTGGCAAATTGTTTATCTGACCTCTGCACGTCTCTGCATTTTATAATCTAGTGTGTGTCACCCCTGTCTCATCCCCATAACAAATAGCCCCTGTCAGTTCCTGTTTCCTTTATCAGAAGCAAGAGGCGAGAAGAGGACCACTGTAAGTAACTGCACAGGAAAGAAATCTCCTACAGAAAAAAAAAAAAAACCCAACAAAAAAAGGGATTTCAAGTGAGTGATGAGAACAGAGATTCCCATAATGATGCCTCAAGAGCAGAAAAAGGCAGATAAAAGGCAGAGATTAAAGAAACAAATGGCGGTATATTATGTGTTAACAGCTTATGTATGTCACGGAAGGAAAAAAGACTGCGATAGGCTTTCAGGAGAATATTACTGCTGTGTTACTGTCCCTGGTGAGGAATATTTTATTATTCAGTAACCAGGAAGGCAAGCAGCACTGAGTGCAGCCTAATGTATCATCTCCTAATACATCTGAATAATGGCAATTTAAATGAGTAAGACAAATAGCAGTGACCACTTTGTGCAATCTAAAACAGAATGTAAAATAACACATTAGGCCTGACTGCCACATTGGAAATTAAAAGACTCTACATTACGGAGTAATAACCATTTCTCTCCAGACTCCAGACTTCATTAACCCAAAGCTAATCTCCCACTCAAACTCCCTGATCTTAACACGCCACAGGGAAAAATGCGTTCTGTAAATACTGGGTGTTTTGTGTTTGGAATAGGTCCATATAGCAGAACATTGCCTGCGTTTTCTTCTTTTTTCATGCAAATAATCCAGAAAAGGTCATAAATAAAATATTACGCTACAAGGGGAGTGCTGTAATCCATTATCATAATGGCAATGTTTGTGATCTATTTCATTAACATGCAGTCTTTAACCCAAACAAATGCGTTCCTCACCCCAGCATTGCATAGCCATTTACAAGATACAAATGCGCTCATGTGTCTTAACCTAGAGAGCCGCCCTTTTGATATACTGCAGACAAACATTCAGAGCGGGGCAACATTTGCTATCTCTCTGTGATTGTTAAATTAAAATAACACACTTTATTTTGGGGGCAAAAAGGGTGCCGCGTGACACGTCTATTAGGCAATGATGGCAAAATTTGAAAATCTTAAAAACTACTCGGCTCCTTCCACGGCAAATCAAAATAAAGGCAGACAATGTTGGAATAAAGCTGTGCCATTTGACAGTGGTGGCTGACAATATGCCCTATGTCAGATGCACTGAGTGCAACACTGTTTATTTCTCACACCGATGTTCACTCAGCACCATTTAAAAGATGATGTGGACAGCAGCTTCCATATGTGTGAATGACTGTAACATAAAGCTGGAGGGCACACAGGCCCGCTTTCTGCCTCCTGTAAGTGTTAATATAACCTTTTCATCTGCTCACCCAATGGCTCTCCTGAATCAATTCCCCTGCAGTGTCCCTCAGCGTCTGTACAACTGGCACCTCCACAACTTGTTCCATTTGTTATATTGAGCTCCATCTGGCCTCGGTCATTTGGCTTTTTAATTTAGTTGTCTCCCGCTCTCTAATTTGTCTCACATTTACAAATGGCACTGGCTCCCTGTTCCAATCTGCCCCTCATCAGAGGCAGAAATACATTTTCACCAGCCGTTGGGCCAGCAGTAAATCTGTAATGCCGGGTTATTAATAGATAGTAACAGATGTTTACTGATTGTTGATTACCAGTCTTGTTGACCAGCAAAATCTGTTCATAAATGGAAGGGAATTTATAGCAGGGCGAAATATGCATCTCATCCAAGGAAAATGGATGAAAGACTCAGCCTTTAAACTAAGAGACGGTCTAAACCCGTCAAGAGCAAACAGACTAAAATGTACACGTTCAAATTAAGTTCTTTTTAATTCATGTTTAGATTTAACAGTTTGGGTAAAAGACCTTTTTTTAATATCCTTAAAAACTATATTTAACAGGCATCCTATTATGCTAAAGGGCTACTCTTTCAAGCTCAACCTCGCTCTCTTTACCTCTTATTGTAGTGCAGTTAGACAGTAACTTTTTGACCACACAAACATCAGTGGGAAGTGACACGACACATTTCACATGTCACTCCGCAGCAGCAGCAGCAGCTGCTGTCAGGCTGCTGATCCATCTTTTAGCTAGGTCGGCGAGATGAACGACTTCTTACGGAGCGGCTCTGTGAGAAAAGTTCCCATTAATCTATGATCACCCAGTTTCATATATTTCTAAAAGTTTCAAACATGATTTCAAATATAAGAATTCTAACATCGCACTGTATTTAACTGCAGTCAGTGGTAACGACTTAACATCTAATCAACCTCTGTGTTATTCTTCCATTAACAACCATAGCAATGTTTTCTAGTTTCTCTGCTTCCCCCGACCAACCCCTCGATTAAAAGAGTAATAATTTATGTGTATAATTTTCTATTTACAGACATTGTGCTGAGAAACTGGGGAGCCACACACAAGTTTCAAACCATGACAAGTTATAAACTTTAAAGCAGGCAGTAAATAGCTCTGTCACTCTATCCCTAGTGTTATATTACCTGGACACATTTATCTGACGGGCGGTAAATCTCAATCCCCCTTACCCACGAAAAACGGAAGGGGAGACACGAGAAAACAAACTGCACATGGAGGGACAAAAGCAGGTGAATAGTTAATGAAATAAACATGATGTTTTGAAAGGGGCATCGGTATTAATGTTGGCTGTAAGTGAAAACGATTTTTTGGAAAGACAAGCACGGGCCCTAAAAATTAATTCAATAACGCTTTCCTCAAGCTGAACAGCTTATAACTCCCTGGAAACAGTCTGCATTACTTAATATATAAACATATATATATTTATATATATTTTACAGTTGCTTCACCTGCCTGATATCCTTCAGCCCTTTCCTTCAGAAGCTGTCAGAGCCGCCAAGTATAATATATGGCCTCTCCAATGAGAACAGCTGTAGCCACTCTCTCTGCTGCTGCTACCCTGCCCTGCATGAAATAATACATCAAGATTAATTGATTTCCCGTCACACTCTTAGAGAAAAGAAAATTAATTTTCATGTATCTTTTCCCACCAACCCCCAGCATATGAATTTTGTACATGGCATGTAATTTAAGTTTTTAATTATTCATGAGGACTAAAAACATGATAAAGTGTTTTACAGAAGGCCCCAAGGCCGTAGCCAAAAGCTTAATGTGCACTGAGACAACTATAGCAGTCCCCGATGCCTACATAAATAATAAATGTATTTAGATACAACTTTGTACATCTTAGGTCAACCCAACTCTCTCTCTCATGGATTGAGGAGCGTGAATGCCAACTTTTGAATCTGATGAGTCAGAGCAGATCACCAATGATCAACAACTATCAGTGATAGTTGTACTAAAGCTGAGACAGGTATTAGCCTTTTGGCTTCTCTGTATACATCTTGTACTTCACCATATCAGCTGTGTCACCTGTAAGTCTCGTTCTGGTTTTGGACCTGTTGAGGAGCCCCCAACACAAACGAACAGGAAGTGGTCCCAGTAGCTTAAAGGACACAAATACAGCTGGCTGTACAACAGTTATATTGAATATGCATGCACTTTTATCTGTTGCATTTGGTTTTATACAAGTTATGAGTGTTATATTTTACCCAACTTATTTCTTTTGACTGTTAAATGTAACTAATTGCAAATGGAATAAAATATTATTATTTAATATATTAACATTAACAATTTAAAAAATATATATATATATACAAATAGGTCATATACTGCATTAAATTACATTAGCAATGTTAAAATAAATAAGAGTAAAGAATAAAGAGTAAATCAAACTGTTATCCTTGGTGTGAGAAGAAAACCCGCTGAAGCCATTTTTTCCTCTGCCATCTGTTTAAACTCTGTCCAAGTGCATGTCAGTTGCTGATATGTGTGTCAGTGGATGATTGAGAAGTATGTCTGCTGTGAGAAGAAAGAACACTGCCTGCATCCACCGGCTTTACATGCAGGCCAAAGGAGGATGCCATGCCACTGACGAGGAGGCAGCTTGCTGGGGTGAGTGGCAGGCGAGGCTGCAGGCTGATGTGAATGCTATACTCTGATCCCTCATAATATGGGAGACAGCAACAAGGATGAGCATGAGGAAATTACATTAACTGAAAATAATAGCTCCTTTGCATGCATCTCGTGCAAGTGCGAGTCATTGCTGATACCAAGCATTTACCATATAGACACCATTATTATTTTTTTTATTTTTTTTTAAAGTGCAGACTGGTGAATGAAATCATCAGCGCCGATGATTACTTACATATAGCAACAGAAATAAAATGTGTTTCAGACTTTAAGTGTTTCAACATTTCTTAATCCCTTATTGAGACACCACACAGCCTGTGGTGGATGTGAGAGTCAACTAAAAACAAATATGAGTTGTCAAAAAAAGTAGTGAAATTTGTTCTTTCCGAAGGAAACTCAAAGGACGATTTGAATCCACTTGTTTGTGCTGGTATGAATTAATAAAAGAATATTACAATACAAACAGTTAAGTTTTAGTTAACTATAATAACCTTGGTAATTACGTATAATTAAGTGCCGACGATTTCATTCTCCAACTTCTGATTTTTTCAGGCGTCATTATGCTTTTCATTACATTTATTAATGCTACAGTCACACTGGGGAAAAACGGTAGTTTAAGACGAGAGCACGAGGAAAATTATTGCAACCATGTGCAATGAACTTGGAATCTCTTAGTCTTTAATTGGTTGCTTCAAATACAGGGACATGGTCTGCAGTCACCCACAGCCAGTCGCTATCTTCAAAGCAACTTTGATACATCAAGACAGCAAAAAAAAACAGCATTAAGACCGAGCCAATGTGACATCATTTTGTGATTGAATGGGGTCATCTGCATTATTGGGTGCAAATTCACATGAAACCAAAACTTATAAGAGAGATTACAAGAGATAAGAAACAGAAATTCAGAAATTTCTGTACAAACAGTGACATAATTGTTCCAAAACAACATAGGCACTCAGCAGTCTTTCTTAAATCTAGGAATAAAACTAGAATTCAACCAGTTGCCAACCACCACGCAAATCGCAGATGAGTTTTGCTCATCGATGCAGATTGATTTCAACATGTTGGCAGTCTGTCGGCATTTATAAATCAGACAGCAAACAGACCTTTGCCAGTCTGTCTGAGAGTGATTGCAGTCAGCCTCAGTTGGACCACAAGTGTTTGGAGAAAGGTTGCCTGGTTGACCAGACGTTGAGGAGTGGTCACAGAAACGAATACAAAAAAAATTCAAAGCAATCAACGGGTAACCGCAGTGTTTTTCTAGTGGCAAGAAGGTCGCCATCCTATTTTTAATCTACTATGACTGAGCCATAAATATGTTATACTGGAGCATGTCTGCCTTTTTTATTGAAGTGTATACTAACTGGACAAATCATCCTATGCAACCCCTACCTGTAGTTTCTTATCACTTTAACACACTTTTGTGATTCTATGCACTGAATAAAACACCCATTAAGACCGCGCACATTTTCTAAAAGCTCACAAGAACAAAGGAATGATTAACGTATTAGGGGAAACCACCCCCTGCAGCCCTTGGATTTGTCTTGGCTGATAGTAAGTGTAGTTTAATTATAAGGTGAGATGTTTGTGTACAGATGTGTGATATCACACGTATATTTGGGCGTGTGAGCATGTGTATGTGTGTGTTCATCTTCTGGATGCTCTTACTGTGGTACTAGTTAAATTAGGTTGTCTAGCAAAAGGTTATAATTATGGCTGCGGAGCCTAATTAGCATTTACTATATTACAACAACAAAGGCCGCAGAAAATCACACTAATTCCACAATTCAATGCTAAACTATCAGGCTGGCTTGCTGTACAATAAGAATTAATATAAGCACACTGCAATGAGCCAATCTTGCACTCCTGCTGAGCGTGTTAAATCATTTTTCACTCCTTCCAGATTGTTCCCATCAACAACTATTCCCAGGAACCCTAATAAGCCCATATCCTCATTAATATCATAAAGCCTAAATGATATGCAATCTCAAAACATGCTTTAGCAAATTAATAGGCCACTGACCCCATAGATACTGCTATGGAATTTTTCCACATGGGACATGAGGGTGCATATTGTCGGGTGTCAACAGTGGCACAATCAGGAGTGATGAAAAAACTTTGGGAATGCTCATTCTGCAAAATTATGTATACTTCACATTAGCCTATGCTCAGCCTATAAAGCGATTTCTGCCGAGATGCGGTTTACTGTCTCGAACCAGGAGGATGATCAGGATGTTTCTGCACCAAAGCTGCAAATTCTAAATCGCACACACATCTCCAACCCGACAGCACACAGCGCACGGATAATCTATACTATTACCGCAGTTTCAAGGTGGCGACCAAAGATTAGTGCCACCAATTCAGTATCTGACCAAATGTCAAATATGGTCACAATCTCACCCTCTGTTCCTGTTTTAAGGCTTTGAATAATGACCAGAAAAGTGTTTTTATTTTTATTATGCCGCAGTGAGTTTGACCTTTGACCTTTTGGATACAAACTGTCATGACATCATTATTATCGCTTATTTTAAAAAAAGCAACATTTTCTCATAACCAGGATGTGAATTCTGGAGTTTAAAACACAACCTTTATTCACCAAATTATATCCAATTGTTGGTTAAGCTCCACCCGAGAAATGTAGTGTGTCCTCAAGAGTCTTAAACGTAAAGCTGGAGCTTCCTTGTGAGCAAGCCTTTAGAAAAACGAACAAAACTGAAATTAAGACTATTTTGCAAAGAAACGATGATTTTGCTGATGTAACTTTACCTCAATGTATCGACAAGTTTTAAATTATAACTACCATAAACTATCTCACTTTAATTTCTCCTTTTTTCTACAAATAACTTACAGCGTGCCCTTGTGCACCTCCCTGTGCACCTCCTACACGCGGTAAATCTTTCTACAAAACAAGTGAAATACCACTGCCTAGGCAATATACACTGAATATGAAGAACGAACTGCTCTGAATTTCGATCACTGTCAGGAAACAACTGTCAACCTTCCTCCCTTTAACCTATGTAAGATGGCTAACTTGTCTAATTAAATCGCATCTAGGCAATAAATTCATACTAATAACCAGATGCACAGGGACCATCTGTTCTGAAATGGCAATACACACAGATGTGATCTGAAAAATCAAAGGGGAACATGGATAATGGTTGATATGGATGGATTGCTACATATATGTGGATATGGAAGATAACGATTGATGGAAGAATGCAGATATTGACAGATGACATTTATAACAAATAAAAATTTCCATTTGGCCCTTCAGCACATGGCATTTATTGCAGCCGACTGATATATTATTTACTTTCTTTGACATCTGGAGTTAATGTTCCTTATCGTAGTAACAAAAACAATTTAGAAAGGCAACTTCCACAAGTCAAACTATTTCATTTCCCAGGCTCCTCTCTGCTATCTGTCTCCATTGAAATATTCTCTATTTATTCTGGAAAACTTAAACAACTGCTGTTATGTCCGCCTAGAGCTGGCATAAGCCAGAGTAGCAGATTCATCATTATAATACTTAGCACTGAGGGAGAAAAAATGCAGAGCTGCACTATATCGCAAGCATGATTTAGACCCCACGGAGGCCACAGGAATTCAGGCTGTCAGAGTCTGAAGTAAATTCAGTTCCTGTAAATAAATTGGGATGTCCAATGCTTGCACATGGTATCCGGTTCTATAAACCAAAGGGAGGATCCTAAACTACAGTTGTGTTCTGGTGTATTATTGAGTGTGTGAGGCACAAAAAAAGTGAACAAATGTGGCCATGTCTTCCCTCTGTGCCAGATCACAACAGAAATATGTCAAGATAAGATACAAAAAACCCAACAACAACAAAAACACAACACCTGTCATCTTTCTCATTTGTAACAATCATTTGGAAAGTTTGTAACAAGCGTTCACATCACCACAATGACATCTACTCATTTAGCGCAATCTAAACTGAGAACTACTGAAAATAACTACCTGGTTGCTGAGCAACAAAAAGCAAATGGCTGCTTCCCCGTGTTATGATGGCGAGGTTTCATGAAATATGTGGTGTTGTCAAGTCAGTTAACTACAGATATTGACATTGTAAGGATATGTGTATGAAAAAGCAGGGATAGTACTCAGCTTGCTAACATTGTTATAAACCCACAGTTTTATGATTCATCATCTGCGGCAAGTCCAAGGGCTAGAACATAAAACTGTTCAGGTCTAAGAGGTCCAGAGACTTACACAGAGGTTATACTGCAATCTACAAGCCTGACTGAATTGCTGAGCACAAGGTCACAAGACTGATACCACAGTTAATAGCAATATTAAAAACAACCAAGGGTATTATTCCCGAGTCATAGATTGTAATTTCAGTAGACTTAGCCTGCAGGAACTACATTTTCCTTTAGATAAAGCAATGTAATTACTATTACATTACATTTTAAAATGACAAGGGGTTTACAAATACAGAGCAACTAAAGAATTAACTTCAACTGACTTTTTGGGAAAGCTGTAAAAGGAAAAGAAGTGCATTGGTAACATTTTGCAATCAGAGAGGAAAGCAAATAAACTTGATTTCTTGTGGGACTTGTTGCTTAGTTACCAAACATCTTTTTTATGAATTTAAAGAAGACTTGATAACCATATTTCTGTTTAAATAATACTGCAATAAACCAATCCAATTATCTCCTGTCTTGAAGTATCATCCTCAAAGGAGAAAGACAAGTCTAACTTATATATATTGATATACACATGTAGCACATGCATGTTATTCAGTGATGGTATGAAATACAAGCAATGACCAGCAAAGGCAAGATCAGTACAAACAAACAGCATTTTTTCATTTGAAGCTTTTGGTTTAAAACCATATAATGAATGTCAAGTTTTTACTGTAGCATCACATGGCACTGTGTTGTCATGTGAAGCCATAACAATTGCTCTATTTTTGTTCCATTATGTTTGTAGTTTGTTTGCTTACTTTGGCAACACTGTGACACTATGAGTGCAGCAGGCGGCTGGTTTGTCACTCTGTTAATGCGAAAAGGTGTATCCAGGCAGATGCTTTATTAAAATATTCAGATACACAGTCAGACGCAAACTATCTTGGTGTTCACCCTCAAGTGCGAGTTACCTATTACAACAGTATTACCGCAGTAATGTTTTAACCTTGACCATGTAAAACAGGAGTAAATGGTGTTTAGACATAACCAATTACATAGATCAACAAGAAGGAACGGGAAATAAAAACTTGCATCTGATAAAACCCAGTTACCATCTGCAGTTGAAGTAAATAAAGTCCCACTCACTATTTATTGAAATGCATTGCTCAACCTAAATATTACAGGTGCCCAGTGCATGTTAGTGTACATAGCTTGAATTTACAAGCTGGTTTGCATGGACTGGCGTGGAGAAGAGCTGTAAACTAAACTTATATTTATACCTTAGAGGTTTGCAGTGAGACAAACATGCCGACATCAAAGGTTAAGAAATACACTGCATAAATACAGGCTGTTAAAAGATCACAAATCAATAGTTACGTAAAGAATAACAGAACGGAATGATTAAACTAAGTGGACACTGAGCTCATAATATATGTGGAAGGTGGATTTAACATACTGGCTTAAGTAAAACATTTCAAGATGAGGGCATATGGAAATAATAATACTTCTTTTCCCACCATATATTTCCATCATCTCATTATGATGATTTACAGTGCAAACAAATAGCTTCTATACCCTCCCCTTTGCTTTGCTTTGGTCCTTTAGAAAAAAAAAAAAAAGAAAAAAAATTTGAAAAATGTAAGACTGCAAGCTAGCCTGCTTCTCACTACGAGCCGACACAGGCATTTATAACCTTAAAAATGACTTCTGGGTACCAGGTATCCAATTATTCCTTACCCAGGAAGCAGTGCTAAATGGAGCACTGCAATGATTTACTCGGAACCTCTCCTTTTATTAAAACACTTTGTCTTATTGTTTTATTGATTTACAATCCGTCCTACTTTTTTGGCATCTGAAAACAATCAAGGCACAGGGCAGCAGAATGTTTGGACATTAATCGTTAAAAGACAGTGTTTTATTCCTGGCCTGGGGTTTGCTGCACCAGCTGCTGTGCATTCTGGTAAGAGGCAGTGATTTATGACCCGGCAGCAATAACGATGAGGCGTGCTCATTAACATATCGACAGGCTCCAAGATGGATCATCAGCATTGATTATTTCATGGCCTGTTGATGCCCATTTGTTAGAAAAGAGAGAGAAAAGGGGGAGTGGGAAAGTAAAGAGGGGGGAAAAAAGGAGGAGGGAACGGATGGGCTGGTTTAGAAGGTGTAAGGATTTCTCGCTTGAATCCGTGCAGCACAAGGGAGAAAGACAAAACCCTGACTCCTTCAATCACCACAGCCATCACTCTACTGTCAGAGAGAGAAATCAATGATTGACAGCATTTAACCAGTCCTCAGCACTTGGCAGATCCATACAGAAGAAAGGTACTCGGTAGGGAGGGCCATACAGATCTGTCTATACATATGCTGTAAAACATTACTTCACAGTGAGAATTACAATATCAATCAGTCAATGCCATTCTCTATTCAAATGGGGAGGGCGCTTACAGTCAGTGTCATCTGTGTTCAGTATATTGACTGATGAATTAAAGTCCTACTGGGGCAAGTAAAAATAATGACTTTTCATCAAGCGATGTAACAGTTATATAAATAGATGTGGACAAGAACATATAATGAATTACAACAAGTCTCATCCCAGGTTGCATTAAATTTAATTTGTGTTTAGCATGAAAAATCTAAGAACTTTAGATTAACAATTTTTGATGAATTGGATGGTGGCATATACAGCTGAAAATCAAATAACTTCACCCTTCACAAAGGAGCAATGTGAGCAGGTCATATGCACCTCTCAAAAACCTGCATTAGCAGCTATTTTTAACTAATTATTCATGCGAGTTAGAAAGGAAATGAACTTAAAGATGTCAAAGCAAAATAATCCACTGTGTGAACTGTATATATATGTTCTAGTAGACAAAAAAAAAGTATATAAAAATATATATAAAATACATCAACCCAACAACTTTATCCCAATGGAAAGGTCATGGGTTCAAACTTTGATCCTAATCTGCACCAAAGACAAGGGGTTCCTCTTTTACCTTTGACCTCTCTACCAATTATCATGACCCTACTGAACAGACAAATACACATAATCGCCTTGGTGGAGGTTATGCATGCAAGATGGCACAAATATGGATAAACTGGACACAAAAAATGACAATCACTGCAATGTTCATGAGATCAAATCCTTTAGGTTTGCTGTTAGTAATCCGTCACTCCGGCAATCCATTCCAAGCATCTGCCATAAGCCATTTCCAAGATCTGACTATTTGTATTCATGACTGAGTAGAACTGTAAGCAAAGAAGTCAGTTTGAAACTATGTGATTTATTTGTTAAGCGGGACTTCTGCACATTTGGCAGTAACCGCAGAAGAAGCCTGAAACTATGAGTAAACAACTGAACGTTAGCAACCATATATACATCAAAAATAATTAGACTAAATCTTCACAACAACAAATCAAAACTTCACTGATAAGCAGTACAACAAGGCTCTCCTCTCCCTCCAGCACTGTGGACTGGACTGCTTCTTATATAGCGCATTTCTACTCTGAGCACTCAAAGCACTTTACACAACTTGCCTCCATTCAAACACAATTCAGGACTTTTTTAGCACTTTTTTTCTGCTATCTAGCATTCACACGCATTCATACTCAAGGTCATGCCCAAGGATGCAGACGGGGATCAAATCACCAAATTTCTGCTCTACCGCCACCTTAAACTGTCATTACTACGATAGGGATACAGTTACCATGGTGAAAGTTGCTAAGTCATGTGACTATCATTCATTATTGAGAGAAAAGCACCCAACAGTTGGCATGAACGACATTCTTCTGGACAACTAACATGGAGGGTCTCAGTGCAGCTCCAACCAGACTATAGAGATGAGTTACAAGCGCATAATACATACATAAAGACAGGAACAGGAACAAGAACCCACAGCATCTCAAATCTCACACCTTGTGCACACGTACAGCCTAGATAACTCACAGTAAAAGACACCAAGCCACAGACGCACAAACACACACACAACACATACATCTTGATGACATGTGTCGGACACATATTGACCATGAAGCCTTCATCTCTGGGGTCTGAGGTAGTGTGAAAGAAATGTCAACATTACTGAGTCAACATTGTCAGACCTCTCAATAACATGATCCTGGATTTTTCAGTGACTGAAGCAACATGCAAACCAAAGCACTGTGGCCAATTCCCTTTCCTTCGCAGCCTACATAAATTAAAAGCACGGAAGAAAAAGAGAGTCAGTCAATTAAGTGACTAAGGGCCTGGCCTTCAGGTGTCCTTGGAGGACAGAGGAAGGAGCAGTGAAGTGATATTACTCTGTGTTCGTGTGTGCATGCATATGTGTGTGTGTGTGTGTGTGTGTGTGTGTGTGTGTGTGTGTGTGTGTGTGTGTGTGTGTGTGTGTGTGCGCGCGTAGGGTAGAGTCTCCCTTCCTTTGACAGTGGGTCTTGCCCTGCCTCTTGTACTGTAAAGACGAGGGCTTTAAATTGCTTCCGTCACTGGGTCCTGAGTAATGAGTGTGATTCTAATCGCAGTTCCTGCGGCCATCGGCATTAGTCTTAATCTGAGCGGGGTGCTCCAACACCAGTGACAAGTAATGCAGAGCAGGTAGGGGCGTAATGAGAGGACACGCGCGCGTGTGCATGAGCACACATACACAGGATACCCCACCCAAGATGCAGAGGAAGGTTTCAGTAATATGTACACAGTTACAAGAGCCTCTCTCCCATCTTTCTCCTGTAGGGCTGGTTAGGTATGCAGAAGCTGTGAAAAATGTCTGAAACCTCCTGCACACAACCAGGACACGCTACAGCAGGATGCTCTGGGTAAGTCTTACATACAGAGATTTAAAGAAAGGGTTCAAGCTTTAGCTTGATGCTATTAAATATTGAAAAACACATCAGTTCAAGTATTAATAACTATATTCCAATACTGCAAATAACACATGCAGTGTGTTTGGCCAAAAAAGTGGGACCTATAACCAAACTATCTCGTTTTACATACTTAAAGATCACAGCAAAATCAAACAATGTGTCATTTTTGTGAGTATGTGATGTGTTTTTATGCTTCAGATATACACATTAGTGTTTGAATTGTTCTTTGTGGGACTAAATTCCTTAGTACCTGCTTGCTGTCACAGTTGTTCATATACACTGGGACAAAAGAGGTAGCAAGGCAGAGTCCACTGGCACTGGGTTAGACGAGGGCTAAATTGCTGTGGGGCTGTGAGTGGCTGCATAGCTGAGCAGGTCGTTCCTCTCTGTCTCTCTGTGTTTGCCTGTGTTAAACTCCCTCCTCTGCCCTCATCCATCCTCTCATCCAGTCTCTGGCTCTGTCCATCTATCAATCGCAGCACTTTGTCAGAGCCCACTCCATCCTTACTGCAGAAATAACAAAGGAGAGCGCATGTGAGAGACTATGCAATAAAGCAAGAGCGAGATTCAGAGGGAACAGGGGAGGAAAGGGAGGCGAGCGGCCCTGCCTACGAGCCTTGTCGCTGGAGAGCTTTTCGCCTCCCATCTGCATCAGCGCTGATCTGCTGACAGAGGCCCTGATGCGCGTCGCCTTCTATTGCACAGGCAAGCAGAAACACTAATGTCGTGCTCCACCCTACCTCAGACTACTCACCTCAGCCCAGACAGCAAAGACAGGCAGCTGGCAAAGAGGAGTTAGAAGGAGGCAGGAGCTGAACGGGTGACAGAGGTGAGAACATGCAGCAAGACAGAAGAACTCGGGAAGGACGGCAGAGAGAATAAACAACAGCAGGAAAACAGAAAACAGAAAACATAGTAGTGGGTAAAAGACTTTGAAATAGAAGAAAGTTGTCAATATATACATTTCTATCTACGTTATCCAGTGAAGTCATTTTTTTGGTTAAAGAACATAATGCACAAATGATATTATCTCATAATTTATCCAGCAAAGTCCTCTTACACCACGGTTTACTCTCTATAGCATGTGCAGCAGAGTGACCAGATGACGGTGCAAACAAGTGGTGCCTTTGCATTAGGTAGCTAATTACTTTGGGGAATACATCAAGTAAACAATCACCAAATCTTTCATAAAACTAACATACTTTATAAAAATCAGTTTTACCCTAGCCCCCAATAGGGCTGGGCCATATCATACCGTTCACGGTAATACCGGTATAATGTTGGGCAACGATAAGAAATTGAAATATTGCGATAGAATATGGGTAAAACGTGCATGCGCAGTGCCTTTGTTTTTTTTTAAATATATGCACATGGCGGAAAAAGCATGGTGGCGACAGAGAATGAGAAGGGCGAAAGTGGATCGTTGAATGAAATGGATGAACCAGAATTGGTTTGTAAAAATGCTGCAACTTCAGTGGTGTGGAACTGGTTTAGCTTTCGTCCGTCAGATACACAACAAAGCACTATTTTTGGTAGCGCATGCTAGCGGGCCGTCGTTATTACCGTGTTTTTTTGGAAAATACGGCACACTTAAAATCAATCTATTGATTTTTCTGAAAATCGACAGGGCCCCTTATAATCCCGTGTGCCTTATGTATGAATTCTCAGGAATTCTAGTTGTGTTTACGGACCTCGAAACGATTTTATGTGGTACACAGCGCTCAAAAATCAGTCAAATGTTTTAGTATGACTTTGTTAAGCTACGAATTGGATTGTTGGAGCGTTGCGGCTATCGTAGGCAGGAGCCTCGCGGAGTGATACGTACTGTGCTTCAACATAATATTAACGTATTATGTGTATAGCCTCTTGTTAAGTTTTGTGGATATTATACATGGTTATGCTGAAGATATGTCGGCCAATTTCCACTGGAAATGCTTTTTGGTTAAACTGTCAGCAAGGAATTTGCATTTGCACTGTTAAATCTTTATATAACTTTAATGCACATAAAAACAGCTGCTTGTGAAGTGAAAATACGTTGATGGGTTTGGGTTTTTTTGCACTAATAAAGTTGTAGAGTTGTAAAGTATTTTGTCTAGTGTCAATTATATCGTCAGTTATATCGTTATCGCAAATTTTCAAATGTATATCGTATACATATATATTAAATATGTAAATTCCAATATTTTTGGTCATATCGCCCTGCTCTAGCCCCCAACCTAAAATCAGTCCTTGAAGTAAATAACTTATAAGGGGGTTAATAACTAATAATGAGGGAGTTGCACACTCAGTTCTACTAGTCCAGTAGGAGTAGTAGGGGCTCAGTTTCTTTCCCTCCCTCTCCCTCTCTACTTCTCTTCACTATGCATCGATAGAAATCACGGAGAGAAAATGTCTCCTTAATTAAGGCTTGATCAGCTGCGTGTCAGTGGTGGTTTGGAGGCCAGGCAGAGTTGCGGGGTTTCACTGACCTAACCACTCAGTCTAGCTTAGATGCAAATGAGAAGAGGTTGCTTACTGCTAAAAAACAGCATTACTACTGGCAAAAGTAGATACACTCAAAAGAACACAGCACAAGCAACTCATATGATTAAGTGGAAGAAATAGGTATACTTTTGATTGTGTTTTTTTTTTTAACCCATGATCCAAGTCCTCTAATGTTACAATCATATCAAGGTGCATCTATAATATCCTGTGTTACAGCTTTCTTTCATGGCTCCCAATATTGCGTATAAAACATAGACAGTATATGGATTATGAAGTATTGGTATGAAACTTCAATTTGAGCATTTTTATCGTCGCCGTCTTCCTGTTTTGAAACTGGATGTGATCAGACAGTGAAACCATACATAACATAAATAATCCTCCTTTCTGACTCTTTGATTGACCATAATTTTACACATTAGACTTCATATTTCATTCAATATGACCCACAACTAGCAAGTGGACCAAAAAAGTCCTCAGAAAATAGTTAACTGCAGTTAAGCGGAAAAAATAGGGTGTGAAAGGCAATTATCCCATAGATTTCTCTACAGTTAGATGTCTTTCTGCAACCGCGAGGGTCGCCGCCACATGGATTTTATATTGTTTATGGTATTAGGTATGGAGAGG